>NC_138548.1:330539745-331179745 GCF_964273705.1 Natrix helvetica | reverse complement strand
AGAGAAATTGAAGAGGAAGAGATTTCAAGAGAATAAGCTGTTTGTTCTTCTATACATTGAAGGCAATACGATTGCACCAGCAGCAGGAAAAGGTCAGGCAAATGAGACAGTGATTGCTTTTTTGTCTCCTTCCCCACTACCACATACAGACAGATTGAACAGAAAGGGATTTCAAGAGAGTAAGCTGCTGCATAGCACACTCATGCTCCCAAACTTGGGCTTTGCTAGAATTACATTGTTTTTGATGTGTGCAAGTCAGTAAGCAGGTACCTTAATATTCCAAAGAGGCTAGGAAGCAAATAAGACCCCAGAGTGTGAAACAAAGAGACAAGTAATTTTGTCTCTTTCTAACAGGAAAGTGCAGTTGTGATTATGCAATTTCTTCCTTAAACTGTAATATAATTTTATTAATTTATTTACTATCCCATGTTTATTATTTTAACAAATCACTTAAGGTGGTGAACATGTCTAATATTCCTACCTTCCCCTATTTTCCCCACAACAACAACCTAGTGGGGTGGGATGGATTGAGAGAAAGCGAGCAGCCCAATGTTATCTAGCTTTCATCTCTTAGGAAAGACAAAAACTCACACTCTCCTGGTTTATGTAATGTAATTGCAAGAGGCAATATCAGGAAAGATCTTTCTCTACCTTTGTTAGTCTGGAAATGTATGGCTGTTGTAATCCTAAAAAGGCATCAGATTGGGGAAGACTGTTTAGACTCATTTATCAGATCCCTCCATCTATCCATTCCAGTTTAGGCTCTACACTTCTGTTTGATTCAGTGACATGATAGCAGCCTTTCCCAATCTGTTATCCTCCTGATATATTGGATTCAATGTCCTTATAGACTAAGGATCATCAAAGGGCACAAGGTTGACAAAATCTACACTAGATAGCAATGGGGAATATATAATTTTTGGGAAAAGAACCTTAAACCAAATGAGAGAATTAGCAGCTTCCCAAATATTACAGTTACTGGAATATAAATTTAATATTTTATTATGATCCGTTGCACAGCCAGACAGCTGTTTAGACTGGAGTTGGCATTTCTGTCCGCTTATCCAGTCCTTCCCAATGACCTGGGACAAACAGTGTTATTTGATGGTATTAAAGTATCTTCACAGGATGTAAGTTGCTTTAAGTAAAGCGGCCTTTTGTAATTGACTGATGGTGACTTAATCAATGCTAATGGTGTTCAAGGTGTGATCCAGTTGTTTTGGTATTGCACCCAAGGTGCCTATTACTATTGGTGCTATCTTTGCTTTCTTTTGCCACAGTTGTTCTATTTTTATTTGCAGGTCTTTGTATTGTGTGGTTTTCTCCAGTTCTTCCTTTCACTCTGCTCTCTTCAGGTACTGCAACATCCACTATCCAGACTTTTTTTGGTCTGTCTTATTGACAATTGCCAAGTCTGAAATGTTATGTGGCAGGTACTTAAATGTTTGAATCCTAAAGTCCCAGAGCACTTCAGCTTCTTCATTTTCTATTACTTTGTGCAGAATCAGGTTTTGCTTGCAGCAAATGGTTATTTCTTGCAGAGATTCCAATGCACCACTGTTGCTACCTTATCATGTTGTTGTTTGTAATTGGTCTTCATGGTTTTCTTGAAACAGCTAACTAGGTAGTCCACTGTTTCTTCAGCCTATTTGTAGATGCAGCTTTTGCTGGCTGTTGCTGTCTTCTCAATTCTGGCTTTGTATGCATTTGTTTTTAAGGCCTGGTCTTGTGCAGCCAGAATTAGCCTCTCTATCTCTTTCTTCAACTTTTCTACTCTTAGGCATTGTCAGGTCTTGTTGTTATCTCCTTTGTCTGTTAATTTTTAATGTATTGGCCAAGTAATACGTTGCCTTGCCATGTCTATTTTCCATTCTTCATTTGGTCTTTCTTGTGGGCCTGTTTTTTATTCTCTTCATTATTCAGTAAGCCCTCAAGGTTTACTAGCTTCAATGCATCTTCCTCACTGTTCTTCAGGTATTCTTCCAATTCCGTTTTTTCCTTCATTCTACTATTTCATACCCATCTAGTTTCCTTGGTAAGTACCACCTGTAAATATCGCTGTGAGGATGAAAGGCATAATTCATTGTCATTATTTTTCTGGTTTTCTTATCCAGGGCTTTTAGCTCTTTTTGTGCCCAGTTCACTACACCAGTTGGGTACCTAATGACTGGAATTGTGCAGATGTTAACTGCCTTGATGATTTGGACTTTAAGATTTTGTTTACTCTCATGATGTATTAGCTTCTAACCTTCTTCTTGACTTCAGTGTGCTTGAGGTTGTCAGCTTGAAGGATGCCCAGGTATCTTAACCGGTATCTGAGTGGTGCCTTTAAAAAGAAACCCAGAAGCAAATATTCTGCTATGGTTCCAAATCACTCCTAGAGCTAAGAAAGAAAAATGAAAGTATTCAGAGTAGTTCAGCCTAGAGGATTTTCCTACTGTGAGCTATATTGCGGTTACAAAAAGGTGCCAGCAAAATGGGAGCACACATATTCCACACACAGTACCTGAGGTGTAATAAACTTTGAAATGAAGCATATATCCACATTGTAGTAAAGAGGTTAAGAATCTCTAGGTAAGAAACAGCAGATAGGGGCCTCTGAAACAGGCAATTATCTTTCCTGACTACCCTCAAAAAAGAACACGAGAAATATTCTTTCCACTTTAATAATTATCTTTCACCCACAAAGTCCAATACCTGAACCAAAAGTTGCTGCTTCTTGTTAGGATACTTGTAGGAAATATTAAAAAAAATAGTACCTGCTTTGATGCATAGGATATTTACCCAGCTGGGTGATTCAACGATCCCAAAGATTAATTATTTTTCTCTCTACAAGATGGTGAACAAATAGTACAGTGTGGTACATTTGAGAATTTCTTTTCTTAACTGTTTTTATCAGGTGTGCTAAAAATAGATAGGTAAACTGGGCAGACTGCAGCATGGGAAATTGAGAGATCCCCCCCCCCCATCAAATTTAATCAGGGCTTAAGTTCACCTTCCCAGCCTATGTTGATAAAGGCAGAATGTAACATTACATGAAAACTGAGGGAAGATTTTGAAAGATGACAGATATCTTTCTTTAAAACGCATGGGAGGCCCAAAAGCAACCAAAAAAGAAAAAAAGAAAAAAGAAAAACCACCACCTACTACTGTATTTCCTATAACTCATGGAGCTGTGGTGGTACAGTGATTAGAATGCTGTATTGCAGGATACTTATGCTGACTGCCAGCAGTTCGATTCTCACCGGCTCAAGGTTGACTCAGCCTTCCATCCTTCCATGGTTAGTAAAATGAGGACCTGGATTGTTGGGGGCAATATGCTGACTCTGCAGACTGCTTAGAGCAGGGGTGTCCAAACTTGGGAACTTTAAGACTTGTGGACTTCAACTCCCAGAATTCCCCAGCCAACCATGCTGGGAGTTGAAGTCCACAAGTCTTAAAGTTTCCAAGTTTGGACACCCCTGGCTTAGAGAAGGCTATATAAAGCACTGTGAACCGATATATCAGTCTAAGTGCTATTGCTACAATTTTAAAGCTAGGTGTACCATTTTTTTTAAATCAGAGGATGTACTGGGCATTTGAGTAATGAGACCAGGCTCTCTCTCTCACACACACAAAGAAAAAAACAACAACCCCAACCCATAGATGAAGCCAGAACATTAACATAAAAAGTTATTTTACCTCATTTACATGTACATCTGGTTAAAATGAATGGAATCGTTAATATGATTGCTTTTCAGTCCTGCATTAATAATTCTCCCTTTCTGACAGGTTAAAAAACTACAATATAATAAAAACGTTTGGAGATCTTGAAAGGTTAAGCTTTTCCAATCGGATCCTTTTGCCATGAGACAGATAATGCTTCATTTTTCTTCTTTTTCCTATGGAGACACTCACAGCTGCTTCCATCCAGAGTTGGCAGTCTAACTATGAACAAATAAGTAATGACCCCCACTTGGAAAAACTCACCATGGCACATATGAATGATATCTACTTCAGTCTCACACATACACATACTCGTCATTTTTCTTTCTTGTCAATTCTACCACCCTTGATGAAAAATCCTGATGAAAAGAATTGGGGAGAAAGAAATGGGTTCTTTCTGATCAGCACATACATTTTTAAACACCCCTGTCACTATAAATTAGTGTTGCAAAATATTATAGCAATGACACCTAGTCTTTCATGCCGGATCCTATCACTAACACAGCACTAGCTATGGGGAATTTAGGTTTAAACAACCCCTTGATTGTTATTTCCTATTGAACTTTATTACTGATGGAATTCATTCACAAAATGAATTTATTTTATATGTCATTTATATACAATATATTACACATATATAATGTGAACTAGGCATATATTTTATATGACAAAATAAAGCTGGCAGTGTATTTGGGAATACCATTCATAACAAAAAGATTAAATATTCCTGTACCAAACATTCTTGAATATATTTCTAATAATTTGGTTGACTCTGAAACTGCCAATTATAAATCACTGCCACTTTTTTGGCAATGGGAACAATTTTCTCAAATACAAGCCTATCATGAAATGATTGCCTTAAGGCATTCAGAATGGACATTTTCTGAGAACAGTGCAGTGTGTCATATAGTTTGCCCTGCACAGGAAAAGCAGTGGGGAAAAAAATCTCCATGCTTTAAAATATTCTAGCTGCCCATCAGATAAAACCTTTAAAACTGACTATTTAAATAAAACAGAAAAAGAATTTGTGATTCCTCCCACCTTCCTTCGGTTGGCCTAGAAGGCACCTAACAACAAACAATCAGCAATACTAGTGCAGTAGAACCAAAAAATTATGCCATTTTCCTTGTCCTTCCAGAAATCAATGAGCTTGACACTTATTTACCCCCTGACACGATGCAAAGGGAGAGTTAGAAATAGGCAATCAGGAAGGAAAATGTAACCCAGATTGCCTGGAGTAATAAAAGACAGAAAGGAAGCAGGAGTTTTACCTCAGTCTAAACTGCCATGTTTAAACATGCAATATCTAAACCACAGAATTACATTTCTCACAAGACAGTCAAGGTGCCAACTGGGCATAATGAAGACTTTAATAATTTTAAGAGTGCTAATATTTTAGGGGATGAATTTCTAACGTACCGGAGCAACTGCTGAGTTTAAAAATGCCATAGTTGGCAAAGTTTCTGTGGACGGTTAGTTAGCCTTACTATTACTTAGACTGTAACATAATGGAAAGCTACCATCTGGCACAACCGAATGTAAAATCCTGCTTCGGTCTGAATCCAAGGAAGAAGTGCCATTGGCATTTTGTTACTGCGCCAAACAGAATAGCAGAAAGCCCAGCCAAACTACCCTACACGGAATGGCGCTTTTCCCAATATTCAAGCCTTTTGTGTGAGATGAAATAGTCTATTACAGTCTCTGCTCTCTCCCCGTTAGGTTCTCAGGTGGTATAGCTTTTGAAGTTCAGAAATTTTTATTTTTTTCCCCTCCCCATCTGTCTCCACAGCTGGACATAGCAAAGTGCAACACTTCAACCAAACATACGGAGCTGCAGGATATTAAATTGCCCCCACACACACACCCATAGTTCCAAGGGGACCCGGAGTCAAAGGGCATAGAAACTTGGCTGAACATACTGCAATGAATATGTTGCAGGCCTTTTAAACAGCTTATCTCTGTGTGTGTCATTTCGTGTGTATGTATATGTAGCAACACATGTTGGCATTGGGTGCAGCACTTTAAATTAGTTTCCTTGACAAGTTCTTCTCTCTTCTCCATCTGTCCTTTTTCCTCAAAAATGTGAAAAAATAATGTATTTGTTCATACTGTAGGGTTTATTTCCATAAGGTAAAGGTTCCCCTCACACATATGTGCTAGTTGTTTCCCGACTCTAGGGGACTGTGCTCATCTCTGTTTCAAGACCGAAGAGCCAGCACTGTCCAAAGACATCTCCGTGGTCATGTAGCCGGCATGACTAAATGCTGAAGACGCACAGAACGGTGTTACCTTCCCACCAAAGGTGGTTCCTATTTTTCTACTTGCATTTTTACATGCTTTCGAACTGCTAGGTTGGAAACAGGAACTCACTCCATTACGCGGCACTAGGGATTCGAACCGCTGGACTGCCAACCTTTCTGATCGACAAGCTCAGAGTCTTAGCTACTGAGCCACCGATAAATATTGGCCAATTTGTTCCTTATATTAAGGTTTGTAAATTGTAGGAGAATAAAGATTCTCCTTTAATTTACTTCAGGGAAGTCTAGACACTGAAAAGGTGAAAGGAGCTAGGTTGAACCTTGGCAAATGGAAGACTCATGGACCTCAACTCCCAGAATTCCCATGCCAGAATTCCCATGGCTGGAGAATTCTGGGAGTTAAAGTCCACAAGTCTTTAAGCTTATTGCTTGATCTTCTGAGGGGATGGATAAAAGCAACAAGAAATAATCATGCACTGGCAGCCAATGAGTTTCCCCTTTCTTTGAGAGATTTTTTATGGAGGAGAAGTGATAGGACTTTATTTCATGGATATCTATGGTGCCAGTCATGGGCTCCAAAATGCTTCTTGGGTTAGGGAGGATGGAGCTCCTGTAAGTTGTATTTTATATGTCAATGATAGAATAGTCTTGTTCTTTCTGTTTTGTCTTTGTTTTTCTTATTCTTTATTTCTTTTGCCTCCAATTACACATATTGTATTTCATTATTGTTCATTATTATTTTGAGTCACCCAAAGTCGTTTTGGAGTTGCATGGTGCTTAAATTGAATAAATTAAATTACATTTCAGTGGTCAATCCTCATATTTTACGATTGTTCTCAGTTCCCTCCAAAGGTAGCTGTTATTTATTTATGCATATTTATTCAGAAAAAGTATACTTTTTTTGATATTGCTACAAGTATAATAAAACTTGATGTTGTTTTGTAATGTCCAGCATCATGCAATTTCATATAAATTGGGAAATCCCATTAAAATTTTCATGTCATTTTGGAGCACTTTTTCAGCATTATGATCAGGCTAATATATTTGTGCACTAAATACACATTTTTGCCTCAGTTTCAGTATCATACATTTTGTCTGCACAATTTTATTGCAACTACTTATTAGGTGGTCAACAATCTCATCTTTTTCTTTGGAAAAGTTACATTTGCTGCGGTTTCTTTTTTCCCCTTTTCTTTCTTTTTTTGGATTTTCATTTTTATGGCATGTCTTGCTAGTGCCTGTTCTTGTGCTGCAAAAAATGAAAGCTTTTTCTTCTTCTTGATGGGTGCAGTGTGACGCTATTTCCAAGTTTTTCTGACATTCATCATTCTTCAGTTTCTCTCAGGTATTGACCATGTACAAGTTTATATTTCCAATTTTTCATTTGCGGTTGGAATTGTTCAGTTTTGTATGTCACCTTTCTTTGCTTATTACTATGTAGTCATTTAAATCTCTGATTTTATTCTCCACTGTCTGCTTCATATGCAGTAAACCAAAACCACCAATCCTCCTTGGAAAATACAAACAATTTGTATCACTTTTAAAGGTGTTCTGCATGATATATTGCCACAAAACTCTTATGGTTTAAAGCATCTATTCCTATGTGTCTAAAGTCAACAAGACTTGTTGTGTAGCATTGTTACGGGGGCAGATTGAGACCCAAATACCAGGCAGTGGATGAGGTTCCATTACTTGTCCCAGCTCCAGATTACCTCGCAGTTCAAAAGCATGCAAATGGAAGTAGATAAGCATTCTGTGCACCTTGGCATATAGTCAAACTAGCCACGTGTCCACAGAAATGTCTTCAGACAATGCTGTCTCCCTTAGCTAAGAAATGGTGATGAGCACCACCTTCTAGAGTTGGGCACAACTGAACAAGGGAAATCTTTACCCTCTTACAAATAACTCAAGGCAGCAAACACATCTAATATTCCTTCTTCCCTCCTATTTTCCTCACAACAGCCTTATGACACGGCTTGGGCTAAGAGAGAGTCACAAAATCACCCAGCTATTGTGTTTCCCTGAAAATATGACCTACCTGGAAAGTAAGTCCTAGCTTGATTTTTTTACACATGTGCCCAATATAAGCCCTACCCCTGAAATAAGCTGTAATTAAGACCCTGTCCACTCCAGGGTACACCGGTAAAAATTAAGCTAGGGTGGGGATTGGGGTGGTGGTGGTGGAGTTGCCCTACTAGTTACCTTCAGACGGTTGCAGCCAGGCCTCACATATTGTGACACCTGCCTTGCTGGCCCATTTCTTCTACAGCCGACAAGGCTTCCCTGAAGGCTTCAGTAGCCAATAACTGAGCTCCAGAAGAAGTTCCTGAAGCCCTCTGACAGTGAAAAGGAGACCAGGAGTGACACACGCAAGTGAAGTGAATGAGTAGATGACATCCCTCCCCCCACCAAATAAGACATGGTGCCCTTTTTGGTGGCAAAAAAAAAGTCAGGTTCTTATTTTCAGGGAAGCACAGTAGCTTTCATGGCTAAGTAGAATTTGAATTCATGATCTACCATTTTCTAACCTGATGCCATAATTACTAGATAAAACCGGTCCTCTAACCTTCTAATTTTTTTTTTGTCTAGGTATATCTGTCACTCATCAATAGACTGTTTTATTCAAATATTTAATAATATGGGCATTTCTATCAAGGTTCAACAAACAATAATAAGTTTGATACTAGTAGTCAGAACCCATTTCTCATTAACCGAAATGTTTTCTGGTTACCATAAAGTGGAATTTAATTCCATTTAGTGGAATTTAATTATATTCAATTTTCTCAGTTCAAACAGTTCAAGGTAACAATAGAAAAATGGTTAAAATAAAAGACTACATTCAGTACAATGCAAGCAAAAAGAACTAGTTTTCTTCTGCTTTCCCTTCCTTTCCATCGTGTACTAAATTGGATTCAGAGAGTCCGTCACCTTTTGTAAATAGATTTGTCTTTTAGGGACTATTCAGGTAAGATCAATCTATTCCACTGCGAATACCATTTCCTCAGTGAAATTGCACTATTGGATACAATTCAAATTAAAGCAACAGAAAGGATTAATATTCTAAAAATAATTATACAAGGATATATTGTCACACACACATATACAGCTCACCTCCATTTCAAGGGCTATTGAGCTAGTGCTGTCAAAAGACATTTTTGTGGTCAGGTGGGTAGCATGTTCGCAAAGTTCTGTTTCCACCTCCTCCCTACCAAAGTGGTACCTATTTATCTACTTGCATGCACATGTTTTCAAACTGCTAGGTGGGCAGGAGCTAAGTGAAGATGGAGGGTCATCCTGTGTGTGTGTGTGTGTGTGTGTGTGTATGGGGTGATAGATAATGGATGATAGATAGATAATGGATGATAGATAGATAATAGATGATAGATAGATAGATAGATAGATAGATGATAGATAGATAGATAGATAGATAGATAGATAGATAGATAGATAGATAGATAGATAGATAGATAGACAGACAGACAGACAGACAGACAGACAGACAGACAGACACACACACAGACACACATTACATATCAGAGGTGGGATGCTTCATATACACATATACACACACATACACAAACATACACACACACACATATCTACACATGCATAAACACATACACAAACACACTAATAAAATAGTAATAGCACAGTATTAATGGAATCAAATAAAATTAATGAAATGGCATGGCAGAAATCACAGTATTTAATTGCAATTAGTAGCTGAATAGGAGGAAGCATCTATCTTAGGCTCACATAAAGAAAATCTGAGTCTTCAGATCCCTAATGAAGAGGATTGGGTGGGGTCCAGTGTATCTTCCTGGAAAAGCTCATCTATAATGTGAACACTACAAGGGTAAAGAAAAAGAGCTACCTCTTTGTGTACATGCTACAGATAAGAAAACAGATGAATATGAAAATAATAATAATATCAACACAACAGAGTTCTTGGCAGTTCAAGTAGAATTAGGTTATTTTGGGGGATTTACAAAAATCAGTACTTTGGATTAAACCTGGGAACAAACTGAAAATCGGTGAAATCAGTAGAGTTGTATTTTGAAATGCCTTTATCTCCTAGATACAACCAAAGCTTGGTGACTTCCATATCAACCTAAGCAGCATCCGTCTCACTTATAGATGTCAATGCAATATATTAAGCTGCTGGCTTGTGACTGGCAATGTTTACTGCTACAGTGAACTATAAGAACCCCATCCTATATTAATGTTGGGTGGGGAAAGAGTGTTCTGAGCCAAGTGATGTATCCTTTTGTGATATTCTGCTCTGAACCACACTCTGTATTATAATTACATCTTAGGTCTTGTCCCTCTTGTCCACCCCTGGCATGCCTGCATACTGGTAATGCGAATGGAGCTGCACACATGCATTTGCCAGCTGCTGATAAGGAATCACATCTCCCTCCCACACACCAGTCCACAAAGCTGGAAAGGTTGGGGAACTCTGTTTTAAAGTTATTTTCCACAAAATTCTGTTAAATGACTCCATGCCCATCTTCTCCTCCATATTAGGAATGGCTGTCTTCTTTACTAATCATATCATTTAAATCGCACTTTTTCTTCTCTCCCTTCATTGCCTTTGCCCTCAAGAGCAATGAACACAATGGAAGTTATCCTTGATGGTGGTTGCCTTGCCTTAATTTGTTACTACACTGTACTTATTTTCTCTGGTATGGTGTGATTAGATGATAATAGAGGTGGTGGCATTAGAGTTATTGGATAAACACTCAACAGCAGAAAATTGGCAAAAATCCATTGCTCCGAGTTGAACTAAAAGGTCGGTTAGTTAAGGGAAAGCAACGTCTGTCATTAACTAGCCTTTACAAAGAAGGGGAGCTGCATCCGAAAATGACCTAATGGAATTGCTTTTTCTAGAATGCCACTGCAGCTATCAAAGAACATGCTTTGATCTTTCACAATTATTGAGACGTGCCTGCAAGTTGGAAACAAAAGCATGCAACGGAGCCTCAAAGCTTGATAAATACATTAGCTATCCAGAGAAGATGACTGAACGAACATGAAATGCGTCGTTTGAAGTCCTGTGGAATAGTGCTCTAAGCAATTTTCCAAAGCTGGTTATAGGAAGATGTTTTCAAAGGATGGGTCAACATTCTTTCTGTGGCTTATTTTAAATAAAAAGAAAGACACAAACAGAAATAGTTACATCACACTACTGCCTTCTCTTTCAGGGTAAGCAAAGTGGTCCAACAGTACAGAAAATGATCAAGAAATACTAAACTAAAAAATGAATGAAAAAGGAAAAGAAATAGTTATGCTTGTCTATGCAACTCTTTCACTTATTTTGATAAAGATATCTTTATTGCAACAGAGCACATTCTACTCCTATGAGAGAATGGGGTTACTGTTGTAGAAGGTCCTAGGACCTTCTGGCCCACCACCTCACATTAAGAAGATCCCATCTCAGGAGAAAAGAGAACTGTTCCCTCTAAGAGGATTGTGAGGGCCATGTTAAGAGATTTGCTGGACTGATGAGAGTGTCATAAAAGTAAATGTAAAGGTTCCCTTCGCAGATATATGCTAGTCATTCCCAACTCTAGGGGGCGGTGCTCATCTCTGTTTCAAAGCCAAAGAGCCAGCACTGTCCGAAGACTTCTTCATGAATCATGTGGCTGACATGACTAAATGGCGAAGTCGCTCGGAACACAGTTACCTTCTCAAAAGGTGGTCCCTATTTTTCTACTTGCATTTTGCATGCTTTCGAACTGCTAGGTTGGCAGAAGCTGAGACAAGTAACGGGAGCCAGTGACGTGCAGTCAGGTGAGGCAGGGGAGCCACAGCCTCACCACTGTCATCATGAAAAGGAAAAAAATGTAAAAGGAAAAAGGCGAGAGCTGAGGTCAGGCTGAGCTAGTTGCTACCTCACTGTGGATGACTCTGCTTAACTGTTTAAAAAAGCCTCTAAAAAGCACCCTCCACTATGAGGCAGGAGCACTGCATGCCTCATCTAGTCTGATGAGGCATTTTAGGTGTTTTATGATCACTCGAGCAGAGTGAAGCAAAGGTTAAAAGCCTAAAAATTCCTGACGTAGGTGAGGCATGCAGTTTTCCTGCCTCATAGTAGAGGGTGCTTGTTTGGCTGTGGCTTCTTCAGAGGACCCGAGGCAAGAGCAGAGTTGAAATCCTCTCTGAAACAGCTGGAAAAGGTACGTGTGGGTCAGAGGAAGGGGGAGGAATTCAAACTTCATCCTCCTGGTTCGGGGCTTTGGGCAAAGGCTGGAGAGAAGGACTCTGGCTTGCTTGTGCTCTCCCTGGGGTGTAGTTTGATTGCAGGCAGAGCCACGTTCCTTTTCAAACCTGTAATCAGTGAACCTGGGCTTGATCCTTCCGGGGCTGGGGGAAAGTGTGTGTGCTCCAATATAGCTCTTTGACTGGCTTCCTGCCTCCTCCTGTGGTCTCCTCACTGGTGCTCTTCCCTCCAATCCAACTTTGTGTGTGTGTGTTTGAGAGAGAGTGAGAGAGAGAGAGGGAAGGGGGTAGGAGAGATAGTCCAATCCAACTTCTGTGTGTGTGTGTGTGTGTGTGTTTGAGAGAGGGGGAGGGAGTGAGAGAGGGAGGAAGGAGGGGAAGGGAGAAGAAAAAGAAAGAAGGAAACTTCTTTCGCAAAAGAGAAAAACAAATGCTG
Organism: Natrix helvetica; assembly: GCF_964273705.1. Classification (NCBI taxonomy): domain Eukaryota; kingdom Metazoa; phylum Chordata; class Lepidosauria; order Squamata; family Natricidae; genus Natrix; species Natrix helvetica. The sequence continues at coordinate 331,167,124 of NC_138548.1, read as the reverse complement.
TCGCTTTAAATCGGAACTGAGCATGCCTAGCTGTGGAATTTTGGGAGTTGAAGTACACAAGTCTAAAAAAATTTGAAACCCACCACTGTGTCAGTGTCTCACCAGCCATAAACCTCACCGCACGTCACTGACGGGGGCTCACTCCATTATGTGGTGCTAGGGAATCGAACTGCCGAACTGTCAACCTTTCTGATCGACAAGCTCAGCATCTTAGCCACTGAGTCATTGCATCCCAGGGAGAGTCATAGGAAAGCAAATAAGACAGAGGAAGAAAACAGCTAAAGAAAAAGAAGAAATAATAAACAAATAAAGTTCAAAGAAAAGAGAAGTATATACATTCTCAACATATGGCTAGCACAAGGAATGAAATATTCCACTAACTAAAATGCCTCTCTGCAGACAAAGTCTTTATCTACATCTTTTTTTCATTCCATAAATGAGAAACATGATTTACCTGTACATGTGCAATATTTAATGAGCTGAAGTCAAGTTTGTATGGTCTATCCCAATCATTAGGAGTTGTCAGACTTTGTCAGCCTTACCAGGTAGACCAGACAAGGAAACATAACCAAAAAGCAACAGCAATAGCACTTAGACTTATGTACCACTTTATAGTGCTTTACAGCCCTCTCTAAGTGGTTTACAGAATGAGCATATTGCCCCCCAACAATCTGGGTCCTCATTTTACCCATCTTGAAAGGATGGAAGGCTGAGTCAACCTTGAGCCTGGTGAGATTTGAACTGCCAAATTGTAGGCAGCCAGCAGTCAGCAGACGTAGCCTGCAGTACTGCACTCTAACCACTGCACCACCAAGGTAAATAACTCCTTTACTGTAAAAACAACAACAACTATGTTAACAGAATCTTGCACATCTGAAAGTACAAATCTTCCACCATTTCTTCTACTGCCCAGGAAATCTCTGGGCTTCTGAGGCTCTTTCTCTATCCATTATGGAGCCACAAGCTATGCCCTCTCTTATCTCACCCTTCACTAGGCATCATCTCTTCACCCCATTTGATCATCTTTACTGTTGCAGACTACAAGCCATCAATATGATCCACAATAAGAGAATTTTAAAACACTTTGCTGGAAATTAAAGAAGATTGCCTATTCAAAATCTTGAGAACGTTTTGAAAGACTGATGGATAGATATTTCATAACAGATATTCATGCTTGTAATGACTTGAATTTTAAAATAAAGAGATGCAATAAAATCACTTCCCATTTTTCAGTTAAACATAGCAGGTACAAGCTTGCACTACTGAGGCTGTAAAGCATTGCAGATAAGGAATGACATTCAACTTCAGTGTATTTAGATGATCTCTCTCTCTCTGAAAGTTAAAACAAAATGATGAAATCTGCCTGCACTGTAAGCACTAAGCTTTAATAAAGCACACATGGCAAGGTACATTTCTAGTCACCTCTTATTCCTGCTAGCAATAAGCAAATCTCCGGAGAAGTTTGATAATCTGATTATAATTATTGTAAAAACAAAACACTGTGTACCCTTGTCTTTTGAAATCGAGTTACAAAAATCACGTGGAAAATATCTCTGAAGACATTGTTGTAGGATTGCTGCATTAAAAAACAGAATTATCAGCAAGAGTATTAAGAAGATATAGACAGTGTATAAACCAATTATTTGCACTGAGTAGTCTGGAGATCCCAGTTCTAATTCATTTTGCATGAGCTAGAGAAGGCAAAGCTCTTAATGCAAAGAGCTAAATTATTCCTGTTGTAGGAGAGTCATATTTGGTTGCCTCAAGTTTGATTACTCTGAAAGATGTAGGATATGCTATTACCTTGTGAGGAAACCAGGTTTCTTCCTGCTTTCACCCATCACGTTATGCCTGGTTAAAAACAAGGTTACTCTGAAAACAATGGGTGCATAGGATATTTCTATTCTTACTAAAAGAAAAGGAAAGGGAGTTATGTGTTAGTCATATCTGCACTGTACTGTTTCAGATGCAACCCTATGGTGCAAAGACAGCATCTCAAAAGCTAGAGGAATTCCACAGACCCTTGAAGAAGGAGAATGTGAAATGAATCCTTGTTGTCAAATAAATTTCACTGCCGGTGTCAACCCCGAAGCCATCTTGAAGCTTCAGTGCTGGCACACTGGAGCTGAGGGATAGGGAGGGGGGAATTGAGATAATTTGGACCTTGTAGCCAAAACAAAAGACTTTCTCTTGAGAACCAAGGGCATTCTCACACATGGTCCCTGGAAGGAGGAGTGATGTTACCGGATGGAGTTATGATTGGACTATGTGACTGATCGTTTTGAGAAAGTGAAAAACTGTTGCTTTTAATTAGGTGAAAACTGTGGGAACCCCTAGAGTCGGTTTTCACCAGATATGTGCCAATATGATATTTCCAATAAAGCTCTTCTTTGAGGAATCCACTTGCCTCAGAATTTTGCTTGCTATGGATCTATTACTTGGAACCTTGACAACCGGACTTTTTCTGAGATTCAAAAATATTCAAAAAGGGCGTAGTGAGCTGGGATGGCAGAATAAGTCTTTGTAACGCCCCATTTTATGGAATGTTTAGAAACCAGTGATTGCCTCTAAATAAGAAAGAACTCATTGATTTATCTATTAGGTTCCAGTTCAGCCTTTTTACAAGATAAATCTTATGACAAGTAAAAATTTGATTTATATGTTCTAACTGGAGCAACCTGCAGACTTTCCAGTAAAGGAACTGAGTTACCATAAATTTGAGGTCATTTTCAAAGCACATGGCATAAATAGTTTATATATCTTTTTTTTTAAAAAAAAGAGATACAAAATATATTAATCTTTTGGAGGAGCTCCCAGATCTGAGCTACACCTTATAAATGCTAAATTAATTGATTGTAAGTATGGTTGTAGTAAATACCTACTTCCTTTGTAACTCATTCTTTATTCTCAACAGGCAAGTCACCATGAGTGGTTCTTGCAAATAGAAATATAAATCCAGTAAATTAAATTAAAATTCATGGTATAAATGTGATGGAGAAGTGTAATTTCTTTCCATATATATGTGTGTGTGTGTGTGTGTGTGTGTGTGTGTGTACAATATGTATGTATGTATGTATGTGTGTGTGTGTGTGTGTGTGTGTGTATGTGTATATATATATATGTATGTATGTATGTATGTATGTATGTATGTATGTATATGCTGGTCTTATTGTATTTGGGTCTTTTCCCATGTAAGATTGAGATTGTCTTGGAAATGTTTTGGCAAGGTCTCACTCGCCATCTTCAGGCTGGTGCTTTTGGTTTAAATCGTGGTCAGAGCTGCCGTCTTTCTATAAATCTTGGTGGGGGTGTGTGGAGTGCTGGTTTTGTTTCAGTAAGTGGATTGATTGACTGTGTGGTTGTGTCATGATTGGTAGATTGGTGCTGATTGGTGCTGGCTATGTGTCTGTTGTTGTTTTGTGTTGTAACGGCCTGGGTGGTGGGTGAGGCTCGTTTGTTGACAGGGGCTGGTTTCCAGATGTCTGGTAGGTGGGAGGTATCGTCACATTTATTCATGTTGTGAAGGTGTTTCTCTATTTCGATAGCTTCCATAATTATTCTCTTGTTGAAGTGTTCAATTTTGGAGATTAATTTGGTTCCTTCAAAATTAATTTCATGTCCCATAGCTTTAAGGTGCTGGAAAAAGGAGGACGTTTTTTCTTTTTTTCTTATTGCATTCTTGTGTTCTGCGATGCGTGCATTTATTCTCGTTTGTCCTATGTATGTTGCAGGCAGTGACGTGCGGTGAAGTTTATGGCTAGTGAGGCAGCAATTTTTTTAGACTTGTGGACTTCAACTCCCAGAATTCCACAGCCAGGCATGCTCAGTTCCGATTTAAAGCAACAGCTTTAAACTTATTTAAATAAGTTTTCTTCCTTCTTTTTCTTTTTCTTTTACCTTCCCCTCCTTCCTCCCTCTCTCCCCCCTCCCCCTCTCAAACACACACACACACACACACACACACACACACAAAGAGAAGTTGGATTATAGTGTTTAATTCCATGTAGCTGATTTCCAGGGCAAAGGAGGAGTTATTTTTGCCCTGTCCAATGGCATTTTCTTTGATAAAAGGGACGGAAAGATGGTCTTTGGGTTCCCTCCTTGAATGAGAGAATCCGTTTTAGTCAAAACGTTCAAATGTAATAAAATGATCTTCCTGTCTCGATCTATTTCATTGGAAAAGATGCCCGCCTGAGGAAAGAGCCTTTCACGTCTCTGAAAGCCAGCCCAGGGTGCGATCTCTCCAGGATGGGCGCAAGACCGATCCATGTTCACCAGCAAAGGGCAAAACTCTCTTCCATGGCCTCATTTCCCACCCGAAGCTTCCCCGTTTCTTCTCCATTCTTTTGCTTTCCACAAAAACAGGGACACGCTTTGGGAAGGCGGGAGTCCAGAAGAGCCCACCGGCGCCTGCACTGCCCGCTCTGGAAGCCAAACTGCCGGTCGGGACTTCCCAGCTCAGCTGCTTCCCGGGCGGGTGGCGCCTGCCAGATGGGACGACAGGAGCTGTGAGGGAGCACGGGCTCCAGGGGCTCTGAGTGTCCACCTGCCTGAGCTGTACTGCGGGCGAAAGAAAGTGCTTTAGTCAGTGAGGTGTCAGGGGAGAGGATAGAATCTCTCCTCCTCTCCCCGACACCCCACTGACTAAAGCGCTTTCTTTCACCCGCCTGAGCTCTTCCGCAGGTGAAAGAAAGTGCTTTAGTCAGTGAGGTGTCAGGGGAGAGGATAGAATCTCTCCTCCTCTCCCCTGACACCCCACTGACTAAAGCGCTTTCTTTCGCCCGCGGAAGAGCACAGACGGTTGAAAGGAAGCGGTTTAGTCAACGGGGTGTGGGGGAGAGGAGAGAATGCTCAGGCATTCTCCCCTCCTCTCCCCCACACCCCGCTGACTAAAGCGCTTCCTTTCGACCGCCTGAGCTCCTCTTCCTCTTATATATATGAAACTCCCTCGTGGATATTATTATTTTATATATTATTATTTCATGATGAGAGGGGAGGCAGAGCCTCCCCTCCAATGACCGCACGTCCCTGGTTGCAGGGCAGGTTTTGCATGGTATTTCATAGACTCCTTGGTTTTCTAGCTGGATTTTGTCTTTGGGGTTTCTTAAGATGTTGGCTATTTTTTGATCAGTGTTGAAGGCTGTCTTGATATTTTGTTTGTGGAGAATTTTGCTGATTTTATCTGTGGTGCCTTTGATGTAAGGGAGGAGGGCGATGCCGTTGTCCTGTTCTGTGTCTCGGTTCTTGGGAGGAGTCTCCCTTTGGATTAGGTTGGTAATTGTTTTTCTTTGGAATCCGTTGGAGATTAATACGTTTGTGAGAGTGTGTAATTCAGTTTTCAGTTTTCTTTTTACTTACAAAATATGGCCTTGGGCTTATTATAGGGAAGGGCTTATTGTTTTGGGGTTGCCGGGTGGCTGCTCCCTTGCGAACTGGCTCCTGAAGAGCTGGGCACAGCCTCAGGGGCGAAGCAGCCATGAGGTGACCAAGCTCATGATCAACCACCCGGCAAACCCCCTTTCCAGCCGGGAAGAGCGCCATTCACTGACCTAAGGGGTATCACTAAGACGCCAATCCATGTGGTGCTCTGCCCGCTCCCCAGCTCCCACGGCTTGGCACATTAGAGATATCCGCTAGGTCAGTGCATGGAGCTCTGCCCGGCTGGAGAAGGGGGTTGCGCGAGCGCCTGTTCTGCCTCCAGCAGGCATGCCTCCTAGCCTCAACATGTCCGGGCCCAGCTCTCCCTGCAGCTGCTGCGCTCCGAGCATAACGTCTTCTCCAGTTCCAAACTCCAAAACTTGGCTGCCAAGTCTTCCAGCAGTGGGTAATATGGCACAATTTACATAACTGAGCTGATGTTATAGATTGCTACATATTGGATCAAAATGGATAAGATCATAAAAAAGCCATGGAAATAGTTTAAAGATTTATCTAGTCCATCTTTGGTTTCTAATGTGGCTAACAAAATGCCCTAGAGGTAGGACATGAAGTTTAATAAGGTAGCTATTTCTATATCATTTGGTAGCCAATTCCATAGAGTAATTACATGTTATATAACAAAGTATGTATGTTTTGATCCTTTGGAATGGTGTCACAGAGGCTAAAGCACAGACTGGATCAGTTTATACAATACAATACAATACAATACAATACAATACAATACAATACAATACAATACAATACAATACAATACAATACAATACAATAGTAGAGTTGGAAGGGACCTTGGAGGTCTTCTAGTCCAACCCCCTGCCTAGGCAGGAAACTCTATACCGTTTCAGACAAATAACTATCCAACATCTTCTTAAAGACTTCCAGTGTTGGGGCATTCACAACTTTTGAAGGCAAGCTGTTCCACTGATTAATTTTTCTAACTGTTAGGAAATTTCTCCTCAGTTCTAAGTTGCTTCTCTCCTTGATTAGTTTCCACCCATTGCTTCTTGTTCTACCCTCAGGTGCCTTGGAGAATAGTTTGACTCCCTCTTCTTTGTGGCAACCCTTGAGATATTGGAACACTGCTATCATGTCTCCCCTAGTCCTTCTTTCCATTAAACTAGACATACCCAGTTCCTGCAACCGTTCTTCATATGTTTTAGTCTCCAGTCCCCTAATCATCTTTGTTGCTCTTCTCTGCACTCTTTCTAGAGTCTCCACATCTTTTCTACATCGTGGCGACCAGAACTGAATGCAGTATTCCAAGTGTGGCCTTACCAAGGCATTATAAAGTGGTATTAACACTTCACGTGATCTTGATTCTATCCCTCTGTTGATGCAGCTTAGAACTGTGTTGGCTTTTTTGGCAGCTGCTGCACACTGCTGGCTCATATTTAAATGGTTGTCCACTAGGACTCTAAGATCCCTCTCACAGTTACTACTATTGAGCAAGGTACTACCTATACTGTACCTGTGCATTTCATTTTTGTTGCCTAAATGTAGAACCTTACTCTTTTCACCGTTGAATTTCATTTTGTTAGATAGTTCCCAATGTTCAAGTTTGTCAAGATCCTTCTGTATCTTTAGCCTGTCTTCTGGAGTGTTGGCTATTCCTGCCAGCTTGGTGTCATCTGCAAATTTGATGAGTTCCCCATTTATTCCCTCATCCAAATCATTGATGAAGATGTTGAAGAGTACTGCGCCTAAAACAGAGCCTTGGGGTACTCCACTGCATACTTTCCTCCATGTAGATGCAGTTCCATTGAGAACTACACATTGAGTGCAGTTTCTTGCACCATGTAGGTTTACTCAGTGGTGGGATTCTAATTTTTTTTTACTACTGGTTCTGTGGGCATGGCTTTGTGGGCGTGGTGTGGTTTGGTGGGCATGGCAGGGGAAAGATACTGTAAAATCTCCATTCCCACCCCACTTCAGGGGAAAATTATTGCAAAATCCCCATTCCCTCCTGATCAGCTGGGACTCGGGAGGCAGAGAATAGATGGGGGTGGGGCCAGTCAGAGATGGCATTTACGTGTTCTCTGAACTACTCAAAATTTCTGCTACCGGTTCTCCAGAACTGGTCAGAACGTGCTGAATACCACCTCTGGGTCTACTCATGATTTGGATGTATTGTAAGTTTGCCATTAATATACCAGTAGTGGAAAAAGGGAACTCCTTTGGTTACTTTAAATTAACTCAAGATTCCAGGACAGTATAATTGACACTCTAGAGCACTGTAGTGACTGCATAGCTGTAATTCTAATCTTTGAGAATTTCCGGAGAAGATGGGAGAAGACGAAGTAGTGTCCCCTTTCTTCAAAAAAGATAAGGAAGAGGACCCAGGAAATTGTACTAAGCAAAGTCCTCAAATAATTTTTTTTATCAGCATGGTTGCTATCACTTAAACAGGAAACAACACCTAACAAGAAGCAGCATAGGTTTTTGACAAATTGAACCAAGGAAACTGTACCTGCTTTTTTTGCAGAATTACTCATTGGGTCTTGGGAATGCCATGAATGTGTCTGGAGCTCAAAAAAAAAAAAAAAAAAAAACCCACATTCAAGCATGTTTCTCATAATATCCTGATAAATAAAATGGTAAAATATAGGCTAAATGAAGGATTGAGATGAGTGGATTGAGAATTGGCTGAATGACCCTGCATAGGGAGCACTTGGACTGGAAAGTAGCTTTAGATGAAGTGGCACAGGGCTAGGTCTTTCGTTTGACTTGGTTTAATATATGTATTAGTAAAAATGGATGATTAGATGATCAAATTTGCAGATGGCACAAAAGTAGGGGGAGTAGCTAATACAGAGTTTTTTTTTTTCTTCAGTTTGCTGGAAGAAATTATTCTTTTGGTTCCAAACTGAGCAGGAAAGAAAAGGCTTGCTACTGACTATCAACTAAGCTGAATGACTGATGGTTCCTATGCTCTGTTAGTGACTCAGAAGATCAAGTGCTGCTAACTTATAAATTCTACAGAGTTATGAATATGTAAACATGTTTTTTTCATAATTCTTAGCATTTCAACAAATTACCAATATCCAGAATAATCTGATCAATCCCAGCTTGTGGTATCAAATGATTTGGGTGACTGTAAAGATGGGCATTTGGAAATGCCAACATAAGACTGTGAGAGAATGTTAAAAATTATTCCCAAAATGTGTCGATCTTCTCAATTTCAGCACAAAGAGTGAATGTTCCTCTGAGTTGATTATACATGTTCTTCTGTGCCTTAAAAATGATGAGCCCGCACATATGGCGAGCGGATTCCCCTGTGATTCTTAACTGCAGTTTTGAATGAACACCTGTACAATCTTTGATTGTTAAGAAGTGAAAGAAAGTAGAGGCCCATCTAGAGATCAATTTCCCAAATGCAAGGCTGCCTTCTGCATTATGTATGTACCTTCTGATCATTCCTCCCAGATGTGGGAGGAAAGTTCTACAGCTGCTGCTCAGAAAACAGCAAAGGGCTTATGAAGCCTTTGAAGGAAAAGTTTTATCAAGGCATATTTAAAATATGTGAAGCTCAAATGCATGAGGGAATTAAGACCTTCAGACATAAAAACCTGATCTCTGTTCCAGATGTACAGTATATAAAGTTTGAGGAGGAGACAAACACATGGAGGAGACAAAAACACTTTTTTTTTTAGAAAGAGCCATTCGAAATCTAAATATAATTGAAATTATGCTTCTATTAGAAAGGACAATGGCTGCTTGTTTTCTTTGCTATCAAAGCTCCGTTTATTGGAATATTGGAATATTCTTTATTGGCCAAGTGTGATTGGATACACAAGGAATTTGTCCCTGGTGCATAAACTCTTAGTGTACATACAAACAACCAAGTTGCAAGTCATAAGATATAATTCATAAGATACAAACAAGTGATAAATTATAGGATGCCAATAGGACACAGGTGTCAAACTCAATCACATCACAGGCCAGATTGTGACATACCATGTGATATTTTTTGCCTTTGTGGAGCCAGGGTGGGTGTGGTCTGTGCATGATGTATCCAGCCCAAAAGCTGCCAGTTTGACAGGCCAATAATAGGAGAAGGTAGTAGGAAAGATGAGAAGATGAGAAGGATAATAGCAATACAACTTTACTACACGGGTAAATAGCTAGTTTTTAGGAGGTCAGAAAGCTAGCTTGGAAATTAAATAAGACATCAATTCTCTCTCTCTGTGTGTGTCTCTGTGTCTCTCTGTCTCTCTGTCTCTCTCTCTCTCTCTCCCTCTCTCCCTCTCCCTCCCTCTCTCTCCCTCTCTCTCTGTATGTGTGTGTCTGTGTTTGTGTACATAAGGCTCCGATCGCTTCTGAGGAAACAAAAGTAGTGGAGATAGAGTGCAGTTGGATCATATGTAGCAGATAAACAGTGATTTAAATTTAAAAGAGGGCTGGGGCAGAACAGAATATCCATCCATCCATCCATCCATCTATCTATCAACACGTTGTTGTGGTCTGTCTGTCTGTCTGTCTGTCTGTCTGTCTGTCTGTCTGTCTGTCTGTCTGTCTGTCTGTCTGTCTATCTAATCTATCTATCTATCTATCTATCTATCTATCTATCTATCTATCTATCTATCTATCTATCTATCTATCTATCTATCTCCATCTACCTATCTATGATACGTCATCCACCAAGTTCCCTACCCATCTACTTGCCTATGTCAGTCAGTCAATCAATTGTCCATCTATATCATCTGTCTGTCTGTCTGTCTGTCTGTCTGTCTACTCTCAACTCTCTCTCCCTTTCTCCCTCCCTCTCTCCGTGTGTGTGTGTGTGTGTGTGTGTGTGTGTGTGTGTGTGTGTGTGTGAACAAAGGTGTCTAGAAGAGCTCAAGAAAAGAGACTTTTTCCTAGGAACCTATGGCATTTGTCCAATGAAGAGTTATACTTTTTTGAGAAAGATTTTTTATTGGATAAGAGTTGCTCAGAAAATCTCTGGGCCCAGCATTCCTCCTACTTGAATGCAATAAGTACTCTTGCACAATGTTATTCTTATATTGTGCATGTATATGATACTGTAAGGGTACATGGGGATGACAAGGAAAAGAGACACTGTCAAAGCAAAGACATCTTCGAAATTCATCGAGAGGCCAGCTTTTGGTTAATATCTCAAGATCAAAGTTTACATATCAATCTCTCATTTTTTCCTGTCATTTAGATTATATGTCCTCTAAACATATATAATACTTTATCAGATGTGAATGGGTGACATGAAACAGTGCATCTGAAAAGCAAATTTTCAAAATAAATTCTGTCTCCACAATAGATAATTTCTAATTTTACTGAAATTTCTGCCGATCTTTTGTATTCAGATTTCACAAGCCACATGTTCAGAGCCACTAAAGTAGGTCACATCCATTTCTTACAATTGACCAAAAAAAATGCTCCTTGCAAGAAACATCTATGTTTGAAACACACAATGGATGTATTGGTATGAAAGAAAGGATCAGTTGCTGCTCTTAACAGATCAATAATTTAAAGTTGGCTTTGAAGTAACAGAATAATGAAATTCTCTTTGTAAGTCCCTAAAGCCACAGTTAGCAGCAAATCATGACTCTTAATGTTGGGATTCTTCCAGATGGAAACAATGAAATAGCTCTTTAATCTACAAAGAATAACCAACAAGTATTTAATTGTTTTCTTTCATGTGTTGCAGAAGTCAAGCATATGTCTTGATAATCCTTTCTTTTTATTCAGCCTTTCCAACAGGCTTTTCAAGAAAGTGGAATCTTTCTAATCTGTCTTTGTTTAGGTTCCTGCCTACATTTAAAAGAAACAACAACCCCAAAGAGAACGGTTGCAGGAACTGGGTATGTCTAGTTTAATGAAAAGAAGGACCAGGGGAGACATGATAGCAGTGTTCCAATATCTCAGGGATTGCCACAAAGAAGAGGGAGTCAAGCTATTCTCCAGAGTACCTGTAGGTAGAACAAGAAGCAATGGGTGGAAACTAATCAAGGAGAGAAGCAACTTAGAACTGAGGAGAAACTTCCTGACAGCTAGAACAATTAATCAGTGGAACAGCTTGCCTCCAGAAGTTGTGAATGCCCCAACACTGGAAGTCTTTAAGACGATATTGGATAACCATTTGTCTGAAACGGTATAGGGTTTCCTGCCTAGGCAGGGGGTTGGACTAGAAGACCTCCAAGGTCCCTTCCAACTCTTCATTTGTATTTTAGAAGCATCAACCTTACTCACAGATTTAGATTTTGTAAAGTGCAATGCCGATTCCTGAAATTAAAATAATCTGGATCATGAAATATCAAGGGATACAATGATATAAACCAGGGGTCCTCAAACTACGGCCTGCCGGCCAGATATGGCCTGCCAAAGCCATTAATCTGGCCCACATGGGACCATGAGGCTGCCCTGCCCACATTGCCTCACCTACCCACCGGCCCCCACCTGCCTTCTGGAGGCCAAGGAGGCCAAAAACGGGATGTGTGGAGGCCTCAGGATGCCAAAAACAGCCCTGTTTATGGGTGGCAGAGTCGAGAAGGCCAAAAACGGGATGCACAGAGGACCTGGGAGGCCAGAAATGAGCCCATTTTTGGGTGGCAGAGTGTTTCTGGAGCTGAGAAGGCTAAAAATGGGATGCATGGAGGCCTCAGGAGGCCAAAAGCAGCCTCATTTTTGGGCGGCAGAGATGTTCTGGAGGAAAAGGCTTCAGAGAGAGAGTGCATGTGCATGCGCGAGACAGAGAAACACACACACACACACACACACACACACACACACACAGAAGTCCCTCCCCCCCCAAGGGAACCTCATCCCTTCACTAACTTGCTTTCCACCCCCCAGGAGCACAATAAATTTAAGTTTATGTGTATTGTTTAATGCACTGCTAAATTGGCCACACCCACCCAGTCACATGACTACCTAGCCATGCCCACTCAGCTGGTCCGCTCCCCCAACAGTCTGAAGGAAAGTGAATTGGCCCCCTGTTTAAAAAGTTTGAGGACCCCCGATATAAACAGTCATTATATACTCAATTGGCTGTTAAGCTTGTCAGGTGTTGATGTAGGTTGCTTCTCAAGTACTGAATTATTTCATAGAGCCATTCAACCATCATAAAAATGATATAAAGCCTTCTCTTTACCGTTACTTTAACACAACTACAGTTGGAAAACTTGAGAAGATTTTATAAGCTGCTAGTGGAAGTGACTTGTGTATTATTTCAAAGGCAATTACAATGTAATTTATCTGATTGGTCTGATTTTCAAGAAAATGTCAATTATAATTATTTATTTTTATAAGCACTTTATAACATCTGCAAAGATGAGGGGTTTAAAATCTACAACTGTACACATGAAGCAAGAGTCCAACTGGGTTAGCCCCATCTGTTACAGAAAGTGTCACTATGGTCCAGATCTACTATGCCAGCAATAACATTTGTTTAATAGCAAATAGCAAATAATACTATTCAGAGGAAGGAAGGAAGGAAGGAAGAAAGGAAGGAAGGAAGGAAGGAAGGAAGGAAGGAAGGAAGGAGGGAGGGAGGGAGGGAGGGAGGGAGGGAGGGAGGGAGGGAAGGAAGGAAGGAAGGAGGGAGGGAGGGAAGGAAGGAGGGAAGGAAGTAAGGAAAGAATTTCTTTTTGAGATGTTGCTTGCTTTATCTGCTATTGGTTTTTTTAGTTTCAGAAGTATATGGATCTATCCCTTTGGATGTGCTGTTTTTCTCTAGCTTTTGAAGCATGCCTTATTTCCCTAACAATTATATTAGTTCAGCTGGTTTGTAGGTTACACTGCAGGAAGTTTTAATGTTGGAGGACTAATTCCTAAATGATTCTGAGAAATTGATGACAGTTCTCGCTTTTACATCAACATAATTTTTATTGTGAAGTAGCAGCCGCCTACACGTACGAATTCTGGTATTTATTTCAAAGGGCAAAGTCAGTTTGTTCACAAAGGGTAAAATATACCTGCAGTGCAGTTCTCTTGCTTTTTACTTGTTCAAGAAACCCAAACATGTGCTGAAAACTCCATCTGCGCATCACGACTCCTATGGCTGGCTAAGAAATTTTTGAGAATTGAACTCCACAAGTTGTAAAGTTGACAAATTTGGAGACCAGAGGTGGGTTGCTCCCAGTTCGGCTTGGATCGGGCAAACTGGTAGTAGCGGCAGTGGCAGGCTCCACCCACCTGCCCGGATGCTTGCGCAGAAGCATTGCACAGAAGTGCTGTGCAGAAGCATTGCAAGCACATGCACACGCACACATGTGCAAACCATTAGTAAAAAAATGGAAACCCACCACTGTTGGAGACCCCTGATCCACATAACTAAAAGTGTATCCAATGGCTCAGACCCTAGAGTACAGAGCAGTACATAAAATTATCTGCTACAATGTCCTACCTGTCAATGAATGCTTCAGCTTCAACCGCAACAACACATGAGCACACAATAGATACAAACTTATGTTAAACTGCTCCAAACTTGATTGTAGAAAATACGACTTCAGTAACAGATTTGTCCATGCCTGGAATGCACTACCTGAAACTGTGGTTTCTTCCCAGTGGTGGGTTTCAAACTTTTTTAGAACCTCTTCTGTAGGTGTGGCCTGCTTTGTGGGAGTGGCTTGCTGGCCATGTGACCAGGTGGGAGTGAGTGGCTTGCCAGCCATGTGACTCGGTGGGCGTGGCCAACTTGTAAAATGTGGTGAAACTCACTTAACAACGCTTTTGCTTAGCAACCAAAATGTTGGCTCAGGAACTCTGGCATTGAAGCACGCAAGTCCTAAAGCTGTCAAGTTACAAGACCCCTAACCCTTTAGAAAAAAACCCAGGGGTGTTCAAACTTGACAGCTTTAAGACTTGTGGACTTCAACTCCCAGAATTCCTCCTCTCGCTCTTCATCTTGATGATGTGCGGACGGGCGGGGGGAGGGAGCTGGAACCGGTTCTAAATGGCACTGTAGAATTGTGGAACCTCTTCTATAGAAGAGGTTAGAACTGGCAGGAACCCACCCATTTCTTCCCCAAACTCCCCTTAGACTGTGTACTGTTGACCTCACCCCATTACTAAGAGGTCTTTAAGGAGCATGCATAAGCACACCAGTGTGCCTACTGTCACTATCCTAATATTTCCTTGTATTCACATTCATTTCATGTATTCATAATCATGTCTATACTTATATCTGTTATCTAATTCATGCTTGACGAAATAAAATAAATTAAAAATGAATAAAATAATACTCTTGCATGCAGCCCTTCCAACATGTTTCAAGTGTGGTTGCAATATTGTCAGTCAAACGCTGTTGTATTGCACTAAGTCATCTGTAAATAGACATGGAAAACATTCTATCTGAAGACCAGATCAATTATTACCCGTTAGTATAGTCTACAGGAAGCTACATGAATAAAAGATTCTGATTTATGAAAAGACAACTTTGCTTGGTTGAACGGCTGGATGGACTGCTGACACTGTGATTTGTTTCTTAATTTAGGCATCTGAATCATTTACATTCAGATAATTAATCCTAATGTGTTTTTCCCCCTGGTAATCTGCAAAGAAATATCACTAACCATGAATAATTACACCAAATATAGGTAATTCATGGTGAAATGAGTAGCCACTTCTGATGAGTCCACCATATCTCCAATCACCAAAGTCCTCTCACTTGGCTATAAGATTGGATTTCAGCCTGGCTTGGAAACTGTGAGAAGCGTGCACCATAGTGGTTTCCATAATCACATAATCAGGATTCTGTCTCAATCCCCATACCTGCCTTGCATTTTCATTACCTTATTGTGACATAATTTAACTTTTCACTTTGGGGAAGCATCTACTGTTCACGTAGCATAGACTGGGCCTATTGACTGCCTTGATAAGAAGAGCTATGGGGCTATATGTGATACTGATTTCCACAGGGAAGACCAAGAAGTAAGTAAAATAAATAAGCAATGAAAAATACTGAAGCACACAAAGCATCCAGGTCCTGAATTGCTAAAACCCTCTTTTTTTAGTATAGCCCATGATCCCAATTATGATTGTGGGAAGGGTTTTATATCTTCTTTGGACTTTGTATTTGAGGTTCCGGTTCCTGTGCAAGAACATGTCCTTTAATATTCTATTGGATGTTGTCAGATTCCCAGGGGAGTCATGGCTGGCTGTATAGGCAAAAGGGGAAATGAAAATCCTAGGTGCTTGTCTGAGGTAATTTTGTCAACCTTTTGTTTGTTGCTTATCTGTGTTTCTCTCTTGACCCATTCTTTCTGAATGAATTACCAAATCTGCATTTCTAAAAACTGGCCTCCTTAAGTTTCTGCTTGGGGCAGGGAAACTGGGGCAGGTTTCTGCATCCCTTAAGTTTTTTTTAAACAATTTCTCCTGTAGGAAGTTAGCACCCACCCCTCTCCTAGAAAAATGAAATATGCTGGGAAATATTGAAAAGGAAGAATATTATATTTCCCTAGATGTGAAAAGGGAGAAACATGTTTTTAAAGACAAAGAAGCTCCCTGCAGCTTTCTGTCCCCTACCCTTTTGTCAATGCCATTAAAGCCTGAGCTAGTTTACTCTGCATAACAAAGATTGGATTAGCCTTCCACAGAAACTCACCACATGGCATCTGGGAACTCAACCAAACTTGGACTCAAAACACAGCCTAGAGGGTTGCCTCTGCATGGCCCCATGGGAATCTGATAACCAATCAGAATACATTTCTTACACAGGAACAGGAAACAGAGAGATGGGACTGAACAGAGAGTATAAAAAACCTAGAAAGCCCCTTCTTTGCTCTCTTCTCTTCTTAACCCAACATCTTGAAGCAATGATCCCCTTTTCTGTTCAGGAACTCAAGCCATGTGATCCTGTCCACCAATAACCATCTTTCCAGCAGCCACCATGTTTCCATTGTCTTTCCTCCCACTTGGAACTGAACCCAGATGGACATTTCTTCCAACACTCCTTTTGGGGAAATATTTTCCCCCTGATATTTTGGCCTTTTTAATATTTCCCAAAATATTTCATTCTTCTAGAGGGGGTGGGCTTCCTACATAATCATAAGATGAATCATAGCCCGAGCCTGTAAAGATGAAGTGAGGAAAGCTAAGGCTCACAATGAAGAAAGGCTTGCCAAAAAACTAAAAAATAACAAAAAAGCTTCTTCCAACATGTTAAAAACAAGAATCCATTGCTTAGAGAAAGTGGCAAGAAATGGCAAGAAGGTGACAGCAAAAGGGAGAAAGAAGGTGACAGCAACAGGGAGAAAACACATTTTTTGCATCTGTCTTTACACAAAGGGATAAAACAGTCCAACCTATCAAAAACAGCACCATAAAAATCAGATGAGGAACACAAATTGAAATAGGGAAGAAAATGGTAAGTGAGTTCAAATCACCAGGACCGGATCGATTACACCTCAGGGTTCTGAAGGAACTAGCTGACGAGATCTCAGAACCACTGAACTATATCTTTCAGAGATCCTGGAGCACCGGATCACTGCCAGAGGACTGGAAAAGAGCTGGTGTGGTTCCCATTTTCAAAAAAGGAAAAAAAAATAGATCCAGGAAACTATAGACCTAACAACCTGACCTCAATACCAGGGAAGATTCTGGAAAAGATAGTCAAGCAACGAATTAGCAAACACTTAGAAGTAAACAAAGTAATAGCCAAAAACCAACATGGGTTTGTCAAAAATAGATCATGCCACACTAAACTTATTGTATTCTTTGACAAAATGACAAAATTAGCGGACCAGAGGAATGCCATCGATATAGTTTACTTGGAATTCAGTAATGTGATAAGGTAGACCATAACCTACTACTAGATAAAGTAGAAGAATGTGGGTTAGATAGCATCACCACCAGATGGATTTGTAACTGGCTGACCAACCGCACTCAACGTGTAGTCCTCAATGGAACTGCATCTACATGGAGGGAAGTATGCAGTGGACTACCCCAAGGCTCTGTTTTAGGCCCAGTACTCTTCAACATCATCATCAATGATTTGGATGAAGGAATAAATGGGGAACTCATCAAATTTGCAGATGACACCAAGCTGGCAGGAATAGCTAACACTCCAGAAGATAGGCTTAAGATACAGAAGGATCTTGACAAACTTGAACATTGGGCACTATCTAATAAAATGAAATTCAATGGTGAAAAGAGTAAGGTTCTACAATAGGCAAGAAAAACAAAATGCACAGGTACAGTATAGGTGGTACCTTGCTCAATAGTAGTAACTGTGAGAGGGATCTTAGTGTCCTAGTGGACAACCATTTAAATATGAGCCAGCAGTGTGCAGCAGCTGCCAAAAAAGCCAACACAGTTCTAGGCTGCATAAACAGAGGGATAGAATCAAGATCACGTGAAGTGTTAATATCACTTTATAATGCCTTGGTAAGGCCACACTTGGAATACTGCATTCAGTTCTGGTCGCCACAATGTAAAAAAGATGTGGAGACTCTAGAAAGAGTGCAGAGAAGAGCAACAAAGATGATTAGGGGACTGGAGACTAAAACATATGAAGAACGGTTGCAGGAACTGGGTATGTCTAGTTTAATGAAAAGAAGGACTAGGGGAGACATGATAGCAGTGTTCCAGTACCTCAGGGGTTGCCACAAAAAAGAGGGAGTCAAACTATTTTCCAAGGCACCTGAGGGTAGAACAAGAAGCAATGGGTGGAAACTAATCAAGGAGAGAAGCAACTTAGAACTGAGGAGAAATTTCCTGTCAGTTAGAACAATTAATCAGTGGAACAGCTTGCCTCCAGAAGTTGTGAATGTCCCAACACTGGAAGTCTTTAAGAAGATGTTGGATAGCCATCTGTCTGGAACGGTATAGGGTTTTCTGCCTAGGCAGGGGGTTGGACTAGAAGACCTCCAAGGTCCCTTCCAACTCTGCTATTGTATTGTATTGTATTTTAAAGGTGTGGCATATATGAATCACTAGCCTAGGGGATAAAAGTAAGAGAGTAAAGCTATACAAATATATATTTGAAATGAATACAATTGGCTAATGATCATCACAGAGATTAATGGACAACTCCAGCCTAGAGTAATTTACAACAACTCTATTTCTCCCTTGCTAAATCAAGCTTCTGTATGTCTCTTTACTTCTGAATTCTTTCCTGGCAGCTCTGAATTACAGATGTAAGAAAACAATAAGAAGGGAAAAGGAGGAAAGAATATAAATGGTTGGAAAAAAATGTTACAGTAAGTGAATATATAAAACTGAAATGCCAGAGCCTTTTTAATGCATCCACCCACTGCTTTTTACAGGCAGTTAATTCTTTTTTCTCAAGATTCAAGATCCTGCTGTCTCAACCAACTTTTTCCTTTTTTTTCTGCCAGCATTAGGACAATAAAGCTGTCAGCATCATTAGTGGTCTATCTTTCTTGGTTGGCAAACTGTCTACTGAGGATTATAACCCCCTAATTGCTGCTTTTGTAGCACAAGTTTCCTGTCTTAACCAAACACAATTTAAATAATGTTTAGATGCAAACACGCACATTCTTGAAAAAGCAACACAACCCTATCTTTTCCCAATTCTTTTTTCCCCTTGAAATTTCTTTGCCAATCTTCCTTCAGTTACTATTTTTCATGTCTCTAAATATGTATGAACAGATGCGTAGAACTAGAACATAGCTATGTGGCAGAATTACCTTTACTCAAAAGAAATGTGGCTGTCATTTTCAAAGGAAGGGTAGGATATTGTAGCATGAATCTTGGATCATAAAGCTCAGTCACTCATATTCTGATCATCTTGTATTTAGAGAGCTGCAAGTGTTCGATGAAAGTTGGACCATAAGAAAGGCTGAACAACAAAGAATTGAGGCCTTTGAACTATGGTGCTGGAGAAGACTCCTGTGAGTCCCTTGGACTGCAAGGTGATCAAACCGGTCAGTCCTAGAGGAGATCAACCTTGACTCTTTAGGTGGCCAGATCCTGAAAATAAAACTCAAATACTTTGGCCACCTAATGAGAAGGAAGGACTCACTGGAGAAGAGCCTAATGCTGGGAAAGATTGAGGGCAAAAGAAGAAGGGGACAACAGAGAATGAGGTAGCTGGATGGAATCACTGAAGCAGTCGGCATGAGCTTAAATGGACTCCAGAGGATACTAGAGGAAGGCCTGAAGGAACTTTGTCCATGGGGTTGCGATGGGTCAGACGCAACTTCACAACTAACTACACTTCACATTTGTGTCTCTGAAAGACTTCCTTGTTGCATTGAAGAAGCCCTGAGAACTGAACCACCAGATATCTACAACCAAAGTATTATTTCTAGCCCCAAAAATGTTATGTCCACTTGTATGGAAATAATAACAAACAATCTTTTGAGATTATACTTAGCACATGTTTCCCCATTTTTGACACTTTATTTTGAGTCTGTCCAAGAGGATTGCCTTATGAAACTTCTCATTGGTTCTTTGCTCTGAAGGCTACATATGTGCGCATCTAGAATGATAATTAATTGTTAATTTATTTGATATATCATGCTTTTCGTTTACTGTGAATATTTAGCTAGCCAGTGGTGGAATGCAGCTGATTTAACAACCAATTCAGCGAGTGCATACTTTGTACACTTTGCGCACCCATGCAGCATTCAAAAAAGTGACCTTTTTAAGCTTCAAAACTTACTTTCTATGTCAGCGCCTGTGAGTAAAACAGCTGATGTGTGGCAATCCACTGTGCTGCGTGAATCAGCTGACCTACAAAACAGGGAACTATAGGACAGATAAGTGCAGAGGTGGGTAGGCAGGGCCAAATGCTCACTGGAACTACTGGTTCATTCAAACCGGTCCAAACTGGTTGAATCCCACCTCTGAAGCTAGCTAACAAAATTTAAGTAAAAAGGGTAAATAAAAATGAACACTGACATGGCTACACAATTCACAATTTAAAACTCAAAAACAGTAAGGGTTAAACACAACTTCTGAAATAGTATGTGGGAATGACCTTGGACAGGAGGTGAAAACATCCTTTTAAGTCTTACAGGACATGCACATTCATGCTTTTTTAAATTTATGATGTTTAGGAAAAGAAGGTAAATATTGTGTAACCTAAAATCATAATTTACTGGCAGAACAACATATGACTCAATGCAGAAGATCCATGGAGACTAATATGGGGTAGAGTAGAGTTCTTTACATGAAAATTACTATATCTAATGGACTAAACGTCAGAAGAAAAATTAATGATTGTTGACATTAAAAAAAAAAGATCTTGGCCAGTAGAAAATCCTGTTAAATAGAGCTGCAATCCTATTCCCACTTACTTGACAATACTGTAAGCCCAACGAAATGTTGGAAGATTAACTGTAGGAGATGACCAAGCTGATTCCAAGGCCAGGGTCAAATGCATCATCAGTTTGGTGTCCCTATGCCTCCACAAGGGACCTAAGTCCAACTTCAGAACTTACTAATGGTCAATTTGCTTTGACCCTTAGTAGATCAGATTCTTGTGTAGAGGTAGCATGAAATAAACTTGCTTTTGAACTCAATCCTAACTCCTGATGTCTTGCACCTGACATTAACTTGATTTACTACCAAACCATTTAAAATAGAATAACAGAGTTGGAAGGGACCTTGGAGGTCTTCTAGTCCAACCCCCTGCTTAGGCATGAAACCTTACACCACTTCAGACAATTGGTTATTCAATCTCTTCTTAAAAACTTCCAGTGTGGGAGCATTCACAACTTCTGGAGGCAAGTGTTCCATTGATTAATTGTTCTGTCAGGAAATTCCTCCTTAGATCTAGGTTGCTTCTCTCCTTGATTAGTTTTCACCCATTGCTTCTTGTCCTGCCCTCAGATGCTTTGGAGAATAGCTTGACTCCCTCTTCTTTGTCACAGCCCTGAGATATTGGAACACTGCTATCATGTCTCCCCTAGTCCTTCTTTTCATTAAACTAGACATACCTAGTTCCTGCAACCGTTCTTCATATGTTTTATCCTTCAGCCTCCGAATCATCTTTGTTGCTCTTCTCTGCACTCTTTCTAGAGTCTCAACATCTTTTACATCGTGGCAACCAAAAATGAATGCAGTATTCCAAATGTGGCCTTACCAAGGCATTATAAAGTGGTATTAACACTTCACATGATCTTGATTCTATCCCTCTGTTTATGCAGCCTAGAACTGTGTTGGCTTTTTTGGCAGCTGCTGCACATTGCTGGCTCATATTTAAATGGTTGTCCACTAGGACTCCAAAATCTCTCACACAGTTACTACTATTGTTCCATTGTTTCAGTGGGCTATACTCCTGTCTAATTTGACTACATGATAGACACTTAAAACAAATGCAGACATTAGAAATGCAGTATAAAGCACTGTGTATTTCAGAATAGATTTAAGTATATCCAAAAGAATGAACAAAAACAAGACAAAATAGTTGAACAAATGTTTTAAAATATTAAACCGTACTTGCAATTCACCTCCATCACCTATCTAAAGCTTGCACCTCTTGTTTGCAGAAGGAGCTATATTTGCTCATCGCAGATGATGAGAGTTCCTCTGGTATTGGTCAGGGAGCTCTCTGTCATCTGCTATGTGTGTTTCATCCTATTGTTCCCCAATCACAATTTATTTATTCAACAGCAAAACTTCGAGCAGAGCAGAGACAGATTCCCACTTAGCTCCCTTAATAGCTATTCCTATCTCAGAGAAGTGTGCAAACACAGATAGACCATCCGCCAATGTTAGCCAAGTGAAAGATTAAAGCTAGCATTACAGTAGTCAGAATACATTTATATCAGCAGCAATGATGTTTGGGCTGAGATTAAACTCTTATTTTACAGATGGAGCTAAAATCTGGCCACTGGAAACACTCCTCATGAAATCAGAGGGACACATGTTTCTCAAGGTGGCATCATCCAGATATGTGGAGACAGAAATTCCAAACTTCCCAGCCAATGGATGAATAGCAGCCCAGCACATGTGAAAGAATTCAAGCTGCAGAAAATTATGTTGGAGAAGAAACAGAAACCAAACCTCATGATATAGTTAGCATCCAGCTAGCACACTATCCAAGATTTAGCTTATCCTTTTAATCAAAATAGTTTCTTTTCTCATTTATTTTACTTCCATCAGAAAAAGCAAAGGTGAAGTGGCTAATGATCACTCTTACATGGTGGTTTCATGGTTAGAGGTCCTATTGGAATACATGTTAGAATGTATTTTGTATTGCAACAATTACAGAATTATTCAGCCAGTAGGTGGCAGCATTTAGTTTGCATCTATGGTTATAATCTATGATTCCTTTTGTTCTGAGGAGTTTCCTATGACAGTTGAAACTGTTAAGCAGTAAGGCCCATGGTGACTGTACACTATACAATTTATTTGATCTGTATAACTATGTAACCATTCTCTGCTACCAATCAGTACGGCTATATAATAATCCTCTGCTACTATTTCTATAGAATAAAACAGAATTTCTAACTGATTCCTCACTATCAGCCCTTTGGAGGACAGCTAAGACCAAGTACTTTTGGAGAGCTTCTCATTATTTAAAACTAAGGAAGTTGCTTCTTAGAAGCTGGAGTTCATTTTTATGGATTTTAGTTTCAGCCATAGGCTCTTGGTGAAGTGATGCTATAAATATATACATTTTTACAATGCATGAGTTGCATTTTTGGGAAAAAAGCTTTTTTTTTCATCAGTTTTTTTTAAAAGAAAAATTCTAATTGGTTTTAATACTATATATTGCCATCACTATCAAAAGGGTCTATGAAGATTCTCAATCATCCAAGTTATGTTTGCCACAAGGGTGCTTTCCCAAAAGGAAATTGGACTTGGGTTTTTCCCCTTGAAAACATTTTACTTCTCATCCAAGAACTGAAGAAGCTTCTTGGACGAGAAGCAAACTGTTTTCAAGGGGGAGGGGAACCCCCCAAGAAAGTCTAGTTGTCTTTTGGAAAAGCATCTCTGGGACATCCATATAAAAAGTACCCCTACGATGCATATCAGCCATGGTTATACAATCAAGATCAAGTGAGGTACTAATACCACACTATAAAGCCTTAGTAAGACCACACCTAGAAAACTGCATCCAGTTTTAAGACCACACTATAAAAAAGATGTTGAGACTCTAGAAAAAGTGCAGAGAAGAGCAACCAGGATGATTAGGGGACTGGAGATTAAAACATATGAAGAATGGTTACAGGAACTAGGCATGGCTAGTCTAGTGAAGGGAAGGACCAGGGGAGACATGATAGCAGTGTTCCAATATTTGAGGGGCTGCCACAGAGGGGAAGGGGTCAAGCTATTTTCTGAAGCACCTGAAGGGCAGAAAAGGAATAATGGTTGAGAACTGACCAAGGAGAGATTCAATCTAAAAATAAGGAGGAACTTTCTGACAGTGAGGACAATCAACCAATGGAACAGCTTGCCCTCTGAAGTTATGGGAGCTTCATCACTTGAGACTTTCAAGAAGAGATTGGTTACATCTGGTTGGTTGGGAAAAAGCCTATTTTGTCTTCATTCTTCTCATCATCATTTTATGGTACGATATTCTAGCACAACAGCTGTCATAAAAAAGACAGAGTTTCAAAAGAATACCCTGGTGATATATTCCATGACTTATGTAAAAAAAGTAACACTTGGAACCTGAGTAAAGAATCATGAACCCTGTGCAAATGTGTAATGTGCATAGCTGATAAAGCACAAGAAAATGAGACCTCTGGCTATTTATTTGCATGGAAAAGCTTTAATACAGGATATTCTACAGCTAAATTAGTTTTTAATCTGTGCCTAGATGAGAATTTGACCCTGAAACTGTTTCCAAACTGACCCGAGATAATTTATTCTGCAAAAAGGCTGAGAGGCTGATGCTTCTGTCTAGTCTTGCTTGCTTTTTTCATTCATTAATTTCCAAACACATCTCTTTTGTGGAGAGGAAAAAAAAATCACCTTTGTTAAAACAAAAAAAGAAAAATCGCCTTATGTGAATTTTCTTTTAATGAGACAAAAATCATGCTAAAAGGCAGTTTAAATCTGAGTGGGAAGTGTATTCTCCGTAAAAGCGGACATGCAAAGAAGACGAGACATTGATTTGGTACTCATTGCCCTCGCTTTGACCCACCTAAAAGAGAAATCTACCACTGTAGTCTTTTATGAATACATTAAAGGAAGAGAGTGCCACGGAGCATCAGCGCTCTATTACCTCGAATGATTGTTCTTTGCTTTTTAATAATAAATTATCCGACAAGTCCTTGACACACAAAAAACAGCTTTTAAACACCTCGGGCAAGGGGTTGTCAAAAAGAAAGCAGAAACAAACATGTTGCTAATGTTTCAAGAATAACCTTTGCACATCATCGGGGATAAGGAGAGATATAGCTCATTGTCGGCATTCTGTCCCCGATAGGTGATATTTCAAGTCATACACCAAGTCACACCTTCCAGCCTATTTATTTGTTTAGAAAATTTATAGGATCTGCTGTCCGACCGACAAACAAATAACAATCAACGACATGGCTTGGGGCCAGATTATTTGAAGGACTGCCTCTCCCTTACCACATCCATGTGGCCAGAGGTGACTTACTGCTGGTTCAGCCTGGATTGAGCGAACTGGTAGTAGCAGTGGCAGGAGGCTCCGCCCATCCTCCCGGATGCTTCTGCGCATGTGCAAAATCATTGTGCATGCGCAGAAGCATCACAGGTGCGCAGAGGCGTTGTGCGGGAGCATGAGCGGGAGCGCGCCCAAACCGGTAGTAAAAAATTAGCAAGCCACCTCTGCACTCAGCTCACAAGGAGGCAGGGTATGTTGGGGATGCCATCAATTAAGGATGTACATGTTGTAGGACCATTAAAAAAGTGTCTTCTCAGTGGTGGCCCCTTCTTTACAGGACATCATTCCCCTCCAAGTAGCTCCCATTCTTTTGCTCTTCTGAAAGGCCCTAAAACAGGGTTCCTGGGGACTACAAATAGAGATGGAAACAACCAAGTGGTTGATTTAATACAATACCAGAGTTGGAAGGGACCTTGGAGGTCTTCTAGTCCAACCCCCTGCCTAGGCAGGAAACCCTATACCGTTCCAGACAAATGGCTATCCAACATCTTCTTAAAGACTTCCAGTGTTGGGGCATTCACAACTTCTGGAGGCAAGCTGTTCCACTGATTAATTGTTCTAACTGTCAGGAAGTTTCTCCTCAGTTCTAAGTTGCTTCTCTCCTTGATTAGTTTCCACCCATTTGATTATACTCCTGTTGTTATGAAGTGTGGTAGGGTTTTCATGAGTTGTACGTGATGGGGCTTTGAATGGAAGTTCCCCATTCATTCACTTAGGCGTGAATTGGTGGTCCATCTAAACTGTGCAATAAATAATATATTCAATATAAGCAATATAATCAACAAGAGTATTATAATAAAATATCAACCCTTTCCAATATTTGTTTCAAGATTTTCCCTTTTTCCAAGTGTTTTAATATTTGAGAAGCTGCCAGTGAAAGGAGGGGGGGGGGGGTCAGGCTATTTTCTAAAGCACCTAAAGGCCAGACGAGGAATAATGGATGAAAACTGAACAAGGAGAGATTCAACCTAGAAATAAAGAGGAATTTTCTGACAGTGAGAGTAATCAACCAATAGAACTGCTTGCCTTCAGAGGTTGTGGGAGCTTCATCACTGGAAGCTTTCAAGAAGAGACTGGACTACCATCTGTCACAAATGATGTAGGGTCTGCTTGGGCAGGGGGGGTTGGACTAGATGACCTACAAGGTCCCTTCCAATTCTGTTCTCCCAATGGAAAACAATATCGAAATAATCCAATACAAAAACTTAAAAAAATCACCCAGACGAATCATACTCATTTTGGGCTTATCATCCCAACCCAATGCCAGGAGACAAGTCAAACCTTTGCAGTCTTCCCAAAGGCCAAGTTGGTCAAGATATCTCCAGATCTCCTGGAGGAAGAAGCTCCATAAGGGGCACTGTTGAGGCATGCATAGAAGCCTCCAAGAATTCTCGGCCAACATAAGATATTTCAAATAGACATACTAGAATTAAAATGAGGTATATCCTGAAGGAATTCTGTGACTTCCACTGTGAACCTTCCCTTTTTTAAAAAAATGGTAAATTTAGCCTTTCAATTGGAATTATGAGGGGCTGAACTTCCATTTGTTGGACAAAATGTCCATCTGGGTTTAGTTCCAAGTGGTGAGAAAGACACTGGAAACATGGTGGCTGTTTGGAAAGATGGTTTTAATGGTGGACATGACCACATGGTTTGAGGTCCTGGGCAACAAAGGGAAGAGATGCTGAGAGGGCCTGGGTTTTATGCCCTCTCTGGGCTTTTGAATTTGAGCTTGTATTCTGATTGGATGTCAGACTCCCATGGGGCCATGCAGGGGCAACTCTGTAGGCTGTCCTGAGTCCAAAGCCTGGTTGACTTTTGCTGGGTGATGATGTAATGAAAGGGCTTTGGGATTCCTATTATGGCTCTGCCTGAAGGAGGGTAGATCTTTGTTATGTAGAATAGACTGACTCAGGCCTTAATGGCCCATTGACAAAGGTGTGTGGAGGGGGTGAGTTTCTGCCTCCCTTTTAGGGGAAATACTTTGCCCTTTTACTATTTCATAAAATATTTCATTTTTCTAGGAGAGGGGTGGATGCTAACTTCCTACACTTTCTATGAAAAAAAGTGCTTTTCTTATCACCATAATATAAACCTTCCCCAACTTGGCTCCCTTCAAATGTGTTGTGACTGCAATTATAATTCCCAGGCAGGAGGGCCAAAGGCAATAGGAATTTTAATTTAATTTAATTTATTCAATGAAGACACTTCCTGTCTCCAACCAACTCTGGGCAGCATACAATAAAACCAACAACATAAAACAGCATGAAATATTAGAAGAGCTTAAGAGAGTTAACAAAAAAAAAAAAAAAACCCAAATGTGGGTCCAGCAACCACCACACCTAGACACAATCTAGCATGGGTTCCTACCATCCTAATTCAATGAAGTCTGGAAGCAGAATGGATTTTCTTGGGTTTTTTCCTTGAAAACATTTCTCTTCTTATCCAAGAAGCTGTTTCAGTTCTAACCAAACTTTTTGGAAGAGAAGCAAAAAGTTTTCTAGGAGAAAAAAACCAACAAAATCCAGTTGCCCTTTGGAAAAGCATCTTCGGGACAGCAATGACCTGGATGATTGAGAATCTCCATAGATATCTAGAAGCAGAATCTCCAACCCATGTGGAGCAAAGGTGGGTTCCTACTGGTTCGGACCGGTTTGGCCAAACTGATAGTGGTTTAGCGGCCTGGGTTGCTGGAACCGGCAGCGACCCAATTTTTATTGCATTGTGCATGTGCGTGAAATGCACATCAAGCAATCAGCATGGCCACAAGCGACCCGGCAGTAGTCACTGCCGAAGCCCACCCCTGATGAGAAAGGCTGAGAAAGGCTGTGTTGTTTTCAGAGCAGATGTGGTGTGAAACCAAGCGCTAGTTTATTTTCTACTGCAGTATGTGGGGTCTGTTTTTGCACAAGATGTAGCCAGTTACAACAGCCTAGCTACAACTACTTATAAATTATAGAATTTTTTTTTAATATTAATGATGAGTACAAAATGTAATGATGAGAACTGTACTCAGGTTCAGCAGTCGTCTTTACACTTAAGAGTCTGAATTAAAGAAGGCAATTTTCCACCTAACACAATTATGGCACCATTTGCTGACTATTGTCATTGTAAATGATTAACATTCATTTGTTTTATTGTTTCCTGATTATTTCTTCTTCCGTCTTTGCGTTTGCCTGATTTCCACTGTGTTACTGTATTTATTTTGTTTCATTTTCTCCTTCTTGATTCGACATTATTATCCTCCTTTGTTAATTCTGTGATATATACTTTTAATATTTTAAATATATCCTGCCCAAGTAAAATGGCTGCCTTATTGGTTAATAATTCAAACACATGCCAAAAGCTCTCTTCTAGAAGTTATCGTTATTAAATTCTGGCCTATTTGTTTGGGGCTATTATTCAAATTTGCTGAAATTGTGCTAAAAGATTACTCTCAAAACAATTTGCGATATAGTTTCCCACTATTATAAGCCACAAGTTATGGGAATATATCCAGAAAATTTAAAGCATAGCTTTTATAACCTTCTGAACTGTCTACAAGAGATGGGATGGGGTGAGGTTGAAGGCCCTATTCTGTACAGGTTCAACTCAGTGGACAGTTACAATCTGTAATTGTGAGGAGGGCTTAGTTAGAGCCTTAGGTACTCCATAGAGCCACCATGGCACAGTGGTTAGAGTGCAGTACTGCAGGCTACTTCTGCTGATCACCAGCTGCCTGCAGTTTGGCAGATCGAACCTCACCAGGCTCAAGGTTGATTCAGCCTTCCATCCTTCCGAGGTTGGGAAAATGAGGACCCAGATTGTTGGGGGCAATAGGCTGACTCTGTAAACCGCTTAGAGAAGGCCGTAAAAGCACTGTGAAGTGGTATATCAGTCTAAGTGCTATTGCTATGGTTCAGGGCTCTCTTCCTTCCTTCTACCCTGTTTGTCATCTACATGAATCCTGTGGGATATGTCACCTGTTGGTTGAGAAGAGTGGAATCACCAATATGCTTATGGAATTCAATTACAACTCTCTACTTTGGGCTGAAGAGGAGATCTGGTTGAAGTTTTTATCTGTATCCATTTCATGTATCCAAAATCATGTTTATACATATATCTGTTGCCTAATACATGCTTGACAAAATAAATAAAATAAAATAGATGGATGGATAGATAGATAGATAGATGATAGATAGATAGATAGATGATAGATAGATAGATAGATAGATAGATAAACAAACAAACAAAAATTATTTAATTAAATAAATAAATAAATAATAAGTTCTAAGGCAGAATCTCAAATTCTGGTTTGGGGGGAGACACACACCATATTTAGACCTAAACCGAACAAGCCAAAGGAGCTGTTCATTCAAAAGCCTGCTGATTCTGGCTTGATACCAACTTTGCTTCAGCCAGCAGGGCTGGCTGGAGAATTCTAAGAGTTGAAGTCCACAAGTCTTGCCAGGTTTGGAAACCTATTTTCTAGAGAGTATTGTTTCTCTGTAAAATGTTCTTTTTCAATTTGGGCATCCTGGATTCACAGCATCCCATGAGCTGTATTCCCTGCTCCTCCAAAACAGTTCTGGCCCAGCTCCGTTGCAGCAGTGAAGTATATACGTCATATCCTTGTCAACCCTGGACTATATTATTGCAATTTGCCATAACCTGGCATTCCCTTGAAGACCACTTAAAACCTGGCAAAAAAACCGCAGCAACCCATATGCTCACGAGGCAGCCCTGTTATGTCATGTAACACTGCAGCTACCAATGCTGAAAGGTTGCTAGTGTGTTTCTGAGTACAATTCAATGAGTACAATTCAGTTCAAGGAGCTGCTCATTATTTATAAAGTCGCGGGTGGTTCAAGGCACCTTTATCTGTGAGACTGCCTCTCACAGTCCTAGTGCCTTTCCACTGCCTGCCCAATCTAAGCAAGGAGAAAAATATTCTTCTTTGCTGTTTGATATGGGGAGGGATCTTGGAAATGAGCATTCTTGAGGGGTGTCATGCCCCAGCATATAATTTTTATATGTTGTTGCTCTCTAGCCCCATCTAGTGGCCAGAGGGAAAAATACCGATTATCGTGTTTTGAAGCTGACCCTTAATCCATAACCTGCACTCTCAAAACAAATGCATGCTGGGAAGCCAGACTTCATTTCCCTTTAGCATTTGGACGAGACAGAACCACAAAGAATAATCCATCTTACTCTGTGGCACCTGTTCATCCAAGGACAAGCCCACATCTCACATACAGAGCATCGCTGGTGAAAATTAGATTACTTGTATTTATTAATTGTTACGTTCAGCAGTAACTCAAAACTGCCTATCCTGTATTTGGTTCTCATTGTATGTATTCCTATTTTCCCCAGTTTTACCACATCCTGTTCTTTCAAAAAAAAAAATCCAGATCTAAGCACACGGTCAGTTTTATTGGAGGATAGGTGGGTTTAACTGTATGTTGAGCTGCCCCAGAGGTGGATTCCTACCGATTCGGCCTGGTTCGGCCATGTCACTGCGTTAATTGGTTTGCTTAACTGTGTTGAAATTTATTGCGCATGCTCCAGTTCTTATCTGACAAATGATTTAGTACACATGCTCATTCACATTCCAACTTTACTTTCTCTTCTGATCTTCTGTTCACCTGCCAAGAAGGACGCAGGCACATAACTCTGCCAAAATGTAGTTAATTGAGTTAGCAAGTTTTGTATTTTATTTTCTTTTATATTAAAGAGTTTTTATTAGAATATGCTTCGGGTTTTATTTCTGCTTATGCGGAAGTATGCTATAAGGAATGCCAAGATCCTCGCCTCCTTAATTCAGGATGGAACCCCCCCCCCTTGACAGGCCAAACTGGTAGTGGCATGCCGCCCTGGGTCACAGCACCGGCAGTGATCCAGGCTGGCCATGCCCCCAAACCAGGTCCCTGGTCGCCACGGTCGCCATCTTATTTTTGAGATCTGCACATGCACAGAACAATTTCTATTGAGCTGTGCATGTGCGTGAAGCATGCGTATGAGCAAACCGGCAGCAACACTGGCTGAAACCCACCCCTGAGCTGCACACAGACTAACATGTAGTGGCGATGGAACAAGGGGCCTTCCTCTTGTGGGGTCTCCCCTTTGGGGCAGCTTACCTTTGAAGCAAGCTCCTTCCTCCTTTTTAATGGCCTTCTGAAGACCAGACTTGGTTGCTTTCAAAGTCTTTCCGAAACTGATTGATGTCCGTGCCCAACAGGGAATACTTATACAAATGATTATATTTAATATATTGATTTTTGCACTGAAATATTGTATACTGTTGCTACGGAACACACCAGTTGTCCAGCCCAAAGTGGCATATAAGTTTAATAAATATATTAATGTTAATACAGCTGTAATGAAGCCTGGCCATTAAAGTTGCAACTCATAACAATTATCTCAGGTCGGTGACTGATCTTATTTTACAGGGCTTGTTGCGGCAGTCATTAAGCAATGGTGGTGGTCTTAAGCGCAAACAACAAGGTCGGTAAGCAAATGCCACAGTTATCAAATAAATCTATTGTTTGCTATGGTGTGGCATTACCAAAAATAGAAAGTGCAGGCAAAACTGTTCTAAAACACAGTTGTGTGAGCATGAGATGCTGCGAACAGCTGTAAATGGGACCATGTTGCCAAGTGCTGAGGGGACTGTCAGAACTTCAGATCTGGCTCATAAGTCCCCTTTTTTTCAGATCTAGGTTGTAACTTTGTACAGTCACTAAGCGACTTATCATAAATTGAAGATTACCTGTAATTTTCATTACATATATCAGTGATGGCGAAGCTTTTTGGAACCGAGTGCCCAAACCGGAATTCACATGCATGCACTGAAGCATCAGAATCTAGAAGACCAGCTGGCTGGCACACACATACCTATTTGGGGGGCATTTTTGGGGTCATTTTCAGGCCATTTTCAGGCTGTTTTTGGCCCAAAAAACGGCTTGAAAATGGCCCAAACACCGGCCCATTTTTTGGCTGTTTTCCGGTGCATGTGCTCACGGGAAACCAGAAGAGCAGCTGGAAACGGTGTGCGTGCCCACAGAGAGGGCTCTGCGTGCCATAGGTTCGCCATCACGGACATATATCATCTAAGCATCATATTGTAACTGAAACAGGCATGTTTGTATCTAACGTTTTATGTAGCTGATTGCTCCCTTGTAGCTTTCTCGCTATGAATCCACAAATAAACATCATGTGGAAAAAATGTCTTATTGACAAATTTGACATTTACTTACAGTGTTTGCTTCCTTCGCGGTGGAGACAGGTGAGATACACACAGCTTAGCACAATTCAGATACGATAGAATAGAGTTACAGCACCCTATTCCATAATAAATGTGTTTTCTACAAGGTGCCAAAATGTCTTTGCAACAGACTAAGCTGGCTACTTCCCTGAAATTGAGAAATTACAACAGTTCATTTAGTGATTGTTAGAAAGTTATAAAGCAACTTATGACCGTTTTTTGACTGTTGCAGCATCCCAGTGGTCATGTGATAAAAATTCAGACTCTTGGCAACTGACTCATGTTTATGACGGTTGCCGTATCTTGGGGACATGTGATTGCCTTTTGTGACCGTTTGACCAGCAAAATTCAATAGGAAAGTCAGATTCACTGAACAACCATGTTACTAACATTTCACTTGACTTAAGTGAACTAGCAATTCACTTAACAACTGTGGTGGCAAAGGTTGTAAAATGGGGAAAAATTCACTTAAGAAAAGTCTCACTTTAACAACAAAACTGTTGGGCTCAGTTGTGGTCATAAGTCCGTGATGGCGAGCCTATGGCACACATGCCACAAGTGGCACGCGGAGCCATTTGTCAGGGCACGCGAGGCGCTGCCCGGCAGCGATGTGAAGGCCGGGCCCTGGCGAGTGCGCAGAGGCTGGGCGGAGCGGCGCAAGGACGCCGGGCCCGAGGCACCGTGCGGCAGAGGCGATCCGGGCCCGGGCGATGGAGACGCACGTCTCATGCCTGTTCAGGGACCGTCCCGAGGCTTCCCTGAAGCCTTCGGAACGCTTAAAACGACCCTCCGAGCAACCCAGAAGTTGCTTGGAGGGTGGTTTTAAGCGTTCCGAAGGCTGCAGGGAAGCCTCCGGACGTTCCCTGAAGCCTCCGCAGGGCCTCTGGGGGCCGGGGGAGGCTCTTTTCACCCTCCCCAGGCTCCTATTAAGCCTCTGGAGCCTGGGGAGGGCGAAAAAAGCATGTAAAAATGGGGGGGCGTTGTGCGCGCATGCGCACTGAGGGCGTGCGTTGCATTATGGGTGCGGCACGCCCGCACATGACCCCCCCGCGCTCCCCCCACTTGTGGCACGCGAGCCAAAAAAGGTTTGCCATCGCTGTCATAAGTCAAGGAATACTTTTATTTCCAGAAGAGAAAAACTATCTGGAAAAACCTGTAGATGTGCTATGTATGCTATTGTTCTGACTATCTACCTATAGGTGTGACATGCATGCCCATGCATGCTTCAGATTGCCCTTTGAAAATGGATCACTACACAGCCTATTTTCTGTAACCACATATCTCCACATCATATCTTCTTTTATAAACTGTTACCATGCTCCTCCACTCATCTTTTTGTCAAGGCTAAAAATACTTCAAACATTTCTTTAAAAAAAAAACTTTTGGTTTGCCTTTTTGTCCTACTTTTCTAGTTTTGCAACTTTTTTTTAATGCGATAACTGGAAATGCACACAGTTTTTTCAAAGTTAGTTGAACAATATATTTATAGGCAGGGATTATGACTCTGAAGACTCTTCTCATTCTAATTTTGATACCTTCCCTAGTGATTCGCCTCTTGAATTTACCATTTTTTACCATGGGTTTTATGGCAACACGGCTAAAATTGTAATACTTGGAATACTTCCAAAGTTATGCTGGAACATACACACACAAACAGTCATTATATATATATATATATATATATATATATAGATAGATAGATAGATAGATAGATAGATAGATAGATAGATAGATAGATAGATAGATAGACAGAGATAGAGATAGATAGATAGATAGATAGATAGATAGATAGATAGATAGATAGATAGATAGATAGATAGATAGATATAGATAGATATAGATGATATAGATATAGATATAGATATAGATATAGATATAGATATAGATATAGATGATATAGAGATAGATAGATAGATAGATAGATAGATAGATAGATAGATAGATAGATAGATAGATAGAGATAGATAGATAGATAGATAGAGATAGAGATAGAGATAGAGATAGAGATAGAGATAGAGATAGAGATAGAGATAGAGATAGAGATAGAGATAGATAGATGATAGATAGATAGATAGATAGATAGATAGATAGATAGATAGATAGATAGATAGATAGATAGATAAAGAGAGAGAGATTGGGTAACTTCAAACTCTGGATTTCAATATACTGGTTTAAATATATCTATATAGTTGCAACTTTAGGCTTTGAAAAGTGTGGATATCTGGATATTGCTTTCTTTCTTTCAACAGAAGACAGAGCTTGAACTCACTAAAAAATGGTAACTAGTGTTGCTTCAGTTTATATATACTGATATATATATATCGAGAGAGACAGGTTTAGGTTGCGAGACATACACATGTTATTTATTGTCCAAGATCAGGACAAAATGAAGCAAAGAAATTCCAGTTTCAATTAAGTACATTCCATAAATAATAAATAAATAAATAAATAAATAAATAAATAAATAAATAAATAAATAAATAAATAAATGCATTATAAATAAATAAATTAGCAGGGAGGCATTTAAACTAGATCCCACCGTGATGTCTACTGTTTCCTGAGAATCTAATTATTATGCAGACTGATATTTGCACAACTGAACTAAAGGAGGTGCGAACTGGAAGGCATGTGCCAGAACGGCATTGTCTCAATATGCCACATGCTTCCTCCCTTAGAAAAATCAGCTGTGACAGGCCACTTTCGTGGGTGAAGGGCTCAAAAGACATTGGGGAGGTCTGGGGTTGGATGAAAGGTATTTGATGTCAATAGTATTTGACATATGCGGGTTTGATACGCTCCTGCTTCTAAGCAGAACGCAGCATAGAAGAACAAAATAAAAGAAGAGAGCACAGAGGCTAACTCCTTCAGATAATTGCTCTTTGTTATTGCAAGGTGACCTTTTCTTTTCACTCACACGTAGCCATCATGTTGGAGAGAGCGTGACACACAGCCGATCTCCTTCCTGCTTCCTTAGCTAGTCTGAGCTGTTTCAAAACATCACACTTGATAAGGAGGAAGCAATTACGATTGATTGGTTTGATTGGTTTTTGTTCTTCAGTCACTAAGTCACGTGCAATTCTTTGCAACCCCCTGGATCATAGCACACCAAGCCCCTCTGCCCTCCACCATTTCATGGCATTTGCTCAAATTCGTGTTCATTGCTTCAATGACAACGAACCATCTCATCCTCTGCTGTCCCCTTCTCTTTTTGCCTTTTCTCCAACATCAGGGTCTTTTCCAATGAGTCCTCTCTGCTCATTTGATGGTCAAGGTATTTGAGCATCAGCTTCAGTGTCTGTCCTTCCAAAGCACAGTAAGTGTTGATTTCCCTCAGGATGGACTGATTTCATTTATGTGCCATCAAATGGTTTTCAATTCCTAATGGCCAAAGTGCAAAAAGTCTATAGAGTAATTAATGATGGGCTAAGCATGATATATTTTGGGAGAGTGTGTAAGAGGCAGGTGCGTGCAATGCTTCTGCGCACGTGTATAAGCGTCCGGGTGGGTGGGCGGAGCCTCCTGTTGCCGCCACTACCGGTTCGGCCAAACCGGGTCAAACCAGGAGCAACCCACCTCTGGTCATCTAGAGCTACATGCAGAACTTTGGTCCTTTCCTCATCTTTAGTTTCCGTCATTGTTGGAACTTCAGCGTTCCTCTTTGATCATATATTACAGATGTTTCCCACTCTTACTTTAAACCATCTATGTCAGGGGTGTCAAACTCGCAGCCTAAGGGCTGGATGCATCACATACTGGCCACACCCATTCCCGGTTTAGCGAAGAGTAAAAAAGTGACGATGTGGCGATGTGAGTTTGACACCCCTGATCTAGGTCAATCCCTCAATTTTTTTAAAATAACCAGGTTATTTAACAATATAAATGTTATTCAAACCTGCTAAGGGAATGTGTTTTTGTGATCAACCTGGTCTTAATTGATCCTTGTGATTCCTAGAGGGGATCCCACTAACCTGGTATGACAAGTAAGATCTATCTTTGTTCTATGTGCAGTTGGCAACTGCAACCTATTCTTCCCACTGCCACTATATACTAGTAAAGTCAGTCAAGACAGCAATAGGAGGCAGGATAGAATATCATGATCTCTTGATGCAGCAAGATCTCAGATTTCCAAAGATCTGTGATAAAGAAAGGCTCGGTATTTTTGCAAGGCTGCATTGTTGAGAGATCCAGGCCAGAGGTGGTATTCAGCAGGTTCTGATCAGTTCTGGAGAACCAGTAGCAGAAATTTTGAGTAGTTTGGAGAACTGGTAAATATCTCTTCTGACTGACCCCGCCCCCATCTATTCTCTGCCTCCCGAGTCCCAACTGATTAGGAGGAAATGGGGATTTTACAGTAACCTTCCCCTGGAGTGGGGAGGGAATGGAGATTTTACAGTATTCTTCCCGTGCCACACCCACCAAGCCACACCCACCAAGCCACGCCCACAGAACTGGTAGTAAAAAAATTTGAATCCCAACACTGATCCAGGCCTACCCAAAAATACTTTGCTGCCTGAAGCAAAGTTCAAGATGGCTGCAGTGGAATCTGCAGGTAGAGTGGGGCTGGATTTAAGAGACTGACTAGTTTGGAATCCCTCCAGCAATGGAGTGAGCCCTCACTCCAGATCCCTAGAGTTTTTATCCCTAGGGTTTCCAAGAGAGAGCAGTCAATGTGGTGAGATTCTTGTAAATAGATAACTAGCAATAAAGAAACTTCTATGATCAGCTCATTCTGGTTACTCCCACTCTGACAATGGCAGCCTCACATGCCATCAGGAAAGACAACTTCGCAATGGCTGGATTTCTTTTCTACACTTCAATGGAACTTGATTCTCCATTACATCTTATCTCAGCAGGTTAGGTCAGTCAGGTGGTTGAACAGGCAACTGTGTTGGTCATATAGCTCTTTCCTTCAGCCCTTGCTGAATGCAGCTTTCCAGCTTGTGGGAAGAATCTGTTACTCTGATCAGTCTTACTTGACAATTGACTCCATTTCAATACATGCCAGCAAGCTGTTTCTTCAACAGCATATCCTGAGCCTTACATAATATTGTTAACTAGGGCATACAAAACTTTTGCCAGATCAATTCTTGAATACAGCTTGTTTTCTTGGAATCCACAATGTATATCGGACATTAATATGTTTGAGCAGGTCCAGAGGTATTTCACGAGAAGAGTACTCCACTCCTCTGCTCATAATAAAATCCCTTATGCCACCAGGATCGAAATTTTGGGCTTGGACAACCTGGAACTGCGCTGCCTGCAGTCGGATTTATGTATAGTACACAAAATTGTCTGCTACAATGTCCTACTTGTAAATGACTACTTCAGCTTCAACCACAATAATACATGGGCAAACAATCGATACGAGCTCAAGGTAAACCTCTCCAAACTCGATTGCAGAAAATACGACTTCAGCAACAGAGTGGTCAACGCCTGGAATGTTCTACCCGACTCCATTGTTACAGCCTCAAACCCTCATAGCTTCAACCTTAAACTGTCTACCGTGGACCTCACCCCTTTCCTAAGAGGTTCTTAAAAGGGGTGTGAGTAAGCGCACCAGCGTGCCTACCATCCCTGTCTTACTGTCCCCATTTATCTGCATCTACTTCCTTTGTTCATGTTTATGTTCATACCTATACTTGTTATCTTGTACTTGTTTGACAAATAAATAAATAAATATTCATGTGTTAAGGTATGATTACTCTGCAAAATTAACCAACTGCAGCAGTAGTGAGTCAGGGTGCCGTTTAGGTTATTTCCCATTTCCAATGAGCCCCCTGTCTGAGTGAGATGGGCAATTTAGAAATATGATAAACAAACAAACAAACAAACAAACAATAATAAATTGCAATCTTAACAATACCTGTTTCAAAGAATAGGCATGCTATCTTCCAGCTTGTTACTTACAGTATGATCAGTTGAGAATCTACGTCTCTTCCCAATTGTATTTCCTAGCATTGGAACAAGTCTGGATGTATTTTTTTTTCACCCTCTTTACCGCAGTGGCAAGATATTGACCTTATGGCATTACTTGGGCATTAAGAAGATAATTGACAAAAAAGAGAATCTGCCTCTAACAAAAAAGTGGACAAAAGAGAACCATTTTGTACAAATGCTATTATTTATGCATAAAGGACCTTTGGAAATCATCGCTGCAATTTAAATAGAAGCAGACTGCATCTCATAGGAAAAGACGGTGCTTTGCATGCAAAGTCAACCTAAGATATTTGCTATCCGAGGACAGTTTAGCACAACCTTCCTGGTCTAAATATGGAAACTGACTGATATACTAGCTAAATCTTTTTTTTTTTTTACAGACAGTGACGGAATGGAGTCGTTTAGCAAATTAGAAGCAAATTAATACAGGAGACCAAAGTCAGATTAGATCTCCTATATTGATCTTTCCCCAGGTAGTCCTCTAGTTAGGACCATAATGCAGCCTGCTCATCATAGTCATTGTGTCAACCCTGAAGCTGACCTGACCAAAGCTGTCTTGGAGCTTCAGTGCTGCCACACTGGACCTTAGGGATATGGAGGGGGGGATTAGAGATAGGTGAGGTTTTCTAGCCCAAATAAAATATTGTCTCTTGGGAACCAAGGACATTCTCACATCTGGACTGAGGAGGGAAGAGTGTTGTTACCAGGCAACCAGACAGCACTTTGATTGGACCATGTGACTGATTGTTTGGGGTTGAGGGGAACTTTTAATTACCATATTTTTAGGAGTTTAAGATGCACCAAGGTTTTGAAGAGGCAAATTTAAAAAAAAAAGTTTTTGCACTCTACAGACCTCCCCAAAAAGGCCCGTTTTTCATGAAAACGGGCCCATTTTTTGGCAAAAAATGGTATGCATAGCCTTTAGGAGGCTTATAGAGTGCTCCTGGGGCGGGGGTGGCGGCACAAAATTGAGCAAAAAATGGCCCGTTTTTCGCTCATTTTTTCTCTCTCCAGCCCCCAGGAGCACTCTGCAAGGCTCCTAAAGGCTATGCACGGCCATTTTGATGAAGGGGGTGGGGTTTCAGGAGGCAAAAAATGCTATATTCAGTGTATAAGATGCACCCAGATTTTCAGTCTCTTTTTTGAGGGAAAAAGGTGCGTCTTATACTCCGAAAAATACGGTAGGTGAAAACTGGGAACCTTCAGAGTCACTTTTCACCAGATCTGTGCCAATATGATATACACAATAAAACTATTGAATTTTGCTTGCAGTGGGTGCATTACCTGGAACCCTGACACATAACTCTTGACAGTCATAACATGGGTTGGTCACATGACAAGCTCAATTTTATTATCTTTTTTTTTTTTTTGCAGCAATCATTAAGCAAATCACTGGAATTGTTAAGTGATTCTGCGGTTGTTAAGTGAACGCTGTGGCTGTTAAGTGAACCAATGGTTTGCTATTTTTGCCAAAACCAACAGTAAATGCTGATTTTGACAAAAATGACAATCCAGTTGCTGAGTGCCTGAAGAGCAGCCGCCTGACCAGAGGCGGGTTGCTGCCCATTCGGATCGGATCGGCATGCGCAGAAGCGTCGCCCGCGCGCATGAGTGCACACAGGAGCGCACCCTGTGTAAAAAAATTAGCAACCCACTCTGCACCTGACCATGAAGGGGAAACTGTTGGAACTTCAAATCTGGGTCATATGTACACCCCATGTCTGTCACAACTTTGAACGGTCATTAAGTGAATGGCTGTAAGTTGAGGACTGTGTGTCTATGAGAGATTTTCCCCAGCTACACATTGCTACTTCACTCTGGCTATGTTTGTGTAAGGCATGGTTTAGGCTAGCACAAAGTCATGCCTGTAATTAATGGTTGGATGTGTTCATTGAGAAAACTCAGTTGAGTTAACCAATGTTTCTTTCACTGATTGATAATAGTTATGGCCTTCCTTTCCGCCCATTTGGTACTCATAGCAACCATCCTGTGAGAAAGAGGTTGAGAGATAGCAACAGACCATGGCTGAGTTGACTTGAATTTATTTATTGATTCACGTGAGTCTTATAAATTTATTAAATAAGTAGATGTTCGTACTAGTAAACTGATTTACTGTTAAACTCCAATCAGGAATTCCAAACCTAGGAGCTAATTTCACATATTATAGTACAGATAGTCCTTGACCTATGACCACAATGGAGCCCCATATTTCTGCTGCTAAGCAAAGCAGAGCTGAAGAATCTTCTTGGATGAGAAGCAAAACATCTTGAAAGAAAAACCAGAAAGTCCAGTCGCCTCTTGATAAAAGCACCTTTGGGACAAGCAGAGCAGAAGTGATTTTTGCTCCATTTTACAACCTTCCTTGCCACAGTTGTTAAATGAATAATTGCAGTCATTAAGTGAATCACACCGTGGTTAAGTGAATCCAGCTTGTCCCATTGACTTTGATGGGAAGGTTACAAATGGTGATCATATGATTGCGGGACAATGCAACTGTCAGTTGCCAATCACTCAAATTCTGATCATGTGACCATGGGGATACCGTCATGGTCATAAGTGTGAAAAATCAGTCATAAGTCACTTTTTAAGTGCTGTTGTAATATCAAACAGTCACTAATCTAATGGTTGCAAGTCAAGGAGTACCTGTATACAAATCCAGGCAAATAATAACGTGTGATTCTTCTTCCAGAGGCAGGCTGCTCTCTTCCTGTTGCATAGTTTAATTCTAATTCCATCATAATACAGTGGTACATAATTAAATATAGAAACTCGGGTCTTAATCTGAAAGTTTTGTATGAAATAAAATTTGTTTCTATACAGACACATTCATTCATGCACAAATATATATTTTCACATCCTTTTGTTCACTGACTCATCAGAGTCCTAAACTCAGAAGAGTTGTT
This sequence comes from Natrix helvetica, assembly GCF_964273705.1. NCBI lineage: Eukaryota > Metazoa > Chordata > Lepidosauria > Squamata > Natricidae > Natrix > Natrix helvetica. The sequence goes on along the minus strand of NC_138548.1, from coordinate 331,126,095 downwards.
GGAGGCAACTGTTACAGGTGCAAATTTATGTAAAGATCATTTTATTCTCGCTGTTGTTGTGCTGTTTGTTTGCTGTGGAAGTTACCATTTCATAGAGAGCTATTTGCAAACATCCACCTACATCTGTTCACAACGTTTCACAGTCATCCCCCCCTCCCCTTTCTTCCTATTAAAGATCAACTTGTTTGGGCAACCTGAAAGGGCACGGTTGGATAATCCTATCCTATAGGGCAGGGGTGGCGAACATGCGGCCAAAATAAATGAGGCTCTTTGCCTCTTACCATTATTAAGTATACTGTGGCTCGGATCGCGCGCTAAACCCGGAAGTACGGTTGACGCGACGACGCTTGCCTGCGCTCCACCAGCTCTGAGCTGGTCGTCGCGTCGACCGTACTTCCGGGTTTATCTCAACAGCGCCCTCTGCTGTTGAGATAAACCAAAAAAATAATGCTTCAAAGTCTAGCACAGTTGCTGCAGGATTCCGGTGAGGTTCTAATGATTGCTCAAATTAATAATAATGGTTGCATATTGAAGCTCTGGGTTCAGGAGCAGCAGAGTTTTAAATAGGAGAAAACATTTAATTGAATTTCCATGGTTAGTATATTTCCCAAAATTCTACGAGTGTTTTTCTCACAGCCTGTAATTGTAATAGATATCAAAGATAATCCAAACTCATATATATATTATAATACATATATTAGGTTAAAGGAAGATAATATTAGGACCAGGCTTTACCCATGTATAGGTTGTACTCGATTTACAATCACAATCTCGTCACTGAGCAAAGCAGTCATTAAGCGAGATATGTGACTGCTTTGTTTAATGACTGCAAGTGTGGCATTCCTGGTTGTGGTCATCAAGTAATCTTGTAGGTTGTTAGGTGGACAGAGATTCCACTTATTTATGGATTTAAAAGTTATACAGCAGCTCTAATGGGTTTATAAAAAATTATAACAAAAAACACCTGACTGAGCATGTTATATTATGTGTTTAATATATTATTGTTAAAATTATATGCTTTTGTGTGAGTGTTTGTCTGTTTTGGCAGGTCACTGCGTGGTGTGGCTCTCTGACTCTCACAGTTTAAAATTTTGGCTCTTTTTGTCGAACTTGTTCGCCACCCCTGCTATAGGGGATCACAACAGAATAGAATAACAGAGTTGGAAGGGACCTTGGAGATGCATATGGCACCTAAGTGTCCATTCTCAGCTATTTCCAGTTGCTCTCACCCAACGAGCCAATTATGTACCATTAGTTTAAGACTAAGGAATGTCTTGGCAATAGCAACCTCATCAAAGAGAATTGCATTGCTTTGATAAAGGACACACCTAATTGCCGGAAAGGAATGGAACGTTCTGAAGATGACATAAATATTTTAAAAAATGAGTGTATGCTTTGCAAAAAAGTATTAAATATGGCCTCTGTGGTATTGCGATCACCATGACCAATAGACTGATCTTGCTGTGTACATGAAATATTCTTTTTATAGTCCTATCAAGATCACAGTAAGGATAATTATAATTAATGCTCAGCTTCAACCCAGGCTGGTTTTAGAGATAAAGAGATACTGATTGTTCATAGTTAGGTGGATGAACTACATCGACAATTTCTCTCTCTTTCTATCTCTCTTTCTATATCTCTCTTTCTCTGCTTGCCTGCCTCCTGCCTGCCTGCCTGCCTGCCTGCCTGCCTGCCTACCTACCTACCTACCTACCTACCTACCTAATCTAATCTAATCTAATCTAATCTAATCTAATCTATCATCTCTCTCTCTCTCTCTCTCTCTCTCTCTCTCTCTCACACACACACACACACACACACACCAACTATCCATCTAATCTCTATATGCACATCACTCTGGCAAACAGATTATTTATAAAGTACTGCTTTTTAATACTTGATATATTTTTCATATTATCTCTTCCTGTTAGCAGCATCTCTGAAATTATTTTTGTCTCACTGGAAGTTTGAAATGATTCCCCCAAAGAGGGCTACCTCATGGGAGTTTTAATAATCTACATTCTTGCTAGATGGCAACAACAGGCATGGATTAATCTTTGTTGCCATCTCCTGGTCACTCAGAGTTTTGCAGGTGGACAGCGAGGTTGGCAAATATATTTAAAGACAACTCATCTAAATGTTGGAAGTGCCACCAAATACCTGGATCTTACTATCATATGTGGTAAACATGTGTAGAAGCAAAGAAGTATTGGACAAAAATTAAGACATGGTTGGAAGAGATCGTGCAACAACGCAGAGGTGGGTTGCTCACAGTTCGGCCTGGATCGGGAGAACTGGTAGTAACAGTGGCGGGAGGCTCCGCTCACCCTCCAGGATGCTTCTGCGCATGTGCACAAGCAAGTGCACATACACAAGCAAACCAGTAGTACAAAAAAATGGAAACCCACCACAGCAACAACATATTGAGTTGAAGCCAGAAACATTTCTGCTAGGAATTCTACCTGAAACTTATAATAAAGAGAATATATATTTAATCATTGATGTATTAACTACAGCTAGAATTGTATATTTGCACAATATTGGAAAAATGTAGAGATTCCTGTTGATGAGAAGGTGATCTAGAAGGATCACCTAATCTAGAAGGAAAATATTAGAATGTTAGAATATTAGAAATATTAGAACTAGAATATTAGAATGTGCAGAAATGAACATATTAACATTAGCAATTAAGGAGAAAGAGCAAACTGAATATTATATGATTTGGGAAATATTTTACCAATGGTAGGAGAATAAAAAAGGAGTTTGGAAATGAAGGAGGCTAATAAATGTTAGATATTAGCATATATCAGGGCAAGTCTCCTCTCTGGTCCGCTGCTACAGCGGGAAACAGATATCGTTCTGATTGGTCGAGGGGCGTACCCGATCCCTATAAAAGGGGAACCCTCCGACCACAGAGCAAGCTGGATCACTACTACTACTAATAAAGAGCTGTTAAGTCACTTCGTGTCCGCAGTCTGTTCTCTCGTTGCCCGGATCCAACATTGGCGACGAGGGTGGGATCGAGAGACAGATAGGACGAAGAACGCTACCTCCAGAATCTCCGGATTTGATCCAGCCCAGGAATTCGGCAGAAATTCCGGCAGCCATCTCAAGCCACCGCAGCGCGGCAAATTCAAACGAGAGAAGATGGCGATGCATGCTCCCCCCGCTCCATTCGACCCAGCGAATGACGAATGGGAAGCCTTCATGATTCGTTTTGAGTGTTTTCTCGAAGCGAACGAATACACGGGGATCACCGACGCCCGGAAGAAAAACATCTTCCTCTGCTACTGCGGAAAAGAAGTATTCAACACGGCCAGAGACCTCACCGCGCCTACTCCAATACAGGCAGTATCATGGGCGGCGTTGCAACAGACTCTACAGACTGATTACGCGCCAAAACCCTCCTGCCATGTTTGCCGCCAAGCATTCAACACGAGGAACCAGAAGGCGGGAGAATCTATCAACCAGTACGTTGCAGCCCTACGAAAAGCAGCCACACATTGTGGATTCAGAGACCTGGATGAGCAGATTATGGATCGACTCGTTAGCGGGCTGAGAGACATTTCCCTACAAAAACGGCTGTTAGCCAAAACCAATTTAAGCCTACAGATTGTACTCGAGGAGGCAAGAGCTTCAGAAGCAGCAGACAGATCAGCGGAGACAATTCAACGCAGGTTCAACACAGGCCAGCCAGCACCAAGACACACCAAAGTTCACTACGAGGACACAAGCCCCGACTACGAGGATCCCGAGTTCGAGGACAGTCACCTGATGCGGAGCAGTCACTTGAGGCCTGGGGGGAGACCCGGATTCCATTTGCCGCCCTGCACAAGCTGCGGAGGGAATCACCCCAGGTCTACCTGTAGGTTCAGGAACGTTGTTTGCTCGCACTGCGACAAACTTGGGCACATCGCACGAGTGTGCCGGAGCGAAGTCCCTGCCTCACGGCAGCCACCAATGTACCGCCAACAGAAGCCCAACCCAGGGGCTTGGCGAAATCAAAGAGGGCGCCCAGAGAGAAATCCACAAGTGTTTACTCAGAGAGAAAGTTCCCAGAGAGCTGAGCGAGCGTATTCCCAGAGAGATCACACACACACACAAAGAGCTGAAAGAGCGTTCTATCAAGACGCTCAACGAGAGTATTTTCAGGATACAGAGGCTGAGATAGCGTTGACCCAGAGAGAGGAATTGCGAACGTATCTCACATCTATAAGCCAGGTCCGCACCAAGCGGCCTAAAAAGCTGAAAGTCACAGTCCTCTTGGAGGGCTCACCTTGCGAGCTGGAAGTTGACACAGGATCATCCCTGACTATCATTTCATGGGCATCCATGAAACAGGCTATCCCTAGCCTCAAAAAGAGCCAACTACACGTTCCAGACATCCTGCTTCGAGACTACCAGGGGAACCGAGTCCCCATCGTGGGCCAAGGCACATTCCAGATCCGTTTCAAGGACATCGTAGCCCAGCTGCCCGTGACCATCACCAGCGCGCCATTACAGAACCTTCTGGGGCTTGATTGGTTTGAAGCCCTGGGGTTAGAAGTCACCGGAATCAACGCCGTGGAAAACAGCAGCGCTGAGCAGATTTTTAAGGAGTTCGAGGATGTGTTCAGCCCCGGTCTGGGTAAGTATGTGGGTAAACCAATCTCATTCAATTTAGACCCCAAAGTGGCGCCAATACGACTTAAGCCGAGACGAGTGCCTTTTGCACTCCGCCCAAAAATAGATAAGGAGATAGATAAATTAGTAGAGCAAGGAGTCCTTGAGCCGGTGGATCACGCGCGTTGGGAAACTCCCATTGTGACCCCAGTAAAGCCAGATGGGTCAGTCCGCATCTGCGCGGACTATAAATGCACAATTAATGTCGCGCTACAACAAAGCACATATCCTGTACCTGTAGTACAGCACCTATTGCACTCGTTGGGGCCAGGAAAGGTATTTGCTAAATTAGACATGGCACAAGCTTACCAGCAGTTGCCAGTAGATAGCGCCACAGCGGAGGCCCAAACTATAGTGACGCATAGGGGAGCATTTAAATGCAACCGGCTACAATTCGGTGTGAGTATTGCTCCAGGATTGTTCCAGAGCGTCATGGAACGACTTTTGCAAGGGATACCGGGAGTCGTCCCTTATTTTGACGACATCTTGGTGTCCGCTGCAAATGAGGAGCAATTAAATAAAAGAATCAGAACTGTTTTGACCAGAATCAGAGAAAAGGGTCTCCGCCTCAAAAGGGAAAAATGCCAAATTAACGTGCCTAGCGTAGAATTCCTGGGTTATAGAATCGATGGTCAGGGAATACACCCCACTTCAAAGAAAATTAAGGCGATCCAGGACGCCCCCACACCACGAAATCAGACCGAGTTGCAGGCCTTCCTCGGACTACTTAACTTCTACAGCGTTTTTCTGAGGCAGAAGGCGACCGTTGCTGAGCCACTACACCGTCTACTCCAGAGGAACGCACCATGGAAATGGGGACGATCCGAAGCTGCAGCTTTCGCCGGAGTAAAGCGCCTGCTCACCACTGACTCACTGCTAGTCCAATACAGCCAGACCCTACCGCTGGTATTGACCTGCGACGCATCACCCTTCGGAGTTGGAGCAGTCCTCAGCCACAGGATGCCCGACGGAAAAGAAGCACCCATCGCCTTCTACTCCAGGACTCTTTCATCGGCCGAGAGGAATTACAGCCAGATGGACAGGGAAGCGCTAGCTGCTGTAGCTGGAGTAAAACGTTTCCACGAATACCTCTACGGCCATGATTTTGAACTAATTACAGATCACAAACCGCTGTTGGGACTTTTGGCGGGAAACCGCCCCACTCCAGTCTCCCTTTCTCCTCGCATGACCAGGTGGACTGTTTTCCTGGCTGCGTACTCCTACAAGTTAATTCATCGACCGGGCTCCACTCTCGGACACGCAGACGCACTCAGCCGTTGCCCATTACCTGACTTTCTGCCCGACCCCACTCCCGAAGTACCGGTGCTGCTCATTGATTGTTTGGACTCAGGACCGGTTTCTTCCTACGACGTTGCAAAGTTCTCTTCTAAAGACATGTTAATAAAGCAAGTTCAAACTTGGGTTTGGAGGGGGTGGCCAAAGGGAAACGTGGGACCAGAATTTAAAGTGTTTTGGTCAAAACGGGATGAGCTTTCAGTGTTACAAGTTGCTTATTGTGGGGGGATCGAGTTGTTATTCCGTATGCCTTGCGTAAGAATGTATTAGATGCTTTACATGTGGGTCACCCGGGGATTGTTAGGATGAAAGCGTTAGCAAGAAGTTACGTTTGGTGGCCAAACATGGACAAAGAAATAGAGGAGTGGGTGGCCACTTGCGACCCATGCCAGGAATCGAGACCAGCACCCCCGGAAGCGCCCGCCACAGAATGGGAGAAGCCTAAAGCACCCTGGTCGCGAATATACATCGACTTCGCAGGGCCATTCCAAGGTCAGACTTTCCTTATAGTTGTGGATGCATACTCGAAATGGCTAGAAGTAGTCCTAATGACTTCAACCACGGCAGAGGCAGTCATTAAGGTTCTACGGCGACTTTTCGCCACTCATGGCCTGCCCGACCTCCTGGTCTCCGATAATGGGCCCCAGTTCATGGCCATGCAATTTGAGACATATCTAGCAGGTCAGGGAATTCGGCACGCCCTCGTCACGCCATTCCATCCGGCATCAAATGGACAGGCGGAGAGAATGGTGCGATTCGCAAAAGAGGCCCTCGCTAGGATGGGTCCAGGTGATTGGCAAACACGCATTGACCATTACCTCTTAATTCAGCATATCACCCCAAGCGCAACGACGGGTAGGAGCCCCGCTGAACTACTCATGGGCCGCCGTCTATGGTCTCACCTGGACCGTCTTCACCCAAATTACTCTGCCACAGCTCCCCCAGACTCCACAAGCAAAATTCGGTCTTTTAGCATAGGGGATTCAGTATACGCCCACAACTATGCAGGGGGAACATTGTGGATGCCAGCAAAGGTCATTGGCATCACGGGTCCACGATCGTATCTGCTGGAGCTGGAAGATGGGCGGAACTGGAAAAGGCACATCGATCAACTTCGGGGTCGCCTAGCACACTCAGACCTTCGAAACGAAGACGAGAGTTTCCTGCCAACGGAAAGTCAGCCACTCGAGAGCCCCATCATAGAGAACTACGACACCTGCGAACCCAGGTCGGAACAAAAGATCGAGCACGAAGCAGAGCAAACCCCAGACAACGCAACCGAGCAGACTCCGGAACGCCCTAGCACCGAAGGCACGAAACCTCCCGAACGTGAAACAGGAAAAGCACCCGATCCTGCAACCACTTCTAACCAACCCGAACTGCGACGCTCCTCCCGAGTAAGGCAAACCCCAACATACCTAAAAGACTATGTTACTAACCGCAACGTTCCGTCTAGGAGGGGAGGGGTGTTAGATATTAGCATATATCGGGGCAAGTCTCCTCTCTGGTCCGCTGCTACAGCGGGAAACAGGTATCGTTCTGATTGGTCGAGGGGCGTACCCGATCCCTATGAAAGGGGAACCCTCCGACCACAGAGCAAGCTGGATCACTACTACTACTAATAAAGAGCTGTTAAGTCACTTCGTGTCCGCAGTCTGTTCTCTCGTTGCCCGGATCCAACAATAAATAAGTAGAAAATATATTAAGATAGAGTTTTGCAGGCGGTAATTTTATGTTGGTCTAAAGCATGGATATCAAACTCGCCACATCACTTTGCCGTCACTAGATGTTTTACGACGCTTTCCCCATGCATGGAAATGAGGTGGACGTGGTCGGTGCATGACACATCTGGCCTACGGGCTGCCAGTTTGACACTCTTGGTCTAAAGTACAGTATCATTGGATCCTTTTCTACATTGTTAGCTTGTCAAAAGCAATGCCACTGGGAAGAAGCTTGTAGCAAAGGGGAACTAAAGGGCATCCCTCCCAAATTTCTTTCCCTTTTATTTTCTTTGGGTTAAATGGTGTGGCCTAGTTGAGCTTAAAGTTCCAAGTCTTTGGCTAGCCTATGTTTGGGACTAGCTATGAGTCTGGCATGGAGCTGTGTGATGCGATCAAAACTTCAATCTGTAATCCAGAACGCGGACCCCACCAAGAAGAAACATTATGAAGCTCAAAGCGTTTTGCTGCTTGTGCCAAAGCTAGGAACAAACATAAAAATCAAGCGAAGGAAAAGAAATCCCCACAGCTTCTTGTTTTACTGCTTCATTTTACGGAGTTTGAAAACAACTGCAGTGCCTCAGAATAGGACATGAATAATGCTCTCTGCCTGAGAGACTGGCATGTTCTAGAGACTCCGAGTTTCTTGTCAAAGGTGTGTATTTCAAAAGAACATTGGAGGGATGAGAAATAGACTTGGTTTATTGCTGTTGGTAGGCATTTCTTTCATTTTTTCTCCGAAGACACAAAACCACAGAATGTCAGACGGTAATTAATTTTTGTCGCCAGTCAATATTGGTTTTGACTATGTAGCAAGTCCATGCAATCCAGTGAAACAAAATGAAAGCAACTCCTCTTATAAAATAATAGTCTGTAGAGATTTGAAATGTCACTCTTTGCAGCCTTTACTAATGCCAGGAAAGGGGTGAAAGGAAGCTGGCAAGTTTGCACTGGAGCAGCTGTGCCTTTTCTAGTCAAATTGAGCTTCTTCCCTTGCAGGCAGAAGCTAAGGAACCTCAGTTATGTCATCAGAGCAGGGCAGAGGATACAGGACAAGGCCCACTGATCAGAATAATCTGTAGACCCTTAAATACAGCAGGGCCAGTTTACTTGTTTTTAAGGGAAATGAAGGAATTCAACAATTTAAGGGAAATGAAGGATTCAAGAATCTCTGTAGTAAGACTGCCATGTTTGGGTTAGCTAAGCTTGAATGACCACTAGATGGCAGTAAAGAAAGACAGAAACACCGTTTGCTGCCATCTAAAGGTTGCCTGAAATTCTGCAGTCCTGCTAACCAATTCTACTAAATGCCATTGAACTTTTTTCTCATCCCCACCCCCCACTCTTCAAAAATCAGTAGCTACAGGCCACAGTAATATCAAAAAGTTGTCATACACACCATGATATTGTTGGGCAAGTGACACAAGTATATAATAGGCATCATTTGCATAATGACATCGGGATGCATATAATGTCAATTCCCCCCTTTGCAAATCCATGCAATGGTCATGTTTCAAATAAATAGCCGTCTTTTAAGAAACTACTAGCTTTCTGTTCATTGTGGCGGTTATTTTCAAACTTGTTATCCTGAATACTTTCAGAATTAATTAGTTAATTAATTAATTATAGTGAAGGATCCTGGATCCTATTTTTTCATGTAGTAACATGGACCACCAGCCTAAGACATTTTGGGATTCACCATTAGAACAGTGAGTTGGGGAGTCTTAATGGGAGGTTTGCAATGCAACGGAAAATGAAGATGGGGAATGGGGAACCACAACTTCTGGAGTCAATCTATTGCACTAATTAATTGTTCTCACTGTCAATAAATTTCTCCTTAATTCTAGATTGGATCTCTTCTTGATAAATTTTCAACCATTACTGCCCTTAGGTGTTTTGGAGAATAGGTGGACTTGTTCGTCTCTGTGACAGCCCCTTCTCGTCTGCTGAAATAAATCTTATTTATTTATTTATTTATTTATTGGATTTCTAGACCACCCCCTCTCCCGAAAAGGGACTCGGGGCGGTGTACAGTCGATGCAGATAAAAAATACAATCATAAAACAATTAAATACATTTGGACGGAGGAGATAGGCTGTACAAGAAATAAATATATTCTAAAACCCTAAAAAACATCCCCAATTAAAACCCAAACCCAATTAAAATAAATCCCCGGGAGATAAAACTAAGGGAGTGCCAGGCCAGCTGACTGAAATAGGTGAGTCTTTAATTTTTGACGCAAGGAACAGAGGTCGGTGGTAGTTCGAATGTCGGGGGGGGAGGTCATTCCAGAGGGCTGGGCCCATCACAGAGAAGGACCTACTCCTAGGTGTCGCCCGCTGGCATTGCCTAGCGGACGGCACCAGGAGGAGTCCCTCCCTGTGTGAGCGGATAGGTCGCAGGGACGTATGTGGTAGGATGCGATCCTGCAGATAACTAGGTCCTATGCCATGGAGCGCTTTAAAGATGGTAATCAATACCTTGAAACGCACCCGAAAGGCCACAGGTAGCCAGTGCAGCTCGCGCAGGAGAGGTGTTACGTGGGAGTAACGTGTACTCCCCATGATAACCCGCGCGGCTGCGTTCTGAGCTAGCTGCAGTCTCCGGATGCGTCCCAAGGGAAGCCCCATGTAGAGGGCATTGCAGTAGTCCAGGCGAGACGTCACCAGCGCATGAGTGACCGTGCATAGGGCACTCCGGTCCAGTAGGGGGCACAATTGGCGCACCAGGCGAACCTGGTGGAACGCCCCCCTTGCCACGGCTGCCACATGGTCCTCCATTGACAGCCGGGCATCAAGGAGGACGCCCAAATTGCGCGCCCGCTCCACAGGGGACAGTTGTTCGCCCCCTATGGCCAGCGATGGTGTCAGCTGGCTGAACCGAGGTGCCGGTACCCACAGCCACTCAGTCTTGGAGGGGTTGAGTCTGAGTCTGTTGTCCCCCATCCAGACCCCGACGGCTTCCAAACACCGGGACATCACTTCGACAGCCCCGTTGGGGTGGTTTGGGGTTGAAATGTACAGCTGAGTGTCATCAGCGTACAGGTGGTACTCAACCCCAAAACCACGGATGATCTCACCCAGCGGCTTCACATATGCGTTGAACAGGAGAGGCGAGAGGACCGACCCCTGCGGCACCCCACAAGTGAGTGGCCTCAGGGACGACCTCTGCCCCCCTGTCAACACACATTGCTTCCGGTCGGAGAGGTAGGAGCCGAACCACCGCAAAACGGTGCCTCCGACTCCCATCCCCTCCAACCGGCGCAATAGGATACCATGGTCGATGGTATCAAAAGCCGCCGAGAGGTCTAATAGGACCAGGATAGAGGAACAACCCCTATCTCTGGCCCTCCAGAGATCATCAACCAACGCGACCAAGGCTGTCTCAGTGCTGTGCCCGGGTCGGAAGCCGGACTGGCGTGGGTCTAGATAGTCGGATTCGTCCAGGTGTCGCGGAAACTGCTGTGCCACCACATTCTCAACAACCTTCGCCAAAAAGGGGAGGTTGGAGACTGGACGGTAGTTAGCTAGCTCCATTGGGTCGAGCGAAGGTCTCTTGAGCAAGGGTCTCACCACCGCCTCTTTCAAGGCGGTTGGTAAGTATCCCTCACCCAATGAGGCATTCACCAGGCCCAGAAGCCAGCCTCGTGTCACCTCCCAGGCTGCCAGTACCAGCCAGGAGGGGCACGGGTCCATCAAACATGTGGTGGGTCGCAGCCGTCCACGCAACCTGTCCAAATCCTCGGGGGCAACAGAGTCAAACTCCTCCCAGAATGGTCTCTCAAGACTCGCTGTTGACGGCTCGTCTGGTCCACTGACGGAGGTCCATCCGCTCCGGATCTGATCGATTTTGTCCTGAAGATATTCCCCAAACTCCTCTGCTCTTCCCTGTAAGGGTGTCTCCCGCGTCCCCTGCAATAAAAGGGAGCGGGTCACCCGAAACAGGGCGGCAGGGCGGTTATCCGCGGACGCAATAAGGGCGGCACAATGTCTACGCTTGGCCGCTCTTATTGCCACAAGGTAAGTCCGCAAATAGGCTCTTACCTGTGTTCGGTCAGTTTCGGAGCGTGAGGACCTCCACCTGCTCTCTAGACGTCTCCTGTGGCGCTTCATCACCCTTAGCTCCTCAGTGAACCAAGGTGCTCGGGTGGGTCGATGCCGCAGGAGAGGTCGCAAAGGCGCAACCCGGTCCAAGGCCCCAGTCGTTGCCCTATTCCAGGCAGTCACTAGGTCCTCGGAGCGGGAGCGGGACAAGGCTACAGGTATTGGCCCAAGCTCCGTCTGGAATCTATTCGGTTCCATCAGGTGCCTGGGGCGGTACCAGCTTGTAGAGTCTGGTTCCGCCTCCTCGCGGTGGGGGATAGCGCCAGGGAAGTCCAGCCGGAGGGATGAGTGGTCTGACCATGACAGGGGCGTGATGACTAAGTCCCCTATTCCCAGATCACTCGTCCACTGTTCAGATACAAAAATGAGGTCCAGTGTGTGGCCCCCTTCGTGAGTGGGGCCCTGAACTAATTGGGTCAGGTCCATGGCCGTCATGGAAGCCATGAACTCCCGAGCCACCTCAGAAGCCGCTCCCGTTGACGGCAAGTTGAAGTCCCCCATGACCAAAAGTCTGGGAGTCTCAACTGCCGTCGCTGAGATTAGCTCGAGGAGCTCGGGCAGGGCTGCTGATGCATAGCGAGGAGCCAAGTATACAATCAGCAAGCCCCACTGCCTCCCTGGGCCCCAGTTCACACCAAGGGACTCACACCCGGGTATCTGAGGGACAGTGAACTCCCTCGGCTCTAAACATTCCCGAATAACCACCGCCACCCCACCACCCTTACCCAGGGCCCGGGGCTGATGGAATGCCCGGAAACCTGGTGGGCACATTTCCATGAGGGGTAAACCACCCTCGTGGCCCAACCAGGTCTCCGTTATCCCTGCAAGGTCTAGCTCCCCCTCTGAGATCAACTCGTTAATGAGGGGGGCCTTGTTGGTAACAGACCTTGCGTTGCAAAGCATCAGCCGCAGGCCCTGGCTCTGTAGCGCCTGTCCACCTAGACTGCAGGGGTTGGTACAAGCGACCGGGCATAACCAGCAGCCACGGTCTCCCAACCAACCTTGGGATCTTATCCTGTCCTCGCATCCCCTCCTCCCCACGACCGTTGTAATAGGACAACCCTCTGCTCGAGTGACCTTTATTTTCCCCCCCTCCACCGCATCCCCGTCCTTCCTGGACTCACCTGTTTGTCCGGCACTGGCTCTCCTCCCGGTCTGATTAGCCCTCCCCCCCACCCTGGAACCCCCTAAAAAAGATAAAAAACATTTTACTAAAAATCCCCTTAGCTTCCGGTTCCTGCACCTCTCGGGGTCCACGAACCCGTCCTCGAGGCGGGCCCTTGAAAGAGCCAAGGGCCAAACCTGCGAGAGAGGGGCCTCCCGCAGGCGGAGCAAGTCTAACCTCGAATAAGTTATTATCAAAATTCCAGTAGGGGTTAAGGTGCTGTAGATGGTAAAATAAGTCCGTATGGGGGGGAGGTAGAAGGCATTAGTCCCATAAGTCAGTGTGGGGGGGGGGTAAGAGGCATTGTCCTAGATAATTCTTCAGTAAAGAGTGGGGGGGAGCAGATGTCCAGATGATAAAATTAGACGGATGTGGCGATGATGGTAAAGATGGTAGAAAAATGGGTGATAGCCCCAGCTGTAAAGTTGGTGATAACCCTCCATAGTCTTAGGTGGTCCTAGGTGGGGATAAGCTCAGGAACAGAGATTCAGGGTCCTTGGTGGGTGGGGGGAGGCAGTCTTGGCCCAGGTATCCAGATAACCATACTCCCAGGCAGCCTTCCAGCCTCTCCATGGTCATAGGCCCAGTCCATAGCCCTAGGCCAGATCTTCCAGAGGCCTCGGATGATCCAGGCCCCCCCAACCACCATAACCACCATAACCACCATCCTATCCCACTCTGTCCTGGCTCCCACCTGAAGGGTCCAGTAGTCCAGGCTCTCACCCAGCGCTCACCCAGCGTTCCTATGTTCCAGGCGTTGGTCTTCCGGCGTCTTCCCAACATCGCCGGCCTCCAGGAGTCACCGGGAGCCGCCAGAGAATGATGAAAAGCCTCAGCGAAAAGCCTCGGCAAGGCCCTTGGCAGGGGCATTTTTACAAGCAGGTCTTCTTTCAGCCTTTCCTAATCGGCTGCCTTGCCTCTCTACCGGCCGCTCTGTCGCTCCGCTTGTCTCCTCTGCCGGCGCGCACGCCTAACGCCGAGCGCTGTTGCGCTGCCGCCATTCCTCTCCTGCTCGTACTCCCCAGCCTCTTCCTGCCTTTCGTCGATCTTCTGTGACCTCCCCTCGATCACCGCGACCACCCTGGCGGGCCAAAATACGTCCAAAACCAGCCTGAGTGGTCTGTGAGTCCGACTCTCGGCCCTCCGATGGAACGAGGGCCGGAAACAGCACCCATTGCCCCGTTGGAGCTCTGTGGCGTCTCCCGGAGCTCAAGAGGCGACCGCCATTGCCGGAAGCTCCTCCTCACCTTTGCTGTCTTTGCTTCAGATGAGGGGAAGCATTGGATAAAATCCTTACAGTGTAGTTGGTCTCTTTATCTAGGCTGGTTCTACTGCTTTATAGCTGTGATACCTTTCCCTTAAATGCTAACCCCAGAAGAATGCCCAACATCTTTGTCCAGTGCTCTCTCTCTTTCTTAATAAAGCGTGCAAACCAGCATTTGCATTTCCCGTGTCAGATGAGGAGAACACATCTATTTCCACAGAGGCACGATTGAGAGGATTTTAACAAACTGCATCACTCTTTGGTTTGGTGGTAGCAGTGCCTCAGATAGAAAGTCCATACAGAGAGTGTTAAAGACAGCCAAGAAGATTATAGGAAACTTGCTTCCCGTTATTCAGGATACTGCTTATAAGCGCTATGTGCTTAGAGCTTGAAGTGTTAGAGACCACCCACACACACTTCATGGTCTGTTTCTGTTGCTCCTTGCTGGGAGGAGGTTTTGAAGTATCAATACTAGAACTACTAGATTCTATAACAGCCTTGTTCCTTATGCCATTCTTGCAAATTCTTGCAAATTCACAGGATTATTTCTTCTTCACCATATACCTGTATACATTCGAACTAGACGATGATGCTTCTCTGTGTCATATATGTTGTGTACGTGGCAGGGGTGAAATCAACTTACCTTTTGCTACCAGTTTACAAATCTGAGCGCATGCATCACCTCCGCGCATGCACAGAGCAACAAAAACAAGACGTGATGACGGCCGGGTGGATGGGCAGAGCCTTCCACCACCTCCACTACTGTTCACCTGAACTGGATAGAATCAGCTATGCCTGTCCAAGGGTGGGCTGCTCCATGTTTGTCCAGTTCAGGTGATCCTCTAAGGAAGATTCTGCGCCATTCAGCGAATCCCCAAATCCAACTCCTGGCTGGCCCCGCCTACCTCTCCCCTCCCCTCCCCTCCCAAGATTCTCCACGTGGCCCATTTTGGATGCCAGGTAAGTGCAGGGCCCATGCGGAGGGTGAAAAATTGGCCTCCCGGAAGCTCCAGAAGGCCCGAAATGGGACCATTTGGGGCCTCCAGGGAGCTTCCGGAGCCTGGGGGAGGCTGTTTTCGCCCTTCTGGGGGCCTGAGGAAAGCCTCCGGAGCCCAGGGAGGGCGAAAACTTCCTCCTGCCGTGGTGCAGAGGCCGACTGGGCCACGCCCACTATGGCCATGCTCACCCAGCAATCGGGCAGAGAACCCATTGCTAAGATTTTTGAAGCCCACCCCTGTGCCTGTTCCCTTTGGAAGATAATTCTCCAAATCCTGAACAGAATTAAGACCATATTTGGTACAGTAAAAGAAGTTAATAAAAGAAGTGAAAGATGCAGAAGACATTTTCTTCAGGCATCTCTATGGGTGAGACAATTGAGCCAGGTTTTCCATTCTAAGCAGCTATCCATCCTGATTGTGTGACCCACAGAATAACTGCTATTAAGAGGCTGGGAAATAATTTCAAAAGCCTTCTTGGGTTTCTTTACCTTATTTTAACGTATACTTAAAGAACTCAGCAGGTTCTAACTAGAAAGTATAAAATCCAATTAATTTTCCTTTCCACAAGATAGTTTCCTAGCCTTTACCGGAGGGATAATAAATATGTCCAAATATTTGTTCTTCGTGCTGCAGTTACTGTCAGACACCACATACCGAGATACCTGTTTTTAAAAGAAAAATGTCATAGCATGTGTTAAAAGCTTCAGTAACTCCGAGTAGCCTAGTAAATGGGGGGGGGGGGGGAATGCTGGTTAGTCTTCCTGTCTGGATATGTGGAGATCAACCCTGACTGCTCTTTAGAAGGCCAGATCCTGAAGATGAAACTCAAATACTTTGGCCACCTAATGAGAAGGAAGGACTCACTGGAGAAGAGCCTAATGCTGGGAAAGATTGAGGGCAAAAGGAGAAGGGGACAACAGAGAGTGAGGTGGCTGAATCGAGTCACTGAAGCAGTAGGTGTGAGCTTAAAGGGACTTCAGAGGATGGTAGAGGACAGGAAGACCTAGAGGAATGTTGTCCATGGGGTCACGATGGGTCGGACATGACTTCACAACTAACAACAGCAACTGGATACCTTTGCACCTTGAAATGTCAAAAAAAAGAAAATTATCAATGTAGACACACAAGAATGTAGGCTGAACTATCTAATACAGTGTTTCTCAACCTTGTCAACTTGAAGATGTCTGGCCTTCAACTCCCAGAATTCCCCAGCCAGCATTCGCTGGCTGGGGAATTCTGGGAGTTGAAGTCCAGATATCTTCAAGTTGACAAGGTTGAGAAACACTGATCTAGTAGAAGCTCAGGTTGAAGCCCACAGAAAGATAAAGCTTCCCCTTCCTGGCATACTGTGGACGATTCCTGCCATCTCAAAGAGAGACCAGTTGGATGCCTTGTAATCACACAAATACAAAAAAAGTGGTGGCTTATTGTGCATTAGTTTAAAACAACTCTAAATTAACTAGGTAGCGAAAGCAATAGCACTTAGACTTATATACCGCTTCATAGTGCTTTACAGCCCTCTCTAAGCGGTTTACAGAGTCAGCATATTGCCCTCGACAATTTGGGTTCTCATTTTACCAACCTTGGAAGGGTGAAAAGCTGAGTCAACTTTGAACCGGTCGCAATCATACTCCTAGCTGTGGGCAGAGATTGCCTGCAATACTGCATTCTAACCACTGCACCACTATGGTTCTAAATTAACTAGATCAGGAATGTCAAATTAGATTTCATTGAGGGCTGCAACAGGGTTGTGTTTGATCTTGGATGGGAGGCAGAGGCCCATGGCCGGGAGCATGGCCTGGGTGGGCATGGCCAGTTTGATATAATTTGTTGATGCTTTGTTTTGGGCCGCACTGGCCTCCTGCAGCCCTTTACTAGACAAAACAGAGCTAAGGAAGGCTGTGTGTGGACTCTGTGTGGGCTGCAGGAGGCAATCACAGCCAAGAACAGAGCCTGGAAGAGCCTCATGCAGCCCTCCCAAGTTCTGTTTTTGCTGGCAGAGGCACCACAGGCCAGTCCTTCACTGTTTCCAGGGCGGACCCATGGGCTATATCTAAGCACCCCATGAGCCAGATCCGGCCTGTGAGCCCTGAGTTTGGCACCCCAAACTAGATAATCCTTCTATATCTAATCTGTGATGGCGTGAATTGAGTGATGTAGTTCAGCCTTTCCTAACTTCCTAATTTTCTGGTTATGTTGGAAGTTATACCTCTTAATTCCCAACCAGTCTAAAGATGGCTATCTTAATGTATGTACTCTGTGACACTGCATTTGAAGATGAAATGAATGTGTCTTTTAATCTTTAATGAGGAAGTGTCCTAAGATGAAAGTTAGTTTGGAACTTTTATTCCCTTAGCAGTGGTGGGATACGACCGGTACATTCCGGTACGGGTGTACCAGTGCCTGCTGGGAGCACCAGGTACAGTTCCAGTATGGTGCTCCAGAGAGACCACCCGCCCACCTGTGCTCCTTATCTGTATTTGAGCTGTTCATGTGTGCATGTGTGCTCTGTGCGTGTGTGTGTACATGCTATGCACATTCATGTCATGGACACCCGGCCCCATTGCATCATACCGTTTGCAACGGGATCTGGAACCCACCACTGTCCCTTAGCCATCCAAGTAAAGGAGAGCTAATAGCCTAAATGGTCTCAATCTAAAAAAACAACAACTCCCAGAGCTTTGCAAAACATACCTTTTGCCCATGGTCAATTCCGTTGGTACTTTACGACGAGAAACAGCTGAAACAAAAAAGGTGATAAAATGATGGAGAAAAATAGAAGAATAAATCAGACCTCCCCAACAAAAAAATAAATAAAACCTCAGGGCCTTTTTTGTATATCACAAATCAGCAGTCACAAAAACATGTTTAACACAAGGATCAAATCTAAAACTGCCAAGAAGTAAATAAATGAAGCTGGCTTGGTTTTTTTGGCCTATACCAGCAACTTGCTGTACCATCTTAGTAAAATATATCATGGTGGAGATTGTCTTAATTTATTGAAATTTATGCCTCTCTCCAATCTAAAAGGAGAGGCGTACATTTTTCAAAAGAACATTAAAACAGCACAGGTAGTCCTCAAGATATAATCAGATTTGAGCTCAAAATATCTGTTGCTAAGTGAGACATTTATTAAGTGAGTTTTGCCCTATTTTATTATCTTTCTTCCCTCAGTTGTTAAATGCATCACTGTAGTTGTTAAGTTAGTACCGTGTTTTCCCGAAAATAAGACAGGGTCTTATTTTCTTTTGACCCCCCCCCCCAAATGTTGTTTGGCTTCCAAACTCCGGAGATCTGCTGCCGAGTCTTCCAGCAGTGGCCGCTCTGGAACTACGCTCTATGGTTGTGGGCTGGCTATGGGAAGACTCTGTCCCACCCACTCTCCGGAGTTTAGAAGCCGGTTATGCTTGGAGCATGGCGACAGCGGCGGCAGGGCTGTGGTGGTGGCAGCAGCGGGGCCACTACGGCAGTGGCAACCAGGCCCAGCCCTGCAGGGAGAGCTGGGCATGGTGAGGCTGGGAGGCATGCAAGGTGGAGGCAGAACAAGTGTTCGCGCAACCTCTCTTTTCAGATGGGCAGAGCGCCATGCAGCTTAGCGCCTTTGGGATATTACTGGGTCAGTGAGTGGCGCTCTGCCTAGCTGGAAAGGGGCGTTGCTGGGCGGCTGTGACAGGGTGGAATTTCAGCCCTGTTCCCCTCCTGGGGTAATTCTTCTTGGTGGGCGAACAAACAATTTTAAAAAATGTGGACATGCGTAGTGAGCTTAGTGATATGAGTCAGATCAGTCTACCATATGTCTTAGAGTTTAAGCACAGCTGGCAAAACAAAAAACGCAGTGACAGGCTGCTCATGAGAGCAGCTGCCCGGCAACCCTCCTGCTCCAGCTGGGCACAGCCCCACCCACTAACCTAGTGGTATCCCAAAGGCATCAAGCAATGTGTCTTTGCCCCCTTCCCCCCAGCTCCTGCAGCTATGCACCTTTGGGATATCGCTAGGTTGGTGAGTGGCGCTCTGCCTGGTTAGAGAGGGGGGGTTTGTCCAGGGGACTTATTATTGGGGGAGGGCGTATATTTTTGCCCACAGGAAAAATATGGCATGGCCTTATTATCAGGACATGTCATAATTTAGGGGAAACACAGTAACATGCAATGGTGGGATTCACCCAGTTCGCACCTATTCGGGAGAGCCAGTTGTTAACTTTCTAAGCAGTTCAGAGAACTGGTTGTTGGAAGAAATCTCCTTTTGGTTTTTTTCCACTTTACAGGGCTAATCCTGTAAGGAAGGCAGGAAGGAAACATTCTGGTGTTGTTTCTAGCCTAATCTTTATTTCCCTGCTTACAGAAACTGCCTCTCTGGTTAACCGTTATTACATTGTAACAGCTAAGGCAAAGCGCCCATCGACATGAGTGACTTTGAGTTGGCCACGCCCACACAGTCACATGACCACCGAGCCCCACCTACCCAGCTGGTCATTAGGGCAGAAAACCGGTTGTTAAATTATTTGAATCCCACCACTGGTAACATAGTGTTAAGTGACTCTGGCTTCCCCATTGACTTTGCTTGTTGTTGCAAAAGGGGATCATATGACCTTGGGACACGGCAACCGCCATAAATATAAATCAGTTGTCAAGAACCTGAATGTTTACCCCATGTCCATGGGGATGCTACCATGGTTATAAGTGTGAAAAATAGTCATGTCACTTTTTTCCAGTGCTGTTGTAACTTCGAATGGTCAGTAAACAAACTGTTGTAAATTGAGGACGATATGTAATTGGTATTAACAAAACTAACTAATCGCTCAAGGAACAGCAGTACATAAAAACCTGCATCAGAAGAGTTCCCCTTCTAACAAATGTACCATTAACTCATGCAGATATTAGCCAGGAAAGCTACAGAGAAACAGAGAGGCTTTCAAATGGCAACCAATTGTATGGTCAACTTTTTCCCGGGGAGGGGGGGGGAGAGGGGTGTAAAAGAAATCAAGATGGCTTGATCCTGCATCATTAAAAGCCTCAGACTGTTTTTGTGCCTCACAAAATACATTTTAAAAGGTGAGGTTTGGATTATATGGTGGTAGATATCTTCTATATATATAAAATGTGTGTGCGTGTGTGCATGTGTGTGTGTGTGTTCCAGCATAACTCTGTAACGCCTCAAGCAATTTCAACCAAACTTGGTACATAGATGACTTACTCTCTGGAAACAAAAACTGTGGGGGTAGGACACTGAGGTGGCTTGCTCCTGGTTCGGCCCAGATCAGGCGAACCAGTAGTAGCAGCAGCTGGAGGCTCCGCCCACCCACCTGGATGTGCATGTGAGCATGCCCGAACCGGTAGTAAAAAAATTGGCAATCCACCCATAAAACCCCTTGGGGGGGGGGGTGTTCTGTTAAGATACAGCCTGTTGTGCATTAAAATGGCTTCTACTATACTGCTGTAAAATGACTTCTATTGGGCAGTGCAGTGGAGTTGCGATGGTAACAGCTTCACAGTACTCCACAAGGATGCTCCCTCTGGTCAGGGGGAAAATCTAACATTAGAAATTACATTTGGTCTGGACATTTTCCCCCTATAAATAAATACCTGGGCAGGTTATTGGCTACTCTATTCTATATCTTCTTGCGAGATGTGTGCCTGAATTTTCTGCCTGAGGTGCAATATAGTAGGAGGAACAAGTGCTAGGTATTTTTGCCACTTTGAGTCATTTATAAGAATAATAAAGGCAGGATATAAATAAATAAAATGAAAACTTCTTAATTAACCATTTAAAAAAGCTAAAAAATATTATGTCTCTCTTAGTTTCTATTTGAAGCAAAGTTTGCTGAGCAGCCTTTCTCCTCCTTTCAGTAATTCTCCCTCCACCATTATCAATGTTGTTTGATAGCCTTCCAAACAATAGTCTTTCCATCCAGGTCATGCATAAAATATCAAATGTATTATAGCAGCAACTTTTCAGCCAAGGTGTCACTCACCTCCAACATTCTGTAAATGAACCACAGGTTTAGTTACAAGTATTTCCCAAAGAGAGGGCAGACCTAACAGTAATAAAGGAAATGCAATGCATTTCTTTCTGACAACCAGCTCCCAAGCAAGCCATCATTATGGCAGGCTGTTGAGGAATGGCATTCCTACCCTGCCTCTCTGATCCAACTCCATGCTAAAGTGAATAGGTTGGAACTTAATTAGCACTTGGGCAGATTTCACATACATCTTTAGCTCACTGCTGTTAAGAATGGGCCAGTTCCCTTTCCTTGACCAGGAATCAAGGAAAGGCTACAAATGGAATGGATGATGGATTGCAGACCCATTTCCTCCTTAAAGAAAAATATTGATTCACGGTGGTTCTCAAAGGGAACCCGTTTTGATTGGTTCTTTGCCCCCCCCCCCCCCCGCCCCACTCAGACTAACTCTTGGTCTTGGTACTTTTCTCCCTGCTAACTTACTTGCTGAAAACCCTGTTTATGCCTATAGGAAGTTAGCACCCACTCCTGTCCTAGAAGAATGAAATATTTTAGGAAATATTAAAAGGGCAGAATATTTCCTCTAAAAGGGAGACAGAAACTCAACTCCCCCCACCTTTGTCAATGGGACATTAAGGCCTGAGCCAGTCTACTCTACATAACAAAAGTAGGATTAAACCTCTACCTATCTCACCAAATGGCTCCTGGGTAGAAGCAATACTCAACCAAACCTGGACTCAAAGCACAGCCTACAGAGTTGCCCCTGCATGGTACCATGGGAGTCTGACAACCAATCAGAATCCAAGCTCAAGTTCAAAGCCCAGAGAGGGCATAAAACCAGGGATTTTCAGCATCTCTGCCGTTTTTTCTTCCTTACCCAACATCTTGAAGGATGTGATCCCCCTTTTCTCCAGGACCTCAAACCGTATGGTCATGTCCACCATTAAACCATCTTTCAAAGCAGCCTCCATGTTTCTAGTGTCTTTTCCCCCCCACGATCATTACCAACCTAAGATCATTACCCTAAACTCAATCATTCTCTCTCTCTCACACATTCATTCACAGATACACAAACAGAGCCTACTACTACTACATTACTATCAATATCACTACACCAAGAGATTCATATTTAGGGATGATGATAAAGGGATGGAAAGGATCTCTCTTGCATGCTTCTGTTTGACATTTCAAGATAGGATTGCACTTTTAAAGGCCAAATATTCTGGGGGAAAAGGAGGAGCAAAAGGAGTTCAAATTCAGTGGACTGAAAATCACCCCTTCCCTATTTCATACTGAAAAAATTAAATTATGATAATTGCACTTACATTAATCAAAGAAATATATTTCTGACTGCAGTATATGTCACTATGTAGCAGCCATTTCCAAAAATGATAATGCCCATTAGTAAACGGCAGCTTCAGGTAGTTAGAAATATTAGATACAGGATCTATATCAGGATATCTAATATTCATGCTGCACTTTTCACTTAAGCTTAAGAATCTAGAGTCTTAATACTATTATCCTGTTGTCCAGCAGGATAGTGGCAGATATGCAGTCTAACATAAGAAAAATGGATGAAAAAGAATATATTCTCTGTGAACATTAAATATTTGTGGATATATAGGACTCATACTAAGTCATTTCCTTCCTTGCAAAGAACTGTTCAAATACCTTGTAAGATATTCATTGCTTCTTCATAATCTTTACTTTGCTAATGTACAGCTTCTTTTGCTTGTTCCCTCCTATTGTTAAGCCTAGTCCACATTTCCTGCCTTTCTGGGACATTGCAACTGCTCTTGTTATAATTCCAAGATTCTTGAATAGATCCCCTCCTATTACAATTGCAGGCTAAAACACCAGTCAATCTATTACACAGCATATCACAATTAGCAAAGAAGAACAGAAAACCTCCAATGCATTTTACTCCTTTGAAACATATGCTGTTTTACACATATTTTCTCTCTGTTTGCCAGGTTTAGACAAGGCTACAGAGACATTTTAAAGACTTGCTTCCTTTTCCATAGAGATTCTTATGATAATTTGCTCTTCATTTTTCCAGGATTACGAAGAACTATTGGTTGGCTGTTGAGGACGGTTACACATTGGCAAAAGAAATCAGAACACAAAATACAAGCTGGGTGGACACGATCTTGTAGACGACCCTCACTCCATCAAGGACCTTGGAGTACTCATCTCTAATTATCTAAGTGCCAGAGCTCACTGTAACACCATTGCCAAAAAGGCATTAAGAGTTGTTAACCTAATCTTGCGTAGCTTCTTCTCTGGTAATATTGTACTGCTAACTAGAGCATACAAAACTTTTCCTAGACCAAATCTCAAATATAGCTCATCTGCCTGGAACCCGCACTGCATATCGGACATTAATATAATTGAGCAAGTCCAGAGATATTTCACAAGAAAAGTCCTCCACTCCTCTGCTCGCAACAGAATACCTTATGCCACCAGACTTGAAATGTTGGGCTTAGACAACTTAGAACTATGCTGCCTTCAGTCTGACCTAAGCGTGGTACATAAAATTATCTGCTACAATGTCCTACCTGTCAATGACTACTTCAGCTTCAACCACAATACCCGAGCACACAATAGATACAATAGATAAGGTAACCGCTCCAAAATCAATTGCAGAAAATATGACTTCAGCAACAGAGTAGTCAATGCCTGGAATGCACTACCTGACTCTGTTTTTACATCCTCAAACCCCCAAAACTTTAACCTTAGACTGTCTACAATCGACCTCACTCCATTGCTAAGAGGTCTGTAAGGGGCGTGCATAAGCACACCAACGTCCCTACCGTCCCTGTCCTAATGTTCCTTTTTATTGGTATCCATTTCGTGTATTCAAAATCATGTTTAAACATATCTATCTATCTATCTATCTATCTATCTCTATCTATCTATCTATCTATCTATCTATCTATCTATCTATCTATCTATCTATCTATCTATCTATCTATGTTGTCTAATACATGCTTGATGAAATAAATAAATAAAATAAATAAAGATCTATTTTTGTGAAATTGTGATGTGATGTGATGCTGCTGCTGAGAACGTTATGATGGCAACTCCCCCATATATATATTTTAGAGGTCTAAATCTTACCCCAAGGAAGTCGCTCTCAGAGCAAATCTAGATTATACAT
The DNA here is from genome assembly GCF_964273705.1 of Natrix helvetica. NCBI lineage: Eukaryota > Metazoa > Chordata > Lepidosauria > Squamata > Natricidae > Natrix > Natrix helvetica. The sequence continues at coordinate 331,101,770 of NC_138548.1, read as the reverse complement.
CTGAAGTTTCTATAAAAGTGTCTTAATGAAAAAGAAATAGCAACAATATTTAGCAACAGTAAATACTGTTGCTAAAGAAATAGCAACAGTATTTAGACTTATATACTGCCCCAAAGTACTTTACAACCTTCTCTGGGTGGTTTACAATGTAAACATTATTTTTCTTTATTCCCTTCCCCTTCAACTTGGGGTCCTCATTTTACTGACCTTGGAAGGATGGAAAGCTGAGTCAACCTTGAGCCTCATCATGGATCGAACTCCAGGCTTTGGGCAGAGTTTGCCTACAATATTGTACTTTAAGCACTGCACCACCAGGGCTGTTCAGAGATGTCCACTAACCTAATGGTACAACTTCAAGAAACTAAAATCTTAGTGAGTGTGCAGGATCCTGAGCTTCTTTCCTTTGTCAAACTAAAGATGCTCCAGCTGTCAAGCTGGAATTTATAGAAATGAGTAGGATCCGTTTCATTCTGCTTTGCATAGAGCCATTTTTTAAAAGTCAGGGAAAAAGGTGTTTATTACAGGGCATTGAATTTGGGATAAAAAAAGGACTGCCTCATGAGTAATTGTCACCCACCTACCTACCACTGTACCACAAAACACATTTCCTTTTGTTTCCCACCCACTTCCTTGTGAAAGGAAACTCAAAACTGTTCCAAGGTTACGCTATACTAAATTTGCCTTGGGATGCCAACTTCAACCAGAAAAGGTAGGAAGGAGCTTTGATATTTCTCACTCTTTCCAAAAGTGTCCACATCATTTGTTGTTTACCAATTGAATTCACTGTTCCTGTCTGTATTTTTTTTGGTGGGGGTGGGGGTGATAGAGGTGGTGTTCAGCCAGTTCTGACAGGTTCTGGAGAACAGATAGTGGAAATTTTGAGTAGTTCGGAGAACCAGCAAATAGGCTGGCCCTATCCCCGCTGCTTCCCAGCTGATCTTCTTTTGTTACCCTGAACAGGAGAATGGAGCTGGAAAGTAGGTTAGTGGGGTGGGAAGGCAATAGGAATTTTGCAGTAACCTTCCCCTAGGAGTGGGGAGGGAGTGAGGATTTTGCATATCCTTCTCCTGCCATGCCCACAAAGCCACACCCACAGAACCAGTAGTAAAATGTTTTGAATCCCACTACTGGGGGGGTGTCTGTATCACCACCCCAGAAATTATAGTCCCTTTCATAAATTTGAAGAGAGTTTAGCCATAGGTATCTACAGGGGAGATCAAGGGATGCAAACAATGAAACATGTTTTCCTATCATGAAGCAAATTCCACCCCTTTTATATGATGATGATGATGATGATGATGATGATGATGATGATGATGATAATCTTTGGTGAGATTCACAGCCTTTGGGGCTGGTTGGTAGCCTAATAGCTCGAGTCCTAACCAAGGACCTAGGAACTGTTAAGGTAACGTCGGAGGATATAAGCTGTTCCAAGTAGGGTGGTTTTTTGTAGAGTCAGAATCTTCAAGTCAGGTAAATTGAGAATTTCCAAATATTGAGGTAGCCCTTTAGGTACTGCTCCAAGGGCTCCGATTACAATTGGGACAACACATGATTTCTTTTTCCACAGTCGCTCAACCTCAATTTGCAAATCCCAGTATTTTGTGATTTTTTTCCCCCAGGATTCCAGCTGAGCTGTATACAGCAAAGGTGAATAGGAAGAGCAGTTGACACATAAAGTTTTGTAATTAGCTAAAATAAATATGCTCTGCCATATAACTTCAATCCTGTAGATGCTACTTCAATATTTAGAGTAGAGCCTTTCTTCAGTCTTCTTCTGGGCCCTTTGGGTGGCTTTTAGTTGTTGCATGACTTGCAGCTAAAGAGTGTTTTTGATAGACTCAGCCACTGAGCCATTTATGAGCTCAATGTCTATGGAGATTCTCAATAATCCAGGTCATGGTTGTTTTCAAGAAGCAACTTTCTTGTTTGTTTGTTTTTGAAGACGTTTCGCTTCTCATACAAGAAGCTTCTTCAGCTCTTACGGTACGGTGGGGAATGGAAGGGTTTATATTCCTTGCAGACAGCTGGTCATTTGCATTCTTTTAGAGAGTCACTGAGGCCGCTTGGAGCTTTAGCTGTGTCCTCAGGGTCACCTGAGTACAGTGGTAAGATTCAAATAATTGAACAACTGGTTCACCCAGGGTCAGGTTGGCTATCATGGGAGGCATAGCCCATCCCCATCCTCCAGCTTTGCCAAACATGTGGGACGATCCTCCCATGACGGCCATCCTGACCCTGGGTGAAGCGGTTGTTAAATTTCCACTCTTTGCTAAAAGGCTGTTTCCGAGGGTGCTTCCGGATGCGGCTCCTTTAAGAGGCGAGGCTTCTGAGGAACAAGGAGGAGGATTTACCATAGAGACAAGGACTTGATGCTCCTGAGAGCGCACGTGGGAAGGTGAAGAATTGCAGGGAAGTGGAGGGAAGGCTTTCTCCCCTCCCTATGGATCTGCATGCAGGGGATGGTGGTCAGTCTGCAGGCAAAAGTAAGAGGGGTGAGAAATTAAGTTGGCAGCACAATAGAAACTGGGCCCAATGTAGGGGAGAATGTGGGGTTAGTTTGGCCAGGCAAATTATCCCCCCCTCCCACTATCAAAGTGGATCCAGGGTGCTTCTCTGTGCTGCAATGGAGAAACAGGCAAACGAAGCGGCCAGCACGAAGGAAGAAGGAGGTAAAACAGCCTTCTCCTTTCCTTGAGCTGGCCACTCTGTTGCCCATTTCTCCATTGCAATGCAGTGCAGTGCTGCGCCCAGGATCCATTTTGATATTGGGTAGATGGGTAATTTAACAACTAGTTTGCCTGAACCGGTGTGAACCAGCTGAATTTCACCTCTGCCTGAGTAGTACAAATGGGTGTGGAGACTTCTTGGAATTGCTGAAAGGACTGTGTTATACACTGGAGATAGATGATGTCATATCCCTCTCCCTCTGTTGAGAGAGGGCTGTTCAATTTTGACATAGATGGTCTCCGTGACCCTGAGGGCACAGATAAACCTCTGCTTCAGATCTGATCATTGCAGTACATTGTGATATGCCCTCAAGTCAGTGTTGATTCCTGCAATTTTCTTGACGGCATTTTCAGAAGTGGTTTGCCATTGTCTGCTTCCAAGGAACTGGCCTAAGGTGCGATAGTCTCTTGATTTCTAAACTGATGCTTTAAACACTACACCAAGCTGTCCCTCAACTACAACCTACTCTTGTAGGTTTCTTGACCATCATGTTTACTAATTGCTATTTCTGCTTTTATTTTCATGGTTATTGGTTAGGTTTCAACCTTCATCCAATTATTTCCATAAAATCGGTATATGTAAGACCGTGTCAGCATTAAAATTAAAGTCTTTTACAAAATAGTAGGTTAACTATTCAAAAGGTACACTCTTAATGCGTTCAACCTATTATATACACACCCTGGAACATGTATATTTACCTTCATTCACTAATATATATATAATGTAATTTACCTACTTAACTGTGCCTAGTGATGTATTTATAAGTGGTAATGCTGAACAAGGATACCACTTTCCCTCCTCCCCCTCCCAGATGTTGTTGATTGCCTGTTTTTCCTAGCAACAAATACAGGAGACACACCATTCCCCCCCCCCCTCGACTCCTGTCCTTTAACAACTGGGAAATCTGTCCCTTTTACCCAGAGTTAATGGTCTTTCAACTTATGCTTAGCCTTATATACTCTTCTACTCTCCAGCCCTTAGACTTCAGAAAGTCCCACTGAAGGTTGAAATAGGCTGGTAATTGCCGCCTCTTTTCAGAATTGCTTCTCCACCTCTCAGTCCTTATCGGTTTGTTGGAGGGAGGGAAACAATTACTTGGCTGTAGCTGGTCAGCGTCTTTGGAAGGCGGGTGAAAGTGCTTGTTTCTGCTACTCCTTCGTTCCTATCTTGAGAGTGTTATTGCTCACTCCACCAAACTGTTGATGTTTGGTTTTGCCTCCTCTTCACACCATACCTTTCCTTTCAACTCTCCAAATTAATTTTTTTCCCCCACCAACACCCACGGCCGTGCCTTTAGTGCTTCCCTTCTCTCTCTTTACAACATAGGTGTACTCACACTTAAACCTCAGGGAACCCAAAACCACAAAGAAGGAAAACTCACACCAGCAGTCTGAAGTCCTTCCTTTCATAAAGGCTCTTCATGTTCTCTGCATTCTTTTTGCCCCTACTTCCTTCTGCAAGAGGTAATTTATAATTAGTCTCAGGTAGTTTGATTTGTATGTTGTGATACACCCAAGAAACTTCGCTCCATTGGTTTTAGAGACTTCTATGGAAATTTATACTGCTTTGGATTTTTTTTTTAAAAAACCAAACTTTTTGGCTAGAATGTATTGGAACAGATGGGTGTCTACTATTAGGCATCACTTGCTACAATTATTCTTAATGTTTAATAGCGGTATAATTGGAAGAAATGGTGATGTATGATCCAATAAAATGCTTTCACCAACTGCTTTAATTGTCAGATCCTGTAACTACAGCATAAAGCATTTTGTCCTGCTGATTGACATTTGACAGGCAGAAAAACCAATCCATTCTGTTCATCTCCAGTTGTAGTTTGAACAGGCAGAAATGTTCAAATCGATGCACAACTTCCACTTGTACAAAGGATGCAAAAGGACTGATTTATATTAGATGGAAAGCTACAGTGCACTGAAAGGGTTTAGAGGTGGGGGGGAGGGGGAAGGGAGAAGCAAGGTGAAGAACACAAGTACATAATTGCGTGCCTTTGGGGCAATGGTGATGCCCTGTTCCTTGCACAGCCATTCTCTTCTTGCCTGTGTTTCTTATTTCGTACTCTCCAAAGGCCACAGGAATTTGGTCACAGAAGAAACATTAATCTTACTATTCTCAGGAGGGCATTTCTAAGTTAAGGAACTGCCTAGGGAAGACCCTTTTCTTTCAAGAATGCACAATGCTGTTAGTCTGTGAAACATTAATAATGGAAAAATCTACACACACACACACACACACACACACACACACACACACACACACACCATCCCACATCCATCTATTGGCAAACAACTGAGTATTCCTAGCTATAGCAATTAGAAATGTACTATATATCGGGTGGGCTTCAAAAAGTTCAGCAACAGGTTCTGTGCCCAGCTGCTGGGTGGGCGTGGCCTAATCAGCCTCCTACACCATGACTGGGGGGGGGGGCATTTTTGCCTTCCCCAGACACCGGAGGCTTTTCTCGAGCGTCTGGGAGGGCGAAATCTGCCTCCCTTTGGTTCCGGAGGCCTTCTGGGACGCCCATTTCCCCCCCTCCCCAAGCCTCCGTGCGGGCCGTCCACTTACCTCACATCCAAAATGGGCCACATGGAGACTCCTGGGAGGGAAGGGAGAGGAGAAGCGGCGTGGGTTGGGATGGGTGGGGCCAGCTGTGGTGAGATTTAGCTACGGGTTCTTCCAAACCCAGGAAAACCCGTAGCAGCCCACTCCTGACTATGTTGCTGTGACATTAGTTGGCATTAGGCTCCACAGGGCTCTACTTGTTTGCCAGCTTTGATTAGCCACACCCTGTAGCCGTGGGGTGGTTTCACTTTTACTATAAAGTCCAAATGAAACCTCTTCAAGAAATCGTCCTGTCTGTGGAATGGAAGGTGCTTTGGAAGAATGGTGGAAAGGACGAAGGCAGGAGGAACTTTTGAGGAAAAGCTTAAGAAGGCTGTGGAAGATTTTGTATTTGGCTCAATCCAAGCAAGATTGAGTAGCTGCGCATATTAGGAGCCATTCCATTTGGAGAAATTCTGCCATTAACTTTGGATGGGGTAACATTCTCCCAAACAGAACCGATGCACAATTTAGGAGCTCATGGTTCCGGACTGAAGACAAGTCACAGCCATAGTCAAGAGGACCTTTACACAACTCCATCTCGGATGCAAATTGTGGAGCATCTTATTCAGTCACTCACACCCCAAGTACCTCCCAATTGGACTGTTGCAACACAATTGAAGACCATCTGGAAGCTACAATTCATCCAGAATTCACCAGTGAGATCCAATGGTCACAAGGAATAACCTTAACGGACAGGAGGAAGAGTTGCAACCAAGACAGTATTCAACTTGCAAGATTGACGCCAGCCCTTCAAGGCAGAACAGACTTAAGAAACCAAAGTTTGAAATGCTAACGTTATTTTTATTACAAGGTTAGAGTAACAAGAATTTTGGGGATCTAAATGTCCTTCCCTTCACCCTCCCTTTATCTTTGTGAGAACTAAGGGGGTCATTTCTGAAATACTTTCACAAATTACATCTCTGCCCTGGACTCAAATTAATTTTATTCGAGTGTTGCCTTGGTTGTGGCCCTTCCTCATGTTCTTCAAAGTTAATTTTTTTCTCCCCAATGCATGAGGGTAGTTAGGCGCATACCACAGTTCACCCTGGCAACGTGGCTTTCAGAACTGCACTTCTTGCTACAGGCTTCCAGGCCTAATTCAAGGTGCTTACCATCATGTTACAGGACTGGAGTACTCTGATTATCTGTCTGGCTCCTGGGATCCAACAGAGTTGAGTTGCTTCTGTCAGCTCCGGTGAGCCCACCAGCCCGGAGCTGCCATTCAGGTGGGGGAGTGGCAGGAAGTTGTGGGAGCTGCTGAGAGCCGCCAATCAGCTGGGGAATGGTGGCAGCAGCGTGGGCGTCCCCTCCGCCAGCATGGATAGCCATGCACAGCTGAGAGTGCATGGGTGATACTGTGACTGCCACAGACTGCCCAGATTCACCTGGAAAAGCCACCCTGGCCAACTGAGGACTTACCTGGGGATCCCCCCCCGCCTACACATAGCAGAAGAGACTGGAGTGACCCTTCTGTGGAGTTTCCATAACCATGCTTATTACTGCTGGGTGATGTTCACTCTGAATCACATAGTGAAGGGTGTGTGTGTGTGTGCGAGGGATGGGGTTAGCTTAAACACCACATACAGTATAAAAGATGATGGGGAGCACCAGATGTCAACTCTGACAATTTATTCATCGCCTTAGTGCTTTGTTGGTCAGTTAGTGCCGGAGGAGATAAACTGCGTTTCGAACTACATCTGGGTTTGGCTGTTTTCCTTAACCCATCGGAACCTGACAGCCTCCATAAAACAATGGAATACAGGTGGTGTCCCTTCTCCATCATAGCACCTGCCCCTTGGACCTCACTTCTCTAGAGATTCAGTTGGGCCCAAACCTAGTGACCATCCATAAGACTTTATACTTGTTTTTCCTCCTCTCTAAGCACTGAGTGAGGATGTTAGATGAGGTTGTTTGGAAAATGCTTTAGATTTTTGAATACACTGTTTTGGGCCATTACATTGCATTGTTGCGTTTCTTTTATAGTTATTGTCATTTTGTGTGCTGGGCAGCCATACAAGTGGCTTAAATGCTAAATAAGTACACAATGACCAAACGCAAACCAACCACACAGTGGGGGCTTAACAGCCTGTGTGAGCCAAGTCAAATTGCCTGCTTTGGTTGTTCGGTTTATTGCTTAGCCACTTCTTGGATGAACAATGAGAGAATGGCTGCTTCTTCCTCCACTCATAGAGTTGGCACAAACCTATTTAGGTGGCAAAAAGCCCTCTGAGCTGTCCTATCCCTGAAGTGTTTACAGACACTTCGTCACTGTCAACCTTTTCCTGCGATGACCTGTTTCTACTCTGCCTGCGCTCTGAAGAATCAGCTTAGGAAATGTCAAGTATCCTGCCAAAAAAAATCCCAGCGTGTTATCTTCCTAAGTGGCAGCAGCCCATTCACAGAATAACCTATTTTCGTCAACAGCTGGCCACATTAGTTTTCCAAACAAATCTTGATTTCAAGAGAAATTCAGCACACTTACTATCCGTCAGCAAAACTGTGCTGGATAGTGAGAGTAAGAAAAACTTTAATTAAGCCTGTAGCAGTGGTGAGTTCCTACCGGTTCAGACCAGTTTGGCTGAACTGGTAGTGATTTGGAGGCCTGGGTCACTGGAAACCGGCAGCGACCCAGGCCTGCCACGCCCCCGAACCAGTTCTCCGGGCAGTGCCATAGGTACCGCCATCTTTTTTTTCTTCTGCACACATGCAGAACAATTTTTATTGTATTGCATATGTGCACACAACACACATCTAGCATGTGTGTGCACGCAGCATGCATCAAGCGCACTACATGAGTAGTGACTGCTGGAACCCACCCCTGGCCTGTAGCTGTGATAAAGGTGTTGAGCCAGTGTAGGAGAAGCATCCCTTTGCAGTCTCAGGAGGATTCCTTGACTAGGATCAGAAGAAACACGAAAAGCTACCTTCTTTTTAGCAAAACCGGCAGGTTTCACTGGAAAATTGCAGGTAGGAAACTTTCCCAGCCCTGCCTGGAAATATTAGAGTGGAACTGTTGGCTAACGAAAAGTTAAGATCAATAGCAAGCTAGTCAATATTTTAAGAACTGGCCGTGCCAACCCCATTGTTGCTAGCTGATTGGTGCACTAATTGTAGTAGCTTAGCTCTGCTCTTAATTGGCTCACAAAATTTCAACAATTTGGCTTTGTGAGCCTGTATGAGCCAATTGGAAAACACCACCCACTACAGTGCAAGGAAAAGGGGCTGTAGATTCCTGGTGAAATAGGACCAAGCATTTATTGGTTCCCTACTTTTGGAGATTAACTTGGTATAGGTAGTCTCCAGCTTACAATAGTTTGTTTAGTGAATGTTCGAAGTTACAACGGCACTGAAAAAGTGATTTATGACCATTTTTCACACGACTGTTGAAGTATCCCCATGTTCACATGATCAAAATTCAGTCGCTTGGCAACTGACTCATATTTATGATGGTGGCAATGTCCCAGGATTATGTGATCACTTTTTGAGACCTTCTGACAAGTAAAGTCAGTGGTGAAAACCAGATCCATTCATGTCCATTCTCCAAGATAAAGTTTAAACTGCCATCCATCACCTCCTCACAAGTTATATTGTGATAATAAGTGAGATGGTATGTATGTATGTATGGTATGTATGTATATATGCATACATACATATATTGTCTATGTATGTAAATATTCATCTATATACTTACATAAAAGTCATTTGCAAAATGCAACCTGATACTTGATTGCACCCGTTTTTACTCCTTTATATCCCAAATCAATGGCTCTATGCACTGTAACTAAATTATTATATTATCATAGAAACAGCACACACTTTCAGCTTTTTGTCTTTGCCACATTTCTTGGGTAGCCAAGGGAGTGAGGAACACAGTGATAAAAGAAAGTTGTCAACAGAAGATACAGCAAAGAATAAATAGGTAAAAAGTTATCATGTTTTCTTTTTCATTTGTTTAACTGGCTTCTCTGTCAGAATATTCATGAACTGGAATAGGACGCAGAAACAGGTCAGCCATTGGGGACTGACTGGAATAGGGCATGGCAACAAGGTCAGCCAATGAATAGGCATAGCAACTAAGTCAGCCAATGGGGGCTGTTTAGAAACTGAAACAGTATTTTCTGGAAACAGCTAGGTGCCTGGGTGTGGCTTAGGCTTAGCTGAACTGTCCCGTATAGAGGAGGTTATCTTTGTCTGTATTAAGCACTCTGAAACACAACTGTTCTCTCCTCTGCCTGTGAACCAGCTGTTGGTATTGTATATTTACTTCATGTATTATATTGTATATAAAGAGAAGTTAATGAATCCTGTTGAATCAGTTATCTGTGTGTGCTTTCTGGATTTGATTTTTGCAACAAACTCTGACGTTCTCTTAATCTAGTTTTAAGACTTACATGGAGAACAAATCGTGTTTTTTAGATCATATTTATGCAGAAATAGTGAAAATTCAAGAAAGTTCACAAACTTTGATATAACCTTGTAAGTGCCTTATAAGTTGCCCGTGCCTGCTTTTATAGGATTTTTATGATAGGAAGAAAAATACGTATGACATGAGTATTTTTATTTACTTAACAGTTAATGGAATGACTATATTCATGGGACTTCTAAAACAATTCTTGAAAATGGCTTTCATTGGTAGCCATGAGTGACCATGGTAAAAATAATGACAGCATTAATCAGCAAAATTCAAATGTGTAACCCCAGTGGAAATTTATTAATAGTGTTTAAATGAAATAAACAAAAAAAATATATTCATATTGTTTACTTTTAAAAATCACATAAATTCTTGGCTGGTCAGTTGAATAACATTGTTTATAACTTCTGATTTCAACAAGTATCTTGAATTTCAAAACTCCATTGTTAATTAAACACTTTAATAATGGTTATTGAATTAATTTGATAGCCTTTGCACTTTGTGAATATATATTTCCCAAACATCAAAGGCACAATCAAGCAAAAGTTAAAGCACTTGAAAATCCACTTTACTTCAGTATGAAAATGTTGCAGTTGGTGAACATTTGCACTGAAATTCACAGAATATACTTAAAGTACTTAGGTGGCATCATTCCTCAATTTATTATTTCTGCTGACAGCAGGTTCCCTGATAGTTTTGATTATTATCAATTTTGATTAATAATGTTAGAATAACAACACAAATGCCTTAAGAAATCACTCCACTAGACTATTTTAAGTTACTATACATATTGATTTCTAAAGACAGTGCATATTAATTGGATGCATATGTTCACGGATACTGCCAAATGTGACATTAGGGTGTGTAATTCTCCTTCAGTACTTAAAGCAATCACATGCAAATTTACAGGACAATAAAAAATGACTCTTTCATGGAACTATGATTTTGAATGTTCTTCTAATATGAGGTATGCATTGGATATGAATCGCTGCATTTTATAATAAGTTTGACATGATGGTGGTAGAAATCTAATTACATTCATTTATTTCCAATTATGCAATATAAAGATGCTCTAGCCTTAATTGGAAAGTGTTATTAAATATTATTTGGAATTCAAAGAGCTATGGAGGCACATTGGAAGCTTCTGGCATGCCTGAATTAGACGTTATGATGGCTTGTATTTCAACATCAGGTTCGCAAGCCACATCACACCCCTAATTTTGGAAGTTCCCCACATGATTTAGAAAAGGCGTTTCCCCTCTAAACTTTGATATCACCCTAGTAGTTCCTTAGAGTTTGAAAACAATCCCCAACAAAGGACCAACCACGATCAAATATCCTTTTTTCACATTAAAGATGCATGAAAGTATCTTAGAAAAATTGGGAGTCACAAGCAATTAACACCTAAAAAGAGAAACCCAAAATGGCAACTGACAGTAGTTACTCATATTGGCTTGTAGAACATTCTGTCCCAATATTGAAAAATAAAGGCTTCTGTGGAATAAATGAAAATTCCAAGTTTGCTTTTGAATATTTTGCAGTTTTGTGATTAACAGGACACTTAAGCCCAATCTCGGTGCTTGTGGCTGGTTAAAATCATGTCTTCAATGGCAGTTCTGGAATGCCATCTCTGGTGTCATTTCTCTTTATTTCTTTGTCACGCACGCCACTGCTTTCTTAGCAGCATCTTCAAGGTCACTTGCGGAAGTAATGGGAAGCCCACTTTCATTCAAAATGCGTTGGGCTTCGTGAACATTTGTTCCTGAAAGGAAAGAGGAGGAAAAAAAAAAGTTAACTCCTATTTCCTTCTAGTTTTTAAATAAAGGAGAATATTTGCAGCTCAGGGCTGAAATGAGAGGCCCTTGGTGCTTCCTGGGTTTAATTGTTATAGAATAGAATAGAACAGAACAGAGTTGGAAGGGACCTTGGAGGTCTTCTAGTTCCAACCTCCTGCTTAGGCAGGAAACCCTATACAGTTTCTGACAAATGGCTATCCAACATCTTAAAAACTTCCAGTGTTGGGGCATTCACAACTTCTGGAGGAAAGCTGTTCCACTGATTAATTGTTCTAACTGTCAGGAAATTTCTCCTCAGTTTTAAGTTGCTTCTCTCCTTGATTAGTTTCCACCCATTGCTTCTTATCCTACCCTCAGGTGCTTTGGAGAATAGCTTGACTCCCTCTTCTTTGTGGTACCCCTTGAGATATTGGGTATTTTCTGAGATATTTTCTTGCAGATATTTCATTACCCAAACTCAGGTGCTACTGCTGATGTTACCTAATTTGGCTAATGAAATGTCTGCAAGAAAACAACCGAACTCAGGGACCTCTCAAGGATCCCTCACTTCTAATTTTTGAAAGCTGTAAGAGGAACGTGAAGGTACAGTACAGTAAAGATCAGGCACATTTCATATGGTGGCCCCATAAAAAAAAACATAACACTATTGAAACCATTTCTAGTTGTATGAAACGGGTAGGTCTGTTGGATTTTGATTCTATGCTATTAAAGTACATGTCCAGTGGGTCTTTTTTTTTTTTGGTAATGCTTCCTCCTGTTTAAATTTTACACTGAATCTAGTAGGCAGCTGAATCAAATTGATTCCACCAGGTGCAGGATAACCACTGTAGAATACAGTATTACTCTCCTATGGATCCAGAAGACAGAAGAAGGCAATGACAACCATTTGGCCAACTTAATACCGAGTCATTTAACTTACTTCAACTGCATATTAATAGATAAATAGCTCTTCATGAAATGTTTCAACAGAATAAATTACACAGCACAGGATCAGACAAGGAATATTAGCAAAGACGTAAGATATAGATCAAGATTCCCCCCCCCCCCCCAATACAAATTACTCTGGTAGAGATTATAAATAGCCTACCATGATTTATTTTTGTGTCCATTTATCAGAATAAAGAAGAAAGCTAACACCAGAAAACTAAATCAAAATATACATTGCATAAAAAGATGTACAGGCTCTGGTGTGTTCTTACAACATGAATATAAACAGAGGTATTACACAGCGGTGGGATTCACTTAGGTTTACCACTGGTTCGCAACTGTGAGCACATGCACACAGAGCCGAAAATGAGGCTACATAGGACGTTTTGGAGCCAGGGTAGTAGGTGGGTGCCTGCAGTTCAGCACTACTAATTCAGGTGAACTGGTCCGAACTGCCTGAATACCACCTCTGGTCTTACACCTATTGAATTATCTGTTCTCAAAGGCAAAGATCTCTTCTATGTCTACTCCAAGAGATGGGTGATTTCTCCATCACAGAACAGTTGCTTTCCAGCATCTCTAAATAAGGTTGGGAAAAATCAGGGCTGCCCTCAGAAACATTTCCTGCCAGGAAATGAACCAACAAATATGATATTCCTTCATCACCATTCCACATGCAGGAGTAAACATTTAATTGTCAGGTTAACACTGGTGATGGGATGCTGTCCTTCCTCCAAACCTGACAGGATGCAACTACTTCAAAAGCTGAAGAACACGCTGAGCTGGACACACAGTTCAATCCTCAACTGAGAACAGAAAGGAGCTGTGTTCTGTCCTGTGATTCCAATGAATATGCAGACACAGGCTTGGCTGTCTGCCACGACTAATTACATAGATAAAACCACCCCTTGGCTAGGAGCCTAGAAAGTTATCTTCAAGAACCCAAGATTAAACTTATAAACGTATAATGGACTGTTGTTTCCTGCAAAGATTCCCCTCCTGTCGCTCCACCTATAAACTCTTTGGGAGGGGCCACACACTTAGCCAGCTGTGCTTACTTCCTTCTATGACGTCTTCTACATAGCTGTTCCTTTCTCCTATCAATTCTACGCATATGCACATCAGGGACAACCTCCCTCTGTTCCTCCTCACTGCTCCCTGACTCAGATACTACCTGGTGCCAGCAGGCCTCTCTAGTTCCTGCTCTGACTCCAAACACCCTCCAAAGTCTTCCTCATCCTCCAGAGCAGTCCCATAATGGTCTGAGCTGTCAGAGTCCACCAACAGCTCAGCCGGCTGCTGCTGGGCCACAACAAGCTGCTGCAGTTACTTTGAGCACTTGCTGTCAGAAGCAGTTCTCTTAATCTCTCTACTGCCAGGGCTGATTCTGAGAAGGACCTTGCGCAGAATAAAACCAGACAAGCCAACACTGTGATTTGCTACAAGGCCATTTTCTTTTACTCCAGCATTCTCTGGCATGTCCAGTAGATGCTTCAACTCTGTGCAAGAAGTCAACTCAAGGTATCTTCTGAATCGGCCAAGATAAGATAAGCCAGAGATTATTCAGATTGTACATTCGGTTGCAGGCCAAGGTATTTCCCTTGGGAGGGGAAAAACATACAAGCGTCTAAAGTTTTACGTTACAGCCTTATGCATGTTTAACTGATTACAAACCTCTTTTTTTGTCTTTAAACAAAGAGGGAATTTTGTTCTGAATAAATATGCATAGGACTATACCGTCAGAGATCTTAGAAGTGGACACAGACATCAAGTCCAGTCAACGTTAAGACTTGTAGCCTGCAAAGAAAGAAAGGGAGAAAGGAAGAAGTCATAAATTAAGAGAGACGTTACAGGGATGTGGGTGATACACCGTGTCAGGCTCCTATACAAGACACATGCATGACCAACTCAGAGGAGATTAATTTTTAAAAAAAGGACTGATCTCTGCTCGCATCCTGCAGCTCTTTGTTCATTAATAGTGAAAAAAGACAGGCCCAGTTGAAGTGTTCTGACAGAAATGCTCACGCAGATTTAGTTCCTCCCCAGAAGTCTCTCTCTCTCCCCTCTCTGTTTTGATGCTGATTGGGCACTTCGTGACACTAATGGCATCTTTCCCTTGGTAGCAGAAAGTATAATGTGCATAACCAATGGCTGTCAACATTCAAGATCATCTCCTCTCACTATGCGCTGGCAGGTTTCACCGTGAACAATGAATGCCAATAAGGAGGGCCCACAATACTATTAAAAACTGCTCCCAGGGGTAGAAATCTCAGCCCCTGAGTGAAATATTCACACATGTATTGTGATTTTGACGGGAAAAAAGCCAACAGCCACGTCCTGCCCTCCTGAAGTGCTGAAATGTTTAACAAAATCAGCCAGATCTTCTGTCCTGCCTGACAGGTTTGTAAGTGTTTCTACTTATAAATCAAAATGGCAGGCACCTTGAAATTACAACAAGCAGCAGAGATGTTTGAGGAATTGTAATGCTAATTAAAAGGCTGCATAATGTCCACGAAGCATGATTAATAAAGCTAACTATTACCTAGTGAGAGGTGTTTGTTACTTTGCATAGTGTTTTGTGGATAGTCTGTTTGGTCAGTATTCCTGCAGTAATTTTAAAAACAGGTCACTGTTATCTTCATAGCCCTCGAAAGGAGTGTGTCAGTGTGTGTGTGTATTTGTGCACACAGTTGGAAGCTAACTTGTAATTCTGCAGCACTGGGAAGACCTGAACGACAATCTTCCTGATTCACAGCTCAGTCTCTCAACCAGACTATTACAGTGACTTTAACTTTGGATATCATTTCAAAATAATTGCTCCTAGGCCTTAAGATTGAAATTTCAATCCTTGCTGGTCTCTTTTAGCACTCAGGTAGATCTCCACCGTAGATGCTCAATAGTTATGATCTTCATTTTACTATATATATATATAGTAATATATATATGCTTCTGGCTTGGTGCTTCTGGCTTGGTGCTTCCAGGAGCAATGTGAGATCTCAGCTGGTTCCTCTTTTTAACTGTCAGTGGGGGTTTGTGCTGATTGGGTGGGAGCTTGGCTGCATTCTGATTGGGTGGAGGTGTATTCTGATTGGTAGGGGGCTTGGCTGTGCTCTGATTGGATGGGAGTTTGGCTGTGCTCTGATTGGATGGGGGCGTGTTCTGTTTGGGTGGGGGCCTGGTTGTGCTTGTGTTAGTCTGAGTTGCAGAGGGATTTGAGCTGGTGAGCTGCGTTACTGTTGTTTGGCTTCGCGTTTGTGGTCGTGCCACATCTCCGTGGTGGGCATCAGTTTGCTTCATGTATGGATTGGAGGGGTTTAAAGTGGCTAATAATGCAGCTGTGGTCTGGCTTACTTTTACTTTACTTTTATTTAGATTTTTATACCGCCCCCTCTCCCCAAAGGGACTCCGGGCGGTGTACAGTCAAATAAAAACACATCAATAAATAGAAAATACAAACACAAAGAGGAGGCAATAAGAAACTGTACATATCTGCAGTAAAGTAGTTAAAAGCAATATTTAAATACCCTAAAAATACCCAATTAAAATATCTGCCAGGAGGTAGAATAAAACTATAAATGGGCCAGGCCAGCTAAACGGAACAGGTGAGTCTTCAGTTTTTGTCGAAAGGAGCGGAAGTCGGTGGTGGTTCTGATATCGGGGGGGAGGTCATTCCAGAGGGTTGGGCCCATCACAGAGAAGGCTCTACTCCTAGGTGCCACCCGTTGGCATTGCTTAGTGGACGGCACCCGGAGGAGTCCTTCCCTGTGAGAGCGAATCGGTCGCAGGGAAGTGTGTGGTAGGATGCGATCCCGCAAGTACCTAGGTCCTGAGCCATGGAGCGCTTTAAAGATGGTAATTAACACTTCTGGTTTGTGGTCGGGCTTCTGGTTTGTGGTCATTATCGGTGTGGGTTTGGACTTGCTTTTTGCGTGGATGTGTGATAGTGACATCCTGTGTGGTTTTCGTGAGTGTGGGTCTGGTATCATTCTTAGTGTTAGGGACTCGTTTGTCAGTGAGGGCGGGTTTCCAAATGGCTGGTAGGCGGGAGGTATCATCTCGTTTATTCATGCTGTGTGGTCGTTTTTCTATCTCAATAGCTTCTCTGATTATTCTGTTGTTAAAGTGTTCAATTTTGGCAATAGTTCTGGTCTTTTTAAAGTCTATATCATGTCCTGTGGCTTTGAGGTGTTGGACCAGGGAAGAAGTTGGTTCCTCCTTTCTGACTGAGTTTTTGTGTTCTTCAATGCGTGCCTTTATTCTTCTGTTGGTTTGTCCGATGTATGTGGTGGGGCAGGTGGGGCATGGGATTTCATATACTCCTTGATTTTCTAACTCTATTTTGTCTTTGGGGTTTCTCAGGATGGTGGATATTTTTTGGTTTGTGTAGAATGCTGTCTTGAAGTTGTGTTTGTGGAGGATCTTGCTGATTCTGTCTGTGGTGCCTTTTATGTATGGGAGGAGGGCTTTGCCGTTTTCTTGTTCACTGTCTTGGATTTTAGTGGGGTTTTCTTTTTGGATTAGGTTAGTGATATTGTTTCTTTGGAATCCGTTGGATGTTAGTACGTTGGTGAGAGTGTGTAGTTCGGTTTTGAGGTGTTGTTCGTCAGCTAAGCATTTTGTTCTGGAGATGAGTGTCTTGGCTACAGAGTTGATCTGTGCTGGGTGGTGGTGTGAGAGTGCGTGCAAATAGCGGTTTGTGTGTGTTTTCTTCTGGTAGATGGTGTGTCCTAGGGATCCATTGGATTTCTTATAGACTAAGACATCCAGGAAGGGGAGTTGGTTATTGGCTTCTGTTTCCATGGTAAACTGTATTTTGGGGTGTAGGCTGTTGAGGTGTGTGAGGAAGTTGTCCAGTTTATCTTTCCCATGTGGCCAGATTATGAAGGTGTCGTCTACGTATCTGAGCCAGAGTTTGGGTTTGTGATCGGATTTTTCTAGAGCTTGGATTTCAAAGTGTTCCATGTAGAGGTTAGCAATGACAGGTGAGAGGGGTGATCCCATGGGTGCTCCTTCTATTTGTTTGTATTTTTGTCCATTATAGATGAAGTATGTGTTGGATAGGCAGTGGTTGGTCAGATCTAGGATATGTTTGGGGGGGTTGTATTTGTTTTGGATAGCTGTCAAGGCTTCTTTGATTGGTACTTGGGTGAAGAGTGATACAACATCGAAGCTCACGAGTAGGTCGCTGGGCTGTAAGTTTTGTTTCTTTATGATATCTATGAACTGGAATGAGTTTTTTACGTGTGAGGTGATGGATTCTGCATAGGGCTGTAGTTGTTTGGCGAGAAATTTGGCTAGGTTTTGTAGAGGTGAGCCTATGGAGCTGACTATGGGTCTGAGTGGGGTTCCTTCTTTGTGTATCTTGGGGAGACCATAGAGCTTAGGGCATCTGGATGATTTTTCTCAGGGAATGATTCTTTGCTGGATCTCTTCGCTGATGGGGGAGGCTTTTATTTTGGATCTAATGGTTTTTTCTAAGTAGGTGGTGGGATCCGTGCTTAGGGGTTTGTAAGTGGAGTCTTGGAGTAGGTTGGTTAATTTGGTTTGGTAGTCAGATGTGTTCATGACCACCGTGGCGTTCCCCTTGTCTGCTGGAAGGATTATTATGCTAGTGTCTTCTTTTAGGTTAAGTAGTGCTGTCTGTTCCTCTTTGGGTAAGTTGCTTTTGGGGGGCTTGCTGGTGCAGAGGATGTTGGTGATTTCGAGTCTGATTCTGTTAGCGTCATCGGGGTTGATTTTGGTCAGGCTGGTTTCAACTCCGCATATAATGGTTTCTGTGGGGATGTGTTTGGGAGCGACTGCAAAGTTGAATCCTCTGGCAAGGACATTGGTTTCAGCTTTGGTGAGGATCTTATCTGAGATGTTATGCACTGTTTGTTTCATGTGTGGATGTGAGGGGGGAGGGGTTTGTTTCTGGCGTTCCTTTAGTCTTCGGAGTTTATTGGTATGTGTGTCTGTCTTGAGGGTGGTCTGTGTTTCGGCTCTCCAGGTGGCGAGTTGTTTGGATTTGTCCCAAAGTGTGGGGTGGATCTTGTTGCTGAGTTTGAGGTGAAGTGTAAGGAGATTTTTGTTGATTCGGTCTAGGTGGAATCTTTTTGTGTGAAGTTCATTTCTGATTAGGGCCATTTCTGCTCTTTTCAGTATGCGTTTGGTGGCTGCAGAGTTGGAGTGGAATTTTAATTGGAAGCATGTGGGGGTTAAATTTTGATCTCGGCAGTTGCGTAGGAATGTGAGGCCACATAAATAAACGAGATGATACCTCCCACCTACCAGCCATTTGGAAACCCGCCCTCACTGACAAACGAGTCCCTAACACTAAGAATGATACCAGACCCACACTCACGAAAACCACACAGGATGTCACTATCACACATCCACGCAAAAAGCAAGCCCAAACCCACACCGATAATGACCACAAACCAGAAGCCCGACCACAAACCAGAAGCCAGACCACAGCTGCATTATTAGCCACTTTAAACCCCTCCAATCCATACATGAAGCAAACTGATGCCCACCACGGAGATGTGGCACGACCACAAACGCGAAGCCAAACAACAGTAACGCAGCTCACCAGCTCAAATCCCTCTGCAACTCAGACTAACACAAGCACAACCAGGCCCCCACCCAAACAGAACACGCCCCCATCCAATCAGAGCACAGCCAAACTCCCATCCAATCAGAGCACAGCCAAGCCCCCTACCAATCAGAATACACCTCCACCCAATCAGAATGCAGCCAAGCTCCCACCCAATCAGCACAAACCCCCACTGGCAGTTAAAAAGAGGAACCGGCTGAGATCTCACATTGCTCCTGGAAGCACCAAGCCGGAAGCACCAAGCCGGAAGCAGCAGCCTGAAGATGATGAATGAGACTTCATCGAAACGTTGTGAAGATACTTCCAATTCTACGCGGGAGAAAACCCGAAAAACCAAAGACGTACATACAAACACCCGAAGGTTGAGACACGGGAAAAGAAACACCCGAAGGTTGAGACACGGGAAAAGACCCGAATACAACAAAACTAGCATACCTACACCCGTGAAAATCTACGAAAACACACACACACACACACACACACACACACACACACACATATATATACATATATATATATATATATATATATATATATATATATATATATATATATATATATACATACATACATACATACATACATACATACATACATACATACACATATATATATATATATATATATATATATATATATATATACTCTGAACTGTGATGCAAAAGGGAGAGGTCATAAGAAATGCTAAACTTTAAGGTATCTGCCAGTATTTGCCAGTGAATTAATTTTAAGTCTGTCTGTCTATCTGTTCTTCCATCCACCCATCTTATCTTTGTGCATACACATACTGCTTTTCTCCATGAATGTAAATATTTCAGTTATTAGCTTGCCTGTTGATATTGATATAATATTGATTGATACCAGGGATGGGCTTCAAAAATTTCAGCAACAGGTTCTTTGCCCGGTTGCTGACTGGGCATGGCCATGGTGGGTGTGGTCTAGTTGGCCTCCTGCACCATGGCCGGGGTGTGTGTGCGTTTTCACCTTCCCCAGGCTCAGCAGGCTTTCCTCAGGCAAAAACTGCCTCCCCTGGGCTCTGGAGGTCGGAAGTAGCCCATTTCCAGCTGGAACTTCCAGGGGGCCAGTTTTCCCGCCGCCCCGAGCCTCCAATATGCCCTGCACTTCCCTCGCATCCAAAATGGGCCGCATGGGGACTCTTGGGAGGGGAAGAGCCAGCCAGGGATAGGATTTGAAGGTCCTCCGAACCGAGGCCATAACATTAGCTATGGGTTCTCCTAAATCTGGGCAAACCTGTAGCAGTATACAATATACATATTGATATAATACACAGCTCTTCAGAGTTCTGAAACTCACTCAAATAAAACTGCTTTGAAAGATACTTTTTAAACCTGAAGAACCATAAGGAGAAAAGCCTTTGAGTATGCTAAGAGAGATATCACTTGAAGTCTCTTCCTTTTACCCAGGAAAGTAGAGGAGAAATGAGGTGCTTTCAGGGGAAGGAGGATGGTGAGGAGATAAAATTACCTTTCTTACAATGGTAACATGACATTTGTAGATAACCACTAAGAGGAACATGTTATTGCTATCCAGAAAGATATCCAGGTGTGTTCATTATGTGATAAGAAGAAGTCTTGCAAGATCTTTTCTTTGTATTGCACAGAACATGATTTTTAACATTAAAACTCACAATTTCACAATCCCAGCAGCATGTGCAATCTGTCTCAATTGTAAGCGTATGAGTATAAAAAAACAAAAACCGGGCTCAGCAGAGTACGAAATAAGAAACTATAAGAAACTATAAACAACTGAAGTGCACTTTGTACCATAACTGCTGTTAATCACTTCCTACTTCTACCCCAGGATAAGTTGGGTTTCTGCTTCTTTTCCGAGCCATACCAACTTAATTTGTGCCACTTTATGTGGCAATAAAGCCTTTTGCAACTCTGACACACCACATAAGCTCATAAAAAAGGGGAGAGAAATTTGACAAAGCCGTTCGTGTGAGACTTATGGCCAAGAAACAGGGTCCAGTAAAAAGGGATCATTATTTCATTGGTATAAAAGTTGAGGATGATGAATCTGTATCCATGTTTATTACGTTATTTCCAATATTAGTTTTTTAAGGATATTAGTGCATTTTTTGGTGTACAAGATGCACCTTTTCCCTGAAAAAAAATAGGGTGAAAATCTGGGTGCGACTGAATACAGCATTTTTGGCCTTCTGAAACCCTGCCCCCTTTGCAAAAATGCCAGTGCATAGCCTTTAGGAGGCTTCCAGAGAGCTCATGGGGGCTAGGGAGGGCAAAAAAGAGCACAAAATGGAGCGTTCTTTGCTCATTTTTGCCTCCCCAACCCCCAGTAGCACTCTACAAGCCTCCTAAAGGCTATGCATGCCCTCTTTTTTTTTTGACAAAAAATGGGCCAGTTTTTGCACAAAAAAAGGGCTGTTTTTGGGAGGTCTGCAGACTTTTCTAAAAAATTTGCCTCTTTAAAATCTTATATTCTGAAAAATACAGTAACTTTGGTATGATGAACTGGCATTCTAGGGACTGATCTATATTGTATATTTCTATCTCTCTCCCTTCCTCCCTCTCTTTAAAATACACAGGCAAAGTATGAAAAATGGTCAATTATATAGTTGGAAAACTGGATTATTTGTATTGACAGTTGTTTCCAACTAACAAACTCTAGTGCTCCTTAGTGCTAATCATTAGTGTTCTATATTTATGCACATACTAGAGGCTCAAGGCAACTTCTCATAGGCAAACATCATTTTGACCCAATTCCCTTTTCCTTTGCCACTAGAAAATAATGAACCTCATCTCAATGTTTAATAATTTATGCTGCTTCAGCTTTTTTAATTGGAGATAATACTAAATGCGGAAACAAGAATGTTAGTCATTCTAAAAATGATCTGTGTGCTCTCATCAATATCCCGGGTCATTTTCAAAGAATGTGATGTTCAAATATAATAGGGTTTTTTTTCACAGTAATTTATTAAAAAGACAACATGCTGAGCTGGTTAAAGATTGTTTTAGTTTGGTGGAAGTGTCAAGCATGTTCTCTTTTTCCTGTTTTTGATATTTTCTTACCAAGCCTTTATCCATGTTTAATAACTCAATTATATTAAAATTATATACCACCCACATCAATACCCAAAGCAGCTCTGGGCAGTTGACTATATAATATCCATGGGAAACAATGGAAATGAGAAAAAAAATCAGTTGCAATCCACTGAATTATTTATTGCTTTGGCAACTGTGGTAGGTAGGTAGGTAGGTAGATAGGAAGGAAGGAAGGCTAACCATTATTAGTGTTCTGAGTTTTAAAAAATGTTTGAAGAACATATTCATAGGTAGACACAATATTTATATAGGCGTTTACAAGGGGCTCTGCTCAGCAAACTATTAGAATTAGGATCCAAGATACATATAGTTGCTTTCAGATTTCTACAATGCCGTTCAAAAAAGATGAAAAGACCAGTTTCCCCAAAATAGCTATAGGTTTTATCCAATCTATTATTATTATTATTATTTTTCTTATTATGGGAAATACTTTCACAATAGTTATCAGTGATTTCTGCAAAAAATGTTCATCAAAGGCATAAAGGTGAATAAAATTCATTGCACAGAATTAAAAAAGTCCGACACAAGAGAGACAGAAAGAAAAAAAAAGATTGACATCACCATGCACTGAGCACAGGGGTGTCCAAACTTGGGAACTTTTAAGACTTGTGGACTTCAACTCCCAGAATTCTCCAGCCAGCTATGCTGGCTGGGGAATTCTGGGAGTTGAAGTCCACAAGTCTTAAAAGTTCCCAAGTTTGGACACCCCTGACTGAGCATCATGAACAAGAATGATTAGTTCAATAATATCAATGGCACTCCTCTTTACAAATAAATAAATAAAATATTTCTGAAATAAAAGGAAACAAAAGATGCCGTATACATTTGCATTTGTTAAAAAATAATGTTAAAGGCATAAAAATCCTCAGCATGTTTTTAAAAATGTTTTGCCAAGGGTCATTGTTTGGAATCTGTGATCAAAAGCTGTGATTTTAATAAACTGAGCTTCCTTTGATATTCGAAGTGCCAGAAATCTTTAAAAAAAGGTTACAGCGTATTTAACAGTGGAAATCTTTTTTTTAAAGAGTTTTTCTCTTCTTCCTGACTGTGGTTTAAAAACAGAGAACTTTTCTTTCACTGAAGTAAACCAACATTAACCTACTGCCACTGGATGGTGTTAGAGACCTGTAAACAGAGTTCCAGTCCCAAGCAATCAAAACAATCCGTGCTGTGCTTGCACTGAATAAAGCTGTTAAGCAGAGGAAATAACATGGAAGAGAAATTTGCATGGTTTCTTTCTATAATCAAGATTTCCCTTAAACGTGAACTATAATACAGGGGGTAATCAGACAAACCATTTTACTAACTGTGCCACAGCTGGATTCCAAACCAATTCAGGTCATTGGAAGACTGAAAAAACAACAACACAGAATTTGGTTTCCTTATTATTGTTAGAAACCGGGAGCGCATGTAATATTTGCAACAGAAGTTTAAAAATAAAGAAAACGTATTTGTATGCGGCTGGGTTTATGTTCTGCATTCAGTCATATTGTAGTTGGCTGGACATATTTTGTTCAAACCATGTTTTGATTATTTTGTGGCATTATTTGCAGGAAAGACTAGACACAACTCATAAATCAATATGCGTTTGTCAGATGTATATGTTAAACCAATACATGAGAGCTGCGATGTAAATAGAATCAAGATCTCGTGAAATATTAGTGCCGCTTTACAAAAACCTAGGAAGACCACATCTGGAATACTGCAGCAATTTTGGTCACCATACCACAAAAAAGATGTTGAGACCTTGGAAAAAGTTCAGAGAAGAACAACCAAGATGATCATTCGTGCCGGCAAAGGTTGGTCCAAAATAGGGGGTGCATGCAGGGTGCGTGGCTTATGCGTGGGGGGGGTTCCTGTGGGGGCACATGCTTGCCTTCAGAAATCATGGGCGCTCCATCGGTGGATGTTTTTAAGAAGAGTCTAGATCAGTATTGGCTAACTTTTTGTTGTTGTGTGCCAAAAGTACGTGCGTGCGCACGCTAGCACTCCGGCATGCTGGCACCCATAATGCAATGTGCGGTCCCCTGCGCATGCATGTGCCCCCCACATGAACCCCCCCACACGCATAAGCCACGCACCCTGCATGCACCCCCTATTTTGGACCAACCTTTGCCGGCACGAATGGTCTGACTTTGCAGAAGCAGCGGCGGCTCCTCCTTCTCCTCCTCCCAGACTCATGCTCTGGGCAGCATCCAGCCAGCCAGCTGGCAGGACTGCAGAAGACTGAGCCGTCCAGCCTGCTGTTGTTGGCACGCTGCCCTTGGAGCAACGCTCTGCTCTGTCTGCACTGCCAGCTCCTCTTGGGGACTGCAAGCTGGCTTGTCCCGCTTGGCTGGCTCCCAACCCTGCCAGCTGTTCTTAGGCGGCGGCGGCAGTGCCTCTTCCTCCTGGCCACGCCTTGCAGGCCGAAAGCGCAGCCTGGCGGCACCCAAGCAAGGACTGTATGCTTTCTCCCTGGCAGTGCTCAGTGGAGCCACAATTTGTCGCCTGCCACACGACCACCAATGAGCGGCCTCACCAGAGCTCGGAGGAAAAAGCAGCCCGCTTGTCTTTGTATCTCGTACAGTGGCAGGAAGCTGGGCATTGCTGGGGCTCTCAAAACGACCCAGCGGTCTTCGCCCTTCTCGAGCAGGGCCGGTGAAGAAAGCAACCTCCTGAGTAACGGCGCGGCAGCTTGCAGTCTTGGAGCACTGCAGCTTGAGCCGAGCTTCCTTGGAACCCGGAAGAGCAGCTGGCGATGGCGCATGTGTTCACAGAGAGGGCTCTGTGTGTCACCTTTGGCACACGGGCCATAGGTTCGCCATCACAGCTATAGGTTGTATGGGCAGTAATTACCTAATTTTAATCCATCCTTTCAACAATTAGTTATAAAAATCTCTTGAAACAGAGGAGCACTTCCCAGCAGGAACAATTACTTCATCCATTAAATGCGGAGTACATGATTCTTTTAATCACATTGGGCACTTATAAAAAAATTGTACTTCTCAGTTGGGGAGCACTCATTCTTTCTTTCTTTTATATCAAGCAAATACCTGTAAGTATAAAGTTACTATTTTTGAACGAGAGACTAATCCTTTCTTTATCCACTGGTAAAACAGCTTGTAATTATTACACAGCTGAGAACAAAGATTTGTCCAGAAAACCCTGCTAAATCAAGACAGAGTTGACTGATTAAAATTTTACTCATCAAGACATCTGCAATATACTGCAGTAGGAGAGCAAAGAATTTTTTAAAGTCCAGCCACAAATCTGCTAAAGATTTATAGGAATAATTATCTACCCTCTGTTGTAGAAATGCATAAAAAAAGAACTGGTTGTTCCATGCTGTATTCTTTCAGCTTCATTTTACAGTATCTTGGAGTTCTCATCGTTATGAATTATTGTTAATTTTTATCTCAAATCATGTGAGATTTATTTAATGAATAGACAAGTATGGAAAACCAGAAATTATAGTATGGGGAACCAGAGTTTATAGAAATAGTGTGGACTTTTTATAAGGAAGACTAGAATCATCATCAGTATTATCTTGGCTAAATGGTTATGAAGTTTGTGGGCAGGGGTGCATCCTAAATTCTAGAGTAATATGTCAAAACAATAAAGATCATTTCCATAAGAACTGTGTTGTAACAACCATAATATTTGATTCTGAGATCAGAGCTTTTCAGGTGATCTGACTCCCTCCGAACCTAGAACATGATGGGATTAAAGCATCCTACCACCATAACTTGGTAGCCTCCAGATGGTCAGAGGTTCTAGGATTTGCAATCCTGATATGCCTGAAGGGTATCAGGTTGAAGAAAGCAGGTTTAAAGCTATGAGAAGGCATGAATGGGCTGAAATGCTGCAATAGGGAATCCTGTGTGGGTGACTGGAACATTGACATGTTTATCAAGGTTGATTAAACACAGTTTTCTGCCAAAGAAAAGTCTACAACTGATTCCGTGTTCTATCCAGAGGTGGTATTCAGCAGGTTCTGACCAGTTCTGGAGAACCAGTAGCAGAAATTATGAGTAGTTCAGAGAACCGGTAAATACCACCTCTGACTGGCCCCGTCCCCATCTATTCTCTGCCTCCCGAGTCCCAGCTGATCGGGAGGAAATGGGGATTTTGCAGTAACCTTCCCCTGGAATGGGATGGGAATGGAGATCTTACAGTATCCTTCCGCTGCCACGCCCACCAAACCATGTCACACCCCACCAAGCCACGCCCACAGAACCAGTAATGAACAATTTTGAATCTCACCACTGGTTATATCCATACCATTTTTAGAGACTGATAGAGCGGTAGATGTACGGAGATTGAAGACAAGTGACAGGCAGCATCTTTCATTATATCTAAGGACTATAATTTTAGGCTGAAGTCCAGTCAACCTAGAACGTTGAGTCTAAGTCTCCTTCAACCAAGAAAAATGGCAAGTGGTCTGTTCTCTGTTGCACATCTTTCAGCTTTTGTTGCCCTGAAGCAAACCATCTCATTCTAGTTTCACATGAACTGAAATGCTATATAGGGTTACTTGCTTGAGCAGGGAGTTGGACTGGAAGACCTCCAAGGTCCCTTCCAACTCTGATATTCTATGTTCTAGAAAATTAGCTCCAGCATCAACCATCAGAGAATAGATCAAATGGAACAAAGATATCCAACAAAGTTTGGATTCCACCACCTACCTTCAAGTCTGACCACTAGAGGCACTTTCAGTTCAAGCTCTCGGCAAGCTTTGGTGATACCGTTGGCAATAATGGCACAGTTAACAATTCCACCAAATATATTTACTAAAATTGCTTCAACCTGTGGAAGAAAAAAAAACTTACATTCAATTTTTCAGAAATGCATCTATGCTGCAAACATATGCTTTTAAATAATAATAATATAGGCTCTTGTCAGGAATGATTCCAAGCACACACAGAAGAAACAGAGAGTAATCAATTGAAACATACAGAAAGCCAATGTCGTATCATAATCCAAGTGTTGAACTAGGAGTTGGAAGACCCAAATTCAATCCCATTTGCCATGTCAGAAACTCCCTAGTTGACTTGGGATCTTGTACTTCCTGAATCCACTGCTTTTATGTTTATTTGTTCATTTATTTATAATCTCCCCCTTTATTATTTTTATAAATAACTCAAAGCAGTGAACATATCTAACACTCCTTCTTCCTCCTATTTTCCTCACAAAAGCCCTGGGTGTTGAGTTGGGCTGAGAGAGAGGGACTGACTCAGTGATGGGATTCAAATTTTTTTATTACTTCTAGTTCTATGGTTGGTTTAGTGGGCATGGCACGGCAGCAGAAGGATACTTCAAAATCCCCATTTCCACCCACTCCAGGCCAAGGATACTGTAAAATCCCCATTCCCTCCCCACCCCACTAACCTGCTTTCCAGCTCCGTTCCCCTATGCAGGGCAACAGAAAAAGACCCAGCCGATCATCTGAGACTCTGATCAGCTGGGACTCTTGGAAGCAGTGAATAGATGGGAGCGGGGCCAGTAGAGGTAGTATTTGCCAGTTCTCTGAACTTCTCAAAATTTCCAGTACCGGTTTGCCAGAACCGGTCAGAATTGACTGAATACCACCTCTGGACTGGCTCAAAGTCACCCAGCCATCCTTTACGCCTAAGGCGGGACTGGAACTCACGTTTTCCCAGTTTTTAGCCTGGTGCTTCCACCACTAGATCAAACTGGATCTTTTAAACTCCCAGAAAAAAAAAGGTATATAAATGAAACTAAAAATAATACAATAAATAATGACAACTACTATGATTCAATATATCATAGGCTTGAACAGGTAATTAACATTTTTCAATTTTACGACCCAAACTGAATTTTCCAAATCAAACTAGCTGAGAAAGCAGGACAACTAATTTTATGAAGTCCGAAATAGCTTGGCTTACTTTCTGTGCCCATCTGATGATTAAAGTACATGTTACATTAATCTGACCATCTGCACAAGAATAATTACAGAAGATCCTGATGTCAATTAAATCTAGAGAATAATTAAGGGATTGTAAGATATTAAAAAAATAGTGATGACCTTGAGACCAATAGAGAGGATCCTGGATATGATGCAATGTTCTTGCATCATACAATTAATTTACTTTACTCTCTTCCAGGATACTATCGTTGATTACTTCCAAGCCTAGCTAACATTTCTGGTATTACCTAATGGTCTTTTCCTCCAGAACTAGGGTATTTATTTATTTAGTCTGTTTTGAGACTGCCTGATTCCCAACAGATTCTGGACAGATTACAATTCAATACTAATCAGGCTCCATAGTATTTAATGTTTCCACCTGCTGAAGCACATCAAATGTACTCTTTTGTTGAGTTGAATTATTATTATTATACTTTTATTCATTAAACATGAAACTCAGTCAACTGAACATTTACAAATGTATCACAAATATTATTGACAGGCACTGATGTTTTTTTTTAAAAAAAGTTTTATTGGTTTTTTCAAGTATTTTGGGGAAAAGGGTACATAAATGTGGAGAAAAATTTTGACAGCTACATCATAAGGAAGGTGGTACTTCCCTGGGGTCTTACATCTCTCTCTTATTTTATATATATCAAAATATCATTATTACATACATAGTAGCAGTTTAGGTTTACTTCAAATTCTTTAACATCTTCAACCATACTTGATATCACTTCTAACCATTTCATTGTATTAACAATTGCAATGTGTTTTTAAATCATTTCTGTGACCTAAGTCTCATTGCTGTCTCTTCTCCCCTGTCTGTTGGCTGAGCCATGGTTCCTCCCCCCTTCATGTCTTGTGCAGTGTCTCTTGTTTCGCCTAGGAGGTTCTTGTGTTTTTCCATGAAGGCTTCTGCCTCCACTACTGTATTAATTCTCACTCTACCCTCCTCCCAGAAAATCAACAAGCCTTCTGGAATTAACCAGAACCAGATATTTTTTTCATATATTTTTTTAGTTAGAAAGAAGAATTTCTTCCTCTTATCTCTTATTCTTTTTGGTATCTGTTTCAGAATGGTTATTTCTTTGTCCTTATATCTTAAAGGTTCCCCCCTTTGAACTCCTAGAATCTCATCTCTTGTAGTCTTTCTAAAAAAATTAACATGAACTTCCCTTGGAACATTATGTGTTCTAGCATATGCTAATTCTATATATCAAATCCATATCCCACCCTAGCTGTTGTTCATCTCTTTTAATATAATCTGCTAGCATTGTTATCATAATCTCCCTTAAGTCTTCACCCTCCATTTCAGGTATGTTTTGAAATCTAAGAAAAAGAGACATCCTTTCAAATTCCATTTTTTTCATATAATTCTCAATCCCAGCATTTTTTTTTTTTTTGTAAAGCCTTCATCTCTTCTCCCATCCCCACAGCACCCTCCTCCAGAGCGTCTATTTTCTGGCTATTTTGTAAAGTCTGTTGTTTATTCTCTCTGAGTTCTTCCCTTAAGTCTGCCAACTATTTTTTTTATTTCGTCCTGTCCCTTTAAGAATGTCTGGAACATTTGTTGAAACATTTCTTGAGACTGCTGTTCCCCCTCGGGGGCCTTTGGTTGTAAAAAGGAAGATAATTGTGTTTGTTGTGGAACAGGACTTGAAGCAGAAGAAGATGGAGCCGAGGCTGGTCTAGGAATAGGGGCCTTTTTCACAGGCATTGTGAAGTTCAGAGAAAATTTATAAGTCTAGACAGAAAAGATGGCGTCTTATTCTGAAGTCTCAGAGCAATTTAACTTCTTCATTTTCTATGACTTTTTCTATTTTAGGGTCCCACCAGTTCTTGCTTACAGGCAAATGATATTTCTTGCACATCTTCCAATGCATCATTGTTGCTACTTTGTCGTGCCATTGCTTGTAGTCGGTTTGTGCCTCCCCCTCCCGTGGTGCCGCAGTGGTTGAAATGCTGAAATGCTGAATCAGGCTAATTCTGCTGACTGCCAGGGATTCAATCCCGACTGGCTCAAGGTTGACACATCCTCCAATCCTTCCGAGATAAGAAAAACGAGGATCCAGATTGTTGAGGGCAATATGTTGATTCTGTAAACCGCTTAGAGAAAGCTGTAAAAGAACTATGAAGCAGCGCATAAGTTTAAGTGCTATTGTTACCATATTATTTTGAAGTGAGGTTCACTATCTTCAAAATCTGAAAGTCGAGGCCCTAGGGAACTGAGTGGGGAGACGTTATTGGAAAGTGAGTATATTAACTGGAAATTATTCTCTGATTTGGACTTTTTAAGAACACGAGAAGACTCTCAGAGGCTTTTTAAAGCTCGCATCTTTTTTAAATCAAAGAAATGTTTCACTTTAGTTTTTAAAGGGGGCACCAAGCCATGACTCTGTGTATCCAGGGAGAGCTCTTTGGTTTTAGTAAGTCCTTGAAATAAAGACCCGGATCTCTGAATTCTGAGTTCAAAAGATTGAGATGCTTTGAAAAAAAATGTCAGTTCTCCATTATAATGATGATAGGGATGAACCCACTTTGTGGTGGAGGAGATGCATAAAATGCATTTAAAGTGCTTTAAACTACATCTTCCATAGAAGCTTTGAGAATTGTGATTAGTAACATAATCCCAACCCTCTGATTTAAACATTGCTGTGGGAAAAAGGGGGTCTAAGAACCCTTTGATACAATCTATTTTGGTATGACATATTTTTCTGATTATAGAATATTAACATATAGGTTGCTCTTCTCTACTGGATAGATTTGCACTTTGAACAGTATGACGTTCTGTACCAGTGAAAATGTAATATAGCCCCCCAAGATTGCGCATTTGTTGCTTATTTAATGATTATGTAGAATGAAATTTAGAACAGCCACCAACACTGGATTGTACACCATTAGGGAATTGCAACAATTTCTCCTGGAGTAGTTCATGAACAAACAAACAAAAAATGGGGTATTTCCTTTTCTCAGGTGGATTATTGAGGCTCCGCACTCATTTAGCCAAGATGTTCTTAGAAATGGGAAACAAGGTAAGGCTTCCAATCCGCCTTTCCCCAGATGGGAAACGTTTGCTTTTCCTTGCTTGTTTCTCATACATTTCTAAGCCTGCATTAGTTCCGAACGCTCTGCCTGTGGTGCAGGACTGCATAGAAAGAGAATGGCTACTTCGTGGCCTGTTGGGTTTGCCAATAATCTTTGATGGGTCTCATTTACATTTTGATTCAGTTATTTTCGGGGGATATTTGGTCTTGTTCAGATATAGCTTTGTTATGCTTTCAATATGCATGTATGTATGTATGTATGTATGTATGTATGTATGTATGTGTGTATGTGTATATGTATATAAATATGTGTGTGTGTGTGTGTGTGTGTGTGTGTGTGTATGTATGTATGTATGTATGTATGTATATGTATATAAATACGTGTGTGTGTGTGTGTGTGTGTGTGTGTATATGTATATCAGAGGTGGTATTCAGCAGGTTCTGACCAGTTCTGGAGAACCGGTAGTGGAAATTTTGAGTAGTTTGGAGAACCGGTAAATACCACCTCTGATGGGCCCCGCCCCTATCTATTCTCTGCCTCCCGAGTCCCAGTTGATTGGGAGGAAATGGGGATTTTGCAGTAACCTTCCCCTGGAAGGAGGGGGGGGGGATGGAGATTTTACAGTATCCTTTCCCTGCCACGCCCACTAATCCATTTCCCCCAAGCCATGACACGTCCACCAAGCCACGCTCACAGAACTGATAGTAAATCCCACCACTGATTTGTGTGTGTGTGCATGCGCGCACACACACACACACACACACACACACACACACACACACACACACACAGAGATATATCCAGAGGTGGGTTCCTACCGGTTCGGACCAGTATGGCCATGTAGGTAGTAACCCAGCCTGCATGCGCCCAAATCGGTTCTATTGGCGTTTTTGCTTCTGCACATGCATGTGTAGTGTGCATCAAGGTGCGCCCCCCCCCCCCCGAATCACGTCCCTGAACGAACTGGCTGAAAAAGAAGCCAGAACGCACCTCTGTATCTATCTGCCTGTCTGCCTGTCTGTAAATGTATATAAATAAATAAATTTTGGGAAGAAATATAATACAGGTAGTTCTCGACTTACAACAGTTCTTTAGTGACCGTTTGAAGTTACAACGGCACTGAAAAAAGTGACTTTTCACATTTACATTTACAACCTTTGCAGCATCCCTAAGGTCTCATGATCAAAATTCAGACACTTGGCAACTGACTCATATATATGACGGTTGCAGCATCCTGGGCTCATCTTTTACCATCTTCTGACAATCAAAGTCAATGGAGAAGCCAGATTCACTTAACAACCATGTTACTATCCTATCCACTGAAGTTTTTACACTTGACAACCATAGCAAGAAAAGTCGTAAAATGGGGCAAAACTCATTTACGAAATGTTTCACTTAGCAGATTTTTGGGTCAATTGTGGTTGTAAGTTGATGACTACTTATAGTTAAACTAGTAAGCTATGGTACAGAATAATGAGAAAGCCCTTTAGCGGGAGAGGGAAGAAGCAGATAAACGCTGTATAAGCCTAGACAAATGGGGAACAATAGAAAAGCATCTTGGACAGACACCCGCTGAATTCATATGAAGATAAAGGCCCTTCATGGGTGCTAAATTTGCAGCCTATTTTCTGGCTGCTTGTTCCTTTACATAATACTGTAGTTTATCTGGATCACTATAAGGTTTAATAATAATAAATAATAAATTTAAATTTATTAGCCGCTCCCTTTCCAGACAGGACTCGGGGCGGCGTACAATGGAGTGTATAAAACATAAAACATGTATACAAACACATAAACATACATATATACAAGACATACATGCACGGAGGAAGTAACAAATAACATCACATTGGACAATTAAAAGTCACCATTAAAATACCCCAATTGTAAAAACACAATTTAAATTTAAAAATTTAAAAGAACTGTCAGGAGGAGTAAGAAAAATTTACGGTTGAGCCAGGCCAGATAATTGAAAGAGGTGGGTCTTCAACTGTACACGGAAGGAGCGGAGATCGGAAGTAGTCCTGATGTCACGGGGGAGGTCATTCCATAGGGCTGGGCCCATCACAGAGAAGGCTCTGCTCCTGGGTGTCGCCCCCCGACACTGTTTGGCGGACGGCACCCGAAGAAGTCCCTCTCTGTGTGAGCGGATTGGTCGTAGGGATGTATGGGGCAGGATGCGATCCTGCATGTAACTAGGTCCTGTGCCATGAAGCGCTTTAAAGATCATAATCAAAACCTTGAAACGCACTCGGAAGACTACAGGAAGCCAGTGCAGCTCGCGCAGGAGAGGTGTTACAGGGGAGTATCTAGTCCTCCCCATAATCACCCGCGCGGCCGCGTTCTGGACCAACTGCAGTCTCCGAGTGCATCTCAAAGGAAGCCCCATGTAGAGAGCATTGCAGTAGTAAAGGCGAGACGTCACTAGCGCATGGGTGACTGTGCGTAGGGCATCCCGGTCCAATAAGGGGTGCAATTGGCGCATCAGGCGAACCTGATGGAACGCCCCCCTTGCCACGGCTGTTACATGGTCATCCATGGACAGCCGGGCATCTAGGAGGACGCCCAAATTGCGCACCTGTTCCATGGGGGCCAGTTGCACGCCCCCAATGGCCAGAGATGGAAGCAACTGGTTGAACCGGGAGGCCGGAAGCCACAGCCACTCCGTCTTGGAAGGGTTGAGTTTTCGTCGGTTGTCATCCATCCAGACCCGTACGGCCTCCAAACACCGGGACATCATTTCGACGGCCTCATTGGGGTGGTTCGGGGTGGAAATGTATAGCTGAGTATCATCAGCATACAGATGATATCCCACCCCAAAACCACGGATGATCTCGCCCAGCGGTTTCATGTAAGTGTTGAACAGGAGAGGCGAGAGCACCGACCCCTGAGGCACCCCACATGTGAGTGGCCTCCGGGTCGATCTCTGCTCCCCTGCCAACACACGTTGCGTCCGGTCAGAGAGGTAGGAGCCAAACCACCGTAGAACGGTGCCCCTGACTCCCAGCCCCTCTAGCCGGTGCAACAGGATACCATGGTCGATGGTATCGAACGCCGCCGAGAGATCTAATAGGACCAGGATAGAGGAACAGCCCCTATCTCTGGCCCTCCAGAGATCATCAACCAATGCGACCAAGGCCATCTCCGTGCTGTGCCCGGGTTGGAAGCCGGACTGGCGCGGGTCTAGAAAATCATTCTCCTCCAGGTGACGTGGGAACTGTTGTGCTACCACACTCTCTACAACCTTCGCTAAAAAAGGAAGGTTGGAGACTGGACGATAATTAACTAGGTCCATTGGGTCCAGGGAAGGCTTCTTGAGCAGGGGCCTCACCACCGCCTCTTTCAAGGCGGTCGGTAGAAGCCCCTCGCCCAACGAAGCGTTCACTAGGCCCAGGAGCCAGTCGCGTGTAACCTCCCAGGATGCCAGTACAAGCCAGGAGGGACACGGGTCCAATAAACATGTGGTAGGTCGCAGACGTCCACGCAACCTGTCCAAATCCTCGATGGCAACCGAGTCAAACTCCTCCCAAAGCGGTCCCTCAAGACTTGCCGCGGGCGTCTCAGCTGGACTACTGAAAGGGGCCCATCCCTTCCGGATTTGAGCGACTTTGTCCTGTAGATATTTCCCAAACTCCTCTGCTCTGCCCTGTAAAGGGGCTTCCCGCGATCTCTCAAACAAGAGAGAGCGAGTCACCCGAAACAGGGCGGCAGGGCGGTTATCTGCGGACGCAATAAGAGCGGCACAATATTGACGTTTGGCCGCTCTTAATGCCACAAGGTACGTCCTCAAATAGGCTCGTGCCTGTGCTCGGTCAAATTCGGAACGGGAGGATCTCCAACGACTCTCTAGGCGTCTCTTGTGGCGTTTCATCACCCTTAGCTCCTCGGTGAACCAAGGGGCCAGGGTGGTTCGTCG
Organism: Natrix helvetica; assembly: GCF_964273705.1. NCBI lineage: Eukaryota > Metazoa > Chordata > Lepidosauria > Squamata > Natricidae > Natrix > Natrix helvetica. The sequence goes on along the minus strand of NC_138548.1, from coordinate 331,066,734 downwards.
CCGCAGGAGAGGCCGCAAAGGCGCCACCCGGTCTAGGGCCCCGGTAGTCTACCAGGTCCTCCACTCGGGGGCGGGTCAGGTCCACAGGAGGTGGCCCAAGCTCCGTCTGGAACCTATCTGGTTCCATCAGGCGCTTGGGGCGGAACCATCTAATACCTTCCGGTTCCGCCTCCCCGCAGCGGGGTGTAGCACCGGGGAAGTCAAGCCGGAGAAGTGAGTGATCTGACCATGACAGGGGAGTAATAATTGGATCCCCTATTCCCAGATCACTCGTCCACTGGCCAGAGACAAAGACAAGGTCCAACGTGTGGCCTCCCTCGTGAGTAGGGCCCTGAATTAACTGGGTCAGGTCCATGGCTGTCATGGAAGCCATGAACTCCCGAACCCCCTCAGACGCTTCTCCCATCGACGGCAGATTAAAATCCCCCATCACTAAAAGTTTGGGGGTCTCAACCGCCACCAATGAGATCAGCTCGAGGAGTTCAGGCAGGGCTGCTGGTGTATAGCGAGGAGCCAGGTATACTATCAGCAGGCCCAACTGCCTCCCTGGGCCCCATCTCACGACGAGGGACTCACACCCGGATGTCTGTGGCACAGTGAACTCTCTCGGCTCCAAGTCTTCCCGGATAATCACTGCTACCCCACCGCCCCTTCCCTGGGCCCGAGGCTGGTGAAATGCTCGATAACCTGGCGGGCACATTTCCACGAGGGGTAAACCTCCCTCGTGGCCCAACCAGGTCTCAGTTATTCCTGCGAGGTCCGGCTCCCCCTCCAAAATTAGATCGTGGATGAGGGGGGCCTTATTGACAACGGACCTCGCGTTGCATAACAGCAGTCTCAGGCCTTGGGTCTGTAGATCCTGACCACCTAGTATGCAGGGGTTGGTACAAACGACCGGGAATGACCAAAAACCCCGGTCTCCCAACCGTCTACGCGCTCTTAATCTGTCCTCGCACCTGCCCCTCCCCACGACCGTTGGTATCAGGGAGCCCTGCGCAGGAATGCTATCTTCCCTCTCCTCCCCCACTCCGCTCCCTCCTCCTTCGACCACACCTAGGTGCCTGGCTCCCCCATCCCTCCTGACCTGTTTCCCCCCCCCATCCCTATAACCCCTTACAACTTTTAAAAAACATTTAATTAAAAAACCCCTCAACGTGCGCTTCCTCCACCTCTCTGGGTTAATGAACCCGTCCTCAAGGTGGGCCCTCGAAAGGGCAGGAGGCCATAGCTGCGAGAGGGGGGACTCTCGTAGCTGTAGTAGGTCTAGCCTCGTGTATGACATAATTAGACAGGGCCAAGTTCATCAAGTGGGAGCTGTAGATGTTAATATGTATCAGCAGCCGCAGTTCCCACTAAGGGGATGGTCCTGGCAAGAGGATAGTCCAGGCAAGGGGATAGGCTGATGAAAATAGTCCATATCTGGATGGAAATGATGGCTGGTGGAAATATGATAAAGTAGCCAGCTGGTGGATAAAAGATTGCAGCTAAGAAGTAGTTCGTAATAGATGGTAAGTCATAATAGGCGGTAGGGCAGATAGCCCGTAGTAAGTAGGTGGTAAGTGAGTGGGGGGGGGTAGTTGTGAGCACAGCAAAGCACTGGGTCTGACCTTCTGCATGGGCCTCTGATGTTCCAGGCCTCCGTTCCATGGCCTGCCTTAGTTGAAAATAGTCCTCTGTCCATTTGGCAACCCATAGGCGTTGTTATTGGGCCCGGGAGGGCTGCATCGGCCTCCCTGCGGCCTCCCTGCAGCCCTTCCATCATTCTTTCAACTCTCTACTTCCTCCGGCGCCTCAGGCCTCACTCTCCTTCCCTTCTTCCCTTCGGTGCCTTGGATCTCTCGGGCCTCCCTCGGGCCTTACATTCCTTCCCACAATCGCCGGCCAGTTTAGAGCTCAGCGATCCATAGCTCGTAATTTGGGCCGCTCGGCTCTCCTGGGTTGCCACCATCTCTCTAATGTCTCAGGCCAAAATCCGCCCAGTCACACAGTCACGCAGACCACACAGACCACTGCCGCTGTCCTCCGGCCTTCTCGCCCCCTCCAATCAAGTCTTTACCGCCACGCTGCTCCGCTGCTCTGCTGGCGCTGGCGCTCCGTTGCTCTGCCGCTCCGACTCCGACTCAGAGAACGCCAGCCGCCATGCTGGTTTAAAACGCCAGCCGCCATGCCGCGACCGACTGGCGCGCTATCTTCCTCCTGTCCGGCTGCCCGGCCGACCCAACGGGCCAGCTTGGAGCCGGGCAGGGTGCCAGGATATTCGGCGCCAATAATCCCCGACCCTCAGGGTGGAAATGAGGGTCGGCAGCATCCCACCCGTCAAAAAGCCCTCCGCATTTAGCGGAGCTCAGAGGCAGTTCTCCATTCCCTCCGGAAGCTCCTCCTCCCTTTGTAGGTTCTTCTTTTGTCTCTTAATAACTACTATATCTTTTTCAGTTGTTGCTACTCTGGGGAATGATCAGAGAAGCTGTGTGTTCTGAAAGAATGTATGCTAAGCTGAAATGGATATGGACAAACCATATAATGAATGGCTACTGATTGGAAGATCTGTAGCAGTATCCTGCTCTTCGCCTGATGCTGGTTTCACTATAATATATAATACATATCCAAAGGTTTCTATTAAAGAGAAAAGAACGAATAAAACTCAATTATGACCAGGTCATGTTTTGAATGACACGATAAGGGCCAACGGGAGACATGGAGGTTCTGCCTTTAAGGGCAGTAGGGAAATGTCCACAGGAAATTGGTAGCAGGTAATCTAATTCTTAGAAAACAATTCTTTTTTTGCCTAATAGATATAGCAGTGACTCTGCCAGAAACCTGAATGGGATGCCATACATCAGCTTTTCATAAAGGGACAATACGTTTCACAAGAAAGTATATTGAAGTTGCAGCATTTGTTAAAATTGTTTTCAGTTAGAGATATGCAGTCTATTTGGAACCAAGGATCATAATTGGCCACTGACTGACATACCAAAGGAAGATGAATTCTGAAAAGTAAGGGAGTCGGTTGGTAAGTCAGTCAGTCAGTCAGTCAGTCAGACATCAATTTTTAAATACAGTTCACATGATTTAATTAAATAAGTCAACATGTTTGTTTTGTACGTATTTAATAATTTCTCCCTTCTGTTGCTTAAAATTACAATTCAGTAATTTTGTAGGAATGCTCTGGAGAAAAGTACACCTGTTTTAAGCCTTGTGAAGTGGAACCATTGCAGATGGGAGCGTTCAGATGAGTAAATATGCCATCTAAGATAGGAGCAAGGGATGCGGTGGCTCAATGGCTAAGACGCTGAATTTGTTGGTCAGAAAAGTCGGCAGTTCGAATCCCTAGCGCCGCGTAACGGAGTGAGCTCCCATTATTTGTCCCAGCTTCTGCCAAGCTAGCAGTTTGAAAGCACGTAAAAATGCAAGTAGAAAAATAGGGACCACCTTTGGTGGGAAGGTAACAGTGTTCCGTATGCCTTTGGCGTTTAGTCATGCCGGCCACATGACCACGGAGATGTCTTCGGACAGCGATGGCTCTTTGGCTTTGAAACGGAGATGAGCACCTCCCCCTAGAGTCAGGAAAGACTAGCACATATGTGCGAGGGGAACCTTTATCTTTTACCTAAGACAGGAAATCCTAGTAGTGATTCCAATTAGAAACGGTAACTATGCTGAAGACAGTAGAAAGAGCTTCCAATGGATTGCTTCTCCTGCACAATCTGGTTGAGAAGGAATATACTACTGCTAGTCCTTGACTTACGATCACAATTGGGGCCAGAATTTTGGTTGCTAAACAAGGTGGTTGTTTAAATACTACCTCTGATTGGCCCCACCCCCATCTATTCTCTGCCTCCCAAGTCCCAGCTGATTGAGAGAAAATGGGGATTTTGCAGTAACCTTCCCCTGGAGTGGGGAGGGAATGGCGATTTTGCAGTATCCTTCCACTGCCACACCCACCAAGCCATGCCATGCCACGCCCACAGAACCGGCAGTAAAAAATAATAATAATCCCACCCTGGTGCTGAAGTAGTCAGCACTCCAGTGTTGGGGAGGATAGGGCCATGGACTTCTGAGAGACTTCAGTACCCTGTTCCTCATATAACCAGCTATGAATCTCTGTAGTGAAGATGGACTCTAGAATAGTAACACTATCTGAGCCTCTTAGCTTTATGACATTTGAGCAAGGATAACCCACAGTAAGCACCAATCCGGCTTACATAGATGGTTGTGCCCTAGATCTCTTTAATGTAATAATGGAAGTACAATGAGATCTAAGCTAAGATCTTATCTTATTAAATGACATTCATATAAGGCTAACAGAATCCGTATCATTTGCGATTTGCTAATTATTTGCGATTTGGATGTGGATTCTGTTACACTTATATTAATGCCATTTTCTAAAGTTCACTGGCACTGCTGATCTCCTTGAGTGGTGTGGTGGCCAAGACGTGGAACTCTTGCCTGATAATCAGGAGGCTGTGAGTTCAATCCTAGGTAGAGGCAGATATTTCTCTCTCTGGGCATACTGAGAATATATCTGCTGAACAAAAACTCTGCATTGGAAACAGGAAGGGCATCCAGCCATTAAACACCCTGCTAGCTCCGTTCAGTTGCCCAGACTCCACCCCGCAAAGGATTATGGGGTTATTAAAAGATGATGATGACTGGCACTGTCCAACAAAAGGGAGGATTTATTGGAATCGCCTGCTCCAGGTCTTTTTAGGCATACTATTGGTTTCCAATGGACACTTGGGGACCTTTCCAGGGATTTGGTAGAAAACTCTACTATACCTGGCTGATATCTGGATGACAACTGAACTGGATGAGATTCTCCCTGCCACTGCCCTCCTTCTTTGCACCTGATTCCCTGTCTTTCCTTCCCTTTATGGCAGGGGTCTCAAAACGTGGCAACTTTAAGACTTGTGGACTTCAAGTTTCAGAGTTCTGAGAATTCCTGCTTTATGGGGAATGTTCTCCAGAAGGTGGTAGGAGGGCATCAATCAGTTTTCCCACCAATTTTTTAAATAATGGTTTATTTCATTGTTATAAGCCTCTCAAATATAAGAAGTTGGATAGCAGAGAATCATTTTTTTTTCCTGTGTAGCCTAAGCAGGTAGAAAGAGTAAGGTTATTGTTCTTTTTATCATCATAATCTGAGCTACTGTTCATTTATCATGAGGATTCTTATGCACATATTCCACACTCAAAGCAGTTTGAATATATTTGTCCCTACTGAATAAATAGAGGTGAGAAATTCCTTTATGATGAACAAGACGAAGAAGTAATAGAGAATTCATCACAACAGATTAATTGTCAAGTCCTACTGGGAAAAGAGCTATCCATCAACTCCAAGGAATCGGATTCGCTTCATCTGACTTCCAGTTAAATTATGTTATGCATATCCTCCTCCTACTTGACCCCAGGCCTTTCAATAGTCAGCTGTAAAGAAAGTATTGCTTATTTACAAACACATACAGACAATCTCTCTCACGCACAATGTTTTTGGCTACCCGCAAATATTTCTTTGTACAACGAGTCTTCAAATCCACCGTCCAACAATGACGCCATATGGTGAAATCTCATGTGTGCATTCAGTCCCAAATTCCTATTATGTCCCTGAATAATTGCTATGTCCATTGATAAGAGCCATTAGAAAACAAACTAAAGATGCAATTTAAATGTCAGTGTTCACTTTTCAGTGTTTCAAGATTCTTTTTTCCTCTTTGAATCACTCAGTAGAACTCTCCATGACATCAGAATGCTCTTTATTTCTACACTCACTCCACTGTAACGGTTGGAGCTGGTAGACATGCTAGAAGTAGTGAAGGAAAACAATATAAAACAAGCCAGGAAGTCAGATGTAGGGGGGAAAAAACCCAGAATAAGATGAAGTGTATAAATACATAGCTACTTCTGGGTCTCTAAGCCATTTATCTACTGTACAACAGAGGCAGATTCAGTTATATCGGAATTGTAGCACGCACAAAGGAATTGTGTTTGGTGCAAAGGAAAACTCCCTTGTCTCAAATACACCACACAACAATAGGTGAACTTTTAACAGTTACACAATCTCTAAATAAAAAAATCCACATTCTTAGAACAGATTACTCCCATTTAAGGATCTGCTTTATAATTTTCAAAATTAATCCTAATCTTAATGAACCGTGTTTGTACACACACACACACACACACACACACACACACACACACACAATGGATCACATAAAGTAGTTAGGATTCATTTTGAAAACTGAAAAGCAACTAAGTGTGTGTTAAATTAGATTCAGGAATTGATATTTGTATTCCTGGCCTTAATAACAATAACAACATAAATAAAATCAGTTAAATTAGAGAGTAGCCTGATTGAGTCCAATCAATATGAAAGTGAGTCAGGTGGAGAATTTAATCTTGGGCTTCAGTGAAATCTTATAAATAAGCCGAGAGACCAGTGCAAACAGTAAAGAGATTCAGCTATAAACTGAAAGCATTGTTTATTGTTCCTTTGCTGCCTTAAATGGATTTTGCTTTTCTTTAAAACAACTTTAACATTCCAAGTGATGAATTCCAATGAAGGGATTTATTCCAGCATTTTTTTTAATGCAAAGGAAGACCAAAAAAAAAAAAAAAAAGCTGAAAAGAGTTCAGCAGGGGGGGGGGGGGAAGAGAAAAAACACCCACTGCATACTGCAAAGGAGCCTTTATTAACATATCAGGCGCACTGCATATAAAATGTGCCTTGAGAACAGAGTTCCTGCCTGCAGACAGGAGAGAAAATGCCTCCGAAGGTGTATTAATGATTAACATTTCCACCTAACGTCATAGCTTGCAAGCCCATAGCTTGCACCATTTCAATAAAAAATAGACACACCTAGTATATTTTCTAGGGTATAGTTGTATATTCCTTGCCTAGTAGCTGCTTTACTGACACAGCAGGTATGAAATCTCTATCAAAGGGAAATAATGGCTGACAGCAAAACTTAATCCTAATATGTAAAAAAAACATCAATTTCTCTGGCCAAAGAGCACCTAATCAATAAAAGGAGATGGCTCTGAAATATGTGCTATGCAAGAAGTTGGTCAGTATTTTCTCAGAGCCTCATACATGACCTGGCAAATGAAAATGGCACTGAGGATCTAGATCTAGAGATAAGAAGAGAGATGGAAAAAGTTTTCAATTTGCCTAGGCCAAAGGTATCAAACTCAAGGCCCAGGGACTGGATCCAATCCATGGGGTGCTTAGATCTGGCCCACAAAGCCACCCTGGAAACAGTGAAAGACTGGCCCGCGGTGCCTCTGCCAGTGAAAAAGGAGCTCGGGAGAGCTGCATGCGGCCCTCGCGAGCTCCGTTTTCAGGTGCAATGGCCTCCCGCAATCCTCTGCCAGTGAAAACGGAGCTCAGGTGAGGGAGCCCGTTTTCACTGGCAGAGTGCTTGGGCCATCACAGGTGCCCCCGACACAGGTGACATTGAGTTGCCATGCCCACCCTGGCCACACTTACCTCGGTCCCCCAAAGTTAAACACAACCCTGATGCTGCCGTCAATGAAATCGAGTTTAACACACCTGGCCTAGACCTTCCCCCATGCATCAATGTATTGTGGCCCGCCAGTGGCCAGTGGAGCTGGCAGCAGATTTGGACAATGAGGAGGAACATGGGCCAGTCCTGGAGTCAGGGGGAAGGCTCTGACGAGTGTTCTGCATAGGAGACAGATGGGGCCAGGTCTGTCTGACAGTTATCAGCTGCCTTCGGAGTCAGACATCAATGTGGCAGACAAACAGCTGGAGCCTGTTCCCAGTGTGAGCATGCACAGAGTTGCTAGATGAAGGGAAAGCTAAAGAACAAGGCTTAACTTGGGAGTAAGGCCACTGGTGGATGGTGAATGTCCCCTCCCGCAGGAAATAAAAGAGGCGTGAAAGGGGAGAGGTGTTTGCAGGAGACAATTAGTTCATTCCTGCATTCTTGCTAAGTATTACGGCGTCTGAAGGATATCGGCTTGGCCACTCTCCAAGCCTGCTAAAGGTCGGTAATTGTGAACTATCTTGAAAGACTGTGGGTCGGGACTTTGCTGGAGAGGAATTTGCTGTAAATTAAATAAAAGAGGTTTATTGGGACGAGGACTCGGTTTCGTGTTACTGGAGAAGCCTAGGTCAGAACACAATGTAAGTGTGCTCTAAAAGTTCGCCCACTTACCAATTACCCAAGCATACAAAGAATGGTCCAGATCCTATTTTTTTAAAAAACGAATCTGCTACTTCTTGTATCAATCTCAATGCACGCAGTCTTTTACTTACTACCGGTCGCTTCGTGACTGTTACAAGTTTTGACGGACCCTCCCCCCCCCACAAAAAAGCTACATACAAAGTTAGACATTCACTGCCAGCCCGGTCACTTAGTGGCTGTTAGAAGTTTTGATGGACACCCCCATCCCCAAGGTACAAGGTACCAAATTAGACATCCACTGCCACCCCAACAGTTATGTGACCAAATGGGTCTTGGGTGCTTGGTAATGCACCCACCCGCCGGGAAGCTAGCTTCGCCCCGGAGAGGCCCCTGGGCCTTTCCGGGACGAAGCGCCGGCGTCGCGTGGGAAGCGCAGCCGCCGGGAAGCTAGCTTCGCCCCGGAGAGGCCCCTGGGCCTTTCCGGGACGAAGCACCAGGCTGGCGTGGGTGGCAAGCCTCCGCGAGGCTAGGCCAAAAGCCCCCCACCCTCCCCTCTCCAGCCTGGCTAAGCCCTAAGCAGTCTTAAACAGTCTTACCTGTCCTCCTGCCTCTCTGCCTGTCTGCTGCCTGTTGCATCGGAGAGCTGCTGATTCTGCCTGCTGGTAAGTAACCTGGTTTTTTTTCTTTTATTTTTTTAATGTATTTTAAAATAATATTTTATTTATTGTGCATAGAATTTTTTAAAATATTTTTACTTAAAAGTATTGAGTGTAGAATATTTTAAAATGGTTTACTTCAATTTATTGTGTATGGATTCTTTTTTAAAATTGTCTCAGACTATTTTAAAAAAGATTCTATCCAAAATAAATTAAAATAAACCATTTTAAAATATTCTATACTCAATACTTTAAAATGTATTGTGTATAGAATTGTTTTAAATTGTTTTATTGTAATTTATTGTGTATTGAATGTTTTCAATGGTTTCATTTTAAATTATTGTGTGTGGAGTAGTTTGAAATGGTACAGTATAAATTATTGCTGGTGGAATAATGGTTACAGTTGGTACAATACCTTAAAATAGTTATAGTATAAATTATTGCTGGTGGAATACTTAACAATGGTTTTTAAGGATTTTTTTTTATTTATAGAATATCTTTTTTAAATTATTGTTTGGGAATTTTTATGTTTTAATTGTTTATAAAATATATTTACTACAAGAAATGTTATTCCTTTTTGCAAATGTTTTCTTTGTGGTGCAATATGTTGCTTAAAAGTGTTCAGACCAGGTTTATATATCTCAAAGTGGGTGCTTTTCTATGGGCAGGCCAGGTTGGTGCAAGGCAGCTTTGCCACATTTAATGTGTTTCACCCTGGTTGTTTAGGTAATTCTGAGGTGGTTGCTGGTTCTGTGAGCTTCCTGGCACTGTCCTTTATAATTTCCCACAATGCCTTGATGGTTTTTATTCCAGTGGCTTTGTCTTTCCTGTCCTTAGGGTTAGGGGGGAAAAAAACACTGGTTTCATTTGCAGTCTTTGGGGGGGGGGGGACAAAAAGGAGAAAGAGGGAGGAGGTGGGGGAAAGTGGGATCCTTGCTGCTTTCTGAGCTTGGTGGTTTTTTTTACAGACATTTCACTACCAAACTAGGTAACATCATCAGTGCTAGATGGGGTTGTGGCTTTGTCTTTCCTGTTCTTAGGGTTAGGGAAAAAAACTGGTTTCATCTGCAGTCTTTTGGGGGGAAATTGTTTGTGTGTGTGTGTGTGTGTGTTTTCCTGGCACTGTCATAGTTTGTGTTTGTGGGTATGTAATGTCCTGCAGTTATCTACACATTAATAATGATCAAGTACTAATAATATTTCCTTATACATTTTAATGACCTTTCCTTTCATAATTGGTGTTTTCTTTCATACTTTTAGATTTCTAATTGCTGTTTCTGTTAGTTAGCAATTGATAAAACAAATTCCACATGAAAAAGTATTCAAAGCCTTCTTGGTTTTAATTGTCAATTTATTCATTCTTGCACATTCTAATATTTATTCATTTTCATATCTTTGTTTTTTCCACTGTTGTGCAAACACAATTCCAACAGCTGTTAACATGTGTAAAATTAAATATGTATTTATTTCCTTTGAAATGCAAGTAGTAAGTAGTAAGCTACTTACCTTCTGTAAGTATCTCTTTTATTGTTTTGTGTACTTATTTTAATCTTATTTAAGTAGTAAGTGCACAAAATAATAAATTTCCTTTTTGATATCTTCTTTTTGTAGATCATTCATTGGGGCAAAAAATTCAGTGACATTGTCTTGGCCACTCCCATCCGGTCACATGACTGCCAAGCCACTCCCACCCGGTCACATGGCTGGCAAGCCACTCCCACCAGGTCACATGGCTGGCAAGCCACTCCCACAAAGGAGGCCACACCCACAGAGTAGGTTCCAAAAAATTTTGAAACCCACCACTGATTCCGCATTTACATAGCTGCAATTTATGACTTTTTCACACAGAAACTGGTATTCACCTATGGTTTCTGAAAAGAAAAAAAGCCCGAAAGCGAGATTGTAAACTTGAGTCCAGTCAAGAAAAGTATGGCTGATGTTACAGACAGATTCTATGTTCACATATCCTGCATTCCAAAACAGACTTTTTTTGAAACTGACCATGAGGCTCTGCATGACCATAAAATACGTTTTATTAAACAGTACATTATAGTACACAACATATTATCTACGTACTGTATATCTATATACCGATACCAAGGCATGAAATAAATATACGTTCACTTTCAGCTTGACAAACCCGTTAAAGTATTTTGACATCCAAAGGAAAATAAACCTCACAGAACAAAAATCTTCCCCTGCACAGAACATGCGTTTATAGATCTGTATATTGGCTACATAGTTGTCGCCTACAGCTGCAATTTTTCTCACCCAGAATGCTATGCTGACAAAGGGAACACCGTACACGGTGGCTAAAAGTACTTGCTTATATTTGGGAAGATCCAAGGTGTGAACTTTGAAAAACACTTCTCAAACGTGGAGTCCTCCTAAGAAAAGATCACGCATCACAATGGTACATATCCCTTCACAGCCTGAACATCAAATCCATTCTTAGCGGGCAAAGAACAGAATCAATAGTAGAGAGAAAAGCAGGGAGACAGACAAACTGACACAGGGAAGGAATGTTTCGAAACAACAATCCTAGCTGTTTGTGGACCATAGTACCAAGCATTAAAAAAAACCAGATTTGTTCATAAAGCAACATCATTTAGAAATAATAACTAGGAAGCTGCAATTTCAAAAGCAAACCTTGCTTTTTCCCTCTCCACAAGCAACTTTTAATTTAAAGCTAGACAACTCCTGACCCGAAGGTCATTGTTTCAGAAATAATTTCTTACCTAGACTGATTAACAGATGAATGACAGATGAGAGTGGGCAAAAAAGCAGTGGGAGCAGAGGTGGTATTCTGCCAGTTTGCCCCGGTTTGGGCGAACTGGTAGTGGTGGCGGTGGGAGGCTCTGCCCACCTGCCCAGACATCATCACAGATGCTCTGCGCAGAAGCGCCACACGCAAGCAAAGCAAGCGCACATGTGCTCCCAGTTCCGAACCCGTAGCAAAGGTAAGAGGATTTCATGCCTGAGGGGAGGATAAATTTCTTGCTGGTTTTCCCATTGGCTTCGCTTCTGGTAAGCTGCAGGGAGTTTTAGAGAAATTATATCATTTTACTGCAGCTAACCACATATGACTGTGGTGGTGCAACAGCGTTATAGGATGGCATGGCAATGCTACAGCAGCCACAACTTTACCAATACCACTAGTCTAAAAACCCTTGAAATGTTAATTCCCACAGGAATAACAGGTCTCGGATTTGGGATGCATGGTTTAAGTACCTTGATTCAAAAAAAACTGTTGTCCTATGATGTACCGTTTTCCCCAATGGAAGGTTACAAGCAGACAAACAGGAGAGTTTTAATAGCCTAAAGATAAAGGTGTCTCTAAAACCGCAGTGGGTTTTCTCAACAGAAAGCGGAGAGATAATTTAGAAAACAAATCTCCTAACTCAGATATTTCTCACTCTCCTATTCCCCCTACTCCCAAAACCCTGGTGAGTAAAAATGACGGGGCTAATTAGCAAGAGTCTTTAGATCCCAAGAATCAAAGCTGCTGCTAATGTTCTCTTTATGAGCGACTTCTCTTGAAGACAAATAAAAGGTTATCTAATCTTGTGGTAAGGAAAGCTAATCTTCTAAGTTTAGTTCTTCATCTGCTACTGGAGTCAGATGTCTCTATCAGAAAACACCGTTATCAAAGGAGAATATGTTATAAACAACATTCCAAAATTACAGTATCACTATCTGACCTTACTAATCTGAAAGCTCTTTATCCTGCCCCATTTATTTTCGCTGAAATAAGCTGCTCACAACTGTCAGGAAAGCCTTGCCTGCAATGAATTAAAAGATACATATTGGAGAAATCTTGCCTCAAGCCTTCTGTGAGTGGAATCCGACAAAATCTTTTCTACACCCCCAGGTATCTCAATGAATTGCTGAATACACTCCCCTCTGCCCAGGAAAACAAACTTTGCTTAACTCTTTCACCAGCTAGAAATGTGATACTCAACATTCTGTTTTTAAAAATATATTGCTACCAAGGTGATTCCCAAGGCAGGATTTGCAAGAGGACTTGGGAAGAAGATCTTACTTCTCAGGGACCGAGGATGTTACTCTCTTGTTTTCATCAGCCTTAGTAGGGTCATTGGTATGGAAATATGAGACTTTGGGGATCATTTTGGATGAAGAGAAACTGAAGTTAAGATTAACACTAGTATAAGACCACCACTAGAGGATAGTATGAATTTGGAGTGGAAAGGCACATATTGGCACAGGAGGTAGCACTGGCCTTAGGAAATAGAAAAAAAAAATGCTGTGTTTTGGTTTTCAGATACCTTTGCTAACTTTTGGAGAAATAAACTAAGTAGTCAATGTGCAAGATGAATTTGCATAGGCATCTCTTCCACTGTCCCTGATCATTGTAGGTTAATGCATTCATATGAATTGGTCTGACCCTTTTGATTTCCAATGGTCTCCTTCCAAAATGAGTGTGTGGCTTAAGACATTGGGGTTCAGTATTATACTTATCTTACTGGCTTCCACCCAGTAAATAGTGATTGCAGCAAATGGAAGCACTTGCACAGGACTGGAAGCTAAACAAGTTTGAGTCTGATCCAGTGGTGGGTTCCTACTGGTTCGGACAGGTTCGGCCGAACTGGTAGTGGTTTGGCGGCCTGGGTCTCTGGAACTGGCAGTGACCCAGGCCAACCATGCCCCCAAACCGGTTCTCCTATGGTACCACCATCTTGATTTTCGGTTCTGCACATGCACAGAACAATTTTCATTGCACAAATGTAATTTGTTTTTCATTTTTTAATGTTTTGCGCATGTACAGACCTATTTATGAGAAAATACGCACGCGCAATGAGCAAACTTTTTGCGCGCACTGAACCAGCAGTAATGCCAGAACCAACCCACCTCTGGTCTGATCACTATGTAAATAGGGGACCTCCACCGAATAGAAGGGCTGTAGACCTGATTGGAAAGTTGAGAGAAAGATTCAGAATGAAAGCAATGGTTAGTTGCTACTGCATTATTATCAAGAAATATATATGGATGTATCCAATTTATTTCTAGGAATTATGCTTGAAACAAAGGAGACTTAATTTTCACTGGATCTTATAAATGTTTGAAGGGACTCCTTGTTTTGAGAACTTGATATCGTCCTCTGAAACTCAAATACTTTGGCCACCTAATGAAAAGGAAGGACTCACTGGAGAAGAGCCTAATGCTGGGAAAGATGGAGGGCAAAAGAAGAAGGGGACGGGGGAGAATGAGGTGGCTGAATGGAGTCACTGAAGCATGAATGGACTTAAATGGACTCCAGAGGATGGTAGAGGACAGGAGGGCCTGGAAGAACATTGTCCATGGGGTCGCGATGGGTGGGACACGAATTCACAACTAACAACAACATACTCCTTTGAAATTGCTTTGTGAAACAGACTGGCCATGGTGTTCTTTGTCTTCTCTTCTGAGGCCTTCTCCAATGCAGGTAGTCCTCGACTTACAACAGTTCGTTTAGTGACTGTTCAAAGTTACAGGGGCACTGAAAAAAGTGACTTATAACCATTTTTCACACAGGACTGTTGCAGCATCCCCATGGTCATGTGATCAAAATTTGGATGCTTGGCAACTGATTCATAATTATCCCGGGACAACTGATTCATAATTACTCCGGGACACTGCAACTGTGTCCCGGGGTCATGTGATCGATCCCATTTTGCAACCTTCCAACAAGCAAAGTCCATGGGGAAACCAGATTCATTTAACAACCATGTCACTGACTTGACAACTGCAATGATTCACTTAACAACTATGGCAAGAAAGGTCATAAAAAGGGGGCAAAGCTCACCTAACAAACGTCTTACTTAACATAACATTTTGGGCTCAATTGTGGTTGTAAGTCGAGGATTTCCTGTACTCAGTCCTGAAAAGGATTTTCCTGTATGCTCAATATAGGGTAAAATGAGATGAGGTTGCACTGAGGTTAATCCTAGACAAATCGCATAGACTTAATTGCCAATTGTTAGTCCCTATGGAAAGACTTCTTGCCAGGTGAAGTCCTTGCGTGGGATATCATCAATATGTGAATGACCTCAATTTCAGTTCTTCTTAATGTTGGAAGCTGAATCAGGAACACACCATTTGCAGCACCACCATAAAACTCTGGAAGAGGTCATCCATTCTTTTCCAAAAGGTACCACCCAAAGTTTATGATTTGTTACAAACTGTACATGACGAAGTTTTCAGAGGTGGTATTCAGCAGAGAACAGTTGTGGAGAACTGGTAATGGAAATTTTGAGTACCGTATTTTTGGGACTATAAGAAGCACCGGAGTATAAGACGCACCATAATTTTGAAGAGGTACATTTTTTAAAAAGGTTTTTGCACTCTGCAGGCTTCCCAAACCCTCTGCACACCTCGTTTTTTCACAAAAAAAAAAAAAAAAAAAAAAGACTTGCAGAGCTTTGGGAGGCTTGTAGAGTACTCCTAGGGGCTGAGGGAGGGGGGCAAAAAGAAGCAAAAAATGGCCCATTTTGCAAAAAACGGCTCATTTTTTTGCAAAAAAAAAAGGGCATGCAGAGCTTTGGGAGGCTGGTAGAGTTCATGGGGACTGGGTCCATTTTTTGCTCGTTTTTCCCCTTCCCAGCCCCCAGGAGTCCATTTTTGCAAAGGGGGTGGGGTTTTGGTAGGCCAAAAATGCTGTATTCAGTGTATAAGAAGCACCCAGATTATCACCCTCTTTTTTGGGGAAAAAGTGTGTCTTATACTCCGAAAAATACGGTAGTTTGAAGAACCGGTAAATACCACCTTTGACTGGCCCTTCTCCCATCTATTCTCTGCCTCCAGAGTCCCAGCTGATTGGAAGGAAATGGGGATTTTGCAGTCACCTTCCCCTGGAGTGGGGAGGGAAGGGAGATTTTACAGTATCCTTCCCCTGCCACGCCCACCAAACCACGCCCACCAAGCCACGCCACACCCACTAAGCCATGCCCACAGAACCAGAAGTAAAAAATTTTGAATCCCACCACTGAAAGTCACATAAATGTGACAAGGGGACATAGATACATTTTAGCTGTACTGCATTTAGTTGCTTTGCTCTATTTAAATTTTTTTACACTTTCACCACTTTTCTTTTGGGATAGCACACCATTCAAAAGCCAGATCTATCCCGGATTCAGGATTTGTCAGAGATTCAACTGAAACCATTGCAAGGTGAGATTGCTATATCAATCACAAACTTCTTGAAAGGATATTTTTTAATGCTCCTGTAACCATTTATTTATGCTACTGTAAGCGTTTTTATGGAACAGCCCTTAGTGGCAAATCAAAACCAAAATGCAGCAGCCAAAATCTTTAGTGAGATTCTACTTAATGAGAAGATGTCTCATTAGATTCAAAAGTCAGCTGTGCTCCACTTCTGAGCCTCCTATAAAGCATCACTCTTCATGTACCGCGCTCAAAGTGGTTTGGCTTCCCAAATGCTGCTATTTCCCAGATGGGAGTCTTCCTTAACTGAGCCACAGCATGCATGTGAGAACATTCATCATTCCTAGCTATGCAACCCCTATGGTGGAATATCCTCTCCAACAAAGTTAGCATTAATACTATAATATACACAGCAAGCAAAAATGTTTTCATTTTGAAGCTTTTCCCCATCTGTATAAAAGGGAGAGGGATAACGGGATGGAAACGCTTTTGACTAGCACTGATGATGTTACCTAGTTTGGCTAACGAAACGTCCGCAAGAAAACAACCAATCTCAGAGAGCACCAAGGACCCCTCCCCTCAACCCTGAGCTACAAATATTCTCCTTTATTGGTACATTTGTGGTTCCCTACAGCCACCCGATGCCTGAGTTTCATAATATTCCCTCTGCGTTCTTGAATCAGGTCCCTTCTGTTCCTCTAAAGCAGTCTTTTTTTTAATCTCAACAACTTTAAGAGGTGTAGACTTCAACTCCCCAGAATTCCCCCAGACAACATGCTGCCTGGGGAATTCTGGGAGCTGAAGCCCATGCATCTTAAAATTGCTGAGGTTGTGAAACACTTCTCTAAGGCTGTGCATTCCTGACTAACAAAAGGAGCCCAAAGACAACCTCAAAACAGAAAAAACGAAGAGGAAAAAAAACCTGAACAGGCCAAGTTTCACCTCAAAATATACATTTCGGTTCCTAAGATTTATTCTATGGGCAGAAAAGCAAGGCACAGCCTAGACCAGGGGTGTCCAAACTTGGGAACCATGCTGGCTGGGGAATTCTGGGAGTTGAAGTGCACAAGTCTTAAAGTTCCCAAGTTTGGACACCCCTGGCCTAGACTGATAACTATTAACACCATAATGCGAGTCATTGATTGAGATGGGTGGTCATAGAAATTGAATAAACAAATAAAATGTAGGACACTCAAATCTTCTAATATCCATTTTACTATCTACAAGAAGATTTTATTTCTTAATGTGGGAGGGGAAGGCGCACAAACCTGCTTTGTTATTAGAGCATGATGCCAATTGAGCAATGCCCCTCTCTTAGTTGTAACTTGGCATCTCCCAATCCACTAATGATGTGGAAAATCTGTCATTTAGAAGTAGGAAATGCAAATACGTTGCTTCCTTCAAACCCCTGCTACTGTATGTTTCCAGTTAGGTCCCTCCCCAGTCTTCACCCTATTGTAAGAAAATAGTTTGGCAAGAACCTCGGGCTGCCAAGCTTGGTTTCTCAAGGGTTTTCCTTTTTTCTGTTTTGCCCTGGGTTCCCAAAGGTGTCTGGTGATATATATATATATATATAGAGAGAGAGAGAGAGATTCGGGAATTAAGAACCTCTGTTTCTGCTTGGCTGTAGCACCAGGCAAAGCTTGTAACGAAAGGTCTGGTGGGTGGGTGAGCCAGGGTCTCTGCTCGGTATGGCATAATCAGAACTTGGCTGCATAGTTGGGATAATCAGTGCTGTAATTAGAATGCTCAATATAACCCCAGCTGATTATAGACTGAAAGAAGGGACTACAGCAGTAGTGGCTAACCTTTTTCGGCACCGAGTGCTGAAATGCACACTCATAATGCAATCCGTGCCCCCCGCGCATGCATGCACGACCCCCACGTCTGCCCCATGTATGGGCACAAATCCCTGCATGTGCCCCTTGCATGCACGCACACCTCCTGCATGCGCCCCATCCCCCACCATGTGCGGCACAGACTGAAAAATCAGCTGGCTGATGGGACATGTGCATGCGCAGCGGAGTTGAGGTGGGGCGACGGCTGGCAGAGGGCTCTCCATGCTACCTGTTGCATGCGTGCCATATGTTCGCCATCACAGTACTAGAGCTTCCTTTAGCTAAATTGCCAGCACCTCCCACTAGCATAAAATAAAAAGCTAAAAAGTTAGTCTCCAGGATCATGTTTAGCCATGAAACATTTGAAAATAGCACCTGTTTTCTGGGAAGGCATTTCTTATGCTGACAGTGAAGCTCTTTTGCTTCACTGGGCAAAGCAACTTTGGTACATACAGGCATTCCACACTTAGTGACTGCAATTTGTTCTGGTGAGTGACATGGTTGCTAAGTGAACCATGTGATTGAGAGAGATGCTGCTATAATGTCCTGTGCCTGTCCCGTTTTTCCTTCATTTTTGGGGCCTCCTTGCAGGGCGGAGAGATTGCTGAAACAGGTCATTTCTTCCTGAGCTGCTTTTTTTCACAATGCTGAACTTCCCCAAAGGTGCTCAAAGCCGAGTTAAGAAGCTCAGCTCTGCAACCTTGATTAGTTGAGTTAGAATCCTCAACTGACGCCTGAAACTGACCAGACCTGAATCAGTTTAACACTGAAGGCTTGTAGAGTCTTGAAGGTCACAAAATTATTTACATTACTGTCCTAATTGCGAATGGTTGTTATTTGAAGCAGTTGCTAAACGAGGGCTACCTGTACAAGGAATTGGAATGGCTAATTTTTTCCCCAAGGCAGGGTGATTACTTCATGCCATTCCTGGCAAAAGTGTCAATGGATTTAGTTTCCCTTTTCAAATCTCAAAAACCCATCTCCATGTGCTTGCTTTTGAGATTTGTGCTAAATGAACAAAGGATTTGGGGGCTTATTTATTATTTATGTAACGTAAAAACAAAATCCATATTCTCCAATGATCCAACATGTACCCAAAGTTCCCGCGCTGTATAATGAAACAAGAATTATGCAGCAATCCGAGAAATGCAAGTGGTATGGAGGATAAAGCAAATGTAGGATTAATAATTTAAGTGATGTGACACAACAGACGGCACATTTAGCCAGCATTTTACCAATGTGCTCTGGCAGAAAATGTGTTTCTGTACAGCTTCTTATCATGTTTTACATGGTTGCAAAGCTACAGGATGGGGGAGCAATGCAAATGTTCTGAAACAAGGGGAACAAGAAACTAAAAAAAAAATCTTTTGGCAAGATGATGTCTGGATTGCAAGACCTTTTGCATTACAAGTAAATTTTTCTATTATTTGAATCTTATAGATCCAGCTTAGTAAGCATTATATCCAATGGTAGTGTGGAACATACATTTTTTAAAAAGAACTACAAATAGTGCAAACTTTACAGAAAACCAACATAGCAGTAAAAAAAAAAGTAGTAGTTTCCAAACTGTAGGAGGTCCAGTGGGTGGTTGGATGAAGCTGATGATGTTTACCTGCTCTCTATAGCCGTGATGGGGAACCTATGGCACGCAGCGCCCTCTCTGTGGGCATGCAAGCTGTCACCCCAGTTCAGCTCCATTGTGCATGCAAGTGTGCCTCCCGCCAGCCAACTGGTTGTGGGGTCTCTGCTGCACATGAACATGGTGCGTGCAAGGGAGTGCACATTCGTGTGTGTGGTGCATGCAGGAAGAACACGTGCATACACAGGGGTCAGGGCGGCACATGCATGTGCAGGGCACATGCGGGGGGCACATGCACATTGCATTTTGGGGGTTTGGCTGCACGTACATTCGGCACTCAGTCCGGTGCCGGTTAGCCATCATTCCTCTATAGTGTCCTCTCCTACTGTCACTGTATTTTTCACAAGATCTCTATCAATTTCTCCTTTGGCATTTTACCAAGCCTTTTCAATCCTATCACTTTTCAATTTTTCCTTCCTTCCTTCCTCCCTCCCTCCATCTTCCTTCCGAGAGACATCCCTGGTTTTTAAATTAATTGTTAGTAGGGGAGGTTACAATATTGATAGACGTACTCAGCTACTCTAATCAAAACAATGCATCTTAAAATCCTGCACTCCTCCTCCTCCCCTTTTGAAGAAGGAAGTAAATGTCTTATTTCTTCCAAAAGAAGGAAAAACCGATGAAATTCTCTCATTTCTTCCTGCAAACTGCAGCTAATGTCAGGTGGCAAACACTAGGAATTTTGGACCTGAGGTCCATAGTTGCACCAAGTGCTTAATGGTGCAGCAATTTTCATTTTTCCTTTAGCTACAGAGACAACAGGGAGGGAATAGAAATGTGAGTATGTATGCTGGGTATGTAACATACATGGCTGCATACGAATCGGTTTGTGCCTGTTTATAAACTCCAAATAAATATTATTCCATGTAAAATTAAATAGATATAGGTGAAGTTTAATACCACTTTATAATGCCTTGGTAAGGCCACACTTGGAATACTGCATTCAGTTCTGGTCGCCACGATGTAGAAAAGATGTGGAGACTCTAGAAAGAGTGCAGAGAAGAGCAACAAAGATGATTAGGGGACTGCAGACTAAGAACGGTTACAGGAACTGGGTATGACTAGCTTAAGAGAAAGAAGGACTAGGGGAGACATGATAGCAGTGTTCCAATATCTCAGGGCTGCGACAAAGAAGAGGGAGTCAAGCTATTCTCCAAAGCACCTGAGGGCAGGACCAGAAGAGCAATGGGTGGAAAGAAGGAGCGAAGCAACTTGGAACTAAGGAAAATTTCCTAACAGAACAACTAACCAGTGGAACAACTTGCCTCTAGAAGTTGTGAATGCCCCAACACTGGAAGATTTTAAGAAGAGATTGGACACTCATTTCTCTGAAATGGTATAGGGTTTCCTGCCTGACCAGGGGGTTGGACTAGAAGACCTTCAAGGCCCCTTCCAACTCTGTTATTGTATTCTACTACAAGGATATAAACATAACATATACCACTGATACATTCCTATCAATGACTTGTTCAGGTCTACATACCTTATGGCTCATTGGAGGACATGTGTTCCCCCCCCCCCTCCACATCAAACCACACGTGGCCTGCTGGCATTTTGAAGCAAATAATCAATTCACTGCAAAACTGCTGGATATCCCTTTAGTGCTGTTGCCATGCGGCTAAACCCAAAATAATTGATTGGTGCCAAGTATTTCATTGTGGGCCCCTGTAATTTTTAATTCATCAATCTGGCTCTTTCCCCTTTACAGATTTCAAGTTGTTCCACTGGTTAGTTGTTCTAACTGTCAGGAAATTTCATGTTTCAGTGTCATGCACAGCCCATGAGTTGACAGGAATTGGGTAGTGGCTGAAGGGAGGAATATTATGCAGAAAGAGTATAACTTAACTTGGAAAGAAAAAAAAACCCAACCATGCTGCATTCACTTACTCCCACTCTGACCTTTTGGAAAAATTGGCGAAAGAACTTTTTTCTGGCTCTTTCCCCTGAATTTTATTTCTGTCTCCTTGTAGGCAGAGTTTCCTTAAGGTATAAAGTAAATGCTACCTTTTAAATCAGAGGCGCAGTGTTTCTATAAGTGCGAAGGCCACCACAGACATTACAAGGTTTGTTCAAATCCACACTTAAAAGAAAAAAAAGGGAGAGGGATTATTTTGCCATGGGTTTCGGGAGCTTTAAGGGACATACTGGTGCTTTAGCATCTGCAGCCTTAAAGACATCAACGTTATTCCTTTAATTCTCCCCATTTTGCAAACATGAAAATGAAGAATTCAAATTAATTTTACCTACTTGATTTGAAGGAATTGAAGGGGATGTATTCAGTTCTTGGATGATATTTGCCACATTCTTGTTTAAGCAAAAGCCACAGCAAGGGAACACCTAAGCCTCATCCTCAACTAAATTCATTATGTGTTTATTTGTTTCCTCTAAAAGATGGTGTAGCCACATGTTGACAATAAAATAAACAATAACAGGGTTGGAAGGGACCTTGAAGGTCTTCTAGTCCAACACCCTGCTCAAACAGGAGATCCCATCTCATTCCAGATAAATGGCCATCCAATCTCACTTATCTTGCCACAGGTGAAGAATAGGTTAACTTTAGAGGATCGAGGGATGGACGAGACGTGAGGCGTCTGAGGTAAGCTAACAGCGTTTATTATAAGCAGGAAGCAATACAAGTAACAGCAGTCAGTAAAAAGAATAGGCTCGCCCTGCTGGACAGTTATTTATACCCAGCTGTCAAGCAGGCGCCCAATAGGAATGCTTCTGGCAGCCTGCGTTCAGCCAGCCACGCTTTAGCCAATCAGGCGTGGCTTGAGTGTTGCCGGCTGTCAGTCGTAAGTCGAGGACCTGCGGCCAGTTGTAAGTCGAGGACTTTAGGACTGGTCGCAGGTCGAGGACTTAGCATCAACCTCTCAAATACTGGAATAATCTATCATATCGCCCCTAGTTCTTCTCTTAGTTAGACTAGAACATACACAGTTCCCTCATTCATTCATTTTTTATAGCCTCCAGATCCCTTATTATCTTTGATGCTCTTCTCTGCACTCTTTCTAAGGACTCAACATCTTTTTCATGTGATGGTGACCAGAAGTGGATATAGTATTCCAAATGTGGTCTTATCAGTGCAGTATAATATGGTGCTATCAGTTCATGTGATCTTGAAATTATCCCTCTGTTGATGAAATCAAGGACTGAATTAGCACTTTTGGCAGCTGCAACATACTACTGGCTCATACTTAAATGGTGATTTAGTAGGACACCTAAATCACAGCCAGGTATCTGTGCATTTGGTTTTTCTTGACTATGTATAAAAACTTATTTTTCTCACCACTGAATTGCATTTTGTTGGATAGGGCCAACAAAAAAGGAAGAAGAGAAATAAGAGGAACAATTAGTCACTGCTGGGCATATTTGAGAGTTCCAGTTACTTGAGAATTATCTTTGATATTTATTCCCAGGGCAGGAGAAAATGAAGATTCTTAGTTATTCTGTTTCACCTCCTGTAGCTCAAGTTACTTTTTAATTAATAAATGGAAACTTGAAAACAAGGGATCTGAATTAAAAAAAAAAGAAATAACAGACTGAATTCTTGAATGCCATGTATTATGTAAAATATTTACTTCTTGCAAATAATTAAAAAGTCTGATTATTTGACAAAAAGGATGTAGTCTTCAAAAATGGGAGTTAATTCTAATCTTGGGGTGTTGTTTGAAGATGCTTTGTTGACATTATTAATGTATTTGATTTATTACAGTTTACTGAAAAAACTTGTACCTCTCAAATCAACATCAAAGGAACCTGATATAATTTTTAATGGATATTACTAGCTAAAAAACCCCAGTTTTAATTCCACAAGATGCTTGTATCTTGCAAGAACATGCATTAATACTTTCCATGTGACATTCAGGCTAATTCAGCTCACTGCCAGCAGTTCAATCCTCATCGGCTCAAGTTTGACTTAGCCTTCCATCTTTCCCAGGTCGGTGAAATGAGGATGTACTGTAGATTGTTGGAGTCAATAGCCTGACATTGTAAGCCGCTTAGAGAGGGCGGTAAAGCACTATGAAGAAGTTTATAAGTCTTATTGCTATTATAGTGTATATTACATAAGATTATATATTATATTTATAATGTAACATATTATTATTGTTAGGCCTAGAAGCCATCTTTTGCATTGGGCCTTCTGGCCTGCCACATTCAATGCTGTGGGAAAATGGGAGGGGGGATTATATGGAGTATGGGAGATATACTGTATAATCATAATAACATTCCTTTCTCAGAGAGTCAAGGACACCTTGCCCTGCACCTGGAGGGGTATGACTGGGAGGCATCTCCAGTTGGGACAGTGCCTGATTGGGCCATCTGATGGACATGTGGGTGCTGGGCAGGGACTTTGACTTTTTTTTGGGTGGGGAAAACCTGGAAGCTTTCAGATTCAGGTTTTTCCAGATGTGCCAATATGGCATCTCTAATAAAATGGAACTTTGAAGAACTTCAAGCCTCGGAGTCTTCTTTCATTTGGGGTGTTACCTGGAACCTTGACAATGATGTGCTATGTGATGTGATATGAAAGAATATCATATCTGCCTTCTGGAATAATCTGTCAAAGGTGAGATCTTCCCTCTCATTCCTGGCCTTCTGGAAGAGACTAATAACATGGCTCTCCTACTTAGGCTGGGACATTGACAGGGGCCTGCTATATAAGGGGTGGCTGACAGGATAAAGATGATTCTTAACCCCCGACTGCTCATCATTTTGGGTTTTATTAATTTCAATTTCTAACTTATTCTTCTATTTTCATTATTTTTTAAACTCTTATTATACTGTAATCATGGTAGTGATATGGGCAGCCTAGAAATCCAGTTAAAATAAAATAAAATAATATTAGTGAGACACTTTGGTATAGGGGGTAAGGTTCCGGCCTAGAAACTAGGAGACTGTGAGTTTTGCCTTAAGCATGAAAAACTGGCTGAGTGATATTGGGCCAGTCATTTTCTCTCAGCACAAATTGTGGGAAAATAGGGAACGAGGCGTGGTGGGTTCCGGGAGGTACGGCCCGGTATGGCCGTACCGATAGTAGCCGGGAGCAGTGGCCACCGTATCAGTACAGTGGCTCATTTGGCCCACGCGCCCGCGTTCCATTGCTGTTTACAATGCGACCAGCCAATTGTGCATGCGCGCACAGCGTGTGGTGCCTGTGCAACCTCTGCTGAGCAGCTGGGTGTCACAGGGCAGTGGCGTGCACACACATGCACAGCACGCATGCCCAACTAGGATGCCCAATCCCATGCGCAGTGTACCAGTTGTGACGGGATCCGGAACCCACCACTGAGGAGTATTATGTATGTTCACCACCCTTAAGTAATAAAGGCGGGATAAAAACCAATCAATTTATCAAACAAACAAACAATATGTTTATGCAATTACATAAAATCTACCCTAACCAATTAGCTAGCACATATAAGCTTAAAGTCTTTCAAAATTCAAAAGTATGCAATGGAATCATATTAAAATTCTTTTTAAGTTAGATAAATTATATTGGGAGATTGTACCTGCAACTCCAGTTGCAGTCATGTTGTTGGAAAGATGTCATATGTTTGGTGTTATTTTATAGCTAAGGATGAGAGCAAGTATTTGGATCCAGAAGTGGGTTTCTACTGGTTCACACCAGTTCAGACAAACTGGTAGTTGTAATTTGGCCTGGGTTGCAGAACCGGCAGCGACCCAGGCTGGCCATGCCCTCAAACCGGTTCCCCAGTCGCTGCTGCCGTCATGTTTTTTAATAGTTTTTCATGTTAATCAAACATGCGCAAAACAATTAGCAGTGAACTGTGCACGCGCGCGAAGCGAACTGGTAGCAACACCGGTAGGAACCCATCCCTGTTTGGGTTATTGTATGTATGTATGTATGTATGTATGTATGTATGTATGTATGTATGTATGTATGTTCACTAAACTACACAGGTATGTTTACTTACAATGGCAATTCTGGAAGTTTCTGTTGCAGTTGTTTGACAAAACTTGTGTGGTCATTAACTGCAATGTCAGGCGATCACCATTTGTGTTCTCCTGCCAGCTTCCCCATTGACTGGTCATCAACCAAAAACTACCTATATTTCTTAGTAGCAAAGGAAAGTAGTGATGATACAGTGCTTAAAACAACCCAGTAAATATGATACCTCACCCATTTTCACTTGGATTTGCAAAACATTTTCCTCCTTGTAAGGGACTGTTGGTTTAGTTGCTGAGTATATTAAAGACCATTCATTGAGAGAGGAAAAAAAACTTGGATGATGAATGTTCATTTTTATCTTCTGCAGTTATATAAAACTAATTTGATTTAAAAAAAACTGAATAACTGTCGCAGCTTAAAAACTAATGATCAGTAATAAGATTCATACAACTAAAGTGCTAACTTCAGAATTCATATTGCAGACTGAACTGGATGGCTCACGGGCTTGGTAATGAGCTTGAAGGCCTTTTATCTCTGCCAATTTGAAGTTCTATTTGTAAACGTGTAGAGTAGCTTTAAAACAAATCACAGTTCAGTTGCCCCATTCATGTCTCAATCTGCAACCAGCTTAAGGACCGAGTGTTCCATATTGAGATAAGCATGTCCCTGATGCCTCAATTCCAATGAACCATAGCATGAAACATAAAAACAATGGCTTTGTAATTAGATGCAATGAAATGAGATAACAGAACCATTCTCTCCTGGTAAGGAATGAATGGGATAGGCATATAAAAGCTCTACAAGGAGACAGAAGCCTTGGCAGCACCAATTGCCTCTTAAGGCAGGAAATAAACCAAATGTCTTTCCTGCCTTAAGACATGGTGATGGATATAATGAGTCTACGAGGGGTCCTTCGTGCTCTCTGAGCTTGGTTGTTTTCTTTCAGATGTTTTGTTACCCAAACTAGGTAACATCTACTATCATCAGCAGCACATCATCAGTGCTAGTAAGGAATGGGATCTCCTCTTATTTCATATTGCTGTCAGTGTTGGTGGGGGTGGTCTTGGTAGTCCTTTGATTTGGCTTGTTTACTATTAGCTTGGCAGTTCCTTGACTGGGATATTGCTTACTTCTTTATTGTTGGCATGATGTTAATCTTTGCTCATCCTGGTGGGGAAGTGTTTCCCTGTTTGGCTTGTCTATTGTGCCTTTTGAACGGTATGTATTGTCTATATCTATGGGCTGTCAATGGCTGATTTGTCAGAGTGCCAAGCTTCCAGGAATTCTCTAGTGCTCTTTGGACTTGGCTTAATCTAGGATAGTCACAGTTTTCCTGTTGAAACTATGGTTAAGTCTCTCTATGTGTTGTGAAATTAAGGAGGGTTCATCATGTCTTCTAACATCTAGCTGGTATTCATGGATGTGTTCTGCTAGATTTCTGCCTATTTGTCCTAAAAAGTAGCTCTTGCAGTCTTGATACTATATGCTGCAGATCACTCCTGATTTCTCTTCTTGGGCTGCTGGGTCTTTTGGCTTACGTAAGATCTTTTGGTCTAATAGTATACTAGTAATGAGTCTAGTTGATTGTACAGATCAGCGGTAGGATTCACTTACCTTCCCTACCGATTCACAAATGTGAGCACATGCATGCCGCGTCTGCACATCACCTAATGAGCATCACAGTGCTTGTGCATTATGTCGGGGTGGGTGGGCGGAGCCTCCCACAGCCACCGCTACGGCTTTGCTGAACCAGAGAGAACCAGCTGAATACCACTTCTGGTACAGATGAAATGATTGGGGTAGATTTGCTTTGGTTAGCTGCCTATAGTTGCATGGACACAGGGCTAATCCTGGAAGCACTGGGAGAAAAACCATTATTTTTGGTGTAAGAACATTGCAGTAAACATCTAGTCCTTTTAAAACTTAATGAAAGATGGAGGATGCTCTCTGGCCATTTAAAAGACTTTTTAGAAAGTAAGAAGAAACCCATATTGTTCTCCTAACACTAGTTAAATTAGGTCTGCCTGGAGAATTCTGGGAGTTGAAGTCCACGCGTCTTAAAGTTGCAAAGGTTGGGAAACCATGAGTTAGATGGGCCTAAATACGCTGACAGAAAAATATCTAAATTCACTCTGATGAAATTCTTTTTAATATCCAGCTGAGCACATTTAAGATACCACACAAGATAATAAATGATTTGTTGGTGTTTTTATCTTAAGATACTTATGCTGAAACATTCTCATATATTGGAACAATATTGTAATGATTCTCACTGTTATCGCTTAACGAGATGCATTCAGCTAAAATATCTCTGATGGGTTGCCACTCCTAACTTTAAAACGTAATTAACGTCTTTTATTTAGGAAAAAAAGCATTTTTGTAATATGATATCTGACTTTGGTTTATTTGTACATAAAATATACATAAAGAGGAAGGGGAAAGCTAGCAGAGAAATCCAATCAACATACATGAATCTAAAGAGAATATTGTGCTACTTAGCTAAACTCCAAATAAACCAAATATAGAAACATTATTGGAAACCTGGAGTAACACAACACTGCAGAGAATCAACAAGAGACATTATTGGAAGATATGACTGGACATTCATTCTCCAAAGAAAAATTACCAGGTTGATCCAGAAGCTATTTCAGTAGCTATGGTGTCCCCTACAAAGAAATTTGCAAGTAGCCAAAATATGTTTTTTTTTAAACACAAACTCCACCTTTTTCTTTCTTTTCTACCATTTTGGGTATTGAGGGAACAAAGAGAACTGCAGAGTAAAATTAAAACTCAATGCTTTTGGATCTGTCAGGTGCACCACTCCCATAGTCTTCAACTCCATCTATCTTGGTGGAACAAGGCTGGGGAAAACTACCTACAATATTAAGTACCACTGATTTTCAGACTCAGTCTGAAAATGGAGAGTTTAACATCAAACATATCAGGCATTTCTATTAGTAAACCTGAAGAAAGCAAAGGGAATATTCTGACCTAGGCTTCCTGAGAAAGCATAAATCACAATCTTAGTCCCCAAAACCTTCTTTTATTTATACAGCTGTAAGTTATGGTCATTAACAGTCCACAAGGCTTCACAAACAGTCTGTGAAGGTTCTGACAGATGTCTGCTTGAGTTGCCACAGTCTTTCAGGGGAATGTTGATAAACACCCACCTTATCTCCCTCGGAATGCTGCCAGGAACCTAACTGCCAAATGCAGAGCAAGGCCAAACTTAGCACAGAGTCAAACAGAACTTTTCAAAGCTTGAACCGACCAAATGAACTAATTGCTTCCTGCAAAAGCTCATGTCCTGTTCACGCCTCTTTTATGTCTTATGGGAGGGGCCAATCATCTACAAGCCTTACTCCCAAGTCGACCCTGTTTTCTTATACAATAATACAATAGTAGAGTTGGAAGGGACCTTGGAGGTCTTCTAGTCCAACCCCCTGCCTAGGCAGGAA
The DNA here is from genome assembly GCF_964273705.1 of Natrix helvetica. Classification (NCBI taxonomy): domain Eukaryota; kingdom Metazoa; phylum Chordata; class Lepidosauria; order Squamata; family Natricidae; genus Natrix; species Natrix helvetica. Next base: position 331,037,924 of record NC_138548.1, on the reverse strand, counting down.
ACCCTATACCGTTCCAGACAAATGGCTATCCAACATCTTCTTAAAGACTTCCAGTGTTGGGGCATTCACAACTTCTGGAGGCAAGCTGTTCCACTGATTAATTGTTCTAACTGTCAGGAAATTTCTCCTCAGTTCTAAGTTGCTTCTCTCCTTGATTAGTTTCCACCCATTGCTTCTTGTTCTACCCTCAGGTGCCTTGGAGAATAGTTTGACTCCCTCTTCTTTGTGGCAACCCCTGAGATATTGGAACACTGCTATCATGTCTCCCCTAGTCCTTCTTTCTCTTAAGCTAGACATACCCAGTTCCTGCAACCGTTCTTCATATGTTTTAGTCTCCAGTCCCCTAATCATCTTTGTTGCTCTTCTCTGCACTCTTTCTAGAGTCTCCACATCTTTTTTACATCGTGGCGACCAGAACTGAATGCAGTATTCCAAGTGTGGCCTTACCAAGGCATTATAAAATGGTATTAACACTTCACGTGATCTTGATTCTATCCCTCTGTTTATGTAGCTTAGAACTGTGTTGGCTTTTTTGGCAGCTGCTGCACACTGCTGGCTCATATTTAAATGGTTGTCCACTAGGACTCCAAGATCCCTCTCACAGTTACTACTACTGAGCAAGGTATCATCTATACTGTACCTGTGCATTCCGTTTTTGTTGCCTAAATGTAGAACCTTACTCTTAATTGTTCTTGCCTTCTGGCAGCTTTGGGCATGCGAATACTCCCACTGTTCTTCTGCCTCGCTGATGTCAAGGCTCCGGAGGCAGTAAATAACTACCAGATGGCCTTGGTCCCTTCTCTGCCTCCAACGCATAGCCCTCGCCCGAGCCTTCCCCAGACTCCAGGACTGGCCCATGTTCCCCCCCAACCTCCTTATTGTCTGAATCTGCTGCCAGCTCTGCTGGTTGCTGGTGGGCCACAACAGGGAAGGAAGCTATGCAGAGAGGCCTCCCTCTTCCTTCTCCATTGAAAAATAAGCCAGCCGCTCAGGAATTCTGGGAGTCAAAGTCCACAGGTCGTAAAGGGGCCATTGTTCCCCACCCCTAGCCTAAATACATGGTTCTGAACACTGTAGAAAGAAAATTGAGAAGGTCAGCCCTCCATTATATAAACCTCACCTTGTTCATTGACACTGGAAAGGCTGATTAAAAGTAGCCTTTTTCTGATTCCCTTTGGTTTAATTAAAATGTTTAGGAGCCTTTTAATTACAGTAGGTCAAAAGTACAGACATGGGGAGAAGTTTCCTATGGAGAATACCAAGATAAACTGAATTTTTCTTTTAATCAAATCTTTGGCGGAGATGCAACTTTGTTTGTAAACAGCTATATGGAAGCTAAATATATTTATTCATGACTTGACAAGAAATATAGCTCCGTAATTAATCATTTCCCTATCTAATTCAAACCGCATAGAACTTGTAGCCCCCCCTCTCATTATGGAAGTCGGCTATATACAAATGAATGATTATCTGCATTATCAACCATCTACACATGTGTGGCTCTTTTCAACACCAACAATGCTGTACCTTTGATGCCTGTTGTTAATCTCACCCACGTTCATTCAGCCTTTGTTTTGTTTTAAATTAAGAAAATCCCCTTACATATGAAATCAAGAGCTATTAAAACTATTGTTTTAGGTTATCTATTAATTGCAGGCTTCTCTATTTGTATTCACTTCTAAGAGGCTCACCCTTATTAATGGAAAACTCTTTCAAAAATCTGGTGGCCCAGAAATGTGAAAGGTCAAGGGTTGAGATAAATCTGTTGAGATAAATTTGTTGAGAGCCACGCAAGGCTTTTAGTTTCAGAAAATTATGGTCTGGAAAACAAAACAACCGAGCTCTTTGCATATGGACCAAAAGTGTGTGCGTGGCGGGGGGGGGGGGGAATCATCAGAGAATAAACTTAAAAAGTACTTAGTAAATTAATTGGCATTACTACAGGGACAGTTTGATTCATGCTTTCCAACTTCTCCTATTCTACAATAAACTTTGTGATATTTTTACTGAGATTTTACCTTTATAACATTCCTAGTTAGAAAGAAATGTGGTAAAATTGGAACTGACATTCTTTCCTCTGGTGAGCTGAGTTTCTATCAATATGGAAATATAATAGTGCTTGGTATCTGTAAAGCAATTTGTAGATTTAAAAAAAAAGAGACCTAGAAGATACTTTAACTATTGGTGCTTAAGTCTTTTAATAAACACATTGAATTTATTGTATTCGTGTTAAAATATTCTAGATTTCTCCCCCGTTATAAGAGCTGAACTTCTTATTTTAGTTTTGAGGCAATAGGTATATGGGCAAATTTTAACCAAGTTTTAGATTTTTTATTAGATTTAATACTAGCCCATCTAAATCTAATTCTCACAGATTAAACCTTATTGCGTGGTTTGTTTAATTAATTAATTTATTAAATTTATATGCCACCCATCTCGCTATCCAAAGTTTAATGGACATATGGAAACTGTATGTATGTATGTATGTATGTATGTATGTATGTATGTATGTATGTATGTATGTGTATGTATGTGTACACACACACACACACACAACTTTATATACACTATATATTACAATAATTTCCCCTCTAAAATTGGGTGGGATTTTGATCACATCATCGTGACCACCATTTTGTTCCAAATAAGAGTGACTCTTAACTATATTATTTTTCTGGTACCTGGGTTCTTAGTTGAATAGATTAATAAGTATGACATCATTGTTACATATGGTCATGATGACATTACATATTATATATGTTCACATATGACATTACTGTACCATATGTTCCTGATGAAATTGATCATTAACACGATCAATCGCTACATGAAAAAAACACCCTTTTTTCTAGATACCATTTAAATATATTATTAAGCAATAAAATTATATAAAAATGCAATTGCAGTTTGATGCTGCTTTTGTTTAGTTAAAACCTGTTCTGCAAAGGAAATCTTACTTGTCCCACTATTTCTCCTCTACCTGGTAAAAGTACCATGTAAAATTTTGATTGCAAAAATCTGGGTGACCCCTAGGTCTGGTAGCCCTAATTTTTTTTAATGTAATGAAAATAGTTCAGGGTTTAAACTAGAAACTTCCAGTATACTATAATATAGTGTAGAAAGACAATTTGATCTTCAGACTAATTTTTAGCATCATCCAACCTTGGCTTGGCAAAAAAATCGTTAATGAAGATAGGCTTTATATTACTATTCCAATGGTTGGCTGATGCTATAAATGGCTAGTCTGGAAGATTTTGGAAAGAAAAAAACTGTACAATAATTGCTTCATAATGAGTTGGTCTATCTATCCCAGGGAGTGTCAAATTCAATTTAATTGAGGGCCACACATCAGGGTTGAGGTTGACCTTGGGGGGGGCAGTGGTCATGATTGGGGTGGTCATGGCTGGGTGATTGCAGCTGCCGGGTGGTCGTGGCCAGCTTGATGTAGCTCGCATGGGGGGTGTGTGCTTGAAATGGCCTGGATGGGGCTGGGGGATTCACTGTCTCCAGCATGTGCCCAGGGGTCGGAGGCAGCCCCTCGCTGACTGCACGGCAGCCCTGCAGATCTAAGGCTGACCACGTTCCGGGGTCAGATGGCTGCCAGATGGCTGCCACCAAGTTTTAGATCAGAGCCTGACTGACCTGGGCCAGGGCTGAGTTGCTGGGGCCGGTCCTCCACTCTTTCCAGGGCAGCCTCAAGGGCCAGATCTAATCACATTGTGGGCCGGATCTGGCCCCTGGGCCCTGAGTTTGGCACCCCTGAACTAGCCCATAGTGAACAAAGCAATCCTTGACAGTCGTTTTGCTAACCTCAAAATGTCCCATGGAATTTGTGGAACCTAACTTTTCCTAGTGGGTGTGTGGTGTGGGGTCTTTGGTGTCCTTTGAGCCTGATGGTTTTTCTTGTAGATGTTTCAATACCAAATTAAGTAACATTCTTAGTGTACTAGTTTGGTAATAAAAGATCTACAAGTAAACCACCAAGGGCAGAGAACAGCAAGCACACCCCATAGTTCAACTTGGATCCCCAAATAGTCTCTTCTATCATTAATGAGGGTGATTATAGCTTATGGTTTTAAATATTCGTTTCTATCCTAACATGCACATTCTAGTTTTCATTGGTATTGTTTGGTTTATACTCTTATTACCATAAACTGCCAAGAGTCTGGTAACTTTGGGAGGTAGAGTGCTATAAATCTACCTATCTGTCCGTCCATTCATCCATCCATCCATTATATCCACCCTTAATGTGGATCATCATCAAGACTTAAAACCTTTCATCACTTAAAATCTGCTACTGATTTTCCCACGGGTAGTGGCAACGTAAGTGTTATTATTTTTTGCCTCTGTTGGGCTCACGATGCTCTCTTTACCCTTTAATCTTTCCCACCACCCCAGGGACCAATTTTTCCCCTTCCTACTCCACTGATATCACCTGCTGCGTATCTAGTGATCCTTGGAGAATAGACTGGAGATCTGCTAAACTGGAGCAACACATCAGCCCCTATGTTTTTTTGTAATGAACATAAAAGTGAACCCCCCCCCCAAAAAACAATTAAAGTGTACCTAATACTTGAAAAGTAGTTACACCTGTCACATCTGCACTTCTTAGTGATAGTTCTCCAGAAGCAGCTTGCCCAAATGGACAGAAATGACATGTGGAATTTTTGTCATGCAGTATAAGAGTTCCATTGCTGAATGATATAAAGATGAAGGGGGAAAAATGTTCGTATCACTACCCCTGAAATTCTGTAAAGGCTTCCAACAATAGATGTGATCCACGTTGCTGCTCATTATGGATTCAGATCTTATTTTCTCTACATGTCAACAACAGGCAAAACCTGCAGACTCTGGAGACCTGGTTGTTCCCCTGGGCATTAGGGATAGAAGGTTAGGTGAGGTGTGATGGTCATGTAGCTTTTTGTTCGAGAGGTTGATGGCCAACTTTATACATCAGTAACATAAAGTGACATAAAATAAAATTGTTCAACTGTTTGATAAGTCGATCAAAGAAACTGCTACTATTTACATGCAAGGTAAAGGTTCCCCTCACACATATGTGCTAGTCGTTCCTGACCCTAGGGGGTGATGCTCATCTCCGTTTCAAAGCCAAAGAGCCAGCGGTGTCCAAAGATGTCTCCATGGTTATGTGGCCGGCATTACTAAGGGAACGCTGTTACCTTCCCACCAAAGGTGGTTCCTATTTTTCTACTTGCATTTTTACATGCTTTTGAACTGCTAGGTTGGCAGAAGCTGGGACAAGTAATTGGAGCTCACTCCAGTATGCGGCGCTAGGGATTCTAACTGCCAAACTTTCTGATCGACAAGCTCAGCTTCTTAGCCACTGAGCCACCGTGTACATTTACATGTACTCTTAAGCAAATTGGAAAAAGAATGATCTGATCATGAGGTACAAAACACAGACCCCCCCCCCCGAGCAAATAATTCCAGCAATATATCTTGATTTTAATCTACACCACACTTAATATTAGGACAAAATGAATTAGAAAAGCTTTGATTTGATACCCACATTTAAAGCCGGGTATACCTTCTACTCCTTATCCCATTTCACACCTCTTTTTAAAGGAAATAAATAAAACGGTTCGATTGTTTGATCTATTCCTTTCTTGGCATTCTAACAGGAGCCTGAATTAAAGCAGAATCCTCAATGCGTTCTTTCTTTACCCTTTATGTTGATTAATGAAGTTATCAGTAAATTCATGATGCTAAACCCTTTCCATTCTTGCAGCTGTAAAAAAAGGGCCAGCCTCAAAGACACTATAGAAATGCTGCTATTGAGAGGAACAATGGATCTTTTATTTCCAATCCATTAACGCACGTATACAACCTGTAGTAGTCACACCCCAGTTTGTACAGTACTTAATCTCTGACTGAAGCCGTGTTTTGTTGACTTCTGCTTTAATTGCCACCTTTGGAGGACTGCTGTTCTCCCTTTGATAACAGAGATTCTTTTCAGAAATTCTGTGCGGTTCTTTCTCCACAAAATGCAACATTTTGCAAATGAGAAAAATATTCAGATTACCGATAAGAAAAACCAAAGCAATATAGCCTACACTGGTGGAGACATCTGTGTATTAACATCTTTGTTTTTGGACATATTGTGTGGGCAAGACTATTAAGGGATTTCTATTACAAGTCAGGTCATGAAATGCATTCATGAAATCGTTGTTATAACCATGTCATCCCATCTGTGCTCAAAGCTCAAATCTTTTTTGGAGCAAAAGATATCTTATCCGCACCAGACTAAGAGCATGATGAAATATCTTCCACTGCAGACAAAACCTGCAAGGAACAGATGTAATTCTTCTGATATGTTAGATAATGATGTGGGCTGTGTCATTTTTGAACAGCTCTCCTGACCTCAATATTAGATAATGCTAAAATTATAGTTCCTTCTCCAGTACGTTTAACTCTCTAAAATCAGCCTTTTTTTCAAATTTTCCAATCCTGTTGCAGTAAACTTTCATGCTATAGTTCACTGTCAGAAAGCTTCCTTTCTGAGTTAAATTCTATTGTGTACCTCTCTGCAATTGTGTAATCAGCTGCGACAGGAGAGAGTTTCACAAGTCAACTCTTTCACCTCACCATCTTTTATCTCACAACTATCCATGTTTACAATGTGGGCCTTTAAAGTTTAAATTATTAAACATAATAATGTTTAAATTGTTTTATTCCTCCTGCCTTGTGAGCCACAGAATAATTTTTGTTCGTATGATATGACGGAATGACAGACTAACATCAATCAGATTAAAGCTGGAAGGGACTTTGGAGGTCTTCTAGTCCAACCTCCTGCTCAAGCAGGGGACCTTATACCATTTTAGACAAGTGGCTATCCAATCCCTTCTTAAAAACCTCCAGTGATGAAACACCCACAACAAGCTGTTCCACTGATTAGAAGTTCTTACTGTTAGGAAGTTTCTCCTTAATTCTAGGTTGCTTTTCAGCTTGATTAGTTTCCATCCATTGTTTCTTATCTTGCCTTCTAGTGCTTTGTAAAATAAGTTGACCCCCCTCTCTTTTTTGTGGCAGCCCCTCAAATACTGGAACACTGCTATCATGTCTACCCAGTCCTTCTTTTTTCTAGACTAGCCATACCCAATTTCTGCAACCATTCTACATTTTGTCTCCAGGCCTCATCTATCGTTTGAAGGGAATTAAAATTTGAATATTAATTCCCAACATCTAATTAGCTTTTAACAGTGTACTGTATCTCTTTCAACAAATGTATAGTATTGGTTGCATCGTTATTGTTTACATTTAAATAAAAATTGCTTTCTTTACTTCTTCAAAAGTCCAACTCGTTACTTTTTTATTTCTAAGTCAGGAAACTCAATTACACATAATTCTGAAAAAGGATACAAATTTAGGTCTACATTCATGCATCATAATTAAAAGCAAATGTTTCTGAATTTACATGATTTTCATTATCTGTCAGCAGTGATACTTGTATTGTGTGACTAATTTACTGCCGACTATTCAAGCTTGAAACTCTTAAAAGTCAGCATAGTTTAGGTCACATTACTTGGTTTTAGAATTCAAAAAATAATGGTTTGTTTTGTGACCACATTTACTCTGATTTAAATAATGCTTAGAAAATATACTCAATCTGGAATTATGTATTCAAGGAATACGAATTCTGTAGCTACTCCTGGGATTACACCGGGCTCTTAGGATTACAATCTAATTATGGACTTTTTTAAAAATATGTTACTAAATTTCATATTCATCACTAAGCATTATAAAACCCACAGCAACTACTGATGTAGATTTTACTCAAGTTCAAATCTGAATCCACCGTTAATTAAATTCAGAGTTTTAACTTAATCTAATATACATTCATGATACAGTAGATAATTTACTTTGCTTTGCACGATCACAGTGAAGAATACACTTTGCATGGCCCCAACTTCAATCTTCAGGACATTGAATTTCTCTTTTCTTCTGAGATCATAGATCTCACATCAAACACTAATCAGAATGTTTCTTCACAGCCATGAGGACTAAAACCTGTGCTTTAAAATCTCAGGAATGAAAAGAAGAAGCTACTTTAGCCTAAATAAAATCAAATGTAGTCTAACGGTATCTACACGGACAGAAATGGTTCTTCCCTTCCATCTAAAGGTGCAAAGGAGGGAAACTAGGACTTTCTGTGGGGAACCTAGCCATTCCTCAACTCAAGAAAACAGACTTCTGTTCTAAGATCCAAATTCTTCTCTTGTGCAGAATTTATGACACTGATGGCATCAACGTAGCTTGACCCAAAAGCCACAAGCACAACAAGAAGCAATGGATGAAAACTGATCAAAGAGAGATCCAATCTAGAATTAAGGAGAAATTTTCTGACAGTGAGAATAATTAATCAGTGGAACTGCGTGCCTTCAGAAGTTGTGGATGTTCCATCACTGAAGATAAAATCTTTAAAGAAAAGATTAGACAACCATTTGTGTGAAATGTTATAGGGCCGTTATGGCGAACCTATGGCACTCGTGCTGGAAGTGGCAGACAGAGCCATCTCTCCAGGTATGGGAGCCGTTACCTGTTGCTCTTCCGGGTTCTGGCGTGCTGGTCTTCATATGTGCAGGAGCGCCAGAAACCTGAAGAGCAGCTGCCTGGTGCGCTAGTGCGCCCCGGGAATATGAATTTCCAGTTTCCCATGTGCACATGCGGACTGACCAGCTGGTCTTCGAGCGTGCATGAATGTCAGAAACCGGAAGACCAGGTGCGCATGTGCATGCTGGAAACCGGAAGATCTTCTTCCCAGCACGCTCATGGGCACTGGGCGGCTGCTCTTCGGTTTTTCAGCATGCATGCGCTCCCGTTTTGGTACTCGGTGCTGAACAGGTTCGCCAACACTGCTATAGGGTTTCCTGCTTGAGAAGGGGTTGGACTAGAAGGCCTCCAAGGTCTCTTCCAACTCTGCTACTCTGTAAAAAGACTCAATTGTGTATAGTGAAAAGATGAAATTTCTGCCTGTGTCACACTTCTTTTCTCTATGGACCTGGCATTTTAAACTTTTTGTCCCAGGAGTTGTGAAGTTGTTTTCTCTCTCCAGGAGAGGGTCAGGTCAGGATAAGAGCTGGCGAGTCATTGGTTTAGGTAGGTTTAAGCTTCTTGCACATTCACTAGAAAGTCCAAGCTGTTTCTACAAACTGAGCTGCAAGGTTGAACTTGTTCTTACAAGCTGAGCATCAAGGTTGAAAATGGCCTTTCTACTTTCTCTAATTTGTGCTAGTTGAAATGCTGGGACTCAGTTGAAAGGCACCAGATTGAAGAAGTACTGTTTACTTAATTAAAAGTATTATACAATAAACTCTACCTCTTCTGCCTGCAAGTAAGCAATCAATAATTTTAATGGGAGGCTTATGACACCCCAGAGTTTATCAAAGGCAGCTCTGTTTTTTTTTTAACGTTACAGAATGGGGAATTTTTTAAATGCACAAGGAGCAATCCCATTAACTGTTGATAATTGATTTAAATGATATTAAATCAAATTTAGCTTTTATCTTGGCTTCACATGGTTTTTAAACATGGGCCCCAATGTACTACTCTAAGGTTAATTGCAGCTCCCCATCTGTACTGCCAAGCCTGAAAATGTCTGCTTTCTTGCTATAATATCTCCGCACAGCTTTACTATGGAATAGTAAATAGTAAATATATGGCTTTTGGCCATATAATACTGCAGTTTACCTATAGCAGTGATGGCTAATCTTTTTGTCGTTGTGTGTTGAAAGCGCGCACACGCACCCATAATGCAATGCGCATGCAACCCACCACCCTCTGCCCCCTGCACATGCACACGTGACCCCCGGCACCCCGTTTTGGGCCTAGTAGGTCTCTCTGCAGCCTCCTTGGACCAAAAAAGGCCCACGCGGTGTGTGCGCAAAATCCCCCAGCCACACACATGCATACATGACCCCTCCTCACCCCTGTGCATGCGCACATGACCAAAAATCAGCTGGCTGGTGGGAGGCGTGCACACATGCGTGGTGGAGCTGAACTGGAGCGACGGCTCACGTGCCTGCAGAGAGGGCTCTGCGTGTCATCATGGATCTATAGGGTGAATAGTAGTACAATGGGGAATAATACTGAAGTTCACCTACGGAATTGCTGTGGGGAATATGCAGACGATTGGAAGACAAAATCACTCGCATTCACTCTACATTGGAAGCCAGCCTTGAGGCAGACCCAGTAGAAGTTGTGGGGATTTCGTCTGGTTCAGTTATCTAGTTTACAATACAATACAATACAATACAATACAATACAATACAATACAATACAATACAATACAATAGTTTGAGCCAATTGAACCTAAGGAAGAAGGCAGAGGCTTTGTGATTGCTACCTTGGTCAACCAGTACGTTAGATTCATGCCCAACCTTTCTTTTTAAATTTTCCTAGGAGCGGGATGTTGTGGGGCCCCTGTCAATCAAGAAATATTGGCTGGCAGGAACCAGGAAGTGTGCCTTTATGCAGTAGCCCTTCCCTTCTGGAACATTCTTCCTTTGTTGCTCAGGATGGGCCTGACCCTGTTAGCCTTTCATAAGGTTCTAAAGACCTGGCTATGTGCCTGAGTCTGGGATCCTGGAAGTGTTAACGGTCTGGTTGCACTGTTAATTTTTATGTCATTATTATCATAATTCTCAATTGCATGTATGTAGAATTTGGGAGACTTTTATGGTTTTAATTGGTGTAATATTGTTCACCACCAAGTCAATTGAATTGAGTGGCTATAGAAATTGAATAAACGAAATAAACGGAGGGTGGGAGGGAAGGATGGGTGGATGGACAGATAGGCAGACAGACTTACTGGGTCTGTCTTACTGGTCATGCATGCAACAACCCTGAATAAGTAGTTCCTTTCTGCTAATGCGGAACGTGCTTTAGGTTTGACAAATTAAACGTGACAGATGAATTGCTCCTATTAAACAGATATCTGCATACGTTGTGGTATTTCCATTATTTGTATTAGTTCAAATTTGCTTGTAGTCAATTTGTAGAATGTCACACCCATCGTGGGTTTTTAGAAAAAAACTAAATGTGAGGCCCATAACGAAGGTTATTTAATGAGAAAACTACAATGGGATAATCCACAAATTAATAAGATACAATATCACACGTTCTGCAGAGCAGATCATTTTAGCTGTAGCAACTTTTGTTGAATTATGATAATAATTCAACTTTTGTTGAATTATGATAATCTTTATCTGCTGTGATTCTGGTTCATGATGCTCAATTCTTTGTTTAAAACTCTCCCCTTTCTCAAGAACCTTATCCAATCAAAATAAGACAAAACAAACAAACAAAAAGGAATGGCACATCTTCTCTTTGACAGATGAAGAAAATCAGAAGTGGGTAGAGAAACCTTTTTAGAACAGCTGTCTCTTCTCAGAATTGTTCACCTAGTTCATCCAGATTACTGTTTGCCAAAATAAGAGATAATTAAGAAAGCCACTGTAATACAATGATGGTATATTGAGAAGGAAAGTGAAAAGGACACAGCAATTTCAAGGCCCATTAGAAGCACCAAGGAAATCAAGGTTTGCCAAATAGAAAGAGGCAACGTTGGTTGGGAAATTAATGCTATTTTAAAGCTTCTAAACAGGAGCCATGAATAATGCAGTGTAAAAAAAAAGAAATCTCACATCTCCAAAAATATTTGCCTTTTAGGAACTGCGGAATGGGTGCTCCAAAAGTGCATCCTCAAATATGGAGGAAGTGAGAGACGTCAACCTTAAAGTATTAAGAACTGGATATTAGATGCATGTTTGTAGATTACACTGAGTTAAAAAAAAACTCAGAGAATTGACATCTCGAAGGCATGACATCATTTGATCACTTCTGCACAATCTCATTCAACTTTTGGGAAAGGACATGATCAGAGAATATTGCAACTTGAAACGTGAACATATTCAGCATTCAAAGAAGTTAGGAGCAAATCACATTTAAAATACTTCTTTATCTTTCTTTCAGTGCCACAATTATGGATGCAATTCTCTCCTTGCCTCTCCTTTGGCATAAAATGAACTCATTTGATATAATTAGCTTCAATACTTTGTATTTCCATAAAAAGGATAGGGGCAATCATTTCACTTTTTGTTTTAAAAAAATCACCCAGGATTATGTGGTTAAACAGTATCCTAGAGTTTAAAGGTACACACATTGTTCATTAAACATTTAAGTACTTTTTGCATTTCTGTTTGTATACTGCAGTCTGGTATGTCCTGTAGTTTAATGCAAAAATACAAGATTCCTGAATATTAATGTTCCCAAAGCAAAGTGTTCCCAGTGATTCTACATTTAGGCAACAAAAACGAAATGCACGGGTACAGTATAGGTGGTACCTTGCTCAGTAGTAGTAACTGTGAAAGGGATCTTGGAGTCCTAGTGGACAACCATTTAAATATGAGCCAGCAGTGTGCAGCAGCTACCAAAAAAGCCAACACAGTTCTAGGCTGCATAAAAAGAGGGATAGAATCAAGATCACGTGAAGTGTTAATATCACTTTATAATGCCTTGGTAAGGCCACACGTGCTGGGTATGTCTAGTTTAATAGAAAGAAGAACTAGGGGAGACATGATAGCAGTGTTCCAATATTTCAGGGGTTGCCACAAAGAAGAGGGAGTCAAACTATTCTCCAAGGCACCTGAGGATAGAAGAAGAAATGGGTGGAAACTAATCAAGGAGAGAAGCAACTTAGAACTGAGGAGAAATTTCCTGACAGTTAGAACAATTAATCAGTGGAACAGTTTGCCTCCAGAAGTTGTGAATGCCCCAACACTGGAAGTCTTTAAGAAGATGTTGGATAGCTATTTGTCTGAAACGGTATAGGGTTTCCTGCCTAGGCAGGGGGTTGGACTAGAAGACCTCTAAGGTCCCTTCCAACTCTGCTATTGTATTGTATTGTATTGTATTGTATTGTATTGTATTGACGATTGGTAAATCTAAACATGACAAAGTGGGGGAGAAATGACTGGCAATATGGAAAAAAGCAGAAAAGACTCAAGCAAATTAGTTCAAAAATCCGGGAAGCAGCAATATTCTCACCACCTTAAATGATGCTAAGTAGTCCACTTTCCAGTGTGCTCAAGCCTCTTTCCCAATATTTATTTTGCAGTAACAAAGACGAGCTGAATGGAGTGCACTCCTTAGAGATTAATGAGCTGGATTTAATTGCCCTTGGCTGTGCTTGGGCCATTAGCTCCTCCCCACAAGTCATTAATCCCCTAGAAAAGCCTTAATGCCTCAATTATTATTGCTTAAGCATCACACTTGCATATTTCTTGGTTCTTAAATCTTGAAAAGAAACTTTTTCTCCCTTGTTAAAAATGACAGCATCTCACTGTAGTTGACAATGTATATGGGACCGAAGTGAGTTCAGCTTGATCCATCCACTCGCCCTTTGAGGCAACACAACTGGGCTGACCTTACTTGTTTTTACTCAAATGTTCCCATCATCATCTCAAAATAGTATTTATTTATATCATGGGATCATGGGGATGCGACAATGATCAGAAATAAAGGAATAAACCTGCTCTGAACTTGGTGGAAACTTCAATTCTATATGGGTTATGGATCTTAGATTTTTAATGCATTATTTACATTAGTAGATTGATTCAATCTTGAATCTTGATTGATTCTATCTGCTTGATTCAAACAATGTTGTGGTATAGGATCTAGTCTTGGTCAATCACTGGGACTAGAGGTTTAGCCTTCTGAGTTTTTGGATTTGTCCTGGAGCCCATCCTCAGGGAACTTCTTTCTAATGGAATGTATGCTTTAGACCAGGGGTCTCCAACCTTGACAACTTTAAGACTTGTGGACTTCCACAAGTCTTAAAGTTGCCAAGGTTGGAGACCCATGCTTTGGACTATTCTATACCTAGTATTTATGTGATGCCTGGTTGGATGTGCTTTTTATTGGTTGATTGGGGCATTGATGACCAGCTAATAAGTCATTGGCTCTTGTTTCCCTGTGTGGCCAAGTCCTCGGTTTAAGTAATGTTGTGGTCTAACTTCCTGGAGGCTTCCTCATTGATGGTGCTTGTTGGAAGCTGGTAGGCAGCATCGAAAATCATATGACCATAGAGATGTTGCAGCAGCCACAACTTTGTGAATGCAACTGGTGTGAAGATCCCTAAAATTTCTATTCAAAGGAGTAAAGAGTCTGGATTTTTTATGCCTTTTTAAAGTTAGCACATTTGAGGTATCTCTAAAGATTGTTGACCTATGATAAACCATTTAGGCTGAGCGAAAATTACAAACAGAAAAAAAGTTTTAGAAGTATATGGATCCTAATCACTACTTTGATTTTTCACTGAAAGATAAAATTTATACTCCTGAGAACTTACTTTCTTTTTAATTAGCATTTTAAGAGATTTATAAAATGGAAAATATGCTTAATAATCTCCAATATACTATAACTTAACTTGATCAACCATAATCAGCAACCAATTAACTGTTGAGTAGTCAAAATTTTAATTTGTTCATGAGCATTCTAATTTGTTCAGAAGAAAATCAGCTAACAGACCATGTTCCCAGCAGCATGGGAACAATTCTTTCAGACATTATGACTATGGTAACACTTGAGTTATGTAAAACAAGTGTGCCTTTCTAATTTGGATCAGTTTTTACTCATGGACTAATTTATTTATTTATTAAATTTCTGTATCGTTCCCCTCCCCTAAAAATAAGTGAAAAGATTAAAATGAACTGGTATTAAAATATTATTTAAAACTGCGCTAAAGCCATGCTTATAAGAGGCAAGAGACAGATGGCATAGGGATGAGGTCTTCTTACCCTGTCAGCTACCTCCTGTGCTGAGTGCCCGCATCGTGGAGTCAGGCCAACTGGCAAAGCTAGATTTTGATACCCTTTTGGAAGGTCAAAATGGAGGGGGCAGTTCTCACCTCCAGTGGAAGTCCCTTCTTCTTGATCCCATCTGCTTCAATGCCTTGAGAGATGGGGTCTGCTCCACTGGCACGAGGGGGGTGGGCTTGTCCCATTGGGGAGAGGTGGCTCCTCAGGACTCATGCCAGATCACATGACATAGATATAGAAGAAATCTGGGTTTCCTTGTCTGCACCTTCTTTTGCTCTTAAAGGAAGCTGTAGATGGTTTAATGATGTTGTCAGTGCAAGCCTTCTGAGGCCGGCAAACTCAGAAAGAAGAACCATCTGGATTTCTGGAATGTCATTTATTGCTGATCGGATAATGTAACATAACGTTGAAAGTCCAAAGAAGGGGAGAAATGTGAGAAAGAAATTCGGAGTAAGTCCCGTTTAATTTATCAACACATACATAGCAAAATTAAACGGGACTTACTCCGAATTTCTTTCTCACATTTCTCTCCTTCTTTGGATTGAGGAAACGTGGCCATAACAACTCCCTCCTGCAAATCCTGCTCTCTTCTCCATGTTCTCAAACATCCATGTTAGACCATTACATGACTGGCAGTTCCATATTTATACTCACTGAATAGCCTGTCGTACCAAGACTGGCCTGTGGAATTACAACTGCCATTGAGTTTAAAATTATAGTTTTAGCACCTGTAACTTATATAAGGCTAACACATTAATGTGAACTTTCTGGAGGAAGAAAAAAGACCCGAGAGAAGATTAAGTCTAGAGACAGAATAATATTCTCCCTACTGACATAGACCGAAAATAAAAAAAATCATGGTATTAAGACAAAAAAAAAAAATCAATATTCAAGAAGAGGCTGAGAGAGAAATACAGACATGTGGATGCAGAATGAGACACAGTAGATCAATATGTGGTTCGACAACTTTCTTGACATGTGTCTATAGAGTTTACGTTTTCCAATTTAGCCTCTGATATTGAGAGATCTTGATGAGAGGAGAAAAGGAGCATACATTGATTTCAGCTAAAAATGGGGGCTTACAATAGTTTGAGTGGAACTCGCACCTGAGACCCGAAGAAAACCAAATGGCCACAATTTGCACCCACGTATGATGAATGCAACAAGCTGTGGCTGGTATTAAGGCAGATGGTTTGCTTTTAAGCTTCTATCCTCACTCCTGTATAAAAGCAGTTCACAACATTAGCGGTAGTCATCCCCTTGAAAAAGATGTAACTTTTACATGTAATAAATGTGAGGCCTTAAGAAAAGGAACAAGTATTTGAACATAGCCAAGCAGGGCTGATTTAACAGGAGCTCTATTGCTGATTTAACAAGCTCTATTGCTGATTTAACTGAATTCAAACTTTACTGTTTTCTTTTTTATTGTTCTTTCTATTTCACAGGAGGTCTTTTCCATCAATTATGGTTTCCTATTGACACTCAGGCATACAGGACAGACAAGAAGATACTAGATATGTGTCATGTGTTGCGTAAAAACGAGATGCATGATGAATAAATTGAATAAATAAATAAAATAAATATAAAATAATACAGAGGAATTATTGAGTCTGTCATCTGCACCTCTTCAACTGTCTGGTTTAGCATTGCAACCAAACAAGACAGACACAGACTTCAGAGGATAATTAGAACTGCAGAAAAAACAATTGCTACCAATCAGCCTTCCATCGAGGACCTGTATAATGCACAAGTCAAAGAGAGGGCTGTGAAAGTATCTACAGACTCCCCACACCCTGAATATGAATTGTTTCAACTTCTACCCTCAAAACAATGCTACAGGGCACTGCACATTAGAACAACTAGACACAAGGAGAGTTTTTCCCCGAATGCCATCACTCTGATAAACAAAACTGTCAAATTATCTACTAAGACAGTATTACTATTATCTCTTTCCTAATACCAATCTCTTTCCACTTATGACTATAACCATGTTGCTTGTATCTTTAAAATTTACGTTGTTTTATTTGTTCCTAGTATAATTTGATTGCTTATTAGTAACCTATGACTATCACTGTTGTATCTTATGATTCTTGATGAATGTATTCTATTTTATTTTTCTTTAGGTACACTGAGAGCATATGCACCTGAGACAAATTCCTTCACACTTGGCCAATAGAAAGAAAGAATTCTATTCTATTTTATAAAATGGGCAACTCTTCAGTTTCTGAAAACCGCTCATCCTATCCTCTAAGAATCACACACAGGTTGTAGCAGAAACCACTGCACCCATTATAAGCAAACCCTTGCACATTTCTCCACAGACAAGGAATTTTTAAAGTTAAAAAAGTTAGATATCACTGCAGAGTTGCCTGTTTCTAAGTCCATGTAAATAAGTAAGTAATAATCAAATAAATAAATCATATTTAGATGCTTATGGAATTACGATGATCTACGTTTTTTAGAGAGTAGAAACATAATATTCTTTCTGTGGCTAGATTGTCTTGAGGCACAAAAACAGCCCAGTCAACCTTATAATAAGACATTAATGATTAAATTACTCATTATGTGAATAATGAAATAGTAACCTACTGAGATTACAATGTAAATAAGGACATTAAAAAAGAATAAGACTATCAAGGTGTCAGAACAACCTGCTACCTACAATCATGGAGGACAGATAAACTTCTTAGCAGGAATGATGGTCTGAATCTGATTCCTGTGTTTGAATTTCTTTTCCTTTTTAAAGGTAAAGGTTCCCGTCGCAAATATGTGCTAGTCGTTCCCGACTCAAGGGGCAGTGATAATCTCCGTTTCAAAGCTGAAGACCCAGCACTGTCCGAAGACATCTCCATGGTCATGTGGCCAACACGACTAAACACCGAAGGCGCACGGAATGCTGTTACCTTCCCACCAAAGGTGGTCCCTATTTTTCTACTTGCATTTTTACGTGCTTTCAAACTGCTAGGTTGGGAAAAGTTGGGACAAGTAACGCAGTGGTGGGTTGCAGGTGGTGCGCCCCATATGGGCGTACTGGAGCCTGCCCAGAGCACCGGGTACCGTTCCATTCCGGTGCTCCGGAGGGCCCACCTGCCCGCCCGAGCTCCTTACCTGTCCTTTAAGCCTTTGACACTTCTGTGCATGTGCATGGTGCATACAGTGCCTGCGCGATGCTCTGCCGAGCAGCTGGAGCGTCGTGCAGGCTTGCGGAAGCATCACAGGCAACTACGACGCCTGCATGTGCAGCACATGCCCATGTGGGTAACGCCGCGCCCGTTCCAACTGGTACCACTGAAGTAATGGGAGCTCACTCCATTATGCAGCGCTGGGGTTTTGAACCACCGAACAGCCAACCATTCTGATTGACAAGCTCAGCATCTTAGCCACTGAGCTACCATGTCCCTCCTTTCTTTTTACAGCCTGGGGAAAAAAAGTACCTTTTTGATCATTTTACTTTGAAAAAGCTGCCTGGCTTGAGAACTTTTTCACAGGAGCATAAAGCCTTTCCTTGCTGATTGTATTTTTTTTAAAGGAAGGACTACCTTATCACAGAGCACTGTGTCCTGGCTAATATTACATAATCATCTGATGATTGACAAGAAACAGGAGAGTCCTTCATGCTACAGCAGTGATGGGGAATCTATAACATGCATGCCAAAGGTGACACAACACATTTTGGGTGACATACCAGTGTTCATCATACTTGGTAACTATTTTAAAAAGCATGCCCCACCCTTGTGTGATTTTCAAAGGCTGCGCACGTAAGAATGGGGTACTTCTGATGACTGCCGGCTGCCTGCAATTTGACAGATGAAATCTCACCAGGCTCAGGGTTGACTCAGCCTTCCATCCTTCCGAGGTGGGTAAATGAGGGCCCAAATTGTTGGGGGCAATAGGCTGACTCTGTAAACCGCTTAGAGGGCTGAAAAACATTGTGAAGCGGTATATAGTCTAAGTGCTAGTGCTGCTGCTATGCTCTTGTATGGCCTTCAGAAGTTATGCAAGAGGGCCATGCCTTCACGTGGCCTCCAGAGCCTCTGACAAATTGTGTGAGAATGGGTCATGCTTTTGCACAGTTTTCTAAGGCTGCAAAGCCCATGGAAGAGCATTCTTGAAAGCCGCTTCAAGAATGAAGGTTTTGGGCGACCTGGAGCTGTCTTAGGTAAGCTGCGGGGAGCTGTCAACAGAAAGAGAAGGTTTAGGGTGAGGGGAGTCACACACATGATTGGACTGTATTATTTTTAAAATAAATAAATAAATGAATATATAAAGGATTGTTTCTCTTTTATTCGGAGTGGGGGTGGGATGTCCTGCCAGCAGTCAAGTTAGGCATTTTCTGAATTTTTGACTCATCAAACTCAGAAGGCTCAATATCACTTGTCCTGCTGGAAGTTAGAAGACACAAGGGTTGCATTTATTTTGGCAAAGTAAGAAACCAGGTCAGGAAAAGTTGGATGGTGTAGTTTGCTCTTCTGTCCTGTTTCTGAGCCTCCTGGATGCATACAT
The DNA here is from genome assembly GCF_964273705.1 of Natrix helvetica. Classification (NCBI taxonomy): domain Eukaryota; kingdom Metazoa; phylum Chordata; class Lepidosauria; order Squamata; family Natricidae; genus Natrix; species Natrix helvetica. Next base: position 331,018,584 of record NC_138548.1, on the reverse strand, counting down.
TCATCTACAGTATGGCACAGAACGGGCTAATGGCTTGAGCCATCGTCTTTAGATGCCATCTTTAAAAACAAACCTTTTCCAACGTGAATTATATTGAAAACATAAAAACCTTAAACACCACTGTATACAAATTGAGGTTAAGAACAGAAAATTAAAACAGTCTATTAAAACAATTATAACAGCCATTAGACAGGAAAATAATAACATAGTAGCAAAAGTAAGATTAATGATGTCATGTCATGAATATCTCATTAAAATTATTCTAATACAAGAGAATTAGAATTAAGATTGGAGAAGGATTTTGAGTTTCTTTGGTGAAGAAACTGGAAGTTGTTTTACTTACTCCTTTATCTATTATACTTACCTGTACAAGTTCATTTATATAAAATAAACACAGACAATTCTTCCCATCCTAGATATAGGAAAGAAAGCTTACTGATGTATTTTAGAAGGAAAACTAGAAAAACAAAGTTGGCATGGAAATGTCAACAGTAGTCACCAAATTCTCCTTGACTTCTGAAAGTATTTCTAAGGATGTTGTTTATAATAGTGTTTTTTAAATCAAGTGTTAAGGGATAATAGCACTGAAATATCATTTTGGAGAAGAGAATGTACCAGCAAATCCTCTGTTCCAGAGAACAGTTTCAAGATAAGGTTTACTTACACTTGTTGTGATAAAAAGAAGCATGCAAAATGCGTAAAAAATGGGTTATGTGGAAGAGAAGAAATTATAGGATAACTATGAAGTGGAACGTGATAACCCTAAAGAGATTTTATGAACACAACTTTTGATATAGCTCCCAAAGCCAAGGATATGGATAGGAATTATGTAGATTTTCTTTTGTACAATTTTACCGTTTTTCACAACATCAGAATTTGGTTGGGTTAGTATATATCAAATTAACTACAGAGAACAGTATCTACAGCCAGCTAACTTACAAAAAACTACGCGGTGCTGGCTGAATTCTAGAATTCCAGCAATACTAAGATCTCACAGTAAAACTACAATAAATCTAATTATATGTGTATAGAGGTCTTCAGTCACCCAGGTCATGGTTGTCCCAAGGTGCTTTTTTCAAAAGACAATTGGACTTTGTTTTCTTTGAAGACGTTTCACTTCTCATCCAAGAAGCTTCTTCAATTGAACTAAAGAAACTTCTTGGATGAGAAATGAAATGTTTTCAAGAAAAAATAAAGTCCAGTTGCCCTTTGGAAAAAGCACCTTTGGGATAATCCAATTATACTTTTCATTAGAGGAACTTGGTCGGCCATTTTTCCCCTTCCTGGGGTTATTACAAAATTCTTCTGATTTAGGCTGTTCCCTATATATTCATACACCTAAGAAATATCTGAAATTGCAAAATCAGAAGATTGAATTGGGAACCTCATCATTTCAGACACCGAACACACACAAAAATCCAGTGGGCTCTCTAACAATTAAACAGCAACAGGCAATCATTATTTAAACTGCAGTTTTGTTTTAGAATTTAAATTGGACTTTTCATTCTTTCTGGAAACTTATTTGGAAATTCATGATTGCATACATATAGAAACTGAAGAATAGAGATAGTTAATCCCATAGTCCAACACAGGATGAATGAGGAAGTAGATGTTGCTTCATGCATGTGAAAATAAAGCTCTTTAAATATCTAGTTGCTCTTTTCAACCAACCAACCTGCTTAACCCCATCTCATGTTCCATGCAATAGTGTTTATTTGGTCTGATTATCAAGTACAGATTGTGGACACTGTCCAGGACCCCACCTTTTCTGTCTCCCATATATATGTATCTCCTTTACATGTATACTTTTCTCTTTTAACGACTCTGTAATCACTTGCATTGGGGGAGAGGGGGGGAGCAGGGTGACTGAATGGAGCTCGAGAGTTTACTGGCCAGCTGGCCTTCCTGACGCCTATGTGGAGTTTGTGGCCAAAAAGAGGAATATTTGTCGCTTACCTAGGATCGAAGTCACAGCCCCCTGATTGTGAGGTGAGAACGCCACCTTTAGGCCACCGTGCCGCTTTTTATGTATACATCATTATAGCCTAATGCATTCCAAGTAAAAAGAAAATGAAGCCAACCAACCCACTCCCTAATGGTACTCAGAAGCAGACATAGGCTCATGAGGTTAAATTAAATTCTTTCCCAGTTCTGTCTGTCCATCAATTATTAGATTATATACGGTAGTGGTAGTGTACCTGGGAGCTCAAGAGGATGAAAATATTAGAATTTTCTCTCCAACCCTAATAAATGAAGCAAATAGAACCAAATCGCCAAAACCTGCTCTGCCTTTACTGTATCCAACATAAATATTCACTGTCTTACATAGTCTTCTTCTCATTGTCAATATTAGATGAAGCCAGAGATATGACTATAGGGTGGATTAGCAACTCTATAATGGACTCAGCAATCCACAGTGTATTTTCGCCATGAATAATTGAATTTCTATGTATTCCTTCCTTCCTTTATCCAACACCCACACACAGAAATGTCTTGCCTCTTTGTCCCTAATTTCCAAGATTATCCATTTTGTTTTGCAGTAGTTTGCCAAGGTCTCAAAAGGTATAAAAATGTATAAATTGTTCTGTACCAATGCAGAACAAACTGTGAAATAATGTAGATATGAGAACATCCATCTAGCAACCCTACCACATCCTTCATTATTTGATACTGGAGCTAGGCGGAAACTGACTAAAAATCTATTTTGATGCAGGGACAAGATCAAGGCAGGTAGATTCAATAAATGGTATAAGTCTTTTTTTTTTCAGAAAGAGAAAGCGAGGGAGAGCAGGAGGGCATCATTTCCACAGCATGTTTGAAGCAATTTCCTCGAGTGACAGGCTGTGTTTCGTCTTCCTGTACATTTAACCTCTAGATCTGGACAGCACATATTTGGGTTAGGCACATTTCTTTGGGGAATACTGGAATGGTTTCTTCAAATGACAGTTTTCTAATTATTTTGTCAAGCATCAATCTGTGAAGTTTCTACATTCCTCAGAGCCCTGAATGACTGGGCAATCACTGTTTTACTTATAGCCTAAGTACCATCGCCTCCAGAACACTTCTTCTCCTGCCGAAGAATGGAGGGGAAGAGGGAGTAATGGGAGAAGAGATAGGTGATAGGGTTTCCAAGTATATTCAACAGCAGAAATTCAACACGTCATAAAGTGCTACTTATATTCAAAAGCTAAATACAGCACTTGATCTTAGCATTAAACCTCTTGTCTGTTTTCTATTAGGGATTGACAAGAAGTGGATATCTCCCCCAGCTATGGAAGCATGGCAATCTTTCATAACCATATTTTTGTTGCTGAAATATTAGGGGTAAAGGACCATTCAAAATTCATAAGTCCCATTTTGGGACAGAATTTGACCTGGAGGTTCATGTAGAATTATCTGGCCTAATTTCAGGGCCTTCTTTATTTTCCTTTCACATATACATTGATTTCAATTCCATACCCAATCAATTAACAAAACAGAATGTATTATGCAGTTTTTGAACTAAAGACAACAATTCCTTCCTGGTTTGGCTGATTCCAGCTACTGCCACTTTTTCATCTCTTGCTTTCTGTGCCAATGCTGAAGTGTTGTGGGGAACTCAAAATTTTTATATGAAAGCTAAATGGATTATTAGCTGTTTAATGGAAGGAAGCAGTATATGTTCTACTTTAGACACAATTTGGAGTTCTATATAAATGGCAGTTCAGCCTTAGGACAAAATATGTAAACTTACCATAATTCTACTAAACCAAGGGTGTTGCATAAGCTTTTTTGAACAAAAGGTCACTTTTGGCCTTGGAATTGTAGGGAGCTGTACTCCAAAACTAATGGGTGGTACCAGAGCTGAAGTATTGACAGATTAACAGAGTTGGAAGGGACCTTGAAGGTCATCTAGTCTAACCCCCTGCCCAAGCAGGAGACCCTACATCTGCCTCTACCTAGGTTCGAACTCAGAATCTCCTGATTGTGAGGCGACAGCTCCACCTCTAGGCCACAGTAAACCTAATTGAAGTTCATGAGATGTATATTTAACTAAATTAAACATATTCAATATTTTTGGCTCAGCAACTTGTAGCATCCAGCCAATCTTAGCTGACCTAAAATAAGCTTAATGCAGAATCGGGTCTGGTTAGGGAAACCTAGGCTGTAAACTAAGACTAGGACGCAAAAACAAAACAACCACAAAAAACACAGGAGAAGCCAGTGGCAAAAACTGCTTCCCTATTTCTGCCAAGGAAATAGCATCAGTGTGTCTGCACAATCATCACAAATGAGGCTTGGGTGAAGGGAACCTTCAGTTCTTACTATGACGATGACTCATCCTACTTGCCTTGAATAGTCTCCCTCCCTCCATCGTCACTCATTTCAAAATTACAATTTGATGGAAGATTTTGAAAATCTCTGTGGGGCAGGAGAGATTTCTGGACCTCCGTGTACACAGCTCTGGATTACCACCAAAAGAAAGTATGCCCAGCTCATGTGGGAGTTTGAATCAGGATCAATATGCACAGTACCGTGGAGCAGAAAGACTAGCGTTGCTGCTCTTTTCATGCATATAAGATTATGATTTTGCTTTAATCTTCTTCAAAGGAGGATATATATGCATGTAGGGAGGTGGGGCATATTAAAGAGATGATACAGTATTTTAGTAATAATTTAGAATTGGCTTTTTGGTCAAAAGACTTCTGTGGCCAGCAAATCATCCTCATCTCTGAAATATATTGTAAGATACTTCTTGCAACATCTCACGATATAAAAAGAAGCATATATAGGGGTGTATGAAATTTCTGATTAAAGGCAAGGTTTTTTTATTTTTTTTACAATACATCGAGCACATACTCAATCAGCGTCTAAAGAGGAAAATCTCTAAGGAGCAGTAGGAAGCAAACAATTCTGATACGGTTTCTGTGACTTTTCCACAAACAGTAATTTGTTCTTTTGTATTTCTTCAATGAAAAGTCATGCATTGCAGTCCCCAACCCTTTAAATCAAATGATTTGCTGGGTATTGAGCATTCACAAGTTTCATCACCTTCTATAAAATATTGACTCTGTGCATTTGTTTCCCTCCCTCTAACTGCTCTCCAATTCTTAACTGTAATTGATTTTTTCTCTCTCTTCTCAAAGGCTTACTTCTTAAGGCTTATAACGAGATCAATAAAAGATAGCTTAATCAGGATGTAGCTTTAAAAAGTTAATTCTGCTCCCCCAATGCATAGTTTAAGAAAAGGGGAGGCAGGAAAGAATCCTGGAAAGAAGGAAACATATAAAAACTCATTTTTAACAAGCATCCTTCTCTGCTTCCCCGTGAAATGATTAACATCCAAATAAATAAGTAACAACCCCTTCGTCAATGGTGTTATGTATTTCTGCCTTTAATGTGCTTACTTTAATCACCCACACTTGACATTACCTTGTCAATGTAGATAAAGCTTCGCTGACTCTCCTGCTTAATAAAATTCTCAGTTGGAGTTTGTGAACACAACTCAATCTGGCAAGTGCTTGCCAAGCAAATGAAAGATTTCCCTTTCCCCTCCCAAACATGGCATTTCAACAATGATCTTTGCTTTTCTTTAAAATCCCCGATTGGGTATAACCACGTTTTCTTTCAGATGCAAATGGTTCCCCTTAAGATAAAGATACCCCGGTAGGCTGGTGACCCACTTCATAAATGTTGGAAGCTGACAACTCGCCCTGTTCTCTTGAAGGGAATGCCTTCCCCCATCTTCTCCATCCTGGTTTTTAAGTAGAATGGACATTCTGTGCAAGGGGGTGGGAAGTGAATATATTCATGACATCCTGATTCTTATTGAAGGTGAAGAATTGCACAATCAACCCTTCATACATGTCTCCCCACTGATTGCTGCTGTCACTCCTTTAGCTGCTCCAAGCTAAAGAGGAGAGTAAGTGCTGTACCTCCACCACTTAAATTGCTCTGCCAACCAAGTAATTTCCCCAACCAGCCTGAGCAAAACCAGCATTGTCCTCTGAAAATTTGTTTTCTCCTTCCATAAGCAAAAGTAATTTTATGCAACGCCATCTAGGCTTCTGTCAGGCTTCATTCAAATGCATAGGGCATGTTCAGCGGTCAAGTTATTATTATTTTTTCCACTTTTACTCTTGGCCCAAGACATCTAGAATAGAATTTCTCCATTTTCTTCTCAACATTTGCATCCTGCCTTACAGGACAATAGCAGACAAAAATAAACAAAGGCCATAATTCACAAGGAAACATACATATATATATATATTTGTCTGTCTGTCTGTCTGTCTGTCTCTCCCATCCATCCATCCATCCATCCATCCATTTATCTATCTATCATCTATCTACCGTATCTTCTTTCTAACATTTATATATCTATCTATCTAATGCACCACACACAGATCTGTGACTTAGTGAGCTTCTTTTTCTTTTGTATATTGGTAATATTTTTATAACAAAAATTAGAAGTATTATATGCATGATTACTGCCAATCTATGCAAATATTCAGGTCAATTAAGAACATATCCCCTTCCCTATTTCTCCACAATGTAACAGTCTAAATGTGAGAGCTTGAACAGTGTACAATAGGAATATTTCCAACTTTTGCTTGCCATAGGACAAGAAGCTTAAAAGCCATTTGAGGCTACAATCTCATACGTGTCTACTCAGAAGTGAGTTTAAGACTTGTATAGGATTGCAACCGTTATCAAGTGGAAGCACAGAAGTAATCTAATTATACGATTCAACCATGCAGAGCTCCCCTCCCGCCTTTCAAGTAAGTAAACAGAGTAATATTTTGATTGTTGACGACTAGAGTACAGGGAGTTTTTCTCTCCCTTTTTCATAGCATGAAAGCCCAGTGTTTCTATAGTTCAGAAAAAAAAGTCAGCATGGACACAGTTCTAAATAATACAGAAAATAGAAAGGAATTTAAAAACCTTTCCACGGTGCTAGTTATGAATTGATTAAAAATATAATAAGCAAAATAATCTTAAACATAGAATATTCTGGTTGTTGCAAGTATTATGATTTACACATGGCTATGATTTTAATATTCTTAAAGTACAGCAATAAGCCTGAAACTGTATGGGATACTGGGGGTGTGAGCGATGATAGGAAATAAAATGTTGATATTAGGGACAATAGAGGACAGGAGAAAAGATTTGTTTTGAACTTGAAACAAGTCATTTATATCCCACAAGTTCTGCCTCACTGCTTTGGATTGGCCACAGCAATAAAAGAATACACAAGAACCACAGCGTTCTGATGCTTTGATGTTCTAGAACAAAATCTGTGTCCTGCTTGTGCTTTCAATATTAACTCACACAGTTGCTATGGAAACTAGCAGTTTAGTCAGGGTCAGGGAAATAACAGCAGACAAGGAACGTAATCTAAAGCAGAGTCTCTGAAAGAAGCCTGCCTGAGTGGTTTTGCTTTTAAAAGGAGTGCACAGAAGATTAGTTAAAATCCAGTCCTGAGTTCCAAGAGCCAGGACAATATTCCCAGCCAGCCCAGGGCAGAATCCACACAAACGTCAAAGCAGAACCAGAAATCAAAGAGTTGCTTCCAATGAGGGATCATGAGTCATGGCTATTTCTTAAATCAAGGGACTTACTCCCTTGTTTTACAAAATGTTTTCTTCTGGTTTGCCTGGGAAGGCTGACACCAGTGGATCTATGAAAGGCTATTTGAAAAAAGTTATTTTGCTTTTTTCAAGCTTGCTGATAGAACAGTGAAACTGACAAGAAAACAGCAAGAACTATAACTTTCTCTAGAAGCTCAGACATCAGAAATAATGCTAAACAGAATCTTGAATGAAATTTTGAAGCCTGCTGGATAATACACTGCTGTTCTGTAAGTGCAGCTTACAGAGCAGCAGTATGTTATCTGTATTGAGAGGCACCAAAAACTAACTAGCTATCTATGCTCCAAGTCAATTTCAGCCTTTGAACGTTCTTCAAGGGCAAGCCTATGTAAAGTCCATTAAAATATTCTAAATTGAAAGGAGGAGCCACAATGAGCAAGGGCTCCTGATCCAGGAATAGACACAATTGGTGCATAAGTTGATCCTGTGCAAAAGCCCTTACTTTCAGTTGCCACATGCTTCTGAAGCGGGAATTGTGAGTCTAAGAGGACTTCTTCTTGGAGAGGAACCAAACACCTCAAGGCTATAGTGCAAAAAACCCACAGAAGAAAGGCCTTGTAACTTTATGATACATAGAAGAAAGGCCTTCTAACTTTACAATATCCACAAAAGTTGAGTCAAAGCTATCATAATTATTCCGTCAACTATCTACACCAGCTGTCAACCCTGGAGCCATCTTGAAACGTTTTCAGGATTGCCACAGCAAGGCTGGGTAGAGCTGTGGGAAAGGGAGGGGGGAGCAGAGGTAGCTGGGGAAGTATGTAGCCAAAATAACATTTTCTCTTCCGGGAACCAAGGACACTCTCACCACCAGACGTGGATGGGAGTCATCCACGTCTGGGACTGTGACCTGATTGGGGCATGTGATGGTTGTGTGTAATGGGGGGGGGAGGGGGAAGAGAACTTTTGGATTTTGAATAGGGTGGGGAAAACCCAGGGAGCTTTAGAGTTGGGTTTTTCACCAGATATGCCAATATGATGTGCCTAAAAGTCTATTGTCAGCCCTTGGGCTGCCATTCAGGAGGGAGGCTGTCTGTCGTCAGTGCCACACTCGCTCGGCCATGCTTACATGCCGTCAATGCTTCCACTGCTACTAACGCCTCCTGGACAACAGCTGCACTTCAGAGCCTACTCTGAAGTAACTCTTCTACTCGGGTGCAACTGCCTACTCTGACGTAACTCTTCTGCTCGGGTGCAGCTGATCAGGAAGGAGGCAATGATGACACTGAATGGGGGTGTGGCTGAAGATCATGGTGATTGGTGCTGGTGGTTGGGTGTCATCTGGGTGGAGTTGTCGGTGGAAGTGGGTGGGGGAATGATGTATTGTATTTGCTTACCTTTGTATCGTTTACATTCAGTACACTTGATTGCTAGAGTGAGATAAAAACTTTGCATCAAACAAACTTGTCTCTCTATTGGTTTTTTTCAATGTGACTGCCGAAACATGACATCTATACTTTGAGGAAGCCTCTGGCCTTGGAGTTTTGATTTCATCTGGGCTGTTACTTGGACCTCTGAAGCTAGCATTTATTCTGGTCCTTCTTTAAATCCCTGTAACCTAATCCTATTTCAGAAGCAAGTTATTCTGGACTATTTCCCCCCCCAGATGGTGTAAGAAATCTTAAAATGCTATTACATCACTGAAGCTTAGAGGTTTACTTTAAGATGCTAAGGTCTGCAAATGTAGACCTCCAAGTATGCAGTAGTGGGTTTCAGTTCCCTTTGCAACTGGTACATTGCAACGGGAGCCGGTCGTGCACCAGGGGCACGTGCGCTGCAAACGCACCCACTGCCTGCGACGCTCAGCAGAGCATTGCGCAGGCGCTGTATGCTGCGCACGTGTGCTCAGATGGCCCGTTTCCTTCAAATACAGGTAAGGAACAAGGGCGGGGGGGAGGGGACTCCAAAGCACCATTCCGTTAGGGTGGCTGCTGCTTCTGGCAGGCACTGGTATGCGCGTAACAGGGAGTACCGCCTGCAACCCACCACTGCAACTATGCCTTTAGAGAGTACCAGGAACATATCCTTTAAAAGAATGCAGTTACTACAGAGCAGATTTGCGTTTCATTGCCCACAATCCAGATCCGTTTTATGACAACCACCTTCCCTTCATCCAACATTTCACTTATGAATACTTCCTGGATGCTGTTATTCAGCCAATTCTGAATCCATCAGTTGTGTCATTTAGCCCACATGTTATTTTATTAATGAGGATATTATGAGAAACTTGCTGGCATAGTCTCTGAGATCAAAGTACGTCCCTGATGTATTATGCTAGTTACTCTGCCAGAAAAGGAAATAGGGTTAGTCTGACATTACTCGCTTGTGGCAGCCAAGAATCTGTGTGAATATCTTCTCTTTCACAACATGATTTATCTCTGGCAAACAGCACCCTCCCATAGTTCAATTGAACTCCAAAGAAAATTCTGTATTTTTTTTTTCAAAAGCAGTTCCACTATCATTGGAATTGTTCTGCTTGCCACTAGAATTATTGGAGAATTTCTTCTTCCTCTGCGGAAATTCAGAGAAATCCTCTAATTTTTTTGTTCACAAATATGAAGGACAATCTTGAAAGACCATCTATATCCAGCTCTAATTTAGATTTTTACTAGAGAGAAAGTATTTCTCGCTAGGAAAGCACTTCAGTGCCTTGTTCACATCAAGCTGCTTATCCACATTTCTACCAGCGCAGGATTTTATAACTAAGTTCGATGAAGCCTACATTAGTACCCCCTCCCAGTCTAAGCAACCTGTTACGTTCATTTTTTAAAAAAGAGCATTAAATCACTTCTCTATCCAATGGATTGAAAAATGCTCGTGCAGCAAACAAAGGTTTTGCCTTGAAATAAGGAAGGACAGCACACTAAATCATGGCAAAAAATGCTTGCTTCCCAAAAGGGGAGTGGAAAATGGAGAAACATTCTGAAACAAATTTAAATGCATTGAAAAGAACAACACACAAAAAGAAAATTGCTTTCCTGAAGTTGCGGTTGTCAGTAAAATACAGACTTTCAGAAAGTACTGCAGCAAAATCATGGATGAATAAGTAATATTTTAATTGCATTTATTATTTCTATTAAAAAAAAATAACCTCCTTCTGATTTTACAGCCAGACAGACATTGCAGGAAAAAGATCCCTGGACAAATAATTAAAAGGCACAATTCAGAATTTTAAAATACATCATTCCAGGTTTTGTTTTTAAAAAAACAAACAAAAATAAAATAAAATACTGTTTACAGAATCTAAAACTAGTGTATTCTCACTGGAAACAAGCTCCAGAAACAGGATCGATTTTTTGATATTTTAATTATAGCTCAAGTTATACTGTATATCCCAGTGGTGGGTCGCGGCTCCCGTTGCAACCGGTACGCTGCAATGGGAGCAGGGCATGCACAGCGGGCATGTGTACCCACTGCCTGTGATGCTCCAGCTGCTCGGCGGAGAGTCGTGAAGGACCGTACGCTGCACGATTGTGTGCAGATGGCCTGTTTCCTTCAAATACAGGTAAGTAACGAAGGTGGGCGGGCGGGGCCTCCAATGCACCATTCCGATACAGTGGCTGCTGCTTCCGGCAGGCACCGGTAAGCATGTACCAGGGTGTACCACCTGCAACCCACCACTTTTGATAATATTATATGTTCTCAAACGTCTAAGTATCTTCATCAGATCAAACTTTTGCCTGGTTCTTCTATATCCAACAATTAGTCATGAGCATATTCTCTGATACCAATTCTCTAGTATCTTAATAGAGATACTTCCCAGTCTTGCTAATCAAGTACTTTTAGAGATTCATGAACGTAATTTTGGAAGCTATATTTATACAAAGGATATGATGGTTTACATATTTTACTACTAAAGGTAAATAAAGCTTTACCGTGCTATTCATGTCTGACTCCAGAGGACACTACTCATCTCTGATTCATAGTTGAAGAGTCAACATTGTCTGAAGATGCTTGCAGGGTCATGTGGTTGGCATGACCATATGCCGAAGAAGCACAGAATGCTGTAATATTCCCATCAAAGTGGTACCTATATATCTACTTGCATTTGCATACTTTCAAACTGCTAGGTGGGCAGGAACTGGAGCAAGAACAGGAGCTTATCCCATCACATGATACTTGAGTCTCAACCTGCCACTATTCCAGTCAACAAGCCCAGCGTCTTAAATACTTGGCCACTGTGCCCTACTTCATTAGTAAACTGCCCCGAGTCCCTTTTTGGGAGAGGGGGCGGTTTAGAAATGCGAAGAATAAATAAATAAATAAATAAATAAACTATCGCCTTGTCCCTAAATACAGCTTCCTAAGCATGCCAGGAAATATGGCTCATAATTTAAGGCTATAAATGCAATGCTCATTAACAAATAACCTTTTTTTCATTATGCCATTTTTCTCCAGCTTAGAAACAACTTCATACTGTGCTCTTCACACCAGGCTTTGACAATATTCTCTCCCACCCTCTCAAAAAATAAACCCAAGCAATAAACCAAAGATGTTTTCACACTGTTCAAAGAACAACTAGGCAATGAAGCATGTAAAAGATACATGGCATTTGAATTGGAATGCAAAATACTTGTTAATGACCATAGAAAAATGTGGTTGGTTCTCTATTACTTAATGACATGAAATTTGACAAGTCAAACAAATCCATTGCTATCATACTGCATTACATTTGAAACTGAGTGCTATTTACATTTCATTTCATTTCATTCAGAATTAGGCACTGGGCAATTGAGGTGGAGAGTATTGTTTTCTAAAAAAGCGAATTCTTAGCCAAAATATATAATCCATTAAAAATGACATCTTCTTCATTTTCATTACATTCAGTGAACCTTAAGTGTATAACTAGGGACTTATGTTTCAGTGATTTTAATAGTAGTTAAACACACTTTATCTTAACACTAACTCTTTATGAGGTGGAGTTGGTAGTGTTCTCTTTGATTGGTTGGTTGCTTGCTTGCAGATTTCTTAGCATTTTTATTATCTCTTCTGAATTGTGTGTAAATGTGATTTACCCTTATGTGTCCATTGATGGCAATTTTCCCTGAATGCTAAGCTTCCAGGAATTTCCTAGCACAGAGGTGTCAAACACGCGTACTATGGGCCGGATGCTGAGCATACCCACCCCCAATTTATCGAAGGGGAAAAAAGTTGCGATACATCATGTGACAACAACATGATGCCACGAGTTTGATACCCCTGCCCTAGCATTTTTGGATTTGTCTAGGATGCTCATGGTTTCCCAGTTGAAACTATGGTCGAGTCTGTTCATGTGTTGTAAGATTAAGGAGTTTTCCCTCCAATCTCAATTGCAGTTTGTAACCTGGGGGACCTCCTAGGTTTACGACTCCTGCTTAACAGTTGTGGCTTAGAGGACCTTTGCACAGCTTTGTCTTATGGTCCAATTATGTTCATTCCTGAATCAGCAAACCCTGCTTAAACTGAGTCATGCCTAAGTTATTTCCAGATTGGGCTACTGTAATGTGCTCTACATGGGGCTGACCTTGAATAATATTTCAAATCTTCAATCGATACAGATCAAGGAACAACCAAGGAGAAATTCATACTCCCACCAACATTGGCAGATCAAGCTATGTCAATAAACCCCACACTCAGTAGCACTGATGTGACTAGTGAGGTAATGAAATGTCTGCTAGTGAACAGCCAAGCCTTACTGTATATATTATCTTCTATTGGAATCTTTATGGGTTATTGATTTAAACATAGCAGTAATGAATTGTTGTCTTTTGCGCTATCTTGGAATGCCTCAAATGAACTAGCCTACTTGGCACTGGCAGGCAGAAACACCAGTTGGACTCACAATAAATTTAGTTTACTTTGGAATAATGAGCCTTTTACTCTACTGCCAAGTAATTGTTTCAGCTAATTACGGAGAGAGCAAATATTCCGCTTTCTTTCCAAAAGTGATTTTGTTGATATAATTTTGTCATTAATAAGGAAGGAACTACATCTCTCTGCCTGTAAACTAATAGTTACATCTCCAATTCAAGACACTGCTCACCTGTCCTTTAAGGAATGTGGAATCTGTTCAAAGTTCATTGGGCGAGTTCGGAGGAAAAGTTGCTTTAAGATGCAGAGTGTTATTAAATTATTCTTTCTAAAAAGCTTGATTTCTTTCAGTGGAAAAGCAAGATTGCTGCAACTGAGACCGCCATACAGGATGCCTAATTTTTTTTTTTTATATCAGCCCCTGAAGCTCATATCTTTGTTCCATCTTCTTTCCTATTTTCCCCATTTTTATCTGTTTTAGCTATTTATGGTATTTCATGTATCATTTACACCCCCCCCCCCCATGTAGCTTGTTATGCTAGATAATCCTAAAAGCCAGATTTGTTGAAATAGTAGGCTCCCATTTTCTAAAAATAAATTCTAAGAATTTGTGCAACCACAAGGAAAATGATAGCGGAGAAATATATTTTTTAAAAGGACAAACAATATTATGTTGACACTTTTGATAGCTGTAAATAAAGGCAAAGGAGTAGAAATATTTAATGCTACTTTCCTTCATGATTCTAACCAGTGCCAGAGGATGTTTAGAAAATGAACATCATGAGACTTGATAATGACAGTGAGGCTCTAACCCTTACTTGCACAGAAGCAAACAAAATTAGGCAAAGTGTCATGAATAAGAAAAACAAGAAATAAGAAAGGCAGGTATTGCACTTAAAGGAAGAGGAGAGGACATCATATAGATAAATGGTATGTGGGGATATGTGAGTGGAAGGTCATGGAGAAGATCTGGAAAAACCCGAAGGTCAGGAACCAGATTTTAAAGCACATTTCCTAAATCTTTTCAGCCCTTCTATTCAAATAGGTTAGTGTGATGGGATATGAGCCTTGTTGCCACAGTGGTGCAGTACTGCAGGCTACTTCTGCTGACTGCCGGCTGCCTGCAATTTGGCAGATCAAATCTCACCAGGCTCAAGGTTGACTCAGCCTTCCAGCCTTCCGAGGTGAGTCAAATGAGGACCCAAATTGTTGGGGGCAATAGGCTGACTCTATAAACCACTTAGAGAGGTCTGTAAAGCACTGCTATTAAAGTGCATGGCAGGACAAGTTACTGTGAGGAAAAAAATGGCATTCTTCTAAAACTCTACATAATTGATGGATACCTGCATTTAATGGGAGACTGATTGCTTGCAATATATCCATGAAATCCCCAATTAAAACTTTATCCTCCCAAATTAAGGAAGGAAGGGAGGGAGGGAAAGAGAGAGAGAGGAGGGGATGGGGGAAAGAGAGATGGGAAAGAAAGAGAAAAGAGAGAGGAGAAGAGAGGGAAGGAGGGAGGGAGAGAGCGAATACTTTTGGCAATATAGTGTATCTCAGATGGCCTGTTGACATGAACCAATCACTCTGGCTATAGCAGTGCCAAAAGGGTAGAAGCTAAAATCAGTCGTGCTGAAGGGCCAAGGGATTAAGGTAGCAGTTGGAAAGCGGCTTCATTTAGAAAGAACTGGAGGGGGAAAAACAGGGAGCAATAGCTGGAACACAGAGGAACACAGTCAAAGGAACGAGAGTTAATGATTTTTTTTAAAAAGGATGGCAATAATTTCTTTATGATTTGAACTCTACAACGTACAAACCTACAGGGCCCCCGACCGTACCTCCGTGTCAAGAGATGACATTCCTATTAGCAAGGTGCCCAAAGGCAAACAGTTTTTAGCAGGCCACTTAATTTGGGGGTAGGAGGGGGAGGCAGGGAGGGAGAGAACACACCTTGCCTGGTGGAAAAGTTTAGGAAAGATGCAGCAGAGTGAAGGCAGGAACAAGAGCCAAGGGCCTTTAAAGAAAATAGAACAAAAGAAACGAAGGGGCTAAGGCCGGGGTGGCGAACCTATGGCACGCAAGTGGCATGCGGAGCTATTTGTCAGGGTACGCGAGGCGTTGCCCTGTCAGCTGGCCAGCGCGCATGTGTGCGCTGGCAAACTGAGTTTAGCCTTTTTAAAGCCATTTTTCGCCCTCCCCAGGCTTCAGAGGCTTTATAGAAAACAGCCTTCCCCGACCTCCCCCCCCCCCCGAGGCTTCAGGACCTTCCATGAAGGCTACGGAGGACTAAAAACAGCCCTACAAGCAACCCAGAAGTGACTTCCGGTTTGCTCGTAGGGTCGTTTTTTGCCCTCTGGAGGCTTCAGGTAAGCTCTTGAAGCCTCCAGAACGACCTCCTGTAAAGCCTCTGGGGAGGGCGAAAAAAGCATGTAAAAAATGGGGGGGGGGTTCGTGCCTGTTATGCACGCATGTGCGCTGGGGGGGTGTCGCGGATTGCATTATGGGTGCGGCATGCACGCACACGACCCCCTGGGCTCCCCCTGCTTATGGCACAAAAGCCAAAAATGGTTCGCCATCGCTGGGCTAAGGGGACATATATCAGGGGACCAAAATTCTCTGACGTTCAAGAAACAATATAAATATTTTGCAGACATCAAAAGCTGAGGGCAAGGGAGCAATATTAAATAAAACAGATCAATGAAACAATGAAAAAAAGGAGCACATAAAACAATTGAGACTTTTTTTTAAAAAAAGGAACAACATAAGCAGATATTTCAATAAATATCTTTCAACCATTTGTCCAGGGTGGGAACCGAAGCTTACAATGCAAAGCCAGCCAGATGTATTGAACTATTGAAATATCCACAATGCACAGCAGGCAAAGGTGTGGATAGGTGTGCCTGATCGGAAATGCTGTGAGCAAGAATGAATGAAGATGCAAAAATCTACTCCAATAGTTTCCTGAGACTTACCACTAAAATCAAGAGGACATCCTTCTCTAGTGACCCTTCCTAACCATCCAAACCATGGGTGAAATGCTACTGGTTCTGACCGGTTCACTAGAACCGGTAGGAAAGAATGCCAAGTTTGCCTGAACTGGTAGTAAAAAAAAAGCTTTAAAAGTGAAAAAAAAAAGATTCCGTGAGACTCAGCTGTGCTACGCGATCGTCCGACCCTTCTCCCCCCCCCTTTTTAAAGCACTTTGTTCCTGCCAGTTTGGGTGAATAGGTCGGGAAAAAATGCTTCAAAAAGTGGGGAAAAAAGTTCGCCACGCCCACCCAGTCACATGACCCCTACTACCAAGCCACTCCCACAGAACTGGTGGCAACAAAATTTAAATTTTGCCACTGATTGCCAAATACAACTAAAACTGCTGTTTCTGTTCTACAATTTAATATCCAACTTTTCTTTGGATACATTTTACCAAAGAAATGGGTACTCCATCTATATGATGTGATTTTATACAGCTGAAAAAAGTGTAAAAGCATATATTCTCAACTACCTTTGCATCTTAATAAGACAGATAATAATAATAATAATAATAATAATAATAATAATAATAATAATGCAGCTGCTGCAAAAAAATCGCGCAGACTGACTATAAAATGCGGCACAATTCAGTGGCACAAATGATCCACTGGAATTTGTGCAAAAATTATAACATTAAAACAGCAACAAATTGGTGGGAACATAAGCCTGAAAAAGTCATCGAGGATCAGATGGTCAAGATCTTGTGGGATTTTTGCATACAAACGGATAAAATACTGGCGCATAATACACCAGACATCACACTGGTTGAGAAAAATAAGGTTACAATCATAGACATCGCAATACCAGGTGATAGCAGGGTCGCCGAGAAGGAATATGAAAAAATCGCAAAATACCAGGACTTAAAAATTGAAATTCAACGATTCTGGCACAAACCAGCAGTGGTAATTCCAGTGGTAATCGGCACACTGGGTGCTATTCCCAAAGCACTGGAATTACATTTAAAACAGTTAAAAATTGACAAAATCACCATCAGTCAAATGCAAAAGGCCGCACTGCTTGGATCTGCACGTATATTACGAAAATACGTTACGACGTCCTAGGCCCCTGGGTGGGGCCCGACTAGTAATCAATGCCAAATCCGGCGAAACAACTGGCCGCTGTGATACAATTCTGTTGATGCAATAATAATAATAATAATATCACAACAATTATTATTATTTCTCTGACAGCAACCCGTATCAACCATCAGTGCCAATCAATGATATTTGTGATACATTTTTTAATGTTCAGTTGACTGAGTTTCATGTTTAATAAATAAAAGTTTATAATAATAATAATTTTATGGGACTTTTGAATACAGACGGATCGTCATTTAGTACACAACATGCCAGGTATCACAGTTGTCGAAAACCGAAGCGCACAATTTATTGATGTCGCTGTACCAGGAGATGCCAGAGTGGAAGAAAAAGAACTAGAAAAAAAATCACGAAATATCATGACCTAACCATTGAAACTACATGATTATGGATGAAACATGTAACAGTGATACCCATTGTTATTGGGGCACTTGGTACCGTGTCCAACAATTTTACAAAATACATCAAGAAATTGCAGCTTCCTGCTATAACAGCAGTGGAACTGAAAAAAAATGCTTCTCGGAACATTATACATTTTAAGAAGATTGTCTGAAACGGTATAGGGTTTCCTGCCTAGGCAGGGGGTTGGACTAGAAGACCTCCAAGGTCCCTTCCAACTCTACTATTGTATTGTATTATAAGATACTTGGTTGATACCTAGGATGCTGGCAGCAACCCGTATCAACCATCAGTGCCAGTCAATGAAATTAGTAATACACCTTTAAATATTCAGTTGACTGAGTTTCATGTTTAATGAACAAAAGTGATAACAATAATAATATAGTATCTCGCAGACTATGCAATGAAACAATAATTCTAATAATAGAAGAGAAAACAATGCACAGGAAATAACACCTCTGCAAAGAAGCAAAATAAGAAAAAGTACCTAATTACATTCTGGAGAAGCCAGATTCACTTAAGAACCATGTTATTAATTTAACAACTGCAATGATTCCCTTAACAATTGTGTTATTAATTGCACAACTGGCGTGATTCACTCCACAACTGTGGCAAGAAAGGCTGTAAACTGGGACAAAACCCACTTAACAAATGTCTCATTCAGCAACAGAAATTTTGGGGTCAGTTGGGTTCATAAGTCAAGGACTATCTATGTACAATTCTATGTATGAAGACATCTTCTGTCAAAGTCAAGTTTTTGTGCTTTACCTTGGGATCTGCAGTGAGCAATTTGAAGGCTTGATACACTTGTGCTTCTTTCACACCTCCGCCAAGATCCAGGAAGTTGGCAGGTTTTCCACCATTAAGGGAAATTATATCACAGGTTGCCATTGCAAGTCCAGCACCATTTACTGTAATTAAGAGAGTTTAAATTGCTGATGTTTTTTTAGAAGACGAAATACGAACATGTGCAAATGCGGTTCCAAGATGCCAAAACCCAAAAAGTGGGAGAAGATAAAAGGAAAAAAGAAGAGAAGCAAGAAGAGAAAGGAACAGATGGAGAAAAAATTTAAACTTATGGAAAATGTGGACATTTGCTTCCAAGTCCTGTGAGTCTGATCCAAGGTGTCTCAATTTACTGAGTTTTTTTTTAAAGGAAGAGGGAGCACAGAAACACTAAATGAATAAATCACAGCCTAAGCAAGCATATCACCATATACTGCCAATATGTATTTCAATAATACTGAAAATGGGCATTGCTTATACCTAGCAGTGAGTAAAGGCATCCTTCTGCTCTTTCTTATATTCCCCCTCTATCTCAATGTGTGACTCAGAAATAGCAAAAATGGGGACATTTTTAAGGTACCACATTCCTTGTGAATGAGAAAAAAAATAGTTTCGTCTTTTCCTTGTAAAAATTAACAGAGGGGTAGGGACTGCTGGTGGGTGACAAAATAGAATAGAATAGAATATTTTATTGGCCAAGTGTGATTGGACACACAAGGAATTTGTCTTTGGTGCACATGCTCTCAATGTGCATAAAAAGAGAATAAAATACATTCATCAAGAATCATAAGATACAACACTTAGTGATAGTCATAGGTTACTAATAAGCAATCAAATCAAACTAGGAAACAAATAAAACAACATAAATTGTAAACATACAAGCAACATGGTTATAGTCATAAGTGAGAAGAGATAGGAACTAGGATGGATGAGAGGAATAATAGTAATACAGCCTTAGTAAATAATTTGACAGTGTTGTGGGAATTAGTTGTTTAGCAGAAAAAAACCTAAAAGGTGAGGGAGAAGAGGAGGGAGCTAAGCACTTAAGAAGGTGAGGGTGCTATGTAAGCTGGAGAACATTTTGCTGAATTTAACTCCTTCCCCCTCTTCTTGCATTCAATACAGCAGAGGAATAAAAAATAGCAATAAAAACCAATTATAAAATCAGAAGAAACTCCATATTTCATGTCTTCATTTTATTCCTTCACTTACCAGATCTTTTAGTCAGTTTTGCAGTTTTATGGGCCGTGCCTAATTTCATTAACGTTGCACAAAACAATGTTACAACAACAAATTCTTTCTAATATGTTGTAAAAAAAAGTTGCCCCTTTAACAAATTCCCACTAGTTACAGTTTTACCAACGCTAGAAAATGTCTTACTTTTCCCTTTAAAAAACTGTTGGGTTCTCTGTACCAAACTCTTCGGCTTTGCGGACTGGTGGGGGGAGGAATGGATGGGTGGGTGGAGAGGGGATGGTTCTGCGTGAGTAGTGGGCAAGCACACACACCTGTGCAGCTCTGTTTGCGTCAGCAGCATGCACGCATACTTGCCAATCATGTAATTTGAGTATGCATGTACATGCTTGCCTGCTGTTTGCGTAAGTGGGGATCTGTGTGTACACATGCACTCAGCCACCACTTTTGCGGACCAGTTCTGAACTGCCCAAGGTCCAGTAGGAGACCACGGCCAGTAGGAGACCACGTCCCCCCCGTTATATACATTAAGGGGTCGTCCCGTTGCAAATAGCTCATGAATGAGATAGAAGAAAATGGCTTAGCCCATTAAAATATAAACTTCGTTGCATAGCTAGACTTTTCTGGTGAGAGACAGATACATTTCTACCAGGGTTTGGACTTAGAGGTCCAAACAGCCGCTTCTAACCCTATGGTATTTCTGAACTTGTAATGTATGATACATAACATGTAATTACACATTTGTTTCAGAGGTGGGTTGCTACCAGTTCACACCAGTTCGGGTGGAAATTGAGACTGGGTCCCCGAACCGGTAGGGATGGCAGGCTAGCCATGTCCCCGAACAGGTTCCCCAGTCGCCTTTACCATTGCTGGCTTGTTATTTAGTTATTTTTTCATGTTCTGCGCATGCGCAGAACAATTTACAGGCAATAGCGCATGCAGGGGCAGCGAAGTGTGCACAAAGCGAACCAGCAGCAACGCTGGCAGCGATCCACCCCTGATTTGTTTGTTACGTAAACATGAACAGCTAATCTAATGTATAAGAAAGCCAATAAAGAAAGAGTTCTGCCAAAATCGAAATGACAAAGTAGGGAATTTCGGTTGGGATAAAGGAATTATGAACTCCCGTCTTAAAATACAATCCTGGGATTCCCATTAAAGAATAAACAGGTCATGAGAGATGTGCCTTTTTTTTTTTTGTTTACAATAAAAATAACACATGAGGTCACATTATGATCTGGATTACACAAACATGCATACACACAATACCAGCTTCCAGTCATGGGAAGACCCCCCCCCCCCCCCAGAATTGGGAAAATAATGTATGAGAGAAAAAATGTTAAATTACATTCCTAAACTTAATATCATTCTATGACAAAATGAAAACAGACACATCTGATTGTTTTGAAGTTACAAGTGATGTAGAAAATTCTAAAGTTTGATATCTATGTATAACATCAGAAACTTAAATAGCTTCTCTGCAGGAAATTCCAGAGCAGTCTGCTGCCAGGAAGAACCAATACATAAAATAATCAGAAATATCCCAATTATGAAGTTCTGTGAGTTTAAACCATCCATTATAATGCATTCTTGGATAGCTTCAGATTATAGTTTATGAGTGAGTAATACAGAAACTTAAATTCTGTATCATTTTATATAAGTGGTTGTTTAATGTAAAAAAAAATAGTATCAATATTCTTTACCTTGGAACGCAATCTCTTTCGGGAAAAAAATTACACGAATGAAGATTTGAACTTATAAATAAATTTTGTATTGATTGTCTTGGCATTATTCTACAAAAGAAGCCTTGTGAAAACAGCCAAACCATTCTGAAAAAAAAATGTGCTGGATACTTAGTTTCTGTAGGTTTTTGTTACTTGTTATTTATGTGGATTTTTTGAAATTATGTTCATTGTCCAGAGTCCCTTTGTAAGATGGGTGGTTATATAAATGAAATTCAATTAAAAATACTCTACAAAATAGAGATCTTTTCAGATGGCTTGTAATACAGGTAGTCCTCAATTAACAACAGTTCATTTAGCGACCATCCAAAGTTACGATGACACTGAAAAACGCTACATGACAATTTTTCAGAGTTATGACCTTTGCAGCATTTGATCATGTGATCAAAATTTAGATGCTTGGCAACTGGTTCACACTTATGACTGTTGCTGTGTCCCAAGGTTATGTGATCACCTTTTGTGAATTTCTGACAAGTACAATCAATAGGGAAGCCAGATTCACTTAACAACTGTATTACTAACTTATCAACTGTAATGATTCACTGAACAACTGTGGCAAGGAAGGTCATAAAATAGGGCACAACTCACTTAACAAATGTCTCACTTAACAGTAAGTCAAGGACTACCTGTGTAAGGAAAGGTTCATACTCTGAGTTCATATCCTCTTAGTGCACAGGTGTGCATCTCTGGCTCATTAAGTTTAGTGAATCAATTAGAGAGCCAATTTGGGCTAGCAATTAAGGGGCTGCCTAGAAACCAGGAGACTATGAGTTCTAGTCCTGCTTTAGACACCAAAACCAGTTGGGTGACTTTGGGCTAATCACTCTTTCTCAGCCCAACTCACCCCGCAGAGTTATTGCTTGGGAACTACCCAAAGTAGCAGGAAGTAGAAGGAAGGAAGGAAGCGAGGGAGGGAGGGAGGAAGGAAAGAAGCAAGCAAGCTGTGGTGTTCATAGAGCTAATGTACTAGTGGTATTAATCTAGATGGAGATTAAGTAGTAGTCTACAATTCTTTATGCAACTCTAAATTCAGTCCTTGCCCAACCATTATGGAGGGAGCTAGGAATCAAGCAGGAATTTTAGGCATGACTGTTCTCAAGGATCCTTAGCAGAATTGTTCTTTTCTTTTCATGGAAGTCTTTCTCCCTAGAAAAACCAGTATTATTTCATGCTTTGAAAAACTCTTTACTTCTAAGGTATTTGTCATAAGTGCTTGTAGAGAAGTTTGATCCAACTCTGTTTAGATATGTGATGTTAGGCATGCGGTTTTTCAGACCAGACAAGGAAGTTATAGCGATAGGATGTTTTTACTCACCAAAACAGGCAATGTTTCCATCCAGACCTATGTACTTTAAGTCATAATGGGCAGCTTCATTTTCTATTGGTTCATTCTCAGATTTGTCATCCATGGCAAATATGGATTTTTGCCTGAACTCAGCATTGTCATCAAAATTTATCTTGGCATCAAAGCATACCACTAAACGGAAAAGGAAATAAAAGGGTAAAGGAAAACAAAATTAGAATTTCACTCCAGATTTTTGGGGCTTGCAAAAGCAATTATCAAAAAGCAATTTGCCACAAACCTACTAGGTGTCAACCTACTAAGGGGAAAAATATATATATGAAATCTCTATGTTGCCTTCATTTCAGCCTGAGTATATGAATGGGATAGGTTCAAGTTGTCCTTATCTTCACTGAAATTAAAATAGTGCTTTCTCTTTTAAGCTGATGAGTTCAAGATGTCACCACCCATTTGTTCTGACCGAGGCTTCCAAAGAGCATGAAACAAACTCCTTGTCCCGGCAAAACCCCCTTTTATTAATTTACAGTGAATTCTGCTCATTCACAGCCAGCAAAGTCTTTCGAAGGAGGGTTTATGGTCACAGACGTTATCTGGCTTGGAGAGTTGCCAAGCCGACATCTGCAGAACTCGGCAAGGAGTAACCAATTAAGCAAACTAATTGTACTCCTGCAAACTCCACTCTCCTTTCGCTCCTCTTTTAATTTCCTCTGGGAGGAGCCATTCATCCTCTGGCCTTACTCCCAAGTCGACCCTTGCTCTTTAGTTGCTCCCTTTGTCTGGCAACTTTGTGCATCCACACACACTGGGAACAGGCTCTAGCTGTTCATCTGCCTCACTGCTGTCTGACTCTGACAACAGCAGATAACCGGCATACAGTTCTGGACCCCTCTTTGAGACACAGAGCCTTTCCCAGACTCCAGGACTGGCCCATGTTCCTCTCCAACCTCCTCACTGTCTGAATCTGCTGCCAGATCTGCTGGCCACTGGCGGGCCACAACATCACTATGTTAAAAGGTGAAATCAAGAGATCAGCAGAGGGTTGGATCTGACCAATGCTATTCAGGTTGATGTAGGCATGTTCTTTCCTTTCCAGTTCTTTCTTTCTGATCAGCCCTACCTGCAAAATGTCTTTGGTTGTCTCCCTATAGAGAGAACTATAATGGTGTACACCGGTTGTAGAACTGTAAATAATGCTAGACTGCTCAACTGGCAGCATTCTCCTTCTATTAAATCTACGTCTACTACAGGTTCAGTGCGAAGCTGAAATAGTGAAACAGGGGAACAGTACAACAGAGAAATGGCTTAACATTGAAATAACATAATGGCTTTATCACAAGGGCTTTGTTGATTCACAGGCTCTGATCCATCTCATAGCGAACAAAGCATTCCTGCAATTTTGTTTTAATTAACACAGCAGAGCACAACAAGTATCATTTTCAAACAGTGTTTCATTTCTAATTCAGTTTAAAAAGCCAAATTCCTGTCTCTGGTCCCTCTTGTCTTTCTTATTGGTGAAGAGCCAAGAAGCAACAATAAAACCATAGAGCAAAGTAAGCTCAGCAGAGTCCTGGCAGATACGTGGTTGCCAAGCATTTCTAGGCTTCTTCTTACATCTCCACTAGCAAAGAAAGCATTCCCGGTTTGCCTAAAAGTCCACCTTGTTCATGCCTGTAGTCCCACATTGGCCAAATTAGAGCATTACTATCTCACTCCTCTTTCCTAGTTTGAGATACGTAAGGGAGTTAATTACGCTGGCTGCAATACTCTTTGCTGCTGCAGTTGCAAGTCTCTTTCCCCTCTCTGGCAGGATGCTGTAGCCCACTGGCCCCAAAATATTTCTTAATATGAATCCTCAAGTGCTTATACGATTCAATCTGAAATGCCTGTGCAGGGAATCTTAACATTAAACAGAAGTAAGAAAGAAACATTTTTTTTAAAAAAGAAGCAAATAATAGAAACCCACTACTATGCAATACCCAGATCTCATCAAGAGGGTTAAATGAATCTGATTAGTGCACTATAACAACAATATAGGGAGGGCAGACAATTTTTATGTAGGCTTTCTCCTCCAGAACTCAAACCTGTCTACCAGTGGCAAAATTCGGTGTTGCTGTAATGTCCACAAGAAAAAAAAATGTTTACAGAATTATAGCTGTCATCTTGTACCAATTATTTGGACATATCTCTTAACAATTTCTGGACCATTGTATTTACTCCCATACTTATTGGCTTTTCACCCATGTAAACCAGGGAGTGACCTGAACAGTTTGAGAACATGTGTGTTATTATCCACTTTTAATATCAATACTTTTTAAATATATTTTAATGTCAGTACTTTATAACATATTGTAAAAAGTAATGTCTATTGCTGGTCTTTGACTGTAATGAAGATTTATTATTACCATTATAAGAACAATATAAACGAACTGAAGGGGCTTCAGAGGAAGAACTGAAAATAGATGGCAAAATGAAGGAATCACAAATACATGGTATATCGAGAAAAAGGTTTGATATCAAACTAAGTATTATTACTGATGCCTTCTTCCCATTTGTTTATTTAATGATAACTTGGCATTTATTCAAAAATAGCATGACAGACAGCTAAGTCCTCCAGAATCCCCACACATCTGCAAGAAAACAAAGCAGAACCTATGTGTCAACCTCTTTTATGCTTGCTTGCTATCGGCTGCCGTAGTAATGGGGAAGGGGGAAAATTGGCATTTGGGTGGGGACGTGTGCTGGAGAGAGAGATGGCCTGTGTGAATGAAAAGGGAGGATTGCTCTCATGATCTACTGCGCAGCTGAATGGACTTGTTTATACCCAACTCAAGGTCAACCGTCCCGGAATGCGCCCCTCATCACACCATTTGGGTTGGGAATTGGACATTCAGCCTTGTTCCCTGGGGGAGGGGGGAATCATCACACAAGGCATCATTTTGACATCACTTTGTGACTGCTGCTGTAGGAGATTGTTCCTAAGATATTGTATAGTTAAAACTGGATGCATTCTGTTTGTGAATTGCAAAAGTGAGGCCATTTCTAACCCTAAATATTAGGGTCCCAATCCAGATTATAATTGACATTGCCCCTAATGAAAAAGGTATATAGAATAGAATAAGAATATTCAACTCCCTGGCCAGGCAGGAAACCCTATACCATTTCAGACAAATGGTTGTCCAATCTCTTCTTAAAAACTTCCAGTTTTGGAGAATTCACAACTTCTGTAGGCAAGTTCTTCCATTGGTTAATTGTTCTAACAATCAGGAAATTTCTCCTTGGTTCTAGGTTGCTTCTCTCCTTGATTAGTTTCCACCCATTACTTCTTGTTCTACCCCCTCAGGTGCTTTGGGCAATAGTTTGACTCCCTCTTCTTTGTGGCAGCCCCTGAGATATTGGAACTGCTATCATGTCTCCCCTAGTTCTTCTTTTCATTAAACTACACATACCGAATTCCAGTAACCATTCTTTATGTTTTAGCCACGACTTTAAATTAGCATTATTTTTTTAAGAACCTACAGGATGAAATCTTCACGCAGAGAAAAATAACAGACAATGCATAAACGTTTCAGTTTCTAGCCTTATGTCTGGATCGCAGAATTTGTTCATTTGTTGGATTTTTTAAAAAATCAATAACAACACTATGATCAGGTGATTCTTGGCAGCATGCAGGAAGAAAAGTGCCACATACTTTTAATTTATTAATGTATATTTCATTATCTTTGACAGGTGTGGCCCTCCAAATGTTGAACTAATTGTAGGCTAATGAGCCATTAAAATGCACAATTTCTTCTTCCTCCCCAAATTAAGGAATTAATCCTCAATTTATATCAGCAGCATAATCTTATCAGCAGCATCCAGTGGCAAGACACTGCATAATGATACACAAATAATATATCTTCTACTATTATTCCAACCAACATAATTATTTCTTCTATATATATATACAAAATGCCATAGGGAGCTTTCAGAGTTGGAAAAGGGTGAGGAGGGTGAGTGCTGAATTGTATATATTTTTATCATTAATAATTTGTCTAATAATTCAGTTTAACATGACTATTTTACATTATAGTCATAAAACAAGCACACTTCATCATGGCCACATTTTAATTTTTTGACTTATTGCATTCTATTACACTAAATAATTTAAATTATTCTCTTCTCTTGCACTAAATTATTCTGAAATAATTTTATGCCATTTGCTTTTTTAAAAATAACCTTGTTTCATTCTGCTGTCTAAAAGAACAATTTCTTAAAATAGCAAGGACATCTTGATTATATTATTGAAGATCTGTGTCTTTTAAGATTGTTGTCAAATAAGACACAGTATAATTTTAAAATCCAAACTGGTCTACTTAATTTTACTAAAATGGGTGTTTATTGGCTGTACCCATAAAATAATACTTTAAAAATCTGGGCAAATTATGCAATTTGCTCCCCAATTGTGCAAACTACAACTGATCTTAATATTTGACATTTTGAGACGATACAAGAAAGAAGTTTGGGAATTGTCATGTGTGTTGGGCCTGGTCTCTGGGTGTTATGTGAATTCCATTGTATGGGTATACCGTGTATATACATACAATGACAATAAAGTAAGATTAAAAAATAGTGAATTCAATCTGGCCATTAAGGATTTATTTAAGGTCATTTTTCATACAGTTTAGATTTATTTACTCCGCTTTTACCTCCAGTTAAATACTGTAGCCTATCACAGGAACCACGTTAAACTTTTCTTATTTAGATGTTATGAATTTGGCTGGGAAAAGGATAATTAAACCTACAGTACCTATTAAAAAGTCAAATTTTATATTTTACATTCATAAACCACAATCACAACTTCCACAAAACATGCCATCTGAAGTTCCTTATTACGCATGTGTCCCACGAGTTGAATTTTTTATTACAATCAATGATACTATTACTAAAAACCCCACCACCAATTATTTACCTCTATATGCATTTCTTCATATGATTCTTAATACACATGGAAGACACATGGACACCAGACAGAGCATAGAAAAACCTCAAAGAAATAGGGCAAGATTGGAAGATGTGGAGACCTGGCCCACAGAATCGGCAAGA
This sequence comes from Natrix helvetica, assembly GCF_964273705.1. NCBI lineage: Eukaryota > Metazoa > Chordata > Lepidosauria > Squamata > Natricidae > Natrix > Natrix helvetica. The sequence continues at coordinate 330,990,533 of NC_138548.1, read as the reverse complement.
ATTGCAGTCAACTGAATGGATAACATCATCATTTTCATATACGCATTGGTTATGGATCTGCATAGAACTACCTAGAACCTTTGGAATCTTCTAACACTAGCAGTCCTGCACTGCTCGCAACAAAGGACAGCTTCCACTGGACCTCTTTAGTTCTTAAGATCAATGCAGTGCATGAGAAGGAATGAAGTCACTTGACATCACTTGACCAAGAAGGCAGGAGAGCAGGTTGTGAGTTCGCGGACAACTATTCGAAGAACTGCAGTTAACAAAGTCTTCTGCATGGTTTCTCAGACACACACACATATATATATATGTATAAATAACAAATTTATAATCCAGAAAATGGATTTTATGATGTCCCTCCAAATGTTGCATCTCTCTGAATGCTGGATGAAGGTAGAAGGATGAACACATGTGGCTGTCTGATAGAATTCCAGTAAGGAATTCCTGAGAAGACAAACTGCCAATGTGACCATTACTATTTTAAAATAGTACAAATCAGAAGGAGATTTGTTGCTTAGCCAGCCTTCAACAAAACTTCATGGTTGCATCCATCTATAAGCCCTTACTCTATAAAGATGACCTTGGAAGACAGAAATAAATGATGGTTTCCGTAGAACAAGACCGTATTGTCATAAGTAAAAGCATGTACAAGGCAAACACTTGAGAGGCTGGGAAAAAATGGAGGCAGTCTAAAGTCTTAATTGATGGGGAAAAAATAATTTTGGAAAGAAAGTGCCATCCAGGGAAAGAACTGTTTTTTTTTCATATGGACTGTAAGAAAAGGAGGATATCTCTATTTAGAAAGCAGTGCTTCCTAAATCTGAGCAAAATACCCCAACCTGAGTAAAAGTAGTTTTTCTTTGGGTAACAACGTACAAATTCATTATCCAATCACAACAGGAACACTTGAATAAGGGCTTTCTGATAAGCAGTTTCAAGTAATGAATGAAAAGTTTTGGGAAGCTTTGCTCTAAAGACATATAGCTCTGACCCTGGGAGCTATTCAAGAACCGTTTCCTCTGTGACAGGAAGTGCATAGCCAGGAATTCATAGGGGTCAGTATTAACATAGAAAGAAGAAGAAGAATAAAGGCTTCAGGTGGGAACTGGTAGAGTTTCCAGTGGATAGTAGGAAAGGGAAGTATCCCAGTGGAGGAAAGAAGAAAAATGTTATTTTAAATGGAAATGAAAGGCCGATAATGGGTGGATATTTTTGTGACTAACTAGCTGATAACCTGGCATTGTCCGGGTATTTATTTAGAGGGGGGAAATGTTTGGACCAAATGTAATTTCTAATGTTGGATTTTCCCCCTTACCAGAGGGAGCCCCCTTGTGGAGTACTGTGAAGTCATTACCATGGCAGCTTCACTGGGCTGTATAGTAGAAGCCATTTTAAGGCACTCCAGGCAGTATCTTAACAGAACACACCACCCTGAGGACTGTTAGTGGTGTCTTATCCCCACAGTACTTTTTTCCCAGAGAGTAAGTCATCTATGTACCAAGTTTGGTTGAAATTGCTTGAGGCATTCCAAAGTTATGTTGGAACATACACACACACAGAGCCATATATGTATGTATGTATGTATGTATGTATGTATGTATGTATGTATGTATGTATATAGTGAATGTCTGAAGTTACAACAGCAAGTTGTAAGTGAAAAAAAATGACTCATGACCAATTTTTGTTTGATGGTAGCAGCATGGTCACATGATCAAAATTCGGGCACTTGGCAACTGGCATGCATTTATGACACTTGTACTGTCCCAGGGTCCTGTGATCCCCATTTGTGACCTCCCCAGATGACATATGATATCCAAAGTCAATGGGAAGAAACTGAATTCACTTAATAACTGCATGTTTCAGTTAACAGCTGCAATGATTTGCTTAACAACTGTGGTAAAAAAAAGGTTGTAAAATGGGACACAGATCACAACTTTCTTCTTTAGCAATGGAACTTTGGGGGTCAATTGTAGTCGTAAGGCGAGGACTATCTGTTATTACCAAATATCAAATTGTTTTTCCAAATACTGGAAAGGATTTCTATTTATCTGCGATATAATCCCTTCTATCTTATTCCTGAGCAGTTGTGGAACTGAATTCTCCAAACTGTAGGATGGAAGGAACCAAGATTGGATCGAGGATTTGTTCCAGATGAATTGGGAGACAGAACTATTCTCGATAGGAAAGTATAAAGCATAGAATGAACCATGCGTGCTGTGGTCCTCAAGAGAGGTGAGAAAGAACTGAGGCCATTGACATGTCAAAGGAAGAAATCCCTTTAATGTTCACATGAAGACTTGGTCACCAGAAAAACAGATTGATATAGATACAGCAGAGATGCTTCATCCCTATCGAAGGATTGTGTGATTAATGTCAAAGACAAAATGGAGGTGTTCATTGGAACCTTGCCAAACTACATCATGCGCATGGAGAACAGAGCTTCTAAAAAATAACTCTGTAAATATGTTCCAAAGGGAATGAGAAAGGGGAAACTTGATTAACCAAAACATGAAAGCAGCTATGAAAGTTATTCTAGATACAAGTAGGATAGTGTATAAATGTCTTCCATAAATAAATAACCACTAAGGAAGAAAAGGATTCTCTGTGGGAAGATTAAATGTCTGTTAACTCCATAGAATAAATGAACTGCCTCCATAACTGCCTCGTGAAAATCTACAGTGATTTTTAAATTATAGTTCCCAGTGCAATCCTGTTGGAAAGAAAATTTAGTGTCAAGATGAATATAACGATAAACCATAATTACGCTAAAGCTTGATTTCAACTTGCCCACAACTGCACATAGATGTCAAGACATACCTAGGCAGACGTTTGATGGGTAAACCTAGGTTACAAATGGTTGCAGATGGGTCAATGTGCATACCTCCCAAATATTAACTATGTGTTGTGTGGGGATACGCATCCTATATGCTTATTGTATGGAGATACACATCCTACATGCACATCCTACATGCAACTGTCTGTTGGGAGGCAGGCAGAAGGCAAGGCACATTCAAACAATGTTAACATTTGCAGAAGTATAAATGCAACAGCTATGCAACCGTCTTTGATGACAGATACACATGTTCCCTGATATGCAGTGACACAGAAGTCTAACCCAAGCTTAAGCCATAAATAGAAGGCCAATTTTGCCGGTGACAAGGAAAACGCAAGGAATAAGTTGTATCTACAGACAGTTCAAATTTTCTAAGGCACTATTCTGATACAGAGAATGTGAGGAATTTTTATTACTTTTTAATGTTCGTTAGCTCTGGCTTGAAGTACTAAAACCCCATGCTGAAGAACATTAATTTAAAAAGTGTTTCTTTGCTGGATCAATATTCAACCTCCTAACCCCCCCCCCCCCTTTAAAAAAAGAGAGAAATACCTTGTCCTTCTGGAGTTTCACCAAAGGGATTCACCTCCACTTGAGTGGCATCAATTTGTAGGAAAAGATTGTATAACTTCTTTATTTGATCTGCTGCCTGAAGTTGAAAACGTAATGCATAACATAAACAGAAAACCATAGGAAGGGGATAAAGAAAATAATAATAATAATCCTAACATACCATTAAACCTATTTTTATTTTCTTCATTGGTAAGAGAGGTTAAAATGTTAACATACTTTTATTAAGTGGAAATGCTTTATATTGTCTTCAAATTGATGGCTGATGCCTTAGCCTCTTCCTCCCTCAAGTTAAAAAAAAAAGATTGCTGGTTCAAAACATTGTCAAATATTGCATAAAGACTCCCTCTTCACAGTGCACTAAATAGGGCCTTGCAGGAAGGAAGAACAGCATCATTAATTCAAACAAACTTAATTTAAGCACAATGAACCAAGTTTGAGAGTTCATAATGAATATATTATGCTGATATGGGAGTTAAAGTGATTACCTTAATGAGACTAAATTCAGAAACTGTGAAGCAATATGCAGCTGACAAATGTAGATTAGTTGCTGAATTTGTTTAGAAAATACTTAAACCCGCCTTTCCTACATCAAAATGTGACTTCTGCTGCAGAAACAACAGTTGAAAAATTGGGTTATTTGCTCTTAAAACCTGGCTTTATTCATTGTGCTTAATTTCATTGATGTGTGACCAGGATTAAACTTCCCTCAGTAACTTTCTGTCTGTATTATCTTTCTTTTCAGGGAAAATCCCTCACCAAATAGATGGCATAATTGAAAATGTTCCACAAATAAGCTAACAATGAAAGTAACAAATATTTAATACATATGGCAGAGGTGGTCAATCATCTCCCAACATCAGAATTGTGCACCCCGCCCCAGCCCACCATGAATCACTCCAACACTGCATCAAAAATGTTTGAAAGTTTAGTATACTTCTTGTGAAGAAGAAAGTCTAATACACTTCTTATGAATTGGTGATTTATTTTTCCTGGTTGCTTAAAGCTTTATCTCTTCTCCTGACTCCTGGAAATTTATTGATGGTTCTTCCTTTTCCTATTTAACCTTTAAAGCAACTTTGTGATGTAAGGTTAATCTGATGAAAAGTGATAAGCCCAGAAAGGAAGAATTTACATCTGAGTTACTTTTTACTCAAAACAACGAGGCTAAATACATCATAAATAAATAAATACAGCTTGGTGTCATCTGCAAATTTGATGAGTTTTCCATTTATTCCCATCAAATTTGCAGATGACATCAAGCTGGCAGGAGTAACCAACACTCCAGAACACAGGCTTAAGATACAGAAGGATCTTGACAAACTTGAACATTGGGCACTATCTAATAAAATGAAATTCAATGGTGAAAAGAGTAAGGTTCTACACTTAGGCAAGAAAAACGAAATACACAGGTACAGTATAGGTGGTACCTTGCTCAATAATAGTAACTGTGAGAGGGATCTTGGAGTCCTAGTGGACAACCATTTAAATATGAACCAGCAGTGTGCAGCAGCTGCTCAAAAAGCCAACACAGTTCTAGGCTACATAAACAGAGGGATAGAATCAAGATCATGTGAACTGTTAATACTACTTTATAATGCCTTGGTAAGGCCACACTTGGAATACTGCATTCAGGTTTGGTCGCCACGATGTAGAAACGATGTGGAGACTCTAGAAAGAGTGCAGAAAAGAGTAACAAAGATGATTAGGGAATTGGAGATTAAACATATGAAGAACAGTTGCAGGAACTGGGTATGCCTAGTTTAATGAAAAGAAGGACTAGGGGAGACATGATAGCATTGTTCCAATATCTCAGGGGTTACCACAAAGAAGAGGGAGTCAAACTATTCTCCAAGGCACCTGAGGGTAGAACAAGAAGCAATGGGTGGAAACTAATCAAGGAGAGAAGCAACTTAGAACTGAGGAAAAATTTCCTGACAGTTAGAACAATTAATCAGTGGAACAGCTTGCCTCCAGAAGTGGTGATTGCCCAACACTGGAAGTCTTTAAGAAGATGTTAGATAGCCATTTATCTGGAACGGTATAGGTTTCCTGCCTAGGCAAGGGTTGGACTAGAAGACCTCCAAGGTCCCTTCCAACTCTGCTATTGTATTGTATTGTATCATTGGTTTACTAGTCACCAACAATGTCATGGACTAATAGATTCCTAGGATTTGTACTAAGGGATAAAGGTAAAGGTAAAGATTCCCCTCGCACATAACTGCTAGTTGTTCCCGACTCTAGGGGGTGGTGCTCATCTACATTTCAAAGCCGAAGAGCCAGCGCTGTCCGAAGACGTCTCTGTGGTCATGTGGCTGGCATGACTAAATGCCGAAGGTGCAAGGAACGCTGTTACCTTCCCACCAAAGATGGTTCCTATTTTTCTACTTGCATTTTTACATGCTTTTGAATTGCTAGGTTGGCAAAAGCTGGGACAAGTAATGGGAGTTCACTACGTTACACGGCACTAGGTAAGGGATACTCCTTACTAATTTCAGAAGAAGCCTGAGTTGCAAAATCACCTTCATAAGCAACAAGAGATGATAGATAGATAGATAGATAGATAGATGGATGGATGGATGGATGGATGGATGGATAGACAGACAGACAGAAAGTTTTGATTCAAAGGAGATTGAGGATCTCTGCTTTAAGACTGTTCCATTTTAAACAAAACAAAACACAAAACAAAAGAAAACAAAGCACGAAAGACTAATTTGCCACTCTAAGACATAGATTCTATTTAGTGCAAGACTATTTTGAGTGGAATCTTTAACATCTCAGATGGTGGTCAATCCAGACTGTTTATTTGAAAGAAGTGGTAAGCCGACAGCAGACACATTAATGGATTTCTGAGGTTTCCTCTTTTGATTTTCCATGGCAATCCAAGCAATGCTACATCAGGTCATTTTTGGAAATTAAAATGGCAATTACAGTTGGCTTCATGATGTTGAAAATGGTGGCTGTTTGGAGCAATGAACTTTAAAAAAAAAGAGGACTAAGAGGCAATTGCTGAGAACAGGACATTATTATTATCCCACAATTTTAAGTCATTCCAGTGGAATTTATTATTTCCACTGGTATGAGTAATTTTATGCATGTACAAATGTGCAGAGTTCAGCTGTCAATTTTTTCCCCAGAATGCATTTAATCTGAATTAGCAATTCCACTTAACATGTAACATAAAGCCTAGTGCTATGCATTTGAATCTGATATAGTTACCATAACGTAAACTTAAAGCACATTTCTCCGTATTGATGCTTGAAAAGAAATTCAATAATCATGCATTATTTTAGAAGATTGTTAAATAACCATCCTCACCAAAGAGACAACTAAAAGGCTATCAAGCATTATGAAAATTTATCCACAGCTTGTTAGACATTAGATTTTAACTGTAGTACCACAATTCTTCTAGTATCTACCTACTGGGGAATATAAATGATTATCGTAAGACCAAATTAAATAGACCTTTGATTATACTGATGTAGCCATTATGTTTCCATGCTTCAGTAAATCACACTGCAAAGGTTATAGCACATGGGAAGAAGTGTATTAGATGTTGTTTTGTTAAGCAGTTCATGCATTGTGCTAATAATGACATGAAAAGCTAAAAAGATTTAATAATAATTCTCTCTCATTAATGATACTGCTAAAACTTCAAATGGGTGTTAATCATCTTAATGTTTATGCATTTGTTAATTGCACAGTTGGGATGGAAATTAATTAAAAGTGTTATATTAAAAATTCAAAGGTTTTATAAAAGTGGCATTTTGATGATATGGGAAAGTCTGTAGAAAAACAAGTTATCATCTCTCTCTTCCCAGAGGAGGAAGAAAAGATCAAGCTTGTTACAAAATGTGAGTTGTGTGGTCATATAAATCTGTTTAATAAATAAAAATAGATAAGCTCAGAAAAATAGTGACTTGCACAAGTTTCAAACACTGGGAATAAATCTTAAAGCAGTAAAATATATACAGAAAATCTAAATTTGTTTCTTTTTTATTCATGTGATCATTTGTATCGCTAGATGAACATGAATGGACAGGCATTCAAGAGAGATTAAAAAAAATAACTATGGAAGCTCTACTACCAAAAATAGTAATGTTACTTATATGAGTAGTTTATATATATATAAATCATTTTATTGATTTCTGGATTATTATAAAATACAAATTATACGAGTAGTTTTAAATGGGTATCAAAATTTTCACAGGATGTAAAAGTATTAAGATGTAAATGGTTACTAGTAAAATGGGCTTATATTAAGTAAAAGAGGCAACTGTGTCTTTCAGCATAAATTACTAGGAATGTAACTACAGTAGAATACTATTCAGTTCCAGTGATTTCTGCTACTACCTGCTTGGCCATTATGGGAACAAGATGCTGATTTAGACAGCACATTTTACAGAGTAGCAAAAGGATTAGCAGTAGGGTCAATAGGGTCAAGTAGATTTTTTAATAATCAGACTAAATTTCTTTAAGTAAGATTTTCTTTCGCCTTCAGCCCACAATCAGGTGCCATAATACGATAACAGAGAACTTTGTATCTTCATATAGAATACAATATGTCTGCATCAACTCATCCCTTGATCAGTGGATCAGCATGGAGACTTGGTTTTCTCCTCATAATAAAATTTCCTCAGTTATGATCATCAAAAAGTATATATTCACTTGTATACATTATCTATGGTCTCATTATTCTATGTTAGAGTTGAGTGTTGCTCACGCCAAAGACTTTTAGAATGTAGACTTAGACTCTCCAAATTCTGGTCACTGAAGCCCCTACTTCAGAGTATCTATGATGACAAATAGAGGCCAGACCTCTATAAATATGTAAAAGCATACATGGTTCTATCTCTATTTTTCCTTAATTTTGGCCTGTACAAAATGACATGTATAAGAATGCATGTATAATAAGATTTTTAAAAATGTAGAAATGAATAGGATAACCTTAAAAATCAAAGAAAAGAAAGATTCGGAATATTTTATGACATGGGAATCTTTCTACAAATGGTTAGCTGACAGACACAGAGGTTAGATGAGTGGATTTATGTGAAATATGGACTATAGAAGAAAGAAAGAAATGATTAGTAAATATTTTGATGGTTATATAATTGATATTATAATGGAAGATAGCATACTTTTCAGTAATGATTATCACATATATGTCTATATATCCATGATTATAATGATTATGAGGATGTTTATATTTTAACATGCTGGACACCTAGAACACACACTGTTCAATAAAGAAATGAAATTTGTGATATAAAACAAAAGAAGATAAATTTAAGAGTTGGAGCCAGGTATTCCATGCAGTGTATTTACTTGTATTTCTCTCTTGCACAATCAGCCAGATCGTGAATGTGGTTTTCTGAAATGTGGTCATTCTTTCAAATAACTTAGTTGTGTCATATGGTTCATGTCGCTTCCTCAACTCCCTTCGAATCTCAGTCAAGAAATCTTTTGATTATTTTGCTGAATGCCAGTGCTACTTTAGACAATATAGCTCCTTCAAATGACCAGATGGTATTTGGGTTGGTGGTCATCTTCTTTCTCCTGACGCTTCCTACTATAGCATGAACCAGGTGATGAGGAAGTGATATGAAGTCTTTTCTTAACTGAACTTTTGTATTAAGGAGGACTTAATCAGATCATTCCTACCTAGATCCACTCCTTTCTGTACATGGAAACTAATTGGTTCCCTCTCATGCTCACAAAGCACTTTCAAGGTTCTGGAAAGGTCCTTTTGGAAATGTCAACAGACACTTTAAAAAGCCGTCTGTAAAAAAAAACAGCCAGCATTTCCAATATACAGTGAAGAATAGATTATTGGAACTTTATTAATGGTTGCCATTGTTGCTACCACTAATTGATAGCATATTTTATTTTTCCTGAATGCTTAAAATGTATAACAAGACATTATGATGAAATAAAGACCATTGACGCCCTGAATTCAAGCCGTGTGCAACTGGAAAGATCTTAAAGGTGAATTGAGCAAAGCGATTCACTGAACAGCTCAGCATAGTTAAAAGCTGATTCCTGAAAATGTTACCTGCTGCTGCAAAGGCCCTTTGAATCCCAAATTTTCTGCCAGCCGTACTGCTTGGGTATCCTTTACTCCTTCAAAAATATCTATTTCTTCCTGTTACAATAAAGGGCATAAACAAGAATATTCAGCTGGAAAACAAATGTATAATTTCAATGGTTTTAAAAAAAAATACTTAACATATCCTGCAAATTAGTAATTAAAATTTGGCAAGTTGCCAAAATTCCAAGGATGCAGCTACAGGGTATGTTATAATTACCACACTCTCCATGAGAAAGAGTCCCTCGGAAAATCATGAAATTCTTCAGGGTGGCATGCTGACAAGGCAACCTGACACCAGTTTTCACTTTTAATTACTGTACAGATGGCATCGATGAATACATATTCTGTTCACTTTTATGACCAATTTAGACACGGAACCCAAGCAATGTTATTAATGCTCAACAATATTCTTCTTAATTTTTCAGTTCAAATATGCATCATTATTGTTGTTGTTGTCGTCGTTGCTGCTGTTTACAGAATGTTATGTGCTCACAAAATTACAGACCAGTTCCAGGTTAAGCTTTTTTACTGCTCATTAAGCATTCTTTCATGTAGTAGCCATTCCCCACTCCTATAATTTGAAATAATAGCAGACTGTCATGTGAAAAGAAAAGGAATTTTGAGTAACCAATTTGAAAAATATTATGTTTACCTGCTCAGTGAATAGGGGGCTCATTTACAAATCAATAGAAACAGAAGCTTTTGCTATTGTTTTTCTATACCACTCCAGACTGCATATGATATTTAAAGTCTTTTGTTGTCATGTTTATGTAGTGAATATTGGAGGGGGAGCTTTGAGAACTGTATGCAACAAAATTTCATTTTAATGTATGCAGGCTAGTGTACAGTTAAAAGTGACAATAAAGTTATTCTAAGTTTGTTGTAAAATACTGTACCTCTACCCTGAGGTGGTATTCAGGAGGTTCTGACCAGTTCTGGAGACCAGGTAGCGGAAATTTTGAGTAGTTCGGAGAACCGGTAAATACTACCTATGACTGGTCCCGCCTCCATCTATTCTCTGCCTCCTGAGTCCCCAGTTGATCGGGGGGAAATGGGGATTTTGCACTGACTGGAATCAGTGGGAATGGAGATTTTATAGTATCCTTCCACTGCCACGCCCACCAAGCCATGCCATGCCACACCCACCAAGCCAAGCCCACAGAACCGTTAGTAAAAAAAATTAAATCCCACCACTGCTTCTACCGCAACAAACAGAGAAATTAAAGTCCTTTTTATCACAGATATCTTTATGGGGAAGAGATTAAATAATCTATCTTTCCTTTATAGTAATACAGTCTATGATAAACTGCATTCTCTGACTTTATAAATTGGCTTTCATATTTTAAAGAGTGCTTGTTGAGGCTATAAGTTTAAACCCATTTATCTGGCTATAATTCCCATTATATACAATTAGACTTTCTTTAATAGGCATGTAAGAACTATACAGCATAAAAAGAATAAACAAAGTAAGTTAGTATTTATTAGCTTACAGAATGCAGTAATGTAAAAAGTTATTTACAACTGCTATAAACTCTTCCAAGGTTATGTCCGATTTTGTACTACATTCAGACATTTTCTATCTACATGTAGTAAAATAACACCAAAAATGCTTACATTCCGTTCTGCTATAAATGTAAACTTTGAATATATATGTGAACCAGTGGTGGGTTTCATTTTTTTTTAGAACCTCTTCTGTAGGTGTGGCCTGCTTTGTGGGAGTGGCTTGCCGGCCGTGTGACCGGGTGGGAGTGACTTGCCAGCCATGTGACCAAGTGGGAGTGGCTTGGCAATCAAGTGACTGGGTGGGCTTGGCCAACTTGTAAAATGTGGTGAAACTCACTTAACAACGTTGTTGCTTAGCCACCAAAATGTTGGCTCACAAACTCTGGCATTGAAGTGTGCAAGTCTTAAAGCTGTCAAGTTACAAGACCCTTGCACTCCTAACCCTTTAGAAAAAAAAACCCCGGGGGTGTTCAAACTTGACAGCTTTAAGACTTTAAGGTTTAGATAGGACTCTTAGAGGCGGGCGGGGTGATTGGTGAACCAGGCAATCAATGAGTGGTGGGCGGGGCAAGCGTGGTGCGGACAGACAGGGGGAGGGAGATGGAACCGGTTCTAAACGGCATGGTAGATTTGTGGAACCTCTTCTATAGAAGAGGTTAGAACTGGCAGGAATCCACCCCTGGTATGAATCTATCTTTTTTTTTTTTGAAGATGTGGTATTCCATAAGTTGGGTTGCCACCACACCTCCCTTCAGTACAATATCTCCTCTAACAACACTGAATAAACACTGAAAATGATGCAATGAAACTTTGGAAAAAGTGGATTTATTCTAATAATGTAACTAAAGGGTTTTTCACACTTTCCCTGGACTCCATCTGCAGCTCCCAAACTGTACATCTCACAGTTTGGGAAACTCTGCTGTAAGTGGTAGCAAGATCTCTACAAAATAAGAACTTTTAATGGGAGATAAAGATGAATAGATTAATAGAGCGTGAGAATGTCTATACAAGCTCTAGCATATGAGAATGATTAATCATTGTTTAAATAATATAAACTATGTACTTGGAAGTAAAGGTAGTCCTTTAATTCAGCCCCCCGAAATTTGTTGCTAGGCTTGACAGTTGTTAAGTGAGTTTTGCCCCATTTTATGACTTTCCTTGCCACAGTTGTTAAGGAATCTAGCTTCCCCATTGACTTTGCTTGTCAGAAAGTCGCAAAAGGGGATCACATGACTTCAGAACACTGAAACTGTCACTATGATGAGATAGTGGGAAAACATCTGAATTTTGATCAAGTGACCATGAAGATACAGCAACTGTTGCAAATATGAAAAATAGTCATAAATCACTTTTTTCAGTGTCATTGTAACTTCAAACAGTTACTAAATTAACTGTTATAAGTTGAGGACCACTGTACGTAATTCAAGTAATTTGTGTGAAGTCATGATGCACAAAAGTTAATGATAATAACTTTTGTTCATGTTAAATATTTACCAGAATTTATTTATTATTTTATTCATTAGATTTGTTTTCTGCCCATTTCATTTTGAGAGGACTTTGGACTGCTTAAGTTAAAGGTAAAGGTTCCCCTCTCACATATGTGCTAGTCGTTCCCAACTCTAGGGAGCAGTGCTCATCTCCATTTCAAAGCTGAAGAGCCAGCGCTGCCCAAAGATGTCTCGGTGGTCATGTGGCCAGCATGACTAAACGCGAAAGGCACATGGATCTCTGTTATCTTCCCACCAAGGTGGTTCCCATTTTTCTACTTCCATTTTTACATGCTTTTGAACTGCTAGGTTGGCAGAAGCACAAGCAATGGGAGCTCACTCCGTTACACGATGCTAGGGATTCAAACCATCGAACTGCCGATCTTTCTGATCAACAAGCTCAGCGTCTTAGCCACTGAGCCACCGCATCCCTCAATTTGGATTGCTTACAAACACTAAAATCAAATATTAAAAATTAACCCTAACTAACCCTAACCCTTCTTGATGTATCTATATAAATGCATATAGAACATTTGGAACATTTGATGAATGCTTTACAGATATTGTATTATATCTTCAATAAATAGTCACATCAACCCTATTTCATTATTTATTCAAAGAGAATACAGCAGTGCAGTTTGTTTGAACCCGAACAATTTTAAACTAAAATGTACCTTGAAAATAAGTTCTGGAGTTTTTGCAGCTACTTCTTCTATATCAACCCCACCTTGTGGGCTACCAACGAGAACAGGTCCATTGCAAGCTCGATCCATTAATATTGCAAAATATGTCTCTCTGGAAATGTCTAGTGCTTCTGCCACCATAACCTAAAAAATATAATTTGAGAATGTATTATTAGTATGCCTTGGCTAACATGATCCAACAGTCTTTAAATTTAATTGGCTGTATAAGAAATAAAGTCTTCCAAATGAGGAAGAGAATCTAGCATAGAATGCCAGAGATCAACCCACATTCTGGAATTCATCAGCAATATGTTATAAAATCAATTATTTCATTAAAATGTGGGTAGCTTATTATATTATCATCGTGTATTGTAGTATACCTTTCCATTTCAACATAGCAATCTGTGAGAGATGGTGTCTATGGGTGGAGGTTGGTGTGATGGACTACAGTGAAGGAACACTTTCTCAGAAAGGAGGGAGAACATTCCAGAAAGGGGGTGGGGAAGAAAAGAGGCAGCCGAGCCTCGATCTGGATAGGAGACAGGGAAAGAAAGTAAGGATAGCTTCTCCCTAGAATCTCCCACATTATATCCTTTAGGATGAGAGTAGTAAGAATCTAGTTTGGCAAGATTCTGTCTACTGTATGTACGCAAATAAAGAAGTGAATACTGGATGGATTGTTCCACACTGTTCTTGGGCTTTATCGCCTATGGCTGTGATGGTGAACCTATGGCGTGTGTGCCCAAAGTGGTACGCAAAACCATGTCACCTGGCATGCATGGTCTTGCCTGTTTGCTTCCAGATTTTTGGAGCGCATACGCAGTGGCGTAGCGTGGGTTGTCAGCACCCGGGGCAAGGCAAGTAATTTGCGCCCCCTAACCCGTGGCAACCCACGCTATGCCACTGGACTCGGGACATGAAGGGAGCTCTGAAGCAGCCGTCCTCCTTAGCAAAGCTCGCAGCGCCCTCTATAGGCCAGAAGCAGAATCATTTTCTTCCCTCGGTTCTGGGAAAATAGGAAAAGGAAAGCCGCCCGAGGTCTTCACTTGCTCTAATTTAAACTTATCGTGTTATTAACGTCCCTCGCCCTGCCCAGCAGTCTTCAAGAGACCCAGATCTGCAGAAGAAAACTTTGGCCCTCTTTCGTGCTCTCGACCCCGGGAAGACCTGCTCGCGTCTCTTTTGTATTAAACGTGGGAAGCGTTCCTCGGCTTCATTCAATTCAAATCCAGCCTTGAAATACATGCAAGTCAACAGCAGAGAGCTGCGAGTGCGAGCGCGCCCCCCCCAGATGTTGCGCCCGGTGCGGCCGGCCCCCCTGCACCCCCCACGCTACGCCACTGCATACGTGCCCGATGACCAGCTGTCCTTTGTGCGCACGGCAATGTCGAAAATAAGTATGTGCATGCACGCTGGGCAGCTGATCATCGGGCACGTATGCGTGCTTGGACTTGGAAGTTTGGCTTTTCCGGAGTGCAGCCCTGAGCATGCGTATGTGTGATGCTTCCGCCCAACCTTTTTGGCACTCGGTGTCGAAAAGATTCACCATCACTGCCCTATGGTGAAGACAGTGGTCCAATTTTGGGAGATTTTAGATATAGAGCCACGGTGGCACAGTGGTTAGAATGCAGTACTGCAGGCTACTTCTGCTAACTGCCAGCTGCCAGCAGTTTGGCAGTTTGAATCTCACCAGGATTAAGGTTGATTCAGCCTTCCATCCTTCCGAAATCGGTAAATGAGGATCCAGATTTTTGGGGGCAATATGCTGGCTCTTTAAACTGCTTAGAGAGAGCTGTAAAGCACTTTGAAGCAGTATATAAGTCTAAGTGCTATTGCTATAAGAGGCCAATGCCCCTTAATTGCAGCAACCTCTGTTAAATATATGAAAAATAGAATCAAAATATGTTCAATTATTCTAGGGCTGTACATTTCATGATGGAGGCAGGTTGTCTCTTTCTTCTTTAGGCCTGAGGGTCACCCTTACGAAACAGATTAGACTAAAGCACATTCACTTCTACAATAAATACAGCCCAACCATTTCATACTATATGCTCACAATATTTGCAGCACTGCTGCAATTGTTACATCTACATCAAGTCATTGGAAGCTCATTTGGCATGTGAAAGAATTAATCTGAAATAATGCATGTCAATAATTTCAGTAGTATACTAAGCAAACAACAAACATAATTCACATGATATAAACACTATGCAAAATTACAAATTGTGTCTTATCTTAATTGTTAAGATGAAGCTGCCATACTAACCAGAATAGGATAGGATCTTAAAGGCATGACATCTTTAATAATCTCAGTATGATATTCATAACATGGGATAGTCTTCCTTATTCAGCCTTCTGATAGTAATAGATATTAAATGATATATTTATTGCAAGATTATGAATTCTATATTATCTATCCTAGGGATGGATGGGTGGGCAAAATGTTTTGTGCACCGAGAGAAAAGATAAAACACAGAGAAAATAAAATACGCATAGAATAGTGATAATAAAGAAACATGACTGCAGGAAAGGAAGAGATGGGTGGGGAAGATAGGTTATGCTCTGCTTGAAGACATGGCAGCAGCAGCAAACAAAAGAAAGATGCTGAATTGAATTGAAACATGACAAAAGTGAGAGTTGGTTTGGTGTAGTGGTTAAGGCACCAGGCTAGTAACTATGGATTCTAGGTCCTTTCTTAGGCACAAAATGAGATGGGTGACCTTGGGTCAGTGACTCAGCTGTAGGAAGAAGGCAATAACAAATGTCTATGGAGATTCTCAGTCATTCAGGTCATCCAAAGGTGCTTTTTCAAGAGGCAACTGGACTTTCTGGTTTTTCTTTGAAGACATTTTGCTTCTCATCCAAAAAACTTCTCCAGCTCTGACTGGATGGTGGGGAATGGAAGGATTTATGCTCCTTGCAGACAGCTGGTCATTTGCATTCTTTTAGCGGGTCCGTTATGGTCATCTGGAGGTTTATCTGTGTCATCAGGGTCACCTGAGTGGTGCAAATGGATGTGGAGCGAAACGCCTTCAAACAAAAACCAGAAAGTCCAGTTGCCTCTTGAAAAAAGCCCCTTTGGGACAAGGCAAGGGCAAGGCAAATGGACAAACTTGTCCAGGCAGTTGCCAGAAAGCAAGACAAACTTTAAAGGAACGTGCATAAACGTAAAATCTGAGACTTTTGGTGGTAGAGATAGGTAAGTGTTGTGGCCCAGCAGGATCTGGTTGAGTTGCTGATGGACTCGGATAGCGAGGGATCATTTGAGTCTGCCCTGGACGATGTGGAGGACCCTGTGCAGGGTTCAGACTCAGAGCAGGGACCAGAGAGGCTGGTTGGCCACCAGGAAGCGCCTGAGGCATGGAGCAGTGGGGAGGATCAAAGGCAGTTTGTCCCCTGATGCTAGATTGAGAAAGGCTGAGAAATGGAAGCAGCAACTCCATAGGTAGTCTCAGAGAAGATAAGATTAAGCACAGGTGATTGTGGATTGGCCCCTCCCAAGAGAGATCATTGGTGAGGGTTCGGAGGGGACATTTGCAGGAAACAACCATTCGAATTAGTAGTTAAGAAGATCTATCTGTGTATTCTAGCCCCGTCTGCTCGTTTGGACTATCTGCTTTACTTCATTTGAATTATCTGGGTTGCTCTATTGAACGTGAGTTGTCTGGACCCTCAGCCAAAGGATTTGTTATCTCAGTAATTAAACAGTGGCAAACAGCCAAGCCTGTGTTCTGGTTTATTCACAGGCGTGGAGAGGGGGGTCAGAACAGGTATGTATGGCCTCTTACATTGACTTGCATTTGAATTAGGAGAAAGCAGCAGCAACAGAAAGACAGACAGTGCTGATATTACTATGTTTAAGAGAAAGGGGTCAAGCATACTAGCCTTGCCTTCCTAACAAGATATCTAGAATGTATCCAAATTTTGGAACTAGAGGTTCCGGATTTCAGCTGCAAATGCAAGCCTGGTTGGAACATGTCTGCCCAAATCCCAAGGCATAATGTACCCCAAACAAGGTGTGGTTTTCATTTCATGCCCACCTGTAACCCGTATCATCTGGTAAGCAATACTGACATTTAATATGAAATCCACTTTTCATTTAAAAAGAGGAAAGTGTTCCTCTGGTCCAGAGAGAAAATACTGAGTGGTAGGTGTTCCTGATGAAGACCTGGAATTTCCAGAAAAGTTTCCTGTGCTTCCATCCAATGTTGATGTATTTTTGCAGAAGTAGTGAATATCTGTAGTTCAGGTCTAGGATGAGGATGAAGATTTATTCTCCGAGCTTGTGAGTTGATGTATTTCTTCTGCTTGCTTATCTCATTTAGCCTTCCTCCCTTCCTTTCTTCCTCCCTCCCTCAGATTTACTCACAAGGAACTATAATTTGGCATTTGTTGGGACATGCATGGCACCATCTTTTATTTGTGATAGAATTCCCTTTGGACATACAACTAAGGATACATGCACCTGTTCCTTATAGCTCAGCAGTACAGAATTTTGTTTTGTCCAATGGAATTCCCAAGCAACTCTAGTAGTCCAAAACACTGACAGATTAACCAACTTTTTATTCTGCTTTGTCCATATTACAGTAAAAAATATGTACTTATTTCACTTTCATATCTCAATGTGGCATCTGGGTGGTAAAGAATTGGATCTTTAGTCCACACAGACATAGAAAGGACTCTCCAATACATGCAGACAAAAATATATATGGTATAGAGATGCAACATGGTGCATCTCTATAAAAGTTGATACATGAAGTCTTATCTACATAAAACAGGCAGTAGGACCTTCCAATATAGACTCACCAATACTCAAGATTTACACCTGCATTTTTCTATACATACAGTATACAAATAATACTCCGGGAAACAATCCATAAGCAACGAGTCAATATACATAGAGCACAGACACACACACATAGAGATGTTCATAAATACTTCATATGTACCAAAGAAGTCTGATTCCAAGCATAAAATTATACCCATTTAGACAAAACTCTGCAAATTTTATTCTTTAAATAAAATGATTAATACTGCCCCAAAGCAGGAAGATAAAATATTTAAATTTTAAATGAAGGGATGGAATTCGCATCCTTATTACTGAAACCTTCTGTAATATCTTCCATAGAATAATATTACAAGAACTCCAATTATTTTTGTTTCAAAATCCATCCATCTAAATGAAACTTCAATAAATTTAAATTCTTTTATTGCTTGGAGAACAGAGGTGGGTTGCTACTGGTTCACACCGGTTCTGGCGAACCGTTAACGGAAATTGCGACTCTGTTGCTGAACCGGTAGGGACGGCAGGCTGGCTACACCCCCGAATCACTTCCCCGGTTGCCCATGCCATTGCTGGCATGTTTTTAGTCCTTTTTTAATGATCTGTGCATGCGCAGAACAATTTATAGACAACTTTGCATGCAATGCAGCAGCAGTAACGCTGTAGGAGAACAAGGGCAGGTAAATCAACTGCGATATACTGAAACTGTCTTTGAAGATAACTAAGCTCTCCAAATGTCATGATACCATAGGAGAATTTTATGTAAACCTATAAAATAGCTGCCCATGTTTGAAGGAGCCAGGGGGGAAAACTCTGTTTATAGATAGATTGATCTTACACTAACGTTTTATGTATCACTTCAGGGAAAGAAATGCACTTTCAGAAGCTCATTGGTTGATAAGGAAGCCAACTTCACCCAGGACTATAAACTAGGTTGTGTCACTTCTAACCCAACTTTCTCTAGAAGTCCTGTGATATCGAATTTCACTGGTTTATGAGAGTTCTCTATTGAAAACCCCTACTTCTTCTCAAGAGATGTAAATATGGTTTCTGGTTGGGGTAAAAAGAACTATGTAACTCCAGCTGTATGGGGGCAAGGCATGGGGGAGCGGTACTCTACATTGTTTTATATCCTAATAAATCTCAGGAACAAACTTCACAGTAGTTTGTGTAACATTTGGCATCTCAACTTTAAATCTAACATTTTAAAATGACTGCTTCCAAAGACACATATAAATGCCACCAGGAATCACATTTATACAATATTTTAGCACATGGTATATTTTTGGTCTTGTAGGCTAAAAGGATTGCTAGGAAGATAAAATGAAACAAGACAAAGAACAATTCTTCCCTATAGATGAATCCATGCATGAGCAATAAGATACTCATTTTGACTGAAAGTAAACTGCTTTCCCTAATCTTCTGGTAATAAAAAATAATTGTCAAGATTTTCTGTTTAGCAAGAATCTATCCAGTCCAATCCAGTGAAAGAAAAAGAACATTTTTTAGAGAAGCTCAGACTAATACTTCGAAGAATTTGCAAAATTCGGATGAGAGTCAATGAGCTTGAAACTTCCTTCCATACAAATTGGAACCGAATTTCCGGTTTGCACATTGGGTGGTTTTTCTCCCTCCGGAGGCTTCAGGAGGCTTCCCTGAAACCTTCGGAGGGTGAAAAACCACCCAACCTGCAAATTGGAAGTCTGTTCCTGAACTTCTGGTTTGCTCATTGGGTGGTTTTTCACCCTCCGGAGGCTTCAAGCCTCCGGAGGGGAAAAATGGCCAAAGATCAAGGGCGAAAATCAGCTTGCCAGCATGCACATGCACACTTTAGCTGACAGAGCAATGCCTCACGTGCCCTCAGAAATGGCTCCGTGTGCCATCTGTGGCACGCGTGCCATAGGTTCGCCATTACGGTCCTAGGCCGTTAAAAGTAATGATCAGGATAAGCTGGATAGTTTAGGAAGGATGAATTTTGTTTTTAGATCTCTAAAATGTTCTTGCATTTTCCTACATTTAATTATTCCAGTGAAATCAATGAACCTTCCATTCAAGCATGGAGAACTGCAATCTGAAATAATAGTTTTAAGTCAAGAATTCAGTCATCACAACCGTTTACCAAATTATGGATAAGACATTATTTAATTTCTGTTTTTTAAAATCTAGCACGGATCACTTCCAAGCCAACTTTTGGTGTTTCATAGAAGACAGCTCTATCAAGGGCTGTAAATCAACGTTACCTCTCTATAAGAAAGAACAACACTCCAACCAATATCATTTGCAGGAAAATGGAAAAGATTGTCTCTTCATCTCTTGCTTACAAGTACCTCAACAGTGCTTGCATTGGCCCTGTGAGAAACATATGCTTGACTAAGGTAAATTTTGGCCAGATGTTCTTAATATTTTTACATTCTTGAGTATGCTTAACCTAATCATATCCTTGAGCACAACTGCATCTATCCAGCATTTTTAATACCTATATACTTTCAATTCTTGCAAGAAATTGCTCTTTTCAGACCAATTTAGTGAGATGGTACTGCATGTCTAAAAACACACACACACACACACACACACACACACACGACTACAAATTGGAACCATCCTAGACAAGTCCTGTGTTTTCTGAACATTAGCTCCACAAGAACTAAGAAAAAAAATTCCTGAATGAAATTTTTTAACATGACTGCTCTACACATCAAACTGGTCACCTTATACATATAAGGTGTTCATTATGTCATTTAAGTACTTTATATCTTAACAAATACAACTTAGCAATTACAAATACAATTTATGGAGGATAAGATATCAGTCCACAATAGAACGCGTCCTCACATATTGCATTACAGTATGCATGCTGGTTTAACTGCTGCAGACAGGAAGGCCCTACAGAGAGTGATCAATTCGGCACAAGTAACCATTGGTTGCCCTCTAACACCACTGGATGACATCACCAGGTCTCGTTGCTTTAGCAGAGTAAGGAAGATACTCAGAGATGATTCACACCCTGGTCAGTGTCTCTTCACACTTCTGCCATTGGGCAGAAGACAGAAACATAGCCAGCCGAACAAATCAGTTTAAAAATAGTTTCTTTCCTTGGGCTGTCAGACTCTTAAACACAACCACAATCATTCCATGCAGACAGGGGAACTTATGACTAGTTTTTTTTCCTTTCTTTTTCTTTCTTTTTCTTTTTCCCTAATTACTTGCATTGGGATTATTCCTTATACTATTTATGTTGTTTGTTCTCATGGATTTCACCAGTGAGACTAAAACCAATTTCGTTGTATTTATTTTGTACAATGACAATAAAGATTATACTTTACTATAAACTTTTTCCATTCTGCTAGACCACAAAAGAAAACCTAAATAGAATGCGCTTTTTGATTTGACATTTATAAGCAAAAAATAGTAAAGTATAAAAAGTGAAGGAATGTAAATAAGCTGTGTGTATCCTTCATTCTCATATGAACATTGATTAGATATAGATCTAGTGAACCATAATCTACTGTAATTGGCTCAGTAGCTTCATAGTGCACCTGAGAAAGGTGGGAGGCTTTCTTACCTTCTTAACTTTAACACCACCTTTTGGAGTTTGCTTCGTTGTAAGATTATATCCAATCATCTGTTTAGCAAGCTGTCCTACCACTTTAGGACTACAAAAAAAAAGAGGAATTAATTAATACAGTACTATATGAATATTTTAAAAAAACTTTCAAAGAAACAATAATTTGGGGGGAAAAAACTTGTTGTATTTACTAGACTTACTCTTTTGTTAAATGTACACCTCCTTTCAAACCGCTGCTGAATACACCTTTGCCTCTTCCTCCAGCTAAGATCTGGGCCTTCAACACAATTTCTGTTGCTTCTGTAAGAGGGGGGGAAATGCATTTAAGCTACAACCTGGATGAACCAATTTCATTATGTGACAGGTGAAGGGAAAAACTCTCCTGCATATTAATGTTAAAAGAACAGCTCTCTGTTTTACTCTTAAGAGCATGCACATGTGAACGACGCAATGCAACTTTAGACTGGCTGTCACAGAGACAATGAATAAAATGTAAAATGGTAAAAAGGGACTCAGGGGAAAGAGATGAAATTATAAACCGGCAAGCTTATCATCTGTAGAGAAACAAACCTTGCTGAAGGAAAAATCAGCATGGAATTCACCAAGGTAAAACCCGCCTCACCTGTCTTGCAGTGTTTATTGAGAGTGTTAACAGGCACATGAAGGGAGGTGACACTCTATACATGGATTTTCACAAAGCCTTTGACAAAGATCCTCATTAAAGCTCTTGAAGAAACTCAGGAGCCAGGAACAGTGGAGCTGGCCTTTTATGGATTGCTAGCTACTGTAGTTATTATAAGGCAGAAAGAAAAGAGGAGGAAAATAAACGGGTAAATTTCTCAGCAGAGAAAATTAGGGAGTGGAATTTCTCAAGGACCCTGTACCGAGATCAATGCTTTTAAATCTGTTCATAAAATATCTTGCCTCAGGGGTAAGAAGTGAACTAGCCCTTTTAAGAAATTAAAATTCTACTGAGTACTGACACTGTGTATTCTTCACATCTCCCCTTCAATCCAGCAGGAGGAGTGAGCTAGCCAAGTCTGTAGATAATAGAAGTTTAAATACAAGTTCAAACTATTCAGCCTGATGCGAGATCCGAAAGGAATCTGATTTACATAGATGAATGATTAACCAAATGGCAAGCACAATTAATTTTAGCAATGTAATACAATTTAAGTAATACAAGTGGAGGAGGAAGAAAGCTAACTTTAAATTCACATTTATGGAATTGGAACCATCTATAACTAAACAGGAACAAGACCTTATTAGATAGCTGGACAAAGATGCCAGCTCATCTGTAGCAACTCTAAAAAGCACACAAATCTATGCTAGGAGTCACTAGAAAAGGAATTTGCCAACATTATAATAATGCCCATAAATTAGGCAATATTACATCAGGGAGGAATAAAAAAGTAAGCATCCTCACAAACATTTCACATGTTTTAGTAGCTATTTCTGATTGTTCACACCTACTGAATAATAGGAACATGACTCTCCATGACCATCCAAGCAACATACATACATACATACATACATACATAAATACATACATACTGTATTTTTCAGAGTATAAGACGCACCAAGATTTTAAAGACGCAAGTTAAAAAAAAAGTTTTTGCACTCTGTAGCCCTCCCAAAAACGGCCCGTTTTTCAGAAAAACGGGCCTGTTTTTTTTTCCCAAAAAAAGGGCATGAATAGCTTTTAGGAGGCTTGTAGAGTGCTTCTGGGGGTGGGGCACCCCAAAAATGAGCAAAAAATGGCCCGTTCTTTGTCAAAAAAGGGCATGCAGAGCCTTTAGGAGGCTTATAGAGTGCTCCTGGGGCTGGCAAAATTGAGCAAAAACAGGTCATTTTTCACTCATTTCTGCCCTCCCCAGCCCCTAGGAGCAGTCTATAAGCCTTCTAAATGCTCTGCATGGCCATTTTGGTGAAGGGGGAGGGGTTTCAGGATGCAAAAAATGCTGTATTCAGTGTATAAGACGCACCCAGATTTTCAGCCTCTTTTTTGAGGGAAAAAGGTGCGTCTTATACTCCGAAAAATATGGTATATTCATGAGAATTGACAATTTATGGTTCAAGTAGAGAGGATGTCACTTGTGCCTTGGACTCACATGATCAGTTTGTAAAATATCAATCCTACTGTGTGTGTGAGAGAGAGAGAGAAAGGGGGGGGGACAGGGGGAGAGGAAGGAGGGAGAAAGAGAGGGAGGGGGAGGAAGGGAGAAAAAGAAGAAAATATCTCCTCTGAAATTATTTACATTAGTACAACATTTCCTGTTTATACAAATAGCATCATTTTATTCATTTTCTTATCCTGCCTATATTATTTTTATACATCTCAAGGTAGTGAACATATCTAACATTCCTTCCTCCTCCTATTTTCCCCACTACAACAACCCTGTGAACTGAGTTGGGCTGAGAAAGAGAAAGAGTGACTGGCCAAAACTCAGATAACCATTTCTGTGAAATGGCATAGGGCAGTGATGGCTAACCTTTTTGTTGTTGGGTGCCAAAAATGAGAGCATTCGTACGTGATAGTGTGTGTGTGTGCTGACACCGATAATGCAAAGCGCCCACCAACATGTGCATGCACGCACAACCGCCCCCCTCCTGGCGCGCCACACTGCTTGCCTCCATGCTGAGCTTGGTATTTCTTCTTGGGTGCTGGGGGAGGCCGGTTTGCCCTCCCCAGGCTCCAGGAAAGCCTACGGAGCCTGGGGAGGTGAAAATGGCCACCCCTGGCCCTCCGGAAGTCTGACAATTGCCTCGCCAGACTGCGATGCACATTGGGGTTGACAGTTTGCGTGCTGCAGATATGGCTCCGTGTGCCGCCTGTGTGGTATAGGGTTTCCTGCCTAAACAGGGGTTTTAGGACTAGACTAGAAGACCTCTAAAGTCCCTTCCAACTAAACTGTTCTATTCTATTCCATTCCACCAACAGATTTCATGCTTAAAGCAGGACTAGAATTCACAGTCTCCTGGATTCTAACCTGTTGCCTTAACCAAAAATGGTCACTGTCCAGAGTTTTGAGAACTAATATGACCAATGAATTTAAAATACATCCTTTTAGTTTGAAGTGACATACTATATAACTTCCACAGTTCTTCTCTATTATCTGCTTTGTGCTCTTGTTATCTACTATTTTTTCCCAGAGAGGAAAAATTGCAGATTCAATACCCCAATATATTTTCTTCCAAGAAAGAGGGCAGGCAAAAGCCAAAATTAGACAAATCAATGCCAATCGTTAAGCAGAGGAATGGTCTATAAGAGATATGCATAATCTGGGCACACGAATACAGGGCTGGATTAGATAATTACTCTGCTACAATCTCTGTTGTCCATGGAGGGAAGCAAAGAACTCACTAGCCCATCTCTGTTGAATAAAATTAATATTCAGTTATAGGTTTAATAACTTATAGCTGCCACATTAAAAGTTAAATTTCAGAAACAACTTTTGAAGGTTGCTGAAGGGCTGCAAGCTTTGGGAATCTGGATATGGTCCCAGGTTGTACATTTATGAGGCACATTGCTGGGAGCAAAGCGCTTAGGAAACAGGATTTAAGTAAAGTGCTTAGAATCATCAGGAAACAGGATTTAAAGAGAAGGGGAATGCTCTGGAGGCATTGGGTTACAGATAGCACATAAAAAATACAGACTGAAAGCAAGAAAGATTATCACTTAGCAAGAAAAGAAATCTTTAATCTATTGTACTGTAAATCTGTATTACAAAAGAGTGCAGTTAAAGTAGGAAAAAAGACATTTTTCTTTCCAGATAGCTTACACATGGCATACGCTAGAAAATATCTATTTCCAAGCATTTACTTTTGATATATATTGCTCTAAACAACAAATCCTTCCGCTTCAACATCTGTCTTGCATTCTAATATGCCTCCTCTCTGAGTCCCAGCTTTCCTTAATAATTCATTATCACCCAAAAGGTAGATTAGCCTCCCTCCCGAAAGATCCCGTTTTAGTTCTGTGTTGTCCAGCATCCAAATTATTAGGAAGATTGTTCCGATAAATCATGTTCCAGGTGACAGTATCAACAATTGAAATCACTGTCTCCATTATGACAAAACATTTATTTTCTTATTGCTAATAGTCACTATGAGTAATTAAATTATTTTGAGTTCTTTTGTGGAGGAAATGTTGAAATCAAGTTGGTTCTGCAAAAAACAGCCAATTATTGTGGCGGAATGAATAGCTGGTGAGTAGACTAGCCCTTTAGAATTCCTCTCTGGACCAGAAGAGAACCTGAGTTTGCCCACAAGTATTCCAGACCAACCTTTCCGACCGAAAGGTTTAGGGACCACTAAATTCATAATTTGAAATCCTGCGGACCACTAATATGATTTTTTAAAAAGATAAATAGTTTTTAGTGCAATATAAAAAATCCAAATAATTTTTCTGCTGGCCCCCAAAATTTTCTCACGCACCACCATTGGTCCACGGACCACTGGTTAGTTACCACTGCTCCAGACAGTTGCTCCTCAAGAGGAGACCACAAGAGAGAGTCCTCCAGTGGGTTTAAAGCATAGTGCCTCATCAAAGGACAACAGATTCGCATACTTCCTTTTCTAATCCCTTTTGGAAGTTGCTTGTTAAGTGCTTATCAGCTATTAGGAACCTTTAGATGGACACTGGGTGAGGTTCTTCAATCATTAGCAAAAGAAGTTTAAATACAAGTTCAAGGACTTTAAAAATTCTTTTGAAATAAACAGCAAAAGGTTGATGAGAACTTTGATTTTAGAAAGTTATAAATGGATTAAAGGTCCAGATAGATTTGATTTTGAAATTAATTATTAGTATCCTTCCCATGGTTTGAATTATTAAAAGAAATACGAAAGGAAGGAACTTTGAAGGTTAGATATTAAAATAAACTAGAAGGAATTAAAGATTACAATTAAGGGGAAAGAACACTTACATTTGACTTACTAATACAGAATCGAGCAAAATATTTTAGCATTAATTATATTAAAGGATATTTTTGAACAATAGACCCAGAGGTTAAATTTAAGAGCATATGTCATGACAGACAGTGTTTGGAAGATGTTATGTAAGAGGAACAAGTTTTACTAGCAAGATTGAGAATTATCTAAAAGTGAATTTTAAAATGACAGACTACAGGAATGATATGGAAAAAAAGATGCTACATTGGATATACAAAAGAAACCATCTGAAGTATTAATAATTAAAAAGGTTTTACAAATAACACATCAAAAGAGTGATCTATTTTGGATTTACAAATGAGACTTGTTAAAGTTTTGAATAACTTTCGGTGAAAGGATAAAGGGAAAAAAAAACTTCTAGGACATTATTTGGAAGGATTAAAGATCAAGATAAGAATCCTTGTCATGTTTTGAATTCTTTAGAAGAAATATGAAAGAATAAGATTTTGAAGAACTACAAAGAATTAAAGATTACAGTTAAAGGAGAAGAACACTTCAATTTTAATTACTAATACAAAATGGAACAAAATTAGATGTATTAATTTTTTTTATTCAAAGAGCTAGATTACAGAAACTTGAGAGGTTAAAATAGAATTGTACTTATAACTGTTGTGAATAAGAAAAACCATTTCTCACGTTTTTTTTTATTTCTATGTCTTTCTGAACTTTGGCTTCTCTGTTTTTCCCCCCCTTTTTTTAATTTGTCAATTATGATGGCGATTTTTGTGCCAAAAGCTTTTCAGGTCAAATCAGTTATAATTAGAGCTTACTATATATTCTGATTACTTTTATGTTGGCAACATATCAAGCTGAAAAAGACCGGGGGGTGGGGGGTAAGAAGAAAACTGAACAGATATTTTTAATTTTCTCAAATTTGTCAAAAGAGCCTTGAGGCAGCAAATTATCTTGTATGCAACCATTATGAAAGAAGTAAATAAATCCATAAACAAGTCAACTCTTATTTAAAAGTTAGATTTCCACTCTTAATCAATATAGCAGGGAGAACAGGGTCAGTCATGCTTCCTGCACCTAAAGGGAAATGACATGAAATAATTTAATTCCACAGTTACTTGCCCAAACTGTGGAAAATGAAGTAAACCAGCCAAATCTTATTTTACAGTAACCAGGCCTGAAGTGTTAGTATTTACCAAGTAAATTCACTCTGCACCGATTCTTTTTTCCTTAAAGGTCTCAATTCTAGAAAAGCTTGTTCCAACTAATCTCTAGTGTTTGTTTGTGTGTTTGTGTGTGTGTGTGTGCGCGCACACACACACAGACATGTCTAACCACATATTTTTATCTTGTCTCTGGCCTTAATTCTCACATCATATCAGGAAAGAGTAACACATAATAAAAACTTAACCTGAAACTTGAAATGTATACATGATTTACTGATTCTCACTGGATAATGCATCAAAAACACAGTTTTTTTCTAGCAGGCACTGGAAACGAAATAAGCCTATAGTCAGAAAACAATATTAAAATGGATCTCTTTGGTAATCATCTATCAAGTAGCTTCAACAAAACTACAAATAATTCCAAGATGCTAAAAACCCTTTTCCCTTTGAGAGTATGCAATCTTTCTTTTTTTTCTTCTCTCCTTTAGAAAGAGATTAGCATGACAATATAAAGTGTCATGTCAATATTTACAACTACTGGAACGTGCTACAATGCACTATAACACAGCACTCTCAGCACCACTTCACTTTGCAATTAAGGCTCCTCAATCAATTGCCAATGCCGTCTATTGAACTACAAGACAGAGTGTGAAATTCATTAGTGTTTGCTTCACAGCTCCAAACTAAAAACAAATTAGGAAGGTAAGTCTGATGCTTGTTTATAGCATTTTAGTTTTGCCACAAATTTAGTCATTAGGCTTTGCACCTGAAAGTGTCAAAACTGCATTATTGGCCAGGCAAGCTACTTTCTGAAAATGTGTGTTTTTACAGTGGCATTGCACAAATGTGTAAATGCTATTAATATTTTTTTAAAAAAAATCCAATTCTAAATGTCTGCTAATACAAAAATAATATAGTGAATCATAATACACATATTTTTAGAGTCGTACGAGAAGGTGAGATTCAAAATATAGTGAAGGATGAACTAATAATACAAGAAAGCAGAGTAAGAAACGGCAGATCTTCCTCCCATTTCAAATGCGACTAAGTGAAAGAAACAGTTGTTTAGAGCACTATAAAGGCTTGTGTTCAGTGTAAAGCTAGCAAATGAATTAAATCTAATGGAGCAATTTTTGCAAGAGACAACACTTTTGCACTGGAGCGTGGTGAATACAAAGGGAAGTGGGACACTTTGAAACTGTAACAGGAGTCTATATTGTGGATTATTGTGAATCAATAAAAACTGGACTCTCTTTGGCAACCAGTGTTTGCTCTAGTCTGCTGCAAATGTTTATAGCAGAAATGATAAACCTGTCTTCAACCCACCATAGTGTGTATCATTTTCAACACTGGTTCATGAAGTAATATGGATGCTTGGGCTAGCAATATGGGGTTACTAATTTTACCTACAAACAAATTGTTTCTATATTTCATCTCCATAAAGGGAATTACAGATCAAACCAGTACAGTAGCAAAGATAATTTGCAATACAGGTAAAAATGTGACAGTCTTACTGTCCTGCTTAAAGCTCATGTTATGCAATGATGATGTTGCATCCTTGGATAATGAAATATCTTCAAGCAAACAACCAAACAACCTGAGTGTTCTGAGCTAGACTTCCCCAAAAAGCACGAAGCAGATTCCTGGTCCCAGCAAAACTCCTTTTATTAAACGAATGTGAATTCCTTTCATTCATATTCAGCAAAAGCCTGGTAAACAGTTTTTCAAAGGTGAAGTTATGACCACAGACCTTATCTATCTTGGAAAGTTGCCATGTAAATATTTTGCAAACGCAATGCTGTGCAAGGAAAGACTTGGCACAGAGTCTCTGAGATTCACGGACAGATCTTCACACTCCTGAAATGAACGAATGAATGAATTGTTTCCTGCAAAAGCCCACTCCCCTTTCGCTCCTCTTTTATTTCCTATAGGAGGGGCCATTCACCTTCCATTGTGGCTTTACTCCCAAGTCGACACTCTTTTTTTAGATGTTCTTTTCTTCTGGCAGCTCTGTGCATGCACACACTTGGAACAGGCTCCAGCTGGTCCTCTGCCTAGCTCTGAAAGCAGCTGAGAACTGCCAGACGGCCCTAGCCCATCTCTGCCTCCAACGCAGAGCCCTCGTCCGAGCCTTCCCCAGCCTCCAGGACTGGCCCATGCTCCTCCCCAACCTCCTCACTGTCTGATTCTGCTGCCAGCTTCACTGGCTGCTGGGGGGTGGGGGGGCACAACACTGAAAGACCATCAAGGACTCCTGACTGTGACTTAGGAAGAATATCCTTTTTTCTTTGTTTAATAACTTAGCATCCCACCTAATAAGGAACTAACCAGTTAAGTATTTTTAAAACAAACAAACAAACGAAATGACAAAGCCGAAGTAAACAACAAGAATTTAGCTGGAATATTCAAAAAATTTAGCTTTGTCTACCTAGCATTGCTATTCTATAAGCATTCTATCTAAATTAAGCAAGTCACATAAACTTGTTGAAAAATAAGCTGGTTGAAGTGAAGATCACTTACCAATGTAACAATATAGCTTACTTCTTTAAGCATTTACAAGCATTCCACAATTTATGACAATGGGGACTGGAATCTTGGTCATTCAGCGAAATGGTCATTAAGCAAGTTGCCCATGTGATTCTTTTGCTCAAGAAGTACATACTTGACTGTCTCTTAGTTGTGGCCATTAAGTAACTGTGTGGGTCTTTAAATGAATGGAACAAAAGAGGAGGAGGAGGAGAAATCAACAGCTGGCAGCAGCTTGTAACCTTCCCTGCCATGATATGGAAAGTCTGGCATTTGCAGTTGTTCAGTAAGCTATTCCCAAGCAAACCTTGGCATAGCTTAATGGGTAAACTTAGGTGGTGACTCTTTTATTATGATGATTTATTATGATGTTATGATCCTGTTATGATTTCTTATAGAATCTTATTGCTAAAACATTCTGTTATAGGGGAGGGGGAGGCATTCCAGTATTTCCCACCATTCTTTTTTATCTTGTTTTCTTTTTTGCTGTGTTTTTTTTTTAAATGTTATAATAATCACATTGTTAGTTCAACTTTCACTCTAGTGGAAAATTCATTTTATGTATGCATATGCATTCTTTCCCTTTTCATGTTGTTTTATTTATTGTTATTTTATTAATTAAATTATTTTATTGAAATAATTTTAACAACAACAACAACAAGGCACAACTGCCTCGCTTTACTTTCCCATGTTTTCCTATAGCTTCTTGCATCTTTTTCTCAGCAAAAGTTATCCACTGAGAGTAGCTAAAGTATCCTCTTTGATCCAAAGCCTGAGAATCTTCTGCCTGGATGTTCTTTTCCATTCCTGGTTCTGAGACATCCCAATATAACACACTCTAATTTTTGGTCCTTTGAAATAGTCCTAATAGAAAATTAGCAAATGGGCATACATTTCTGGCATGAAGAAAAGGAGGGAGAGAAGAAAATGTTGCCACTGATGATTTTCTGATCACCAGGTTGTTGAGTAAAAATGACAACTTTTCTTAAGTGGATCTATATCCTGGACATAAATAAGATTGGGATACAAGATAGATCACGTCAAGTGTTAATACCACTTTATAATGCCTTGGTAAGGCCACACTTGGAATACTGCATTCAGTTCTGGTCGCCACGATGTAAAAAAGATGTGGAGACTCTGGAGAGAGTGCAGAGAAGAGCAACAAAGATGATTAGGGGACTGGAGACTAAAACATATGAAGAACGGTTGCAGGAACTGGGTATGTTTAGCTTAAGAGAAAGAAGGACTAGGGGAGACATGATAGCAGTGTTCCAATATCTCAGGGGTTGCCACAAAGAAGAGGGAGTCAAACTATTCTCCAAGGCACCTGAGGGTAGAACAAGAAGCAATGGGTGGAAACTAATCAAGGAGAGAAGCAACTTAGAACTGAGGAGAAATTTCCTGACAGTTAGAACAATTAATCAGTGGAACAGCTTGCCTCCAGAAGTTGTGAATGCCCCAACACTGGAAGTCTTTAAGAAGATGTTGGATAGCCATTTGTCTGAAATGGTATAGGGGGGTGGGGGGTGCTGGACTAAAACACCTTCAAGTTCTCTTCCAACTCTGTTATTCTATTCTGTACAAATATTATGAGACATAACAGAGAGTTTTTTTTCCCTTTGACATAGGAAGAACTGGAACAAGGCCAACTGCATCCAAAAGCAGCCTGTGGTTTTACAGACAGCCCTCCCACAAATAGCAAGCACACAAACTGTGATATGAAAGTGAAGTGTGAAATGGAAGTTTCTCTATAAAACGCTGATCAGCCTCCCACCTGCCAGAGCTAGTCAGTGATTTCATCTTGATATTAAATGTGTACATAATAACTTGAATGTTTTTATTTTATTTTAAACTCTACTTCTAACAATTTTATTCCATCCTACTCTCCATGGGTGGCCATTTCCATATTCTATTCTTTACTCTTTTTTCCCCTCCAGAAAAAAGAAATATAAACTTTCCTTTTATAATGAGAGGGGGGGGGGGGAAGTGGGGAGGGAGAATGATAGATACAGTGATACCTTGGTACTAATTGTTAATTGATTCCAGGAGAAGCTCTGAGTCCCCAAAACCTAAATACCACAAAAAACAAAACAAAAAAAACCCCACAATTTCACCTAAGGAATAATATGGTGAGTGACAAGGCAGCTGACACTGACAGGTTTTAGCTTGTGCATTGAGTTCCAAATAAACAATGTGTACTGGGGCAAAATGTTCACATCAAAATGTGTTGAATATCAAATTTGATGAGTTTCAAAGCTGTTCAGTAGGAAGGTATCACTGTGATAGATAGATAGATAAATATCGTGTTCCATGAAAATAAGACCGGTTCTTATATTAATTTTCCCCCCAAAAGATGCATTAGGGCTCATTTTTTGGTTAGGTCTTATTTTCAGGGAAATACGGTACACATGTGTCTGTCTGGATGATAATCTTAACTAAGGCTTATTTTGGGGTAGGGCTTATATTGTGAGCATTCTGAAAAATCATGCTAGAGCTTATTTTCCAGTTGGGGATTAGTTTGGGGGAAACAGAGTGGGTGCGTAGGTAGTCAGGTAGACAGATGCTGTGAATATCATGTCTATTGGCATATGATCACTTTTCACAATTATGGCGACTTCCAGATAATTCCCCCAATCCTTATTCAACACAGTCACCTGGGCTTGTTCATTATTATAATGATTGGGCTAAACTGTATGAGAGTGATAGGGCTCAACTGCACAGGTTGAGGACTACCTGTACTTAAGATAAAGTGTATTTCAACATTGGTATATTATTTCAATCTTGATTGGTTAAATGAAAAAAAATCCTTTTCTAAATAATACATGAAAATAGAATTAATAGGTTGCATCCTTTTTTACATGAGGTGAGAATGTTGTAGTCTACAGCTCAACAGTACTGAGAAATGATTTATAGCAGAATGGAACAGATTCTGAAGGTTGTAATTCCATTACAACCTCAAATGCTCTTATTGAATTTCACTAAACAATATATCCATCCAAAATATAGTAAACTAGCACTATATATGTTAATGTCTGCAGAGATTTTATACACTTTATAATGGAAAAGATCTTTGATTCCTTTTTTTGGGTTAGCTTATTAAATTTGGGGAGTATGTTTCAATGAGAGGAATAACTTCCTAGGTTAAAAGCAAATCTGACACAAAATTTAACTTCGATTGGAAAGCATTAGTATATGGATTTGTGTCACATACAAATTTTGGGATTTTTTATCTATTGAACTGTAAGTCCTCAATTTACAACCATTTGTTTAGTCACTGTTGAAAGTTACAGTGGTACTGAAAAAAAGTGACTAATGACCAATTCTTACACTTACAATTGTTGTAGCAGCCTAGTGGTCACATGATCAAAAATTCAGGCAGTTGGTGACTGGCATGTATGTGTGATAGTTGCACTTTCCCACGGACATGGAATCACTATTTGCAACCCTTCCAGCTAGCTTCTGACAAGAAAAGTCAATGGAGGGAGCCAAATTTGCCAAAGAACCACACAATCCACTTAACAACTGGAATAATTCACTTAATAACACCATGGCAAACATAGTCATAAAATGGGGTGTGACTCACTTAACAATTGTCTTGCTTGTCAGAAGAAATATTGGGCTCAGTTGTGGTGGTTGAGGATATATGCTTCTATATCTTTTTGAATTGATTTAACAACTGATATTGCTTATTATTTGTAGAATTCTTTCTTTCGTAATAGTAAATAGAAAATAAAGTATTCCTTTTAATAGTAATAATTTTAATAATAACAATTTCACATTTATTTATTAATTTAAAATAGTTGTGTAGCTGTCCGTCTGTGGTAACTTAACCCTGAGTAGCTGATACATAATTAAGCAATGAAAACATTTTTTAAAAAAATCATAAAAACCAGCATAAAATTTCCTGGTAACTCAACACAATGCATCCCTACATATTCAAGCCAACTGTCAAACTTCTGTCAACTACAGTCTCATGCTATCCCAAGGTTTGTGGGACCTTGTGCTATCTCAAGGTCTTTATAGCATTTTGAAAAGCTAGGAGGATAGAGATCTGCCAGCTGTGAGGAGGGAGAGAATTCTAGGTTTTGTTAGGCGGCAACAATTAAGGGAAGGAACCTATAAGATGTCTTCCTTGTCCGATCTAGTAGAGTGCAAACAATCCGTCCTACAAATAATCTGGCTTTGTGCCATTTTATTTATTCATTTAAATCCCGTCTTTATTATTTTTATAAATAATTCAAGGAGGCAAACACACTTCCTCCTCTTATTTTTGCCACCACCACCACCCTGTGTGTGTGTGTGTTTGGCTGAGAGAAAGCGACTGACCCAAACTCATCCAACCAGCTTTCATAGGGCTTTAAATGTGATAGCCCAGCACCTAGAATTGTACCTGAACATCAGTGGAGCTCTGCAGCAGTGATGTAAGTGGGTGATGCAGCAGTGATGTAAGCATGGAACACTCATAACTTCCCCTGTATTTGTAATTCTGGACCAGTTGTAATTTCCAGTTGATCCTCAATACGTAGAGCGCATTGCAGTAGTCCAACCAGGAAATGACCAGGACATGAGTGAGTGGGAGTAAGTGTCCTGGTCCAGGAATGGGTTCAATTGGTGTGGAAGATGAATCTGTCCATATTTGTGGAGCTGCGAATCCAGGAGGACCTCCAAAGAGGTCTGACTCTCTGGCAAGAGTCAGAGATGGTATCTCATCTGAACCAAGGGGACCAAAACCCAGAGCCGTCCCAACACTGATGATGTTACCTAGTTTGGGTAATGTAACAACCAAGTCCAGAGAGCACCAAGGGCCCCTCATTTCATCCCTGAGCTACAAATATTCTCCTTCATCGCCACCATCTCATCTTACTGGGTTGAGCTGAAGCAAATTACTTCCCATCCAGCTTCCAAGCATTGATCAGGACTGGCATATATAGGACAACATTGGGCCTTTGTCTACCTTGGTCTAATTTACTGCACAAGATTCATGAGCAAAACACTGGATCAGAATAAATCATCCAGGCTTGCAAAAAATGCAAATACAGCAAAGAAACCATTACAGCCATAAAAGCAGGCAGAATAAAGAAGATCCCCACCCCCACCCCCAGGCATTTTATTTTGGATGCTAAAAATATATTAATCTTTTTTTGCAGGGAGAGACTCCTCAAATTCACAACATTTGCTGAAGGATAACTTTTTTATGCTGTGTCTTGTAGGCAGCGCTGAAATCAGGCAATCATTAAGAACAAAACACTTTGCTTTTGCCCCCAGCTGCACACCTGCACTCCTGGACTCCATTCAATTTATTCTTTTTTTTCTTTGTTATGATAATGGCAAAATCTAGGAGACAGAAGAGAGAGATTAAGAATTATTTTTCCTTCTCTTTTTTCCTTGGTCTGTTTCTTTATAAGCCTTGAGGAACCGAGGGCAAGAAATCTGATAAATTTGCATAACTTGGTGAATAAACATTCATGTTTTGTTGAAGGAAAGCCCGCTCTAAGAGGATACTTTGCTCCTTTATATGGCAAACCTATGGCATGCGTGTCAGAGGTGGCACACAGAGACTTCTCTGGGGGCACGTGTGCCGTCACCAGCTTCTCTTCCAGGTTCCATCACACGCATGCATGCCACCCAGCCAGAACCCGGAAGAGAGCAGCTGGCTGCTGCGCATGGGTGCTGGACCAGCTATCCAGCGGGCATGCATGTGACGGAACCCAGAAGAGCTGGCTGCTGTGCGCATATGCACCGGCCAGCTGCTCTCCTCCGGATTCTGGTGCTCTGGCACATGCGCACGCACTCCAGTTTTGGCACTCGGTGCCGAAAAGGTTAACCATCACTGGTATAGGGCTTCCTGCTTGAGCAGGGGTTGAGCAGATCTCCAAGGCCCCTTCCAACTTTGTTACTCTATTCTATTCTGTTCTGTTCTATTCTAATTCTATGCCATGCCCTTAAAGTGGACTAGCTAGTTACATTGATTTTACTACCCTGTTTCCCAGAAAATAAAACAAGGTCTTATTTTCTTTTGACCCCCCCCCCCCCTAATTTTGCTTGGGCCTTATTATGGGGGGGGGCTTTTTGGTTTGGGGTTGCCGGGTGGCTGATCTCTTGCGCGTGGGCGCTCGAAGAGCCGGGCACAGCCTCAGGGGCAAACACAACAAAACCGTCATGAGGTGACCACGCTCATGAGCAGCTGCCCGGCAACACCCCTTTCCAGCTGGGCAGATCGCCACTCACTGACCCAGTAATATCCCAAAGGCACTAAGCCACGTGGTGCTCTGCCCTGCTGGAAAGAGAGGTTGCGCGAGCACTTGTTCTGCCTCCAGCTCGCGTGCCTCCCTGCCTGACCATGCCCAACTCTCCTGCAGGGCTGGGCCAGGGCGCTGCCACCGCTGCTGCCACCCCACCGCCATGCTACGAGCATAACCGGCTTCCAAACTCTGGAGATCCGCTGCTGAGCAGCTGCTGCCGGAAGGCTCGGCAGCGCATCTCCGGAGTTTGGAAGCCGGTTATGCTTGGAGCATGGCGGCGGCAGCAGCGGGGCAGCAGCGGCACCCTGACCCAGCCCTGCAGGGAGAGTTTGGCATGGTGAGGCAGGGAGGCATGCAAGCTGGAGGCAGAACAAGTGCTCGTGCAACCTCTCTTTCCAGCCGGGCAGAGCGCCACGCGGCTTAGTGCCTTTGGGATATTACTGGGTTGGTGAGTGGCGCTCTGCCTGGCTGGAAAGGGGCGTTGTTGGGTGGCTGCTCATGAGAGCAGCTGCCTGGCAACCCCCAGCTCCAGCTGGGCACAGCGCCACCCACCAGCCTAGCAGTATCCCAAAGGCGTCAAGCAATGTGAGCGCCTTTGCCTCCCTCCCCCGGCTCCTGCGGCTTTGCGCCTTCGGGATATCGCTTTGTTGGTGAGTGGCACTCTGCCTGGCTAGAGGGGGGGTTGTCCAGGGGGCTTATTATTGGGGGAGGGCGTATATTTTTGTCCACAGGAAAAATATGGCATGGTCTTATTATCAGGACATGTCGTAATTTTGGGGAAACACGGTAATTTTGACTGGAGCTGAAAATTCAGTATACAGTATATAATTTTCCCCTTTTCCTAAGAAAGAGAGACAGACGTTTAGCTGCATAATTTTAAGAGGAAATTTTTCACTAATACTATTCTTACGTTCAGTATTTTATGGTTGCTAAGTTACCTCTTAGGGGGTATTTCACAGTTTTTTAAAATAAACAGTTGTATATATGTGTGCGTGTGTGTGTTTGTGTGTGTATGTGTTGCGTTTGTGCTGATAAATAAATAATAAATAAATAAATAACAAAGGCAACATTAAAAATAATGGCTTTCTGTCTGGATGGTTTTTTGGGATGAGCCGATAGACAGAGAAAAGAAGCAGTATGCTTCCTTCCATATTTGGGCATACCAGGGATTGTAAACTTAATACATACATACATACATACATACATACATACATACATACATACATACATACATGGCAAATAAACCAATATCTACCTTTCTTCTGTTTCTCCCTGCGCTAGAGCAAAGCTACAGGAAGGAGCTCTTGGCAAAAGCTGTCCAAGTTTTTTCTAAAACAGTCAAAGAGGTTAATCAGATCGATGACAACCTACTATTATTCTTTTTTCTGTACCCTCTCATTTATGATATGAATGAACACATAGGGCACACATTGTTCCTTTTCCCAGTTCTATTAAAAAAATCCTGACCAAAATATATATCTAAGGCAATCAGTGACCCCGAATGAAATTATATGCAAGAGTTAAGACAGGAGCCAGTAGTTCTTAGGTCTAAGATGACAATTATGTCAACACTCAATAATGGTTTGGCTTCAATAAAGTGCTGCACCAGAAGTCCATTAACACATGGGAAGCCCAGAAAGGGAAAAAACCCAAACAAACAATGAGTTAAGCCACTGGTGGTTGTTACAAATCATATGTATCTTCTTAGTATCAATGGAAAATCAAGTGTTTTGTTCTCTTTTTTCCTTGTGTAAAAAATATTCTTATCTCTCTGAGCCATGTCTGAGACATCTGCCAAGTCCAGCTGACAAATAGAACCGTTTCTGTAGATCAGTGATTTTCTGCCAAGTATTAATCAAGGGAGACTGACATTATGCATTGTGACCAGGATAAAAAATATAGTTTCTTACAAAGGTATGGTGGTGAATAATTAATGGGTATTTATTATTACAGTAGAAATGCACTTCAGATATTTTCACTGTTATTTGTACATATTAAGGCCCTGCTAAATTCACCTAAGCAATGAAGCTACTTTGCCTAAAATTACGTCATAGTTTGGTTTGGTTTTCGTTTGGTTTATTTGGATTTATATGCCGCCCTTCTCCAAAAGGACTCAGGGCGGCGTACAACATTAAAAAACACACATCCCAAAAGTTAAAAAAGATTAAATCCATATCCAAAAAAACAAACCGATTTTTTAAAAAAACAATATATTTAAAATAAGCTAAAATTAAAATTAACAGGCCAGGCCGGCTTGCTGGAAAAGCCAACTTTTTAGGGCGCGTCGGAAGGACCGGAGGTCAGGGATTATGCGAAGCTCCGGGGGGAGC
Organism: Natrix helvetica; assembly: GCF_964273705.1. Lineage (NCBI taxonomy): Eukaryota > Metazoa > Chordata > Lepidosauria > Squamata > Natricidae > Natrix > Natrix helvetica. The sequence goes on along the minus strand of NC_138548.1, from coordinate 330,951,852 downwards.
TCATTCCAGAGGGAATGAGGGAATCATAGGTTCATTTAGTTCAATTTAGTCAGATCTGGCTCAGAGGCAGTTATCAAAGTTCTTATTTCAGCTTCTCTACTGGATATTCTTTTAACTAGAAGTAGTAAGCAAGCAAGTATTGGTCTGAAGAATTGGTATTTCCATAACCACAAAATACATAAGTTGACTTATAAGGCAAACCAAGAGAAGAGTGCTGATGGATCCATCTATCATTCTGTCTCCCTAGTATGTCCCTCAACTCCCAATACTTATTAGGACAATAATCCAGGCAGGAATATTTCCAAAATGAGAATTTCCTGGATAAGATGAGAATGTTCTGGAGAATGTCTCCCAAATGAGAATCTTTCTCATTCTTAATATGAAGTAACTATCCCAACCCATTAATTGAGGGAAACCAAAGTTTTCCATCTTGCCTTGTAACTCCCAGTCTTTTGATTTACCATTTACCTTCAGGTCTTCTTATCAACTTGTGAAATCTAAGGTCATTTAATGAAAGAACAATCACCTGGATAATCAAAGAAGCATGAACTCTATCTCTATCACTGTCAAACTCACGGCCCTGTGGGCCAGATGCATCAGGCACTGGCCACGCCCACTCTCAGTTTAGCAAAGGGGGGGAAAGTCCCGATACGTCAGGTGGCACCGCCGTGACGACACAAGTTTGACACCCCTGTCTATGAACGAAGACGTGATCTAAACATATCAAAATTGGCTCACTTATCACTAGGCTCCTTCAGAGAGGGACAAATTAAAAAGTGAAAAAGAAGAGGGGAAAACATATCTGACATTCATCATGGTGTCTGATTTTGTGCCGTGATAGCTGAGTGATTGGAAATTGTAGTCAGTCTATTTTTATCCCCTATGCCAACAAGAAGTGAAGCAACAGAGTTCAAGCTAGAATTGGATACCAGAAGCTACAGTTTATATGGGCTAAGTTAAAAGAAAAGAAGACCAAAAGAAAACACTAGCCCCTCACACACACATTTAATTATACAAAACTACTGCAGAAGAAAATAAAGGCACATTTTATTTTTGAATATGTCTTTCTGCTTGGCTCATTGAAGGGTAGGTGAGGAATCTGTCAAGGCCTTTATTTGCTTGCATTCACAATATCATTGCCTTTCCCCCCTCATTTAAAAACGATTGCATTAAACAATATAAAAAAGAAATATTGTGGCCCTGAGGTAACTGGTACATATTAACTACTGAAAGGAGATGAAGTCTCATCAGAGGTATGCGCCATCATTTTATAATTTAATATAAACTAGAATGAATAATAAACTAAGCACCAATAATTTAGGCAGTAGATGAGTTAGAATGCTCTTGCAGTTTATTCTGCCACATAGAAATGTAAAGCCAGGCTCCAAAATTACATTAAAAGAAAAGGCGGCTTTCGAATTAATATTTAGGAGGGTATGTTCTATATATTCATGGAGAAAATCTATAAATTGCTAGGTGTCACAAACAATTTGACGGAACTCCATCAATCAATATTCTGTGGATGAGATTCATTATTTTTTATTTGTAGCTTTTAGGTTTGTAATTGTCTAGTTCTGTGTCAAATGAAATACTGGTCTGCATTTCAATTTACAAGATACATCCTGTGCTTCTTCTACCTTGCTTAGAAGTGATTTAGCACCCTATGTACCTCCAGCCAACAGTGGTTTAATCAACATAGTTAACCAAATTGTGGGTTAACTTGTAGGGTTAACTTACTTATATTTCTCCGTAAGAAAAAAAAAACCTTGAAACAGAACATTAGATGTCAAAAAGAAGGCTAAATCAAATCTTCTCCTCTTTATAGCCAAATGGAATTGAACGAACTTATGGGACCGAATAGATATAAAAGAGCTAAAAATCAAAATTTGCTGTAATCCTAATCAATCATCCAAATCTAGCAAGAATCATAGCTTTCCTGTTACATAGCCAAATAATTTAAATATCAATTATGTTGTACAAAGAGACAGCAAGGCAATATGGGTTTTGTGTTGGACTACGGCTGACAAAACCCAGCTTCCTCAGCCATGGAATTTCAGTGGGACAGACTCAAACCTCAGTATTCTTGTGGGACAAAAGTTGGAGGCTGGAGTTTTGTACGCTTCTGTGGTCTGAGAAAAGGTGGAGTACACACAGTCTTCAACTTAGTTCATTTATTGATTGTTAGAAGTTACAGTGGCACCGAAAAATGTGACTTATGACATTTTTTTACACTTAGGACCATTGCCGCATCCATGTGGTCATGTAATCGAAATTCAGATGATCATATTTATGACAGTTGCAATGCATTGGGGTCATGTGATCAGCTTCTGTGACCTTCTGACGAGCAAAGTCAATGGGGAAACCACACTCACTTCATAACCATGTTGTGCACTGCAGGGATTCACTTAATTGTGGCAAGAAAGGTCGTGAAATGCGACAAAACTCAATGAATGTTTCACTTGGTAACAGAAATGTTGGGCTCAATTGTGATCGTAAGTTGAAGACTACCTGTAGCAATATCACAAATATAATAAACCAAACAAAGTTGGCAGTTCTTGACTTTAGCTGACAAGCATCTATAATAAATAAATAAATAATCTTATTTAAATTATTAAATTATATTAAAGTATCTAAAAGAGTAAAGGTGGTTGGACATTAAGTATTTGAATGAATGACCTGTAGGAAATTCCAGAGTAAGAAGTCGGGGGGGGAGGAGGGGGGAGAACCCATCTCAGAAGGCCATGTTTTTTGTTTTTTTGAAGAAACAACATGGACATGTCCTCATGAACTCAGCTTGATTTTATTTAGCAAGATAAAAGTCATCAACCTTCCTCACAGCCACAGCTACTGTCACCATAGGAAGCCTTAATTATGCTTTATAGCAGAACATTCAGTTGTGATTTAATCAGAATAGACCCGGAAGGGACCTAGGAAGTCTTCTAGTGCACCTCCCCTCAAGCAGGAGACCCTATACAGATAGGTGGCTGTCCAGTCTTTTCTTAAAAACCTCCAGTGATGAAGCTCCTACAAGCAAGATACAGACATCTGTGAAACACACACACACACACACACACACACACACACAAACACACACACTAAAGCAAAATCCTTAAGGTGACTGAAATCTATTTACATAATCTGGCAAAAGTGTGATCTTGGTTAATTTTTTTTACCTGAAAGTTTATATACAGGTAGCCCTTGACTTACGGCCACGTACGGGTCTGGATGGATGACAACAGGCTCAGGCTCAACCCCTCCAAGACAGAGTGGCTGTGGCTTCCGGCTTCCCGGTTCAACCAGCATATGCCATCGCTGACCATCGGAGATGATCAATTAGCCCCGGTGGAAGGGGCACGCAATTTGGGCGTCCTCCTTGATGCCCGGCTGTCTATGGAAGATCATGTGACAGCCGTGGCGAGAGGGGCGTTCCACCAGGTTCGCCTGGTGCGCCAGTTGCGGCCCCTTTTGGACCGGGAGGCCTTGCGTACAGTCACTCACGCGCTGGTGACGTCTCGCCTGGACTACTGTAATGCTCTCTACATGGGGCTCCCCTTGAGGTGCACCCGGAGACTGCAGTTGGTCCAGAATGCAGCCGCGCGGGTAATTATGGGGAGATCGAGGTTCTCCCATATAACACCTATCCTGCGCGAGCTGCACTGGCTTCCTGTGGTCTACCGGGTGCGCTTCAAGGTACTGGTTACCACCTTCAAAGCGCTCCATGGCACAGGGCCTAGTTACCTGGGGGATCGCGTCCTGCCCCATACATCCCTGCGACCCGTCCACTCACACAGAGAGGGACTACTCCGGGTGCCGTCCTCCAGAGAGTGCCAGAGGGCAGCGCCCAGAAGTAGGGCCTTCTCTGTAGTGGGCCCCACCCTTTGGAATGACCTCCCCCCAGACATCAGAACTACAACCGACCTTCGCTCCTTCCGTATGAAGCTGAAAACCTACCTGTTTCGACTAGCTGACCTGGCATAACTCTACAACCTCCCCAGCCCAGGGCATTTTTAATTGTAATTTTAGTTTTTAAGGGTTAATTTCACTGGGGTTTTAACTTTTAAGTTTGAATTTAAGTTTGAATTTATTAGCCGCTCCCTTTCCAAGTAGGACTCGGGGCGGCGTACAATGGGGCATATAAAACACAGAAAATATATAAAAACACATAGGCGTACATACAGAACATACATACAGATACACAAACACGGACTCGAACTCGGAGGAGGTAGACAATTTACATCATATAGACAGTTAAAAAACCCGCATTAAGATACCCCAATTATAAAAACCCCATATAGAATTAAAATTTAACGTTTAAAATACAATTTAAAACCAGTTAGGTTTAAGTATTGTAACTTATTTATTTATTCTTACCTCCTCTATACGCTATATAATACCTTTGTACGTCGCCCCGAGTCCCTGTGGGGAGAGGGGGCGACTAATAAGTTCAAGTAATAAATAAATAAATAAATTGAGCCCAAAATTTATGTTGTTTAAGTGAGATGTTTGTTAAGTGAGCTTTGCCCCATTTTACTACATTTCTTGCCACAGTTGTTAAATGAATCACAGTAGTTGTTAAATTAGCAATCCTGTTGTTAAGTGAATCTGGCTTCCCCATTGATTTTGCTTGTAAGAAGGTTGCAAACACTGGGATACAGCATCCACCATAAATATGAACCAGTTGCCAAGCATCTGAAATGTGATCAAATGACCATGGGAATGATGCAAAGGCTGTTTACTATGAAAAATGATCACAAGTCACTATTTTCAGTGCCACTGTAACTCTGAATGGTCACTAAGTGGACTGTTGTAAGTCGAGGACTACCTGTAAAAGATTTATGAGATAGTAGACAACCAACGTCTACTGCATTCAAACACAAATTAGTTCTAGAATACAAAGAGAAGAAAGACAAACTTCTACTATTTCAGACTGAACTAACCCAAACCAAGAATTAAGAAAGGTAGTTTATTAAGTTAAGTTTTATTCTGAAGTTTTTGTTTGCTCATGCTAAGGAAGGTAAATCTAAAGTATTCCAAACGTTTTTATCAAATAATTCAAAAAAGATATTTCACACTGACTAATAATCAGGACACAGGAAAAGCAAAATTAAAATCTGGACAAACTGAATTAATATTATCTAAATAAGATGGGAGATTTAAAACTTTGTTCAAGAATGTAATGGGTATACAACAAATTAATGCTACTGAACACAATTTGGTTAATATGACAGATGGTCTCCAGGCAAAAATATCAATAGCAAAGGATATGAGTGAGTGGAATTAGAAAACCTGCCAGATTGTTGTCAGAATATGCAATACTGGCTAACGTAATACTAGACACAAAAGATATGACTGGCCTAGTATAAAGTCAATACGTTGTTTAAATACCAACTAAACAAAAGTCTGCTAATGAGTTAAATTTTAGAGATTTTAGAAAAACAGATTTGCTTAACTTTAGGTATCAAATCTTAAAATCCAAGATGGTGTTAAGTCAATTTTCATTACACCCAGAAACGAAGAGAAACATTACTCAGAGCAATGCATTCCAAAGGTTTGCATTAAAAAAAGGAATAGTAAACAATAAGTAAGCTACCTAAGAGAGAGCCAAACTTTTTTAAAAAATCTACAAAGTTTCAATTACAAAATAATATTAAAAACCTTGAACTTCACTTCTAAATTTTGTACTCAAAGAATTACATGAGTTTACAGAACACATGTCACACTTAAAGCTTTCATATGTTACTCAATTAATTTGACATAAATTCACACAGTAACAAAATGCTAAATAAAGACTTGGGGGAGGGGGAAGGAATACATTATGTACTTCAAATATAAGAGGTGCTTAAATATTTGTAAGTATTTAGCATCAAACAGTAACCAATTTAGGTTAGGTTGCAAAGCTACTGTGTTCCATTATATATTTTACTGCACACCAGAATTGGCCAGAAATAAATGTAGCTTTTAAGTGGATCATATGTTGTCCATAGGTTGGTGAAGTTCTTGCAAGATGCTAAATAGGTGTATTTTGTTCTGGTCTGATCCACATCAAGGCCCACTGATACTTCTGACAGTCATTTATCCAGACTTGTCAGTAATTCCAAATATGTAATCTGCCTTAATAAAGTAAAGCACACATTGGTTACAGAGGTGGGCTGTCCCTGGTTCAACGCGATCAGGCGAACCAGTAGTAGCGGTGGTGGGAGGCTCCGCCCGCCCACTTAGATGCTTCTGCGCATGCACCCGAACCAATAGTACTAAAATTGGCAACCCACCACTGATTGGTTAGCCAAGGGGATGTCAGTAAGAATAACATGAAGCAGAGATATACCACCCCAATTGGAATCATAATTTCTGTTGCTAAGCAAGATGGTTGTTAAATGAACTGCACCCATTTTTGTTACCTTTTTTTTTTTTGCCAAGGTTGTTAAATAAACAGAAAACAGAATAACAGAGTTGGAAGGGACCTTGGAGGTCTTCTAGTTCAACCCCCTGCTCAGGCAGGAAACCCAATAACCATTTCAGACAAATTGGCTATCCAACATCTTCTTAAAAACTTCCAGTGTTGGAGCATTCACAACTTCTGGAGGCAAGTTGTTCCACTGATTAATTGTTCTAACTGTCAGGAAATTTCTCCTTAGTTCTAGGTTGCTTATTTCGATTAGTTTCCACCCATGCTTCTTGTCCTACCCTCAGTTGCTTTGGAGAATAGCTTGACTCCCTTTTCTTTGTGGCAGCCTCTCAAATATTGGAACACTGCTATGATGTCACTCGCAACTGTTAAGTGAACTGCAACTGTTAAGTGAATCAGGAAGTTATTAAATGAATCCAGCTTTCTCCAATGACTTTGCTTGTTGGATGCTGGTTGGAAAGGTGAAAATGCCAAGCGCCCAAATTTTGATCACATGACTGTGGGGATGATGAAACAGTCATAAATGTGGGAACTCTTTCAGTGCTGTTGTTGTAATTTCAGTCACTAAAGGAATGGTTGTAAATCAGGAACTACATGCATAACACTATATATTAAGCTAGCTCTGCCATACAACGTGAAATTGAAATGAGCAGCAAATATATTTAATCTTTTGGACACACCATAAGCATTGTGAAATGTTATTATGCAGCTTTGGATTTCAAGAAAATAAATTCTGTTAAACTAAGTAAAAATGCTGGAAATATTTGTTTCATAATTTATGCACAATCAACTTCAAGCACTACTATGGATACAAAAGCATTTCTCTTGACCTTTACTCTCCACCTGTGTCAGATTTCCTATGAGGCTTTATAAATAGTGGCTTGTTATCATAAACAATTACATCACACATTGGAGGAAGGCACTCCATAAGCTGCCAGGTTTATTAAGTTAATAATAGATTTCAAAGTGTGAATCCTAATTAATTTCATTTTCCATACGCACACAAAGCTCCTTGGGAAGCCAAAATTATAGGGTAACCATATGGTGCCTCATAAGTAATAATTAAAACTAATTTTCTAATCTTCACACATTAAATGAAAAAAAAGAAAATAAAAATAGTTCTCATATTATAGAGACAAGGAAAATTCAGTGGTCCCAATTTCATTTGGAAGAGACACAATTGTACTCCCCCCCCCTTTTTCTACTTATACGGGCGAAGTTGGTAAAACAGAAATTATCATCAACTCTAATTTTGACTACTTAAAAGAGAACATTAAAAAAAAAAAACACCAAGATGGCCAAATGACTTACACATGAGCAAAAAATATAATATTCCAATGGTAAAAACAGCCATGAATCTTTCTTTAAAAATTAAGGGAAGTACTGTAGGCACCATAGGTTTGAAACTCAAACTGCCCAATATGTATATAATGATTGTGTAATTTTTTTCCCAAAGCCAAAGGAAAAGAATTGGATCAATTGAACATGCAACAAGAAATGATATGGACAATATATCAACAGCAAATGGGTATGGATCTCTGTGGGTAAAGGAAAAGTATTACAATTACACAAGAAAAAGTATTATACAATTATACAGGAAATTGTATACAGGAAAAGTATTACAACTACACAATTACAAACCACAGTGCACAGATGCTACTTAATTGCACCATTGCAGATTCAGACAAGCAGATTCGCAAATTCATTTAACATTACACATATTCAGTTGTAGATGAAAGCCAGTGTAATGTACTAATTAATCTGGAGTTGGGGAGACCCAAATTCTAATCTATCCTTAACTATAAAATCCTACTAGGTCATCTAGGGGCAGTCACTATCTCTCATCCCAACCTACTTCATAGGGAAAATTAGGAAGAAATGCTATGTAGGGAACACTCCCTTTGTTTATAAATTGAACAAACATTCAACAAATTCAGACTCTCTGTGATAATGCCTAGTTAACAAAGTACTTACTGTTCAGGGAGTTTTTCTTTTAAGCTCTAGAAATATATTGAAGGTTTTATGTTAACTTCAAGAGTAATTAGAACCAAGCTTAAGTCACTTCTTTGCCAGTGAATAGGCCCGAAAAGCTGAGAGCATGCTATGAGGATTTTTATAAAATGAGCGTGATCCAGAGTTTGCTACATGGTGGAGATCTAGTGGAGAACTATCTTCTACTACTAGAGGTCTATGTTTCTTGAAGTGGACATTGAACTAATCTCTCAATAGAAGAAACACTTCATTGCTGTACAGAGAAGTGGATAATGTGAGAAAATAAACATCTTGTTACCCAAAATACAGAACAACAGAATGAAATATATTCTGGTGTCAAGTTTCCTCTACTTATACTTCTCTATTTTACCATTTGATAGCTTGATCTACTTCCTGTTCTATAATTTAGCACAGAATTGCTTCTGTCTTCAGAGTAGTAACAGCTCTTAGACTTATATACTGCTTCATAGTGCTTTTACAGTTCTCTCTAAGCGGTTTATTGCCCCCAACAATCTGGATACTCATTTTATCCATCTTGGAAGGATGGAAGGCTGAGTCAATCTTGAGCCTGGTGAGATCTGAACTGCTGAACTGCAGCTAGTAGTCAGCTGAAGTAGCCTGCAGTACTGTGCTCTAACCACTGTGCCACTCGGCTCTTAAACTACTATCTTCTGATTCTGCTCAGAGACAGACCTACCCTAAAGGCCAAAGGAGCTAGGTAAGATCATGAGAAGCACTCCTAATAGATCCTGGCTGTCTCTTTTCTCTGCTGAAGGACAGAAAACGGTGTGCAAAACAGCCTGTCCACTGCACCCTAAGCTGGTCTGCTGGTATTAGGTACAAGAAAGGGGAGGGGAAAGGGGAAGATGAAGGCAAAGGGAGAGAAAGGAAGAATTCCCTTGCCACTAATCTGGTTGTGTGTGAACATGGAGTCTAACATGCTTCAGGCAGAAAAAACACTAGTTCTAGCCAAGTTATGAACTAACAAACTCTCCTGATGATCTGCAGAAAAGGAACATTGTTTTGTTGTGAGAAAGAGGATTTCTTTCCTTTCTCCTTGTCTATTACAGCCAAAACTAGAGTAAATCAAGGGTAAGTGACCAAAGAATTCAAGGTTTATACAAATAAATTAAATTAAATTAAAAATTGGCAGTACAATTTCCTGCTATGGAAGCAGAGGTGGGCTGTTGCCAGTTCGGAGCAGTTCAGGCGAATCGGTAGTTATGATCACTGGTTGGGTCCCCCCCCCTGCCCCAGCGCTATCCCATCCGATATATCTCATTCTCTGGCTCAATCGCCCCACCCACACAGCCCAGCTGATTTCTGTGCCTTGCCCACACACCTGCCCAAGAAGGTGTGCTAGAAGCCACACGCATGAAATCGTTGTGTGTTTGAAGCCGTGCGCACTCACATTTTCAGTTCTGCATTAGGCGAACCAGTTGTTAAATTATGTGAAGCCCACCTCTGCATGTAAGGTAGGAAATACATCAAATCCCAAACAATTCTAAATAAGATTAACTCATAAAAAGAAATGAAGGATCCCGGGTCTCAAACCATGGGGGAAAAAAAAAACCCAAGAAAAACTCAGCTACTCTTGCCACTGTATGCGATCTTCCATTCATTACTGTTAAAAGCATCCTGCCCAACAACTGACTGCTCACCCTAGAACAAATAAAGAGCTTTAAATCATGTTTTAAAAACAGTGTCAATTTTGAAATCACTGAATTTTCTTCTCCCCAAAGTAACTTTCATCGTTATTAATTAATGTCAATATCATGACTGTGGTAATATGAATAGTATCTTGGAGAGCTCGTGCTGGATGACTTGACAAAGCAAATTTGACACACCACCTCCAGGAACTGGGGTTTTAAAGCCAATTTTACTGGGCAAATGACAAATGAAATGAGTTAATCTGTGCAATAATTGCCTTCTACTTCATTACCGCTCTTTAAAACCCTGGACATGTGCAATCAAGCTGTTTTCTTAAACCAGAGGCATTCTAACAATAAATGGCTATGGGTTCTTTTGAGATAGTTTTTTCCCCCTACCACCTAATATTAACTGAATAGAGACATATAAGACTTGGTACGTGGTGCTTATAAAACCCATAAGCAGCAGGAATTAAATTGAGGTTGTTTTTTTTTAGCTACAGCCTGAAGCAGGGTGAAGTATCAACACACTGCTGAGATTATTTTTTTTGTCCCAACAATGCCTTTCCTTGAGCACTATATAATAATGGTCTACACAGAGTGAAAAGCTCTATGTGAATGAGCTTATGGTCACTCTTTAAAGACCAAATCAGAATCCAAGGAAAACATAATCCTTATTGACTATTACTTTCAAGAAGGACATTGGTTTTGTATTTATACCTTTGCAAATATATTAAGAAAATGAAAACAAGAAATTCAAAGCACCTGTAAGACTGAATTAATCAGATAAGAGCAGAAGTGCAACTCGGGCACAAAAATAGCTGCAAACAATCTCTTGTGTATTAAAGGTTATCACCATTTTTTTTTTTTTTGGTATACAATCACATGGGAGGGAAAAGTAAATAAGGCTTACATGTTCATTTGCCTCCTAAACGTTCAATGGAAAACAATGGGATTATTTTAATGATTTAATGCCTGTGGAGCTTAGGCCACAATTGATTTTCACTGAACTGTGCACGGTGTGCTTGAGCCCATACAGCTCAAGAAAAAAGTCTGCTAGAGTAAACATATGTGATATTTCCATTCATAATTGCATCATGAATCAAGACCAATAGGTTTTAGTGACCTATCTGAACCAAGTACTGAGCACCTGTTGAGAAAATCAAATATTTATTTTCCCTCCTTACAATTCTTAATTTACTCCACACAAAAAGGCTTGGTGGTAAGAAACAACCATCCAATAAAATCAAGATGGTGATAGATAAAAATTAAATGCCATATATTTCTGATCACCTTATGCACATCTATCATTCAACCCTAATTAAAACAGAGATAGGTAACTTGTGTCTATCCAGATGTTGCTGAAATTCAGCAGCTCCAGCCAGAATGACAGCTGTTAAGTGTTTAGATAGATTTATAGCACTGCAAATGTCATACTCCTGACTTAAAAGTTACATTATTGTGGTGAGGGGAGGGGGGTCTTTTTTTTTTAAAGAAAAGCTGAAATAGATTTAAAGATTTTAGGTCAAATGGCAGCCATATAAATCATGGTGGCTGTGATGGCCTAAGGATCCATGGTGGGAAATATTATACCTTTAAATAAATTTCAATACCAGCTGTCTTTTCATTTGCATTGCAGAATGAGTCAGGATGACATCTCCTAGTAGAAAATCTCACTCAGTTTTCTCCCTACCATAATCTTATTACTAGGGAGATCCAATCTGCCACATGCAATGACCAATTCCTAATGGCATCTGCCTATCCAATAACAGCAGGAAATGGACACTAAGGGAGTGTCACCAATAGGGATCGGAAAATGGCCCTCTGACCCCTTTTTTGGAACAGGATTCTCTCCAAGATCTATTGAACCCAGCCCAGCTAAGATTTAAGAAAGGTATTGAGGCCTGCCTCTTCCAGGAGTCTGTAAAGGCTTGTAAGGGTGGGCCTCTGTTCTTCTGATGGCTGAGTTGTTTCATTGTGCTGTTATTTAAGAAGATGCTATTTGCTATGTTTGCTATCTTCTGCTTCTCCTTCCGAATAGAATAGAATAGTAGAGTTGGAAGGGACCTTAGAAGACTTCTAGTCCAACCCCCTACCTAGGCAGGAAACCCTACACTACTTCAAATGGATATCCAATCTGTTCTTAAAAACTTCCAGTGTTGGGGCATTCACAACTTCTGGAGGCAAACTGATTACTTGTTCTCACTGTCAGGAAATTTCTCCTCAGTTCTAAGTTGCTTCTCTCCTTGGTTAGTTTCCACCCATTGCTTCTTGTTCTACCCTCAGGTGCCTTGGAAAATAGTTTGATTCCCTCTTCTTTGTGGCAGCCCCTGTGATATTGGAACACTGCTATTATGTCTCCCCTAGTCCTTCTTTTCATTAAACTAGACATACCCAGTTCCTGCAACCCTTCTTCTTCTCCTTCCTCCTCTTCCTCTTCCTCCCCCTCCTCCTCTCCCCTCCCTATCCATAATCAGATGATGGATATGGCAATCCTATTTTTATCAACAACTGCACAAAAATGTGCTGTCGAGGTTTCTCCAAACCAGTCTCTTAGATTTTGATGTTGATTTAATCTTCTTACTTCATTGGAAGGAAGGTAGTCCTCGGCTTATGACCAGTCCTTTAGTAACCAGTGGAGGTTATGATAGACAACCCCCCAAAAAAGCTTCTTATCACCTGGTTTCGAAGTTACAGCTACTGCATCACACCACAGCCATTTATCCTTATGAATGACTGCAGGGATGCTTCAGTGCGCGCGCACACACACACATAGTGGTGTGTTCCGGATCCCATCGCAACCGTATGCTGTGCACGGGGCCAGGCATCCTAGTCAGGCACGCGCACTGTGCACGCATGCCCATGCCACTGCCCTGTGACACCCAGATGCTCAGTGATTGTTGCGCAGGCGCCGCACGCTTTGCGTGGGTGTGCAATTCGCTAGTCGTGTTATAAACAGCCATAAAATGAGGGCGGGCAGGCGGGCGGGCCAAATGAGCCATCGTACCGGTACAGTGGCCGCTGCTCCCGGCTACTACTGGTATGGCCGTACTGGGCCGTACTGCTCAGAACCCACCACTGACAGACACGCCATAACTCTCACTTCACCTCACTGAAGCCGCCTGGGGGCCTTGGCTTGCTTGCTAGCTTGCTTAAAAGAGTATAGCATCTGTAAGGATGTGTTTTGACTCTACTAGTTGACATACAAACAGAAAAAAAGAATTAAAACAAGCAAAAGGGAGGAGTTTATTTTGAAGTGGCACATTAATTATGTAATAAGTTTGTTAGAGATGTTCTCCTGGGCCACTTTTTTTTCCCCTCTCAAGAAAATCCTTTAAATTTTCTTTTGTGTTTCAAGGACTTTTATTCTATTGTTGCTGGTATTCAACATATGTTTTAATTACTTTTTTTTAAACAACCTTTTTTCAATTTCAGAATTTTGCTCTGCAGCCTTCCAATTACTGTGCTACACACAAATACTATTAATAAAATAATACATAAACTTCCCCGAAGCATAAAGCTGCCATAATGTTAACACACACAGTCAGATTAAAAAAGAAAAAAAACCTTGCTGGAAACTGGCATCAACCATCTCTCGTAACTGTGGATAGAGAATGAAATCAGCTGAAGATATTTGGCTTAAGGTTTTTATAATGGAGACAGAATGATGCAGATATTTCAGTGTATCTAACAGCTGGGCTACAAGAATAAGAGGAACTGAAGGGCCATTTTTGGTATCTCTATATCACTATTCCCATCACATTTTGAATGCAGAGAGGCTTAAAGGATCTCCTTTTTGAAAAAAAGCCGACTTTCATACCAATGCAAAGCATTATGCAGGATACAATAATTTTTAAACCAATCAATCAATAAAAAAAGATCGTTCATGAACAGAAATCAAATTCCAGAAGCTAAACTTGATAATAATCATAAACTTTGATTAAGATTTGTAAGCATACCATTGTATGATTAAACATTGATAACCTAGCTCATGAATAAGCAATGTTTCAGACCGCAGTAAAATAATTCATACTATTTCAATAATTCATTTTCCATCCTAATATGTTTCTATATATAAAACCTCAAATCAGATTCTTCCTCATGAATGCTTTACAAATGGAAGGTGGCCCCACTGCTTTTAAAAAAAAAATATTAGGAGTGGTAAAATAATATGAAGTCTTCTTTAAAAGAGAAGAAAATTGCAAATCTTTGTGGGTGACATAAAGCAATGAAATATTACAATGTCACTTTCTTGTCACCACAGACCAAACAGCCACGGTTGGCAGTTTTCTGCTGAAATCTCCAAGGATGCTATCAAGTCAGTTGCCTGAAATTACTCCAACAAGTTCATACACCATACACAGCTCCCTGTGTCAGAATGATTGTTCTTCTGCCCCCTTTAGAAATAGAGATGCCACACAGAAGTCCTGTTAAAATCACTGTCATCTCATGTCTTCTCATTGCATTCATTCATTTTGGGAATGTAAATATGCCCACAATTCAAGCATTACAACTCTGGGCAGCTTACAAAAAGAACAACGAGGATAAAAACGAAGAATAAAATTATCAGATAACGCCTGACAGATGTAGTGAATACTGTTTCAAAATAACCACATGTTCAAGTTGGGGATCTCAAATCTATTTCAGGAACTTCTCTCTACTAAGCCTCTTTAATGAAATAATAATATTTATATAGTGGACTTCAGGATTCAGCCCCAACAACCTACCCAAATTTCACACTTGTGTCATAATACCTCATAAATTCTACTTGGTTTTCCTCCAGTATTTGCCATGCAATACTAAGTGCATTTGCTATTCAAGAGAGTGGCCAAAGTTGGGGCTGCATAATTAATGATGCAACTCCTTTGATCATGGTATCCAAATAATGGGAAGGGCGAGGATGCTTTAAACAAAAGCACGAATCGATGTTCCTCTGCAGTTACAAAATGATTACGCTAGTGTGGAAAGCTGTTCCAGATGATGGTTGTTCCTCCATCCTAGTCCTGTTAGATCTCTCAGCGGCTTTCGATACCATCGACCATGGTATCCTATTGCGTCGGCTGGAGGGGATGGAGGTGAGGGGCACCGTTTTGCGGTGGTTCTCCTCCTTCCTCTCCGGTCAGACGCAATGTGTGTTGGCAGGGGAGCAGAGGTCGACCCTGAGGCCGCTCACGTGCGGAGTGCCACAGGGGTCGGTCCTCTCACCTCTCCTGTTCAACACATACATGAAACCGCTGGGCGAGATCATTCAAGGATTCGGGGTTGAGTGCCATCTGTACGCAGATGACACTCAGCTATACATCTCTACCCCGAACCACCCCAACGAAGCCATCGAGGTGATGTCCCGGTGTCTGGAAGCCGTGCGGGTCTGGATGGGTGACAACAGACTCAAGCTCAACCCTTCCAAGACGGAGTGGCTGTGGCTACCAGCGCCCCGCTTTAGCCAATGTGTTCCATCTCTGGCCATCGGGGGGGAACAACTGCCCCCGGTGGATAGGGCACGCAATTTGGGCGTCCTCCTAGATTCCCGGCTGTTGCTAGATGATCATATGACAGCCGTGGCTAGGGGGGCGTTCCACCAGGTTCGCCTGGTGCACCAATTGCGCCCCCTACTAGAGCGGAACGCCCTTCGCACAGTCACTCATGCCCTGGTGACTTCCCGTCTTGATTACTGCAATGGTCTCTACATGGGGCTCCCCTTGAGATGCACCCGAAGGCTCCAGCTGGTTCAGAATGCAGCCGCGCGGGTTATTATGGGGAGTACTAGGTACTCCCATGTAACACCTTTCCTGCGTGAGCTGCACTGGCTGCCTGTGGCTTTTCGGGTGCGTTTCAAGGTGCTGATTGTCATCTTCAAAGCGCTCCATGGCTCGGGACCTAGTTACCTACGGGATCGCATTCTACCCCACACATCCCTGCGACCAATCCGCTCTCACAGAGAGGGACTCCTCCGGGTACCTTCCGCTAAGCAGTGCGGGCGGGCGGTGCCTAGGAATAGGGCCTTCTCTGTGATGGGCCCAACCCTCTGGAACGACCTCCCCCCCGATATTAGAACCACCTCGGATCTCCGCTCCTTCCGCAAGAAACTCAAGACCCACCTGTTTTGACTAGCCGGCCTGGCCTAATTGTAATTGTAATTGTACTTACAGGGAACATCTACTACTGACCTTCCTGGATGGCTTTCTAAATTTTAAATTTTGGGGTTTTAAACTGGTTTTAAAATTGTTTTTAATTATTTAATTAGTTTGGGTTGTATATACAGACGGTATGTGTGCGTTGTTTTGTCTGATGTTTTATGTTATGTTTTGTTGTTTTATACACGAACGGTCTGTACACCGCCCCGAGTCCCTACGGGGAGAGGGGGCGGTCTATAAATTTAATAAAACCTAAACCTAAAACCATGATGATTTGGTCTATTATATCACCGCCATCATCACTCTGTCTTGGATTTTCTGAAATCTAGATGGTATCAACAAAGTATAGCACAAGGAAAGGAATAAGCAAGCATTAATATTTAATGCTGCAAAATCTAAGGCAGCCTTTGGCTAAATCCACCTTAATGTAAGTGAGAAAGATTAGGAACTCTGTTGAAGATAATCCTTAATTTATGACCACAATTGAGACCATAACTTCTATCACTAAGTGATGCAGCCATTAAATGAGTTGTGCCCAATTTTTTGCTGCAGTCATTAAGCAAATCACCACAGGCATTAAGCAAATCACACAGTTATTAAGCAAATGAAATATCAGACCCAAGCCCAAAGACAATATGGTGAAATCCAAATGAGTCTAGTTCATTACTAGTTTACACCTAATAGACAGAATCTTGCCAGACTAAAGCTATAACCTTCTAATCTAACTGGGAGATTCTAAGATATGGCTACCCTAAAGTTCTTCTTCCTTCCCCATTCAATTTATGACTGTGCAATCTCTTATCAGGGCTTCTCTGAAATGTACTGCTTACTCCCTGTAAAACCATGGTGTTCTTGAAGTGATCCCCTCCCACCCCCACCCCCCACACATTCCTTTTTCAGCTTGACATTCCCTTATATCCAGACTGCCCCACTGACTTTGCTTGCTGGAAGCTGGTTGGGAATATCACAAATGACAATCATTTGACTCTGGGAAGCTGCAACCATTGTAAATACATGTTGGTTGCCAAGCACTCAGATTTTGAACATGTGACCACAGAGATATATGACAGTTGTAACTGTGAGGACTGGTCATAAGTCACTTTTTTCAGTGTCATTGTAACTTCGAATTATAGTTAAATAGATAGCCATAAGTCAAGGACTACCTGTGGAAAAAACTCTGGAGACACACCTTAACTTTATTAACATTCACACACAAACTATATTCAGTTCAATATGCATAGCTTTTATTTTTAAAGTAAGAGGGTGGCAACACACTTTCTGAAACTTAATGGCATCTATGAGTGCCAATGACACTTCTTTATGTGGAAAAGGAAGTCATTTTGATATGTGAGAATCCTTTCCTAGCACTACTAATGTGGTATGTGCCAGTCAAAGAAAGAAGTGGAACACAGAATATCTAGAACCAAATCTATCCATATATCAATGTATCTAAAGCAGGGTTGGGTTGCTCCTGGCATTACTGCCGGTTCAGTGTGCGCTCATGCACATTTGCACAAAAATAGGTCTGAGCATGCACAAAACTTTTTTTAAAAAATGAAAAAATTAAATTTGTGCAATTACAATTGTTCTGTGCATGCGTAGAACCGAAAATGAAGATGGCGGAAAGCCAGTTCGGGGGCGTGGCAGGCCTGGGTTGCTGCTGATTCCAGCGACCCACGCCGCCAAAACACTACCGGTTCGACCAGACCAGTACAAACCGGTAGGAACCCACCTCTTATCTAAAGGAAACTTAATTTGCCAGGATCTCTCCTCTGTGAAGGAAGACCATAATCCCATGTGTAAGAAGCAATGGGTGTGGTGGCCCGCCAGTGATTCGAACAGTGAGGAGGTTGGGGAGGAACATGGGCCAGTCCTGGAGTCTGGGGAAGGCTCTGATAAGGACTCTGTGTCAGAGGCGGAGAGGTGGCCAGAGCCAGATGCCAGTTATTAGCTGTTGCCAGAATGAGATAGCAGTGAGGCAGACAAACAGCTGGAGCCTGTTCTCAGTGTGCACATGCGCAGAATTGTCAGATGAAGGGATCAACTAAAGAGCAGGGGTCAACTTGGGAGTGAGGCCAGACGATGAATGGCTCTTCCCAGAGGAAATAAAAGAGGAGTGAAAAGGGAGCGGAGTTTGCAGGAGACAATTAGTTTTCTAATTGGTTAGTGACTCTCCGAGATTCCTTGCCAAGTTCTGCAGATATCGGCCTGTCAGCTCTCCAAGCCAGATAAGGAGTGTGACCATAAATCCTCCTTTGAAAGACTTTGCTGGCTGTGAATGAGCAGAATTCACTGTAAATTAATAAAAGGGTTTTCTGCCAGCACAAGGAGTTTGTTTCATACTCTTGGGAAGCCTCGGTCAGAACAATGGGAAGTAGGGCTAGACAGCAATGGCTATGGCAGTGGTTTTGTGGAAGACATTTTTCCATGGACCGGGGGAGGGAGGAATGGTTTCATTTGCAACCTAGATCCCGCACATGCGCAGATAATGCTTCTTTCGCTCACCCTCTGCTTGTGCAGCCCTGTTCCCAACAAGCTATGGACCGATCCCGGTCTATTGCCCAGAGGTTGGAGATCCTGGACTATGGTGAGAAGGTAATGGTACAAGTTTGGTAAATCACAACATACATTCAAGCAAAATCTGCAATTTCTGGATTTTTTTCTATTTTGGAGAGTGAAGGAGTCCTCTCTCCACATCTTATTAACCCCTTAATTCTATTAAGGCCATTTTAGGGTTAAAAATGTCTCAAGTGAATGGCAATAGGCAAGAGATCAATACTTTTACTTTGTCTGCTCATAATCTAGTAATGCCCCTATTTTAACACTGAACCAGTTTTTCTGCTCAATGGGAATTTCCTATGTATACATATATATTGTTTTTCCAATATAGACTTGTCCTTACTTTCAATCTTGTTTTAATGGTATTCACTTGGGTGGTTTTTAAATTTCTTTCGTCTTAGATTTTACAGGATTATTACCTGCTATTTTGTGGATTATTTTTCAGAGACTAAATTTCCAAGAAGATGCCTATCTGGTAAGCACATTTTCTGAAAGAACAAAGACAAATTGACATTCTTTGTATACAAATAAATAGGAGTTTGAAGGAAGGATGAAGTGTCTTTTAATAAAACATCACCATTTTTTTTCACTTTTCATTCAACTGGGAAAATCAATTTTTAGTTTTCGAGTGCAGAAGAAAGATCAAAAGGAAAAACTCACAATCTGAAAAAAGGGCAAGGTGTGAAGCGCTGTTTGTTCTCCTCTCCCCTGGAGAGGTTTATACAGGCGTTTTGTGTAAGTGGAGCACATCTTCTGAAGAATAACGTTTGCAGCCTGTAACCTCTTTAAATCAACTATATTTTAGCAACGTTAGATCTAAATATAAAAAGTTGTACAATAGAAGATATTAGGGTTGGCTATTCTATTTGGTAGGTAAGAGTTTACAAACTTCTCCAAGGAAAAGCGAATGGAGATATAGCTAGCTTGTTCAAGTAACAGGGTAGGCAGTCTGAACAGCTGAAGAAAGAATCAAACTATGAGCTTTTCAGTGTTTGAAGAGTGCACGAAGGGCCCCATTTTCCCAACATTTTTCATAACAACTTGTTTGTTCATTCTTCATAACAACTTTCTTTGTTCATTCTTCATAACAACTTTCTGCAACAAAGATCTCTAAGATAGCTTTGTAGAACATATTTCTGAATGTAGTTCTCTTTTGAATAAATAAATAATCTACAATATATAAATCTCTTCATGCAATCATGCATTTACTATCTGATAACCCGGTGTTGCCCGGGTATTTAATTATAGGAGGGAAAATGTCTGGACCAAACGTAATTTCTAATGTTGAATTTCCCCCTTACCAAAGGGAGCCCCCTTGTGGAATATTGAGAAGTCGGTACCATGGCAACTCCACTGCACTGTACAGTAGAAGCCATTTTATGGAAGTACAGTAGAAGCCATTTGAAGGCACAATAGGCTGTATCATAACAGAACATACAACCGAAGAGTGTTAGGGGTGTCTTATCCCCACAGTATGTGTTTCCAGAGAGTAAGTCATCTGTGTACCAAGTTTGGTTGAAATTGTTCAAGGCGTTCCAGAGTTATGCTGGAACACACACACAGAGCATATGGTGAGAACATGACAGAAGAGAAGTAAACATATATGCACAGTCCACATAATTATAAGCAAAACTTCTCTGGGGGTATGGCAGTGGCCTCAGAATTGAATGTGGCAACGGCCCTCATAACTGGATATCCAATTTAGCTATCCATGCAATCATTTGCTTTACGTAGATTTTGTTGGGAACCAGAGAACCCACATTGTGGGCAGTCTTGTGCAATATGTTTAATAGTTTGCATATCAGAACCACAATTGCAACAAGAGGAATGTTTCCATCCTCAATAATACAGGGTAGAGACATGTCTTCTGCCATAACACCTAATTCTGTTCCATTTCAACCAGATAAGGCAAAGTAGGTGAAAACCAGGTGGTTTGGTAGAGGGATCATTAATGGTCAGGCCACAAGAAGGTGCACATCTATTTTATTTATTTGTAATTCATTTATTTGTATCCTACCTTTATCATTTTTAAAATAACGCAAGGCAGCAAAATGTATAATCCAACATACTTCGTCCTCCTATTTTCCCCACAACTATCCTGGTGTCAGGTTCCGATGGATGCCCTAATTAAATTAAGGCCTAAAAACCTAATTAAAGCTTGACTCGAGGCTCATGATTTAATTAGGGCATCCATCGGAACCCCGACAGCAAGCCAGCTCTGACCCCACGTAATGTACAGCCCCAATCATGACACTGTTTCCCCCTTTTCCTATGGCAACTCGATAACAGGGCAGGGATGCTTTGCAAGTTGACACCTGATCTGAGAGAGACTGATTGACTCAAGGTCAGCCAGCTGGCTTTCATGGCTAAGGCAGGACTAGAATTCACATCATCTGGGTTTCTAAATTGGTGCTTTAACTACTAAATCAGTAGCCCCTAATCTTTTGGGCACCAAGGACTGGTTTGTGGAGAAAGGTTTACTTGTTTGCACAGCCCAGTTGCTGGCATGCTGTGGACCTGTGCTGACCAGGTCACGGACTGGGGATTGGAAGCTTTTGTACTAGACCAAAATTAGTTTCTCATAACAAAAAAAACAGTGAGATGAGCTGGGCTGATAAATTGGAAACAATTGGAAATAAAAATGTTCAATTCCCAAGTCGTTTCCTGAGCTGTGTGCTCCACCTGGTCTCTAAACGACACATTTCAAAAAGTAGTGATGGGGCCAGGACAGACTAAATCTTGTCCATCCCGTTTATATGAAAATGTAAGTAAAATAAAAAAATCCTGAATGTATTATTCTCCAGGCATATAATCTATATGCTATGAAAACCCTTGTGTCTGTTCATGATCTTCAACTGGTC
This sequence comes from Natrix helvetica, assembly GCF_964273705.1. NCBI lineage: Eukaryota > Metazoa > Chordata > Lepidosauria > Squamata > Natricidae > Natrix > Natrix helvetica. The sequence goes on along the minus strand of NC_138548.1, from coordinate 330,930,251 downwards.
AAAAATGGGAAGTATAGGGTAAAAATTGCAGAACCAAAATAACTTGAATCGGCTAACTTACAGAATGCTAAGACGATGACTGTGGAAAGGAAATTTGGGGAAATTATGGCCACTTCTGGGCCACCACACCTTCCAACTATACTTCCCAGAAGGTTGCATTGTGCAAGGGAAGATGGAAGAGGAGCATCCCTATCCTTTTTCCTGCCTCCCTCTGGCCCCAGAGGATAATCGGCTGGAGCAAGGCCTGAGAACTGAACAGCCATACAAGTCCTAAAACTAGATTTTAAAAAAAACCAAATAAACAAATGTGTCAGGAGCAATCTACTAATTCATTTAATGAAACTCATTTGTTTCACACACAGTTTTTCAAACTTAGCAACTGTAAAATGTGTGGATTTCAACCTCCAGAATTCTTATGACAGCATCTGTGGGAAGTCCACATCTCTTGAAGTTCGAGAAACACTAGTTTAGCAGATCATCGTTTAGGTCATATTTATGCAGAAATAATAATAATTCAAAACGGTTCACCAACTTGTAGCCATCTCTGTATATACAGTAGGAGGTATGGAAGGAAAGGAGCTATTACAGTGCATTCATTAGCTATTGTAATTCACATTAATATGAGCTTTTCTAGTTTTAAAATTTGGGCGAAGTAAACATAGTATCCTGTGAATCTTATAGTTATTTATACACCTTAAAGCAGGGGTATCAAACTCAAGGCCGTGAGCCAGATCCAGCCCACGGGGTGCTTAGATCTGGCCCGTGGGGTCTCCCTGGAAAGAGCGAAGGACAGGTCCATGGTGCCTCTGCCAGTGATAACGGCCCTCACAAGCTCTATTTTCACTGGCAGAGGGTTACAGGAGGCTGTTGCACCCGAAAACGGAGCTCGGGAGCTTGTTTTTGCTGGCAAAGCACACAGGGCACCACAGGTGCCCCTGTGACTTCAAGCTGACTACGCCCCTCAACCAAGCATCCCCCCCTGGCAAACACAATCATGATGTGGCCTTCAATAAAATCGAATTTGACACCCCTTCCTTAAAGTATCATCAAGGCTGACAAATAGGTTTTGTGGAAGTTCTCCTGAAAATAATTCATTTAGAAAAGAAAAAAAGAGGTGAAGGATTTCTAATCCCTAAATACAGAAAAGAGCTGAAAATTACAACACATTTTCAAAACTGTGGGATTCTAAGTACAAACAGACAAAAAAAAAGTAATTCTGGGTGACTATCTTCATAAGAGGTAGTAATAAACACAGGTGAAACAAATTTAAAAATCATTTATAGGAGAGTAATCTTGTACATAGCCATCCAGTTTATATTTGACGCTCATAGTAACTTCTGCAAAATCTATGCCATTTAAGCAAAAGAGCACCATTTTACCACCTGGGTTGTAATTTGGAAACTAAAGAACAGCTAATTAACTGATAAAAGATAATAGGTATGAAGAGGTTACCTAGGTATTGCTTTATAATTAGAATTGCCAAAATATTCTACAGGGCTGGTAACATTTCATACTAAGTGCCAAGTGCTTATTTCATTATTATGGAAAGAGTGCACGGAGGATAGTGTATCATCTAGGCTCTGAAGCAAATGAAATTTTAACTTGGAAGCAGATCTTTTATTACTCTCTGGCAGTAAGAGCCTATTTAGGAATTTCTATAATCAATGTGCTACTGTTAAATGAAGGTGGTATGACCTAAACATAACCTCTACGCCAGCTGCTGTTAACGTGCAACCTTTTAGCCTTTTTTTGTCATGATGTGTTGATGACAAATAGAGAAACGGTGAATAATGTATGAACAATGCACTTTTAACATGCAAGTTCTTACGCTTAGCCACGTTCGCTCACCCATCAAGTTTCCACCAAGAAATTGCACAGCAGCAACAGGAAGAAATAGGATTGAAGGCTGGGAATGACAGGAACACAGCTAGGCAATACTTATTTTCTCTGATTGATTTTAGATTTCCAGAAGCAAATGAAGTGCGTTCTCTGACATTGAGGGAACTAACTCTCAATCTGGGGGAAGCCACGTTTGAGAAATCCTGGAAAAGAATGAAGTGTCAGGTGGTTGGAGAAAAGTAAATGTTGCTCCTATCTTCATAAGGTGAAAACAGATAAGGGAAACTATAAACCAGGGCATCGCAGGGCCAGAGGGCCAGGGTATTGGTGTCCCTTCACAACAGTCCCAGTTTCTCAGGTAGCCCCTTGAGAAAATTACTTGTCCTCCCCTGATTTAAGGAATGTTAGCTATGAGATCGAAATAAACAGTCATAAATATTAGTAGCCAATTTATGCCGTCTCAAACCATCCAAATCTCATTCTACAGGTTAACTATACACTAACTGAAAAAGCATTTTCTTCTACCCCTTCATTTAGTTTCAGCAGATGACCTTCAGTCCTATCACAGGCTAGTAGGATTAGGGTTAGGCAAAAGAACCTGGATTTCTGTTGAACTTTTATCAAAGAGAAATTGCTCTAGCCCTTAAATTAAATTGGTTGCCTTGTTTTGAACTTTTTTTAAAATTCTGTAATATAGTTCTTAAGTTATGATGTCCAGAACTGTGCACAATTTGGACTGGCAATTCAATCATTAAGCAAAACACTTCTAAATGAAACCAACACTGGTTGAAATGTTTTTGAATATTAGTAGCTCGGGTTGGTAATTGGGCTGTTGGTCTGAGCTCCGAGCCTGGCAATTTGGTTGCAAACATTTCCTTACCATTCGAGGAGATATCATCAGTGTGTTTTGAACTGTGCTCATCTGTCAGAGCCCTGGCCTTTAAATAGCTTTTTATGTGATGCAAATTAGTGTGGATGTTGTTTGTTCAGCTACTTCTGAGTCATGATCTGATTTTAGACTGTTTGATTGACTGGCTATTGTTATTGTGGTCTTTGGTTTTAAGAACCATCTATGTGATGTAAATTAGTGTTGTTTGTTCGTATACTTCTGAGTCATGGTCTGGTTTCGGACTGTTTGATTGGCTGGTTTGATTGTTACTGAGACGTGGTCAGATTTCTCGTGAGCTGATGGGTTATGAAACCAACACTATTTTCTTACTTTAGCTTTCCTTTGTTTTAGAGATCTGCGAAGGTCTGTACAGGTGACTTTTCTGTCACCACTGTTACTGTGAATGGTCACTAGATTATGGGGAGGACTAGGTACTCCCATGTAACACCTCTCCTGCGCGAGCTGCACTGGCTTCCTGTGGTCTATCGGGTGCATTTCAAGGTTCTGATTATGATCTTTAAAGCGCTCCATGGCACAGGACCTAGTTACTTGCGGGATCGCATCCTGCCCTTTACATTCCTACGACCAATCCGCTCACACAGAGAGGGACTTCTCCGGGTGCCGTCCGCTAAACAGTGTCGGGGGGCGACACCCAGGAGCAGGGCCTTCTCTGTGATGGGCCCAGCCCTGTGGAATTACCTCTCCCTTGATATCAGGATTATTTCCGATCTCCGCTCCTTCCGTGTAAAGCTCAAGACCCACCTCTTTCAACTGTCTGGCCTGGCTCAACCGTAGTTTATCCTTTTCCTCCTGACAGTCCTTTTTTAAATTGTATTATTATTTCGGGGTATTTAAATGACTAATTTAATTTTTATTATTATTAATGTAATGTATTTTTAATTATTACCTCCTCCATGCATGTATGTATATGTATGTATATGTGTGTATTTTATGTTTATATGTATGTATGTATATTTTATTGTACGCCGCCCCGAGTCCCTTGCGGAGAGGGTGCGGCTAACAAATTAAATTTCTATTCTATTTCTATTTCTAGATGAGGTAGTCACTAAGCAAGAACTACCTGTACACCAAGACTGGTATAATGATATTAATACTTAACCATTCTATTTTCAATTTCTTCCCTTCCTATTAATGCCAAGCATGGAAGATGCCTTTTTTTTAGAGCAATAACCTACCAAGTGTTGAGTGTATCATATCTTCCTCTGGTGGTCCACTATAATTCCAAGACCCCTTTCTTGATCAGTCACTTTACACAAGCGTGCCTTCTTGCTAAAGTTAAAAACTGGGCCATTAGTTTTTAATATCTGATTTACTTGTGCGATCAACCCATTCAGAAAGATGAATTATATCAAATGTTACTTATTTACTGAAGTTATTTACTACTTCACCAACAGAGATTACAGACCGTTTTGTTTAAAGCAGCAAAAGAAGAGAAAATTGAATATATTCGTCTGCTTTCTCCTTGGGATTACATCAGCTAAGAAACATAGTTAACTATATTGTTTTTCATGTTGCTTTACTCATTATCCCCATGTCTAGAATCTCCAATGTCTCCCTTGACATTCAGCTTGCTATGCCACTACTGTACAATTTTGTACTTCAGCATTTGTCTAGGGTGCTTTAAAAGTTCTTAATATGCTGCATTATACAGCTTCTTTCAACTATAGGTCAGATAATAAAATCTCCATCAAAATCTGAATTTAAAAGATGGATCATAAATCTTTATTCATAACTTGTAAGAGACATATAAAACTTTAAAACTCTGAAAGGACAACACTCAAGAGATAGTTTGTGGACATTTGAGCAAGGAGAAGAAGGTTTTATTCTGTAAAATTTCTTGGGGTGAGAGGGTGGGTGAGTGTGTGTAAGAGTCTCACTTTTTTTATCCCAAATGGTAACATTGGCCATTGTTGACTAAGTTTAGACATTAAATGCACTATAATGATAATTATGGAATTTTTATCACAGCCTATCTGCTGTCTTCATGGCTGTTATTAATTATATATGTAGTATTTATGTTGCTGCAGTCTTCAATTCTTGGAAATGCACAACATAGAACTTAAAATAGCCACATTATAACACTAAAAGATTTGTGGTATAATAAACAATAGTAAAAAAAATCTATATCAGTCTGAAACCAGAGCAACAGGCAAAAAAATAATAATCATATAATGGTATCATCTCACATATTGACTACATATGTAAGAGCATGCATGAATGATTGTTAGAATATATTTTTCTTGGCTTTCATATTTTTTTCTTTAAAAAGAGACAAATTGTGACTCTTCAGTAACCACTGCTACAGGTATACGAATATTCATTTTATGCTGTACTGTGACTATTATATACTTAAATATATATATATTACTGTACTTTCATCCTCTTCTTATTTCTTATTTAGTCTTACAGGAATTGTCTATCTTGGCACTGCCAATAGTCTGCATTTGCTATAATATCTGAAAGTATATTATATTTTAGGATGTGTTAATTATGCAAGAAAGGAAGCTTACCTTAATTTGGCATTTCTCCCAGTCAGATGAGATCAATAAAAAGAGTTTAGGAAATGAAATTATGTAGCTGTAGCATAGCGCACAACCTAATGTATGGCTGCTGAAAAATAAATTATGCCAAATTTAAATGGACTTCTGTCCAGAAAAGAGATTAGTACTGCTGTCCTTACGATCAAAACCAACTTACAAACTGAAAAGCCACACTATAAACTATATTAGCAATTAGTACATATAGTGAAGCCAAACTTTAGCACACACATGAAAGATACAGCATAATTTCCTTTTTTAAAAAAAATTTAACAAATAAAGATGCAAAGTGAGGCACAAAAGGATAAAGAATCTGAACAATTCAGAGACAGGTATGATGGTATGAGCTTTCATGAAGTGCAATCCATCAGATGTATCAAGTGGTATGGTGTGAATTTGTGGGGATGGGATGAAACCAGGACAATGAGAGTTCTAATACCGCCTTAGGGCAGAAAGCTGGCTCGGTGACTTTTTGGCCAGTCACTCTCTTGCAGTCCAACTTACCTCATAGGGTTCTTGTGTGGGGAAAATAGGAGAAGGAGTATTAGGTATGTTCATCAACTTCAGTTATTTATAAAATAATAATTGTGGGGATAAAAAAAAACTTAATAAATAATATTAATGGGAGTAGATGGGATGGGATGGGATAGGAGAGGACAGAATAGGACAGGGCAGGATGAAAAAAAATGTGGTTAAGTAACTAAAGATAGAGAGGTTACAGGAAATGAAATGGAACAACTGCTCCCTTAGACCCATTTACCCTTGTTTTCCTCAATTACTAAGCAAAGAGAGCTGGGATCAGAGCATCTATTTAGAACTAGAGAAAATTCTGCAAGATCACAAGCACCCAAAACCATTCAGAATTGAATTTAGATTCAGAACTGAACAGGATTGCTTTCTTTCTTCTCCTTTCTGCTGCATTCAGCAGTGGGAAGAAAGCATATTCATTTGGAGTCAGGCAATTTCTTTCTTGATTTAATATATAGGCCGCCCACTTCTACCCTAACTCTGGGCAGCGTTAAAAAAATTCAAATACAACAACTTGTTTTTTGCATGAGATGGAAGATCCAGGATCCCACTCTTTCTCTCTGTGCAGTGCAGAGGTAGGTTTCTGCCAGTTCGTCCCGGATCGGGCAAACCGGTAGTGGCGGTGGCGAGAGGCTCCACCCACACACCTGGATGCTTCTGCACCTGCGCAGAAGCGTTGCGAGCATGCGCACGAGCGAACCAGTAGTAAAATAAATTGAAAGCCACCACTGACACGGTGTAATTCAAATCCTGTTTAAAATCAATGCAGCTTCCCCCTTTGCAAACTATCAGCTTTGTATCAAAATAAGTGATACCAAACTATATTATTTCTCTCAGCAATACCTTTCATTTCCATAAGATGAGTTGCCATTGTTTCTGAATTTGAATGACGTTCCAATTTAACAGGTTTGTTTTAAACTAGAATTACATACCATAATCTGCTGATTTAATAAACTGCTATAGATAAAAAATACCCTTTTTAAACTCCTCCCTTAATCACAATCATTGAATTAACTCCAATTATTCCTCTCCCTTGGATTCTCTGCATATAAAAATAAAGCTACAGTAATAAGCCTCAGAGGATATAAAATGCTGAAAAATGCTATTAAATACATATCTGACACTGTCTACTGCCTTGCAGATACAAGAAAAGATGCATCAGATGAAACTTTAAAAAAATCACTGGTGACCCAGACCTTGACTATTTCCCAACATCCAATTCCATATGATTCCTTATTGCATGACACGACGGAACTGCCTTTGAACAATTCCACAAGAATCTTCCTCCATTAGTTCCATTTATATGCTTTCTACGTACAGGTATCCTTGATTTACTACCATAATTGAACCCAAAATTACGGTTATTAAGCCGTGGTAATAGGTTGGCGTGTCACAGCACTGGACCTGACTTTTCCTTCAAAAGTTGGTAAAATGGGGACACAGATTCTTGGGGGAAATAGGCTGACTTTGCAAACTACTTAAAGTGGTCTGTAAAGACTGTGAAGTGGTATATAAGTCTAACTACTATTGCTATTGCTAATTTTTGTGCTAACGTGCCATTTTTAAGCAAATCAATTTTCATAAATAGGTGTATTTTGCCGGAAATGCCAGAGATCAGCAAAAAAAAAGCTAGCAAATTGCAGTCATATGATCTTCAGACGCTGCCAAGAACTGTAAAGGTGAGCTCCCAAGCTCCCAAAATACAGTCCTCTGATGGCGTCTCTGGTGTACATGTGCATGTGCAGTCATTGTAGTTTTCAAAACATGCTGTAAGGAGGTCCATTGTAACTTCTTTAAGTGACTAGTTGAGGACTATCTGTATAAGGCAGCAACTCCCTTATACAATTCCGGTTCCGTGGAGAGAGGTTTTTCCATGGATTGGAAGGAGTGTGGTTTCGCATGCTGCCTGCATCCCACGGATGGGGCTTCACTTGTTTGCACGGTCCAGTTTCTGGCATGCTGCGGCCCGGCACTGGTCCACGGACAGAGGGTTGGGGACCCCTGGAATAAGGGGTTCAGGACTACAAATGGGTTGCAAGTGCAATGAGACTTGTGTGGATAAGGGAGACTTAATCCAAGCAACTTGCCTTCTGGGTTGCACATTGACTTTGTTTGTGAGAAGACAGGAGGGAAAGTCATAAATCACATGACCATGGGATGCTGCAATTGTTATAAGTGTGAGCTGGTTACCAAGTGCCTATATTGCAATCACGTGACTATGGGGATGCTGGAAGAGCCAGAACTTCAAGGACTGGCAACCACCATTCATTCAGTGCCATCAAAATGTTGAATGGTCACTGTACAAGTTGTTGTGACTAGAATAGAATAGAATAGAATAGAATAGAATAGAATAGAATAGGGACCTTGGAGGTCTTCTAGGACAAACCCACTGCCTAGACAGGAAACCCTATACCATTTCATACAAATGGTTATCCAATCTCTTCTTAAAAACTTCCAGTTTTGGAGCATTCACAACTTCTGGAGGCAAGTTGTTCCACTGATTGCTTTAACTGTCAGGAAATTTCTCCTCAGTTCTAGATTGCTTCTCTCCTTGATTAGTTTCCACCCATTTTTTCTTGTCCTACTCTCAGGTGCTTTGTAGAATAGCTTGACTCCCTCTTTTTTTATGGCAGCCCCTGAGATATTGGAAGACTGCTATCATGTCTCCCCTAGTCCTTCTTTCTCTTAAGCTAAACATACCCAGTTCCTGCAACGTTCTTCATATGTTTTAGTCTCAAGTCCCCTAATCATCTTTGTTGCTCTTCTCTGCACTCTTTCTAGAGTCTCCACATCTTTTCTACATCGTGGCGACCAGAACTGAATGCAGTATTCCAAGTGTGGCTTTTCCAAAGTGGTATTAACTCTTCACGTGATCTTGATTCTATCCCTCCTATTTATGCAGCCTAGAACTGTGTTGGCTTTTTTGGCAGCTGCTGCACACTGCTGGCTCATATTTAAATGGTTGTCCACTAGGACTCCAAGGTCCCTCTCACAGTTAAGTAGCCCTTAACTGAGGACTACTTTTTTCCAAGATGCCCGGTGATTATCATTTAATATTTGTCTGAACCAGTTGTATGATTTGCCTCACACAGAAGTGTTTAAGCTTGTCCTATCAGTTTGTGTCACTACTTGCCTATTAGATTCTCCCTTGGCTTGGCTCACAAGGATCTCTAAAGATACTAATCTGCTAATGCTATTATTATGCTTCTCCGAAGTAGGTGGAATTTCCTGCAAATTAAAGGAGGTGGTGGTGATGATGAGGCCTTTATTAGAGAAACCACGTTTGGGCTAAACAACTACAAACTAAGTTCAATATTCCCCATTTAGTCAAACTGGTGACTGTGCTGCTGCTGCAGCTCCAAGAACTTTACAAGTATTTAGAAGCCTTATGGGAAGTTTGATCTACCAGTTCCCTGAGAGCTACTGGATGGATATCTCAAGGGATTCCATAAAGGGCTGGACAAAGGAGAACAAACAGAAGCAAAATTCAAAAGGTGATTCCAGAGTTCAGGTGATGTGCTCGTTTGGGATGTTACTGTCCCTTTAAGAAGCAAGTTCACATTTGGAGATATAGAAAGGAACCTACTATAATTGAATGGGTTCTTTCTCTTCACTGCCTTTACTCCTATATCTCCTGTGCTCTTATACCACTTAAAGAGGGAGACCATATTGTTGGGAAGAGAGCAAAAGGCATCTATGTTTTCAACAAATACATTAATAAGCAAGGGTATCTCTTCTCTGGTGTGGGGATACAGGAACAGTGGCAGGCAGGGAAATGGTATTCATGGAGCTAGATAAATGTTTCTTTAAAGGCACTGGAAGTAACCACATGTTTTGTCCATCAATAGATCAAGTCACATGAAAATCACCTCCCAAATTGGTATTGGCACAGATTACTATTTGACACTCCTCCACATGTGACTGACTCTAGTAATAAACAGAAGATTAATATTAAATCTAAAGTGAATACATGGGGTTTTTTTTTTAGGTCAGCCTTTACAAAGCTAGCATGGAACATGAGAACAAAAAGAAAAGAAAAAGGTATGGAAATAACACAAAATATGATTTCTCAACCATGACTGTAATTTTACATCTTGTCTGTGTATTTCAGGGACATTTAAGTGACAGCAAAATGGATGTCAAAACAAACTGTCAGTCCTGGAACATTTCATGCTACTGAGAAAATTTTTGAGTCAAATCCCACGGGCACTAACAGCAAGAAGTCAGTCACAAAGCAATATACTCAAAAAACAAGTTGGAGTATCGCACAATGCCACTATCCTAACAATAATAAAATATCTCCTAAACTACAGATTATATTCAGTAGCTAGAGATATGTCTTCCTCTTCCTGTTTCTTTTTAAGACAGATTCTCCTGTCTTAAATTTAAGATTCTCCTGTGGGAATTTTCTTCCATAAGGACTACTCAGATTCAGCAGCCACTATCACTAGAAACCCAATTCCTCTTACCTCAAGTAAGGAGAGGTCTAATTAAATGGACTTGTACAGCAACAAGTCATTTTGTAAGCCACTTCCAAGGAGATGATATAGAGAAGCACCTGACCATCACTGGGATTAATCTGTTCAAGGAATAATCTTCTGAGTTTAGCGGTCTATTGCTAATTAATTCTACTTCATGGCAACCTCCAGAAATATTCAGAGCAGGTTTAATCTAGGAAGTCTTTTGCTTAAATGAATTTAAGGTTTGGTTGGGGTAATCTATACATCCGTACACTTATAATGAAAAATGGACAATAAATTTTATGAACATAAATAGAAAATTAATTAGCACATTATAGTGATATTAAAAAAAAAATATGTGAGCACTGAATAGAGCTGGGGATATTCAAATTCTAAATTCTGCTCAATTCTGAAGCTTCAAGCTACCTCTAGGCCAGCTATTCTCATTCACCTCACCTAAAAATGTTCTTTTTGTTAAAAGGAAAAGGGAGAGGTCACAACTGCAATTCTAAGGTCCTTATGAAATATGTGCACAACCAATAAAACAGATTTTATGACATGCCACATGTACAGCATCATCACTAAGTTTTCCCAACCTTCGGAGCTGTTCCTATAGTCACGGAATGCAATGGAAAGTAGATATATCCACTGCAATACAATTTTTTGGTAAAACGTTCAGCATGGAAAAAATGAGGCCTGTTAATTCTGATCCCAGCTATGAACTAGGAACAATCTCAATTTTTTTCTATTATACTATATTTCATAAAAAAAATACTCTTTATAAGTATTTTTTTAAAAAAAGAAGAAGCCTATAATGTATTTTCAATTGCACAGATTGTTATTTTGTACTATTACTGCTGAAAAGTAGTAATATGCATCAGAAAAGAATCAGGAATAAATAAAACATGATTACTGTCTGCTTCATGCACTAGGATTTGGATTTCTATCATGTGCATATTAGGTAGTGTGCCATCTGAAAAAAGAAAGATCAAAGGGACTCTATGATGATGGTGATGATTTTAAGCCTATCCAGGATGAAAAAATGAGTTTTATGACATATGCTAACAGTGAAATTCAGCACTCATTTCTAACAATATTTGGTTTGTGTTTTTGCCTCTTCTTCTACTTCCAGCTGGCAACTTTAGTAATTTGTTCAGAAATCCAACTCAGGGAACAGTAACTCAGCACAACATTAGTGTCAAACATCTGAAATGAGATTTTGATTTGCTAGCCCCCTATCCATTACTCACATTACTATAAATCTATTTGCTTTAAAGACATTTAGTGGCAAAGAAGGGTTGTAAAATAACTAAAGGTGTGCGGCAGGCTGAAGTCACTTGCTCCCTCAGTGAAACTTTCTAAAACTTTCTTTTAAATCGCTTTCAGTTTGGGTCTACCGTAGTGGTTAAGGTGCCAGGCTAGAAACCAGGAAAGTCAGAGTTCTAGTCTTGCCTTAGGCATGAAAGCTAGCTGTGTGATTTTGGACAGTCAGTCAATTCACTTGATTGATCTGACAAAAAACAGACCGTGCATTTGCAGGAAAACACTTGAAAGAAAGAAAAAATAATTTATCAAATTCCCTAGTTCCTTATTTTCATGGTTGCCTGCTTATTTATTTAATTTATGTGTGTTATTTACACACTTTCTTCAGGAGCTAAGACTAGTGTATGCCATATTCCCTATTGTACCTTTTTGAAGATTTTGGTGAAGTAAATTTGATGTCAATCCTGAACCTGACTTGACCATGGCCATTTTGAGGCTTCAGTGTTGCCACACTAATAAAGCTGTTCTTTGAGGAATCTACCTGCCTGGGAGTTCTGTTTGCTATGGATATATTACTTGGAACCCTGACATTTGACTGAGAAAGAGAGCTTATCCCTAATCATTCACTGAGCTTCATACATTTATTAGATATAATAATATCTCTCTTTTAGCTCATCTAAAAAAAAATAGTTAAGATAAATATATTGCTCTTGGGTAGTCCTTGATTTACAACAATTGAGTCCAAAATTTATGTTGCTAATTAACAAATGTCTCACTTAGCAAAGTGAGTTTTGCCCCATTTTATGACTTTCTTGCCATAGTTGTTAAGTGAAGTATTAAGTGTTAAGTAACTGCAGTTGTTAAGTTAGTAGCACACTTGTTAAATGAATCTGGCGTACCCATTGACTTTGCTTGGCAGAAGGTCACAAAAGGTTATTTTATGATACTGAGACACTGCAATCGTCATAAATAAGAATCAGTTGCCAAGCGTTTGAATTTTGATCATGTGACTATGGGGATACTGCAATAGTTATAAGTGTAAAAAATAGTTATGCCACTTTTTTTCAGTGCTGCTGTAACTTTGAACAGTCATTAAATGAACTGTTGTAAGTCAAGGATTACCTGTATCAGAGAATCTCTTAAACTCTTTTTTAAAAAGTGTATCTTAAACATTCACTTTGTAATAGTGTAAATATTCAGGAAAGCCAAAGCAGCTGTAAATTCCTTTACCTCAAAAAACCTTGATGGTATGGAGAATTAGCACTGTATTAATTGCAGGGGGAAGAAACCTTCTTCTTTCTGGTCCAGGTCCAAAAGCAAAGGTGGTGGTAAATGAGCCATATTAGGGAAGAACAGTATGTCAATGATAATTAACAGTTACCAAGATTAATTATTTAGAGGCTGTGCTGGAAAGGAAAGCGCTCTTATCTACCTACTCAGTTTCTCTTTCTGCCTTTAGCTTAGCTTCAACTGATCAATGAGTAATATGAAAGTCATTATCAAAAAGCTCATTCATGAAACAATCACTCCAACATGTAGAAGTTTGTTGGATTAGGGTTTCTTTTCAAGAAAATTTGGGGATTTGACTGATAGGTTTCTTTAGTAAAATATATTGTTCTGTCTATGCAGGTATGTATAATAGACAAAGGAGAAATAATGGGCAAGGTAGGGTAAGGTAGGGTAGGGTTGGGTGGGGTGGAGGGGAAGAGAAGAATTTTTTATTGGCCAAGTGTAATCGGACACACAAGGAATTTGTCTCTGGTTCATAAGTACAGTGTACATATAAACAACAAGTCATAGGTCATAAATTATAATCATTAATCATAAGTTACAAATAACAGTTGATAAATCACAAAAAACCAATAGGAGAAGATAGTAGGAAAGATGTGAAGATGAGAAATAAGAATTAAGTGCTCTGCAGAGTGATGGCATGGCAGGGGGGACGACTATCTTTGTGTCTAGTTGTCTTGGCATGGAATGCTCTCTAGCAGCCTGCTGAGGGGAGAAATCGAAATAGGTTATATCCAGAATGTGAGGGGTCTGTAGATATTTTCTCTGCCCTTCTTCTGGTTAGGTGGATCTAACAGGAAATGTTGCCTCTTCCTACAGAAATCATGCCCTGCTTGCATGCACTTTTAGGGGGTACAAAAACAATTCTTCTTGAGGAGAAGATGAATCACATGACATGAGAGGTCACCTCTATTAAAGTTGTCTGTTTAAAGCTGTACTGCAATGTAACAGAGAGAAAATAAGGCAGTCCTCTCTTCCTTTCTGCCTCGTAAAAAAGTCTAGGCAAGAAGCACTTCCAGAAGTACTAGCTGTATCTTTATTGTATGGCTACACTAGAATCTTCTGAGACTCTTGCATCTCAGAAAATATATTCCCACCCCCATCCTTACAGTCCAAGAAACTAGGGAGGGTCCCTTCTGAGATCTTTGCCACTTCTCCATTCCTTCTATGAATGCCTCTTATCCAATCATTGTCTAGTCTATGGTTCTCCCTCCTATTTTCCAAGGTACTTCTTACACTCCATTATATTCCCCTAGAAAAACACGGAGAGAAATCCCTCCTATGGCAAAGCAAAATGACCATTGGCTTACCTGAAGGGTCCTTTTCTGTACACCGCGGGAGAGTCCAAGCAATGGGTTAATTCAGTCTGCTTGCCCTTAGGACTGAGGAACTATTTTTCCTTAAGCCACACCTCCTCCTGGTGTGCTCAATCCCCCAGAATTCTTAAAAGGAGTCAGTTCATGCGGAGGGAGCGAAGCGTCCAAGATGATGTACTGTTAACACGAAGAACCCGAATCCCGGCCTCGAGAGCCAGGGTGGGTTGGACTCTCCCGCGGTGTACAGAAAAGGACCCTTCAGGTAAGCCAATGGTCATTTTCCTGTACACCGCTTGGAGAGTCCAAGCAATGGGACATACCCAAGTTACTGTCCATCTGGGCGGGCAGAAAAAGGCTCCCGGGATTCGGTCTCTGACACAACCGCCTGGAGCACGCGCCTGCCGAAGGACGCCTCAGCCGAGGCGAAGATGTCCAATTTATAGTGTCGCACAAATGGAGAAGGAGAGGACCACGTAGCGGCCCTGCAGATGTCCAGGATCGAGGCCTGGGTGGCCCAGGCCGCTGAGGTAGCAGCACTTCGTGTGGAGTGTGCAGTGATGCTGCGCGGAACGGCCTTGGATTGACTTTCATAGGCAGTCGCAATGCAAGCACGAAGCCACCTGCCAATTGTGGAGGAAGTGACCTTCTTCCCTAGGGAACCGGGCTGGAAGGAGAGGAAAAGAGCCTCTGACTTCCTGAATTCCGCAGTACGAGCGATGTAGACCTTCAGGGCCCTCCTGACATCAAGATTGTGCCAGGATCGCTCTCTGGGATGCGACGGATGAGGACAAAAATTTGGCAACACAATGTCTTGCGCTCTATGGAACCATGAGTTTACTTTGGGGGTAAAGGTCGGGTCCAGCCTCAAAATGACCCTGTCAGGGTGGATGACGCACAGATCCTGGCGAACAGAAAGAGCCGCCAGCTCCGAAATCCGGCGAGCTGACGTGATGGCAATCAAGAAGGCCGTCTTCAGCGTCAGGAATCGAAGAGAAGTAGTGCGTAGAGGCTCGAATGGAGGGCCAGAGAGGGCCCGCAGGACCACGGACAGCTGCCAAGTAGGGTAGCGATGAACGGTGGGAGGGCGAAGATTGGAGGCGCCCTTGAGGAAAAGACGCACCTTCGGGATTTTGCTGAGAGGCAAAAGGTGGTCGCCCGACCAGACGGTAGACAAAGCCGCCACTTGGCGTTGAAGGGTGTTCGGGGCCAGGCCCTTGTTGAGTCCCGCTTGAAGGAAGTCAAGCACTCTGGGAACAGGCGCGGTCGTCGGCTCGATGAGCAGCTCCTCACACCACTTGGCGAAGGCGGCCCAGGACGCATCATAAATCCTGGTGGTTGAAGGGCGTCTCGCCGCCTGAATGGTGTTCACTACCTCCTCCGACAGGCCTTGGCCTTTTAGTTGGTCCCCCTCAAGCGCCAGACGGCCAACTGGAGCCACTGGGGCTCTGGATGGATCACGGCCCCCTGGCTGAGGGAGATCTGGTCCGGAGGAATGCGCCACGGAGGAGACACCGACAGGTGGACAAGGTCGGCGAACCACGACCTGCGGGGCCAATGCGGGGCCACGAGAAGGACCTCTGCTCCCTCTGCGATGACTTTGGAGATGAATTGAGGAAGGAGAGGCAGGGGAGGGAAGGCATACAGTAGCTCGCGGGGCCACTTGCAACGCAGTGCGTCTGTCCCCTCCGCCCCCGGGGTGAAGAACCGGGAGTAGAAGCGGTCGAGCTGCTTGTTGTCCCTGAACGCAAACAGGTCTACAGCCGGAGTCCCAAATCTGTCGGACATCTGGTGGAACAGGCGAGGGTCCAGTTTCCACTCCGCAGGATCAATGGTCGTCCTGCTCAGCCAGTCTGCCTGTGTGTTGTCCACTCCGGAGATATGGTCGGAGCGAAGGGATTCCAGATGGCGCTCCGCCCAGCGGCCCAGGGACTCCGCCTCTCTCATCAGTGCTCTGGATCTGGTGCCGCCCTGGCGGTTGATGTGGGCCTTGGTGGCCACATTGTCCGTCATCAGAAGCACATGCTGACGATGGATGGACCGGCTGAAATGGCGCAGGGCCAGGCGAGCAGCTCTCAGTTCCAGCAGGTTGATGCTGTAGCTGGTTTCCACTTGGGACCACTTGCCCTGAACAACCAGGGACCCCATGTGGGCTCCCCAGCCGGAGAGGCTGGCGTCTGTGGTGATGATTAACCTCTCGGGCTCCTTGAATAGGTGGCCCTTGAGGATGGCCGGAGACACCCACCAGCGGAGAGACCTCTTTACGTCCGGCGTAACTCGAATCGGCCTGGTAGAGTTGCTCCTGGATGCCCTCTGGTGCGGCAGCAGCAGCCACTGAAGAGCCCTGGAATGCAGGCGGGCCCACGGCACGATGGAAATGCAGGAGATCATTTTTCCCAGCAGCTGCGACAGAAGGACCACTGGAGCCTGCCTCAAGCTCAACACCTTGTGGGTCATGGACCTTAGACCGGCCAACCTGTCTCGGGAGAGGAAAACCCTGCACAAGTTGGTATCTATCACCGCCCCCAGGTGTACAAGTCTGTTTGTTGGAGTGAGATGGCTCTTCTCTATGTTTAGAGTGAAGCCGTGATTTCTGAGGGATCTCATAATGGTTTGGAGATCCCGTAGGGCCTGTTGCCTGGACAACGACTGGATAAGAATGTCGTCCAGGTAGCACTGGAGCCTTATGGGCCTGCGTCTTAGCTGGGCCGCCACTACCGCCAGCACTTTGGTAAACGTCCGAGGAGCGGACGAGAGGCCGAATGGAAGAGCTTTGTACTGGAAGTGGCGACCCGCATAATAGAAGCGCAGGAACTTCCTGTGCTGAGGACGGATGGGGATGTGGAGGTATGCCTCTTTGAGATCTATAGATGTGAGTAGATCTCCCTGTCGAATCCCCGCCAGAATGGTCTGCAGAGACTGCATCTTGAACCTCCGGTAGGCGATATGCCTGTTGAGGTTTTTGAGGTCCAAGATGGCTCTCCACCCCCCCCCCCCCGAGTTCTTTGGCACCAGGAAGAGGATGGAGTAAAACCCCCTCCCCTCTTCGCCCTGGGGAACTGGTTCCACGGCCCTGATGTCTAGGAGATGACTGACTTCCTGGTCCATACGCTCCCTCTTTTGGGGACAGGAAGGAACAGGGCACCGGATGAAGGTCCGGGGGGGGAGGGACAGGAACTCCAGAGAGAGGCCTTCCCTGACTGTCTGCAGAACCCAAGCATCCTCGGTGTTCTGGGCCCAATGGGATGCAAACAGCTGGAGGCGACCCCCGATGGGCGCCAAGCCCGGGCAGTCACTTTGACTTACGGAACGGCCTGTTGGAGGCCCCACCGCGGTTATACTTGCGGAAGCCGAACTGCTGCCTGCCTCTGTCCCGAAAAGGCGCCCTGTCCTGGGATCTGTCGCCCTGCTGGCCGAAGGACCTATTGGAGGGAGAGAAGGAAGAGGCAGAGGTGGAAGGCTCGGAGGCACGAAAGGACTGCCTCCTGGAATAGGGAGCGGCCTTACGTTCCTGCTTTTTGTTTAGAGAAGGTAGGATCTTCCTCTTGTCCTTGGACTCGATGAGGAGAGGATCCAGGGACTCGCCAAATAATTTGGACCCCTTAAAGGGGGCGGAAGCCAGTTTCCACTTGTTTTTCTGGTCCGCTTGCCAATGTCGGAGCCAGATCAGCCGACGAGAAGTTATATTAGAGCCGAGCGCCCTGGAGGCAAATTTTGTGGCATTAAGGGATGCATCAGCGGCATACTGGGAGGCCGCGATTATTTTTGACACGTCCTGGTGGAGACGGACGTCTCCCGCCGGGAGCTTGGTTAGGAGCTCGCGCAGCCAGATCACAGAGGCCCTATTAAAAAAGGAGGCGGATGAAGAGGCCCTGATGGCCCAGGCAGCCGCCAGGTGGGTTTTTTGGCACGCCTTTTCCGCCTTCTTGTCCTCCGCCTTAAGGCCTTCCAGGAGGTCGGCCGGTAGGGAGGAGTTGGAGGTGAGCGCAGCGATGGGCGGGTCGACAGTGGGCAGGGCCAGAAGGTCCTCCAGCACTGGCTCCATAGAATAAAGCTTCCTATCTACCCCACTGGGAGAGGACTGCGTGGCTGGCTGAGCCCACTGGCGCTGGATTAGGTCGAGAAACAGCCCCGGGACCGGAACCAGCTCTTGCTGGGGCGCTGGGACATCAAACATGACCGCATTGGGATTAGCCGGAGTGGCATCTGCCGCCGGCGCGGTCGGTTTGGGCTTGATCCCTACCCTGGTGGCAGCCTTGACCTTGTGAAGGACAGATTTGAAAAGGCTGGGTTTGAACAGACCCGCAAAGGCGGGCGCTTCAGGGGGGAGGTCCTCGTCGTCTGAGAGACCTAGCACCTCCGGGTCAGGGTCCTCAATGGCAGAGGCCTCACTGACCACCGAGGATTCCAGGGAAGGATGGTGAGCACGCTTGCTTGGAGGGGGAGCTGCCTGATCGGGTTTGGGACCCTTAGGGGCCACTGCAGTGGGACTTTTAAATTTCATGGCCTCCGTGATGCCCTTGGCAATGGCACGGGCCATTAGTTCCTGCATGCGGGGCGATAACTCCTCAGAGTCAGAATCAGGATCCAAGCCCTCCTCTAGGGGGGGTGAAGCCACACCCTGCATATCGTCTATGCTAGCATCCCCGGGGGGAGGGGCCTGCTCACAGGACCAAGAGGGCGCCGGGGAAGCCGGCTCTGCAAATGACCTATTTGGGGATAGGTCCTGGGACTCCACCTCCTCGGCGAGGACCATCTGGAGATCTTCCCGGGAGGGAGGGATTCCTGAGAGGGACTGCTCCCTGTCTGCCTGGCGTCTGGCCTTCTCAAATTGCTTGTCAAGGGCCCGCTGGCGCCTTTCAGCATCCTTGGCCTCAGCCACAGAAGGGGTCCTGGAACGCTGTTTCCCAGAGCTACCCCCACCACACTTGCCCGCACCCCCACTCCCCGATGAGGAGGAACTCTTGCTAGGGGCCTGCGAGAGGCTCGGCCTAGTATCTTGGGAATCGGGGGGACTGGGCAGATCCATAGTCAATGACCACACAAGATGGAGCAAGGCTATGATAAGGCAGAAGGATAGAGATAGACTGGTTGCTGCAATGGGAAACAAAACGAAAGGATTCGTTAAAATTGCCATATGCACAGTAATTGAATCAATACGTAAGAAATCATCCCATGCTTAATACCAGTCGGAGCCCCGGGGGTAGGATTGGAGCCTGCACCGAGGTGCAAGGCTCCGCAGGAGAAGCAGGGAGGAGAATGACTATCAAAAGGCTTTGGCCTGCGCTTACTTAGGCCTCCTCCCTGAGCCGGTATGATGACCGTTGGAATGGCACAGGAACCAGCACCGCTCGCAAAAATAGACAAAAAAACGAAGGTGGCGATCCTAGCCCGAGAAACCCTTGCTAGGCCCTGCCACCTCCAGCGGTCTCCTGATAACGAGGCTGATGCAAAATGGCGGCCATGGCTGGGCGCGCTATTTTCGCGCCTAAAATGGCCGCCGCACCAGCGTGGGGCTAAGGGAGAGCGAGGAGCGAACGCGCCTTGAATGGCGACGATCGCCCACTCCTCCCTGCGGCCGAGGTCCTCTAGCAGGCCGGGAACGAAAAATACTTCATTTAAAACAACAAACGGGGGGTCTGGGAACATAGGAGCCTCGCCGCTGCAGCCGCGCCGTTTTAAACGACAAGCGGCAGGCCTCCGAAGCCGTCCCATGAGGATCGGCTGAGGGGCACCCCCCACCACCTTCCAGCTTACCTCCTGGCCTTCAAATGCAATTTCTACTGGAGAGAAGTCGCAGCAATGAAGAGAGAAACGTCTCACAAGGTTGGGGAATGTTAGGAAATAGAATTAAAACGCAAATAGAGAGTCCAAGCCAAAAAAATGATTAATTTAGCTCAGAGCTCTAACTAATTACGTCCAAACGGGCTGACTGAGGAAGAATTCTGGGGGATTGAGCACACCAGGAGGAGGTGTGGCTTAAGGAAAAATAGTTCCTCAGTCCTAAGGGCAAGCAGACTGAATTAACCCATTGCTTGGACTCTCCAAGCGGTGTACAGGAAAATTGGACTATACTCTGGTCACAGTCAGGAATTTAGAATGAATGCCTTTGATTGAAACATTTAACATGTCTTTGATTACTACTTTAAGGGGATTGTAAGTCTAGCAATATGAGCAATCAAAGCAACAAAGTTTAGCAGTTCTATTTCTTTGTCCAGAGTTCAGAGTCCCCAGGCTGATAGTAAAAACAATGTTTTCATTATGTAGGGACTACTTCTTTGGGGAAGCACAGAAAGAATGTCCCCTCTTTTACTACAAACTTACAACTCCATACATTTTCATCCCAGCCCAGCCCATAACTGTACCTACATTTATAAATGAAGGGCAACATTTGCAGTAAAAGTGGAATTTTGGAGAAAATACCTCTAATGCAGGGATCCCCAATCGCAATTCCTGGGCCATGGCCTACTCCTGGGCAGTGGCTGGTTTGGAACCCGACCATGGACTGGCTGGCTAGTTTGCCCATGGCTTGCGTGGGCTGGTTCCCCTTTCCCCTGCCCCAACCAGGCTGCCAAGCTGTAAAAGTTGGGAACCACTGCCCTAACACTATAACATCTTCCCAAACGAAATAAAGGACTAACTTAGCAATAAATCAACCCTCAATGGAAGGAGAAAATATGGCATCAAATTAGGCAAGTAAAATTAACCTCTCCCCAAATACATGCTCCCAGGGAAACTAAACTGTCAGCTAAACCATAAAATATTTAGAAGGTCAAGACATGCTGATAGGCTGGGAAAAGACTAGGAGGCAAGGAATAGTTTGGAAAACAGGGATAAAATATAGCATTCCCTAGAGAGGAAATGAGTTCTTTCTTTCAGGGCCCTATGACTGTGATGGTGAATCTGTGGCATATGTGCCTGAAGTGGCACATGGAGCCATGTCGCCTGGCACGCATGGTGTTGCCTGTTCTTCTTCCATGTTTCTGGTGTGCATGCGCACGCAAAGAACAGCTGGCCTTTGTGCATGCAACAAAGCCAGAAACAGGAAGAGCTGGTCTTCTGTTTTCTGGCATGAACATGCACACTGGCCAGCTGATCGGTGCATGCGCGGCAGTAACCAGAAGACTTGCTGGCCACCGCCCATGTGCATGCCAGAAACCGGAAGTTCATTTTCCAGTGTGCGCAAGCCCCCCGGGATAGCTCCTCTTCCTGGTCGCAGCCCAGACGAGCGCCTGCGCGAAGTGCTCCCTTTTAGGCACTCAGTACTGCCCGTGTGCATGTGCGCTCCCTTTTCGGCACTTGGTGCTGAAAAGGTTCGCCATCACTGCCCTATGATCTCATAGTTATACCCTAATCGCCTCATGACCTGATATGGATAGATGATGTGCTGTAGCGAATCAAATATCTTACTGCCTGTACCCATAATCAGCATACATCTACAAAGAGGGCCACCCTTTTAAAAAAATTGTCTTTGCCTCTGATGCTGATTATTGTTTTAAATTAATGTTTTCTTCATTGAAAGTGGGCCAGTCTTTGTTTTTTTTTCTTTAAAAAAAAACCTAAAAGTTCTCCTTCACTCACAAAGAAGCTCCATACAAAATTTAAGAGAGACTAGGCAAAAGAGAATTTGAAATATGTTTCCATGCCGCAAGAAAATATCTGAAAGCAGGCCTAGCCAGAGAAAAGGCTGGTATCAGCAAGATGAAGTAAAAAAGGAATCTTGTTCTGTTTGCAGAAAACAGCTACCCAAACTTAGCAATTCTGAAAACATATTCAACTAACAAATGTTTATTCAGATTCAGTGGAACATAAACTGATAATTGACACTGATATTTTTAGATTGCCGCATTCATCCCCATCTGTTTTCTCTCTTTGTCTCATTTCTAACAATAAGGTGCATGGCAATGTTCAAAATTGATTCTGATTGTTCACAGAACACTTTCAAAAGTAGGTCCTCAAATACCCTGGTTTATTATTCCACATTAAAATTAGATACAAAAAGGTGTATTTCTTGTTTTTTTTTCCTGAGCTCTGTCATTAAGAACAGCAGCCATAATGGATAACTTTCAAGACTGAAAATCAAGTGGGTGGTGTTTTTTTTTCATAGCCTCTTGTCTTGGAACATAAAATTACTTAATGTTGATTCATCAGCAATACTTTTTGTACATTAACTTCATCAGAGAATTGTTCAAACCAAAACATCTCTGAGTTCAATCTTTTACTAAACATCTTTTACTCACATTTAATAATGTGACTTTACTGTAATTTTCTAGGCATCTGTTATGTTTCATCTGATAAAAAAAACAGTCCCATAAATAATTTTATTTCTTTCCCCTTTTAAACTTGTAGTGACTTTTCAGTATTTCAAGGGAAACCATTAATTAAAAAATCTATTAAACATATCAGGATAAATCTGTTCCCGACTTCAGTTACTATCTAAAGTGCCATTAATATTATTTAATTACTATCCAATTATTATCCAGAAAACAGATAGAAGTTCTGAACAGAACTATTTTACAGTTGTGTGACTAAAACAATAAGAGAAGATAAGGACTGCAGCCTGATAAGCATACAATAAAAATAAAGGTTTGGAAAAGGGGAAACATTAAAACATGAGAGGAGCATAAATATTCAAGAATAAAGCTAAAACCAGAATACCCTATCTCTTCAACTGAAAAGAGTGTAAACCATGTATCTGAAGAAAACTTCTCCAGATCCAGTGACAATGTGACACTTTTACTTTGTAATCTGAATTACAAAGGCTCCTGAAGTCTGTATGTCAGGAGTAAAAGCACTACAGGAAAAAGATGATGACAAGATACAGGGCATAAATAATGCAAACTTGCCATAGGGTGATGATTTGGAAAGGTTTTGTCAGTGTAAATATATTTTATCTATTGACTGGCTTTAAGGCATCAGGCTAGAAATCAGGAGATAGTGAATTCTCGTCCTGCCTTAAGCATGAAAGCTGGCTGGGCCATTCACTTCCTCTCAGCCCAATTCACCTGACAGGTTGTTGTAGGGAAAATAGGAGGAGAGATGAGTATTAGATATGTTTATTAAAAATAAGTGAAGTTAATTTGATGGGGGAAAACATCATTGGGGCTACAGTATGCAAACACTGCCATCCTTTCAGTTAATTCAAAGTTTGATTTTGGAAGATACTCACTGAACTGTACATATAATAGCAATTTGTGTGTATGCGAACGATATTGAACATATTGACACTATTCAACAAAATATATAACTGCACTAGTATTGTAGTTAATATCGAGCAATTCATCCTGAGAGTTGATAATGCCTCTCTTAATACTACAAAGATCAGCTTTAGAATCCTAAAAGTTTCTTCTCATCTCTTTCTAATCTACAGTATTCACAAATATTGTTAACATTCGATTTCTGTGAGTTCTTTATTTTACTTTTCTATGCCTTCTCTACTTTAGAATTTGCCCCTCTTCACTTCTGGAAGATAGAATCTATGAGCTGCACTGATAATTTTTTGCAAGTACAATCCAGATGACTGTTAACATATATAACACAGAATAAATCAAATGTCATTCAAAATTCAAGGGTTGATGAAGAGCAGTGGTGGCTGTTATTCACATAACACTGTATTTGCTCATACCACTATAGTGGGACAAATAATAAGGATAACAACTTTTTAGAAATAAGATATAAAAATATGTTGATTCAATGGATTAAGTACACAACAATTTAAAATTTTTGAAATATGCTGTTCAGAGTAAGTTTTAAACTTTATTCCATCAATTCAACTGAACTCTGCTAAAGAATACTTTAGTCAAATAACCTCCTTTATCTCTCATTACAGTAAAAAGTGAAGAACATTAAACAATTAATCTATTGTGTATTTGATTATCTTAAATAATGTGAGCAATAATCTCACAGGGGATATGCATTCAGAAATGAAATACATGAAACAATTCAATTCAATCAATGAATTAGCACATTAATTTTCACTTTCGTATGATTTCCTAACTTTGGCTCGAAAGTTAAAAGTTATGAGTGGAATATCAGTAATCTTTAATTTAGGACCATTGGTTTAATGACAGTTTGAGGTGGCAACACTTGACATTTCATGGTTTATTAATGATAATATCATTGATTATGGGGCTGACTACAAGAGTGAGCAAGTGTATTCACACACACATAGACCATATACTATATGTTGCTTTAGGAAAAAAGAACATCGGCATATAAGATAGTACCACGACGTATAAGATGGCACCATGGCAGATAACTGGGCAGTGGCCAACCGAGGGATTGACCTCCCGACCGGTTCCAGTCTCCCCTGCAATGCCCCAACAGGTTCTTACCCCACCTTCCTATAGAGAAGATTTCTCAACAATGGAAGAAGGGATGAATGAGGGGGAAGCTACAGGATGGATAACGGAACAATGTGATGAGGCGGTTCCTAAGTTTAGAGATGCAACTAGGTTCCGTCCCTCGGGGAAGCCAATCAAATGCCGGCGTTGCTGCCAATTTGGCCACAAAGCGTCGTGGTATAATGGTCTAATGAAGTTCAGTGCAAAATATGCACTATTTTCAAAAAGTTCAAGGATTGGTTATAATTCACTTTTAGGAATAAGATATAAAAATATGTTCATTCATTGAAAAATGTGACCAGCCCTTGCACTGGTTATAGCAATCCCATAGTTATATGATCAAAGTTTGGTAACCAGCATGTATTTACATTGGTTGCAGAGTTCCAGGGTCACGTGATCACCATCTGCAACCTTTCCAAGGGCCTTCTGACAAGCAAGTCAGTGGGGGAAGCCAGATTTGCTTAACTCTCATGGCTAAAAAGTTCCTAAAATCGGGTGCAACTCACTTAATGACCACTTTGCTTAGCGACAGACTTACCTGTCCTGTCCCAACTGGGGGTCAGGATTACCTGCAGAGCATCTTGAAAGAAAGCCTTGCACCCCCTCCCCCCCCCCAACCCTGCCTTAGCTGTAACCCCAACTATCCCACGAAAGCAGAACCGGTAACAGGGGAATGATGAAGATATGATCTAGAAAGGACAGAGAGGTCAAAACCAGGGATGGGCTTCAAAAATTTCAGCAACAGGTTCTATACCTGGTTGCTGGGTGGGCATGGCCATGGTGGGTGTGGCCTCCTTCACCACAGCGGGTGGGGGGAACGTTTTTGCCTTCCCCAAGCCTTCCGGAGGGTTTCCTCGAGGCTCTGGGAGGAAGAAAACTGCCTCCCCTGCACTCCGGAGGCCCTCCAGATGCCAGAAACGGGCCCTCCCTGAGCCTGCACATGGGTTCTGCACTTACCTTCCATCCAAAACAGGCCACGTGGAGACTCTGGGGAGGGCGGGATGGGAGAGGTCAGCTAGGGGTGGAATTTGGAGGTTCTCCGGGCCGGCCATAACTATGGGTTCTCCCAAACTCAGGCGAACCTGTAGCAGCCCACCCCTGGTCAAAATTGTGCTCACCTATCCCTTATGTGAACTGCTGCATATTCCATACTGAAGTTCTTTAGACCATTATTTGCCATATACTCCCTAATTCTTTTTTCTTTAAAGCAACATGTATTGTGTGTGTGTGTGTTTGTGTGTGTGTGTGTGTATACACTTGCTCTCTCTTGTAATCATAACCATAATCAATGACAATATCATTAATAAACCATGAAATGTCAAGCTGTAGGAACATTACTCAATCCACAGATTCACCTTTCTTTTTTTTACTATAATAGGTATATATGATTGGTTTTCTTTGCTGTCCTATTTATAACCCCGTTACTTATTAAGTCGTATCGTATCTCAAGTTGAAAGCAATCAGTGGGTTCGCTACAAGAGCTTTTCTGAGCTCAGCAGTCATTAAAGGGAACTGATGAGAGAAGAAAAGGGAGAGATTAAACATGTAAGGTTCAGAGCCTCACACAAGAGCATTCTCATTTAATCTGCTGAAGTGGCACATATGATATTATTCTACCTTTTATCACTGTAATTTGAAGAATGACTAGTAAAACAACTTTCAGATACGGAAGAGCAAGTTTGTATATGAGAACCCAGATCACTAATTTAGACTATCTCTTTCTCATAGTTAAGCACGCGTAACATGTCAAACGACATTACATTAAATGCAAATGGTATAGCTGACTCTTTGATTTTTACTTTAAAATAAGCAGCCTGACTCAGGCAATTGCATGAGAAAAGTGATTTAACCTCCTCCATTGTGGTTGCTTTTTGATGTTGCTATCCCCCGGACAATTTGTGAGTATTTGTGTTTGCACAGGCACGTGTATTAAATAATACCTATGCGTGCATTTACATATGTGGATGTTTAAAAAATACTGAATACTGATTGAATACTGATCAGCTCCTAGCTGGATTACTATACTGTACTTCACAATAGGGTTGCCTTTTGAAGAACATTCAGAAGTTGCAGCTGGCGCAGAATGCAGCAGAGAGCAGGCAGTTTTAGAGTGTTTCTTGTTATATTCATAGAACTTTGCTGCTCTATGAGTTGCACTGATTCCCAGTTAGTTTCCAGGTGCAATTCAAGATGCTGATCATCACCTATAAAGCCTCTGGGGTATAGAGCTATAGTACGTGCCTTTCTTCTATTGTTTTTGCTCACCCCACCAGATTAGTAGAGGTGGCATGTTCCAGCTCCCATCTGTTGAACAAGGTCATCTTTTCAGATCTTGGAGTCAAGCCTTCTTGGTGGCAACACCAGAGGTGGCATTCAGCCAGTTCTGATAGGTTCTGGAGAACCAGTAGAGGAAATGTTGAGTAGTTTGGAGAACCGGCAAATAGGCAGGCCCCGCCCCCGCTGCCTCCCAGCTGATCTTCTTTTGTTGAATGGAGCTGGAAAGCAGTTAGTGGGGTGGGGAGGGAATGGGGATTTTGCAGTATCCTTCCCATGCCACGCCCACAAAGCCACGCCCACAGAACCAATAGTAAAAAAAAAATGAATCCCACCACTGGACAACACCTACCCTGTGAAACAGCATCCCCTGGAGATTCAGGTGGCTCCGTTCCTATTAGATTTTTTTTTTTAGATTTATTTATTTCTCCAGACCTTTGGACCAGGTGGGTAAATAAACCCTGCTGTTATCAATAGGTCTTTTCTGAGACTAGGGTTACTGTTTATCCTCAGAGGCCTAGGGTAGCTTTTTGTGGGTCTGATTGTGCTTCAATCCTTATCAGCCTCCCAGAGTCACTAGTGCGAGATAAGTAGCTCTACAAATCACATCATATACATAAATTAAATTATGCATTCATTGCAATATTTTTGTGATGGGTAGTCCCTTAATAGTATCTTTTTTTTCAAAATATTTTTTTTTCATTTTTTTTTCTACCGCATCTATACCTGCTGAAATTAAAGGACCTTTGCAAATTTCTCAGTTCTCTTATATATAGTGTTATCTTCCACTTTGGTTACAATTCTATTAGTGCTCGCTATCCATGTTTACTTATAGGAGATCACCATGATGAGTCCTAGGGAATGGTCAAATGCATTGTAAGTTTCGAGGCCCTTCGCACCAAGAAGAGATCTAAGTCCAGCCCACCTTGAATCTCATTGACTCTTATCTACCGCCAACTCCCTTTGACCATTAGTTGTTCAGATTCTTGTAGCAATAGCAATAACATTTAGACTTATATACCGCTTTACAGTGCTTTACAGCCCTCTCAAAGTGGTTTACATATTGCCCCCAACAACTTGGGTCCTCATTTTACCTACCTCGGAGGGATAGGAAGGTTGAGTCAACCTTAAGCCTGGTGAGATTTGAATTGCCAAATTTCAGGCAGCCAGCAGTCAGCAGAAGTAGCCTGCAGTACTGCCCTCTAACCACTGTACCACCCTGGCTTGTAAAAAGCTTAAGCTTACAATAAACCTACATTTGAACTGCCTGTACTCCTTATTTCCTATGCTTGACATTACTATAAAAATTGTTTCAAAGAAATGAAATTAAATCCTGGAAAGCCATTGGAACAGTTACATAATCATACCTTTACTGTAACCATTCGGAATATCTGGATTGTAAGGGTTAAAAATCCAAAGATGAACACATGTTCATTTTCTTCACACATTTCTACTCTCCAGAATAATAGCTGCTCCAGCTTTGAAGATCACAGTCACTATGCATATTTATTTACTTCAGCGTAAATTAATTTTCAGGCTGGTTAATAGCCAGTGAGGGCTTAATTCTATGATTAGTCAACTTACGTAATCTTTTAGCAGCCTCAATAGCATCATTTGCAGTGTCAGCCACGAAGAATTTCTGAACTGTGACCCCATGATCAGCCATCAATTTCTTACTCTGGTATTCTTGCAGGTTTAGCCATCGTCTAGGAGTTAACTGAATACCCTAAAGATATGAAATAGAGAAAGAGAAAAATATTCATTATAAACTCTGCTATCTGGAAAAAAAAACAACCCTTATTTTGCAGGAAGTGCACTATCTTGAATCGAACGAAAAACATTCTAAAATCTAAAAAGATATTAAAATGAGACTTGTGCATATTAATTTTTATTGATATTTTATACCTGCATTCTTCCAACTTAACCGTGCATTTAAATAAAATTCATTGAATATTACCAGCTTTCTTTTTCCACATTTCTAAATCACAAAAATGACAGTATCAAGTTCTTCATTAGGTAAAAAATATTTGTGCTTGCACAAGGAAATACTGTTATTACCAATGAAATTTGGTACCACTCTGAATCCTTGATAGGTAGTCCCTTTCTACAATTACATTACATTAGTACAGAAATGAAAATGAAATGAAATGATAAAGTAATCACAATTTTCTCATTTGAACTGTAATAGAATTGTTGTTATTCATGCTACTTTATATTTTATGAAATCGGCATTAACACTGGATTAGCAAATACTAAAACTCAGTAGGGAATGTCACATTGGGCAATTCAATTTTTTTCATCGCTTTGTATGTTGGTGAATGACTGCAAAAGCATTGTGAGTACTGATTTTGTGGTGACAAATTTTAGCAAGTAGGTGAATTGGCAAATATAAAATCTGAAAAGAAATATAATTAATTATAATACCCCAGCATCGGTTCTATCACCATGAACTTCTGACAATCAAGTAAGTGAAAGCAAATGAAAGCAAAAGTCAACTTACAGAAATACAACACTACTTAGAAATGTTTAAATTACATTATCCTTCTTGTGAAAGGCATCCCCCTTATGAAGAAATGGACTAACTTCTTTTGCAACTACCCTGCTGTTCATCACAAAGGCTGCAACACCATTTATAATAATACAATAGTAGAGTTGGAAGGGACCTTGGAGGTCTTCTAGTCCAACCCCCTGCCTAGGCAGGAAACCCTATACCATTTCAGACAAATGGCTATCCAACATCTTCTTAAAGACTTCCAGTGTTGGGGCATTCACAACTTCTGGAGGCAAGCTGTTCCACTGATTAATTGTTCTCACTGTCAGGAAATTTCTCCTCAGTTCTAAGTTGCTTCTCTCCTTGATTAGTTTCCACCCATTGCTTCTTGTTCTACGCTCAGGTGCTTTGGAGAATAGTTTGAAACAAAACATTTAAACCCAAATTATTAATAACGTTAATATCTTGATGTTAAACAGAAGAGTCTAAAATTGATTATTGCTAAACTATTTTGCATTTCAGAAATATGGTACCAATCTTTGTATATATATATATATATATATATATATATATCATGCTTTTATGCAATATTAAAGACTTATATATTTAACAAAAACTACAGGCATTTTAATTGTATTAAAAGCCTCCCATCCTAACTGTAAGACACATATGGTTTTGTAGGCTGCAGTAACCGTTCACTCCCACAGAAGTTAAATTAGCCAAATTAATGACTAAAAGCAACCCCAACTTTTTTGTGGTGAATAGATGTTAAAAAAAAGTAATTGAAGAATAATTTCAGAAATTTACACCACACAGTTGGATTTTAAACAGTGATGGAATTCAGCCGGTTTGGACTGGTTCAGTAGAACCGGTAGCTAATTTTTTCTGGAGTTCGGCAAACTGGCTGAAGTGAGGAGCAAAAAGCCCTGCCATGCCCAGTGAGGGGCAAGGATGTCTCGCTCTATGAACCCAATGAAAGGTCACGGCAGCCCAGCCGCGTCCTTTCCCTGCCCTCTCCAGCGCTGGAAGCCAACTGCCTAGTCACCCATTAATCCCTCTGTGTGTGTGCGTGCGTGCATGTGTGTGTGTGTCTGGGCTCACCAGGTGCCACAGTCCACCATGCAGGCCGGGAGCTGCCCTGTCATTTTCCATGGGCTTGAGATGCCATTGAGGAAAGGTGCCGACAACCTGAACACGGGCATGGGAGGGGCACTGTGGAAAGAGGCAGGCACATCAAACCAGAGGCCTTTAGGAGAAGCACACTGTTCAGGGGAGGAAAAGAGACGTGGGTGGGCACTGCTCTTGCATTTCTTTCTTTCTTTCTTTTTTTACTTTGTTGGGGCTACAGGTGCTTGCTGCCTCAAATCACCCTCCTCACTTTATCCAGTGACAGAGATGGCATCTTAGGAAGCCATGGTTTAATTATGGCGTTCAGCGTGTGATGGAATCCTCTTTCTTTGATCAACTTTCTTGGGGGAAGCGAGAGCATCTGGGTGGTGGTGGATGGGGCAAGCTCGTCAGCGCTGCGCTGCAATGGAGAAATAGGCAACAAAGCAGCTGGCACAAGGGAAGGAGGCCACTTTCCTTATTTCTTCTCCCTGCTCCTCCTCCTTCCCTTGTGCCAGCCTCTCCATTTCATGTTTCTCCACTGCAGCGCAGTGCCCAGGATCCTCTTAGATAGCGGTGGGGGATAATTTAACAGCTGGTTCACCCAGAGACAGGTCGTTGCAGGAGGCTCTTCCCACATGTGCGTCAGAGCTGGAGGACAGTGATGGGCCATGCCTCCCACGATGGCCAACCTCACCCTGGGTGAACCAGTTGTTAAATTATTTGAATCCCACCACTGATTTTAAGCCTCAAATGTTACCAGTGTAACATACTTTCTGGACCACTTTAAAGATACATAGAGTATTTAAGCTTATTAATTTGAGCACTTATTAAGAACCTATTACTGTATGTCTCAGACCTTCAGGTTCCATCTTCATGATTTCCTCCCTTTTCCAGCACCTTAAAGCTACAGGACATGAAATCAACTTTGAAGGAGCCAGGTTAATCTCCAAAACAGAACACCTCAACAAGAGAATAATTATGGAAGCCATCGAAATAGAGAAACACCCCCACAACATGAATAAACGTGATGATACCTCCCGCCTACCAAACATCTGGAAACCAGCCCTAGTCAACAAACGAACACCACCCACCACCCAGGCCGTTACAATACAAAACAACAATGCACACACAGCCAGCACCAATCAGCACCAATCTACCAATCATGATACAATCACACAACTAATCATTCCACTTACTGAAACAAAGCCAGCACCCCATCCTCTCCCACCAAGATTTACAGAAAGACAGCAGCTCCGATCGCATTTTAAGCCTAGCCGACAGCAGCCTGAAGATGGCAAGTGAGATCTTGCTGAAACGTTGCCAAGACAATCTCAATCCTACACGGGAAAAGACCTGAATACAACAAAACCAGCATATATATATAGATGCCAAACATGTCTTCACAATGCTTTTCAATTATAGATAGACCTACAGGGGCATGGTTATCTCACATTATCTGGTTTCTTATCCAACACTCCTCCCTGATCGTAGCCTTGCCAGATAGCCTTCTACTTTCCTATATTATTATAAACATTATAATCATTGGATATTTCTTCACTCCATGGAAGAACCTCATTAATACAGCAGCTGAAAGGTAATTTTTAAAGCTCCCAAGATCTCCGTACGTTTTCTTCTCACCCTTGATCTCTTTACAGGCCAAAGAGAAACTACTCACCAAAGACAGCCTGTGGACATTGTAATCCTATTGGCAGTGGTTTGAATGACCCATCAGAATCACCCAACAAAAGGGAGAATGGATGATCAAATATACTATCTCTCATTTGCACCTGGCTGAACAATGATCACTGAATCCATAACAACAATATATACATGGTGCCTGACAAACAGTGCTACTGTTCAGGATGATGATGGCAAAAATCTTTCCACACTAATTTATTCCTAGCTTCAGGGTGCCTGAACAGTGATGAATGAAATAACCAAGATATGCCTATGGAACACAAGGTTAGGAACGGTCCCATCTATGAGAGATTGCACAACAGCAATATTTCAGACACGTCAACATTACAGAAATATAAAGGTTGCTGAGATTATCACTGCTTACAAAGGTCTTTGAATAATAGTTGTTGATTTTTATAACATATATTATTACCCAAATATTTTTCAGGGTAATTGCAGTATTTATATTCTCTTTATAGATCTAATTAAGCACATGAAGGTTACTTAATTGCAGAATGTGCTCTGAAAATTCTAACCAGCAGCTTAGTTGCTTCATTCTAAAAACAGCCACATGATAACCTAAGCCGAGAAAGGATATTACATAGCATATGCAAAATTATTACTTCATTGGCAAACAGAATGCAAGATAAGTGAAAATACTGGATTAGAAGGCAATATGCAACAGAATGCGAGCTCTTTTGCTGTGACATTCAAGAAAGATGCTTTCTTGTGTATGATATAGGATACAGCACTACATCGTTTCTACAAATATGTATTTCTTTTCCTTACTTTCGCATGCATAGACAAAATAGGAAATTCGTGGGCTGAATTAATCAGATTCATTCCCCAGGTTTTTAATTGGGCTGAGATTATCCCTGCACAAAAGAGACTGAGCTACCAAACTGCACAATGTCTGCTTCTTGTTTTAAAAAGATAAAAGATCGAAGTGAATGGGAGAGGAACCTATTAGCAGGCATCTCTACTGAGGTTAAGGAGAGGACATTAGACTTCCTCTCATGCAACAAGACAGAATGGCTATCTGTTGAGCGTCATTCAGAGCAAGCCACCCAAAGGAGTCCAATGGAAGTTGGCTCAAGAAGAGTCAAGGGAGTGGCCTTTGTTGGGTCAAGCTGGACACAAGCTTAATGGTTGGCAGCTTTTTCAGGATGAGGGCTCCATTTGGTGTTTGGCTGAGATGCTGGGAGCCATACTTCAAAAACAGGACTAGATAGGCAATTTATTATCCCACATTTTTTATTCCTTTTATAAATAACTCAAGAGCATACCTATATTCCATCCTTCTCCTATTTTCCCTACAACAACCCCCCCCCCCCCCGGTGAGGTGGGTTGGCTTGGGAAGAAACCACCCAGCTGATATTCATGCATAAGGTGGGACTAGAATTCACCAGCTCCTGGTTTCTAGCGTAGTGTCTTCACCACTACATCAAACTGGCTCTTAACCACTAAACCAGTGATGGCAAACCTTTTCGGCACCAAGTGGCCAAACCAGATCATGTGTGTGTACGCGTGCCGGAGCCCCAGAAACTCAAAGACGTGCTGGTCATTGCGCATGCATATGTCAGCCATCTGGTCCTTTGGTTTCCGGCATGCACATGCCAGCTGGTCTTCAGGTTTCCAGGGCTCCAGCACACGCAAAAATCACATGGCTGGTGCACAAGCGTGCACTGGAACCAGAAGGGCAGCTGGTGACGGCGCATGTGTCTACAGAGAGGGCTCTGTGTGTCATAGGTTCACCATCACAGTACTAAACCAAACCACTAACCAAATGGGGCTTAAAGAATTACTAGAGCTGATTTAATACAAAGTTTAGTTTGACAATATACTTTAAACACATTGAATCAACTGCAGTTAATATTTACTGTTTAATTAATATTTTCTCCTGAGTGTGGAATTTTAGAGAGAGATCAGACAGCTACTGTTCAAGCATTTAAGGGACAGGTTCTGGATCCTCAAATTGTGTACTTTTATTCTCAATAACTCTTTAGCAAAAGTCTTTGACAATTCCTCCTACACTTTTGTTACAGCTTTGTTGCATTAATTTCCCATTAATTAGATACAAATCAGATAACTTTGGTTTTAATAACAGTTTATGACCCTATAAATTAAATAGTGCTGTCACGAGCTAAATCATCATTAATGATGATTAAACCACTATCCCTATTTTGAATATATTTTTTTTAAAAATCCCCTTGGATTTAAATTAAGCAAGAAAGGCTAAACTCTACAGGCATAGCTTGGAGAACGGCAAGAGAAAGGAGACAAAAAGGCACCAGGGGCTTAACTCTCATTCCCATGCTTTAACAAACCACAAATGTTATGTCTAAATTTGTCTGCTGTCTCACATGCCTCCCAATTGCAGCAAAATGCCACAGAACAACTGTTCACACTAAGCAAGCTAGGAATATTAAAATATTGGCAATCTGATCTACACTTGGACTCAGGTAACATACTGTTTTTGAAGACGCAGAGAAGGAAGCTTGTAAAAAAAACTCCCACAAAATAGATGCACTTTTATTAGTCTCAATTAATTTCTACTTTGTAGCTGGAGAAAAAATCCCAGTTCTTCTCCCCTAGTTCATTATACTCCATACCCAAAATCAATTCTGTCAGCTCACTAGTGCAAAACTGCCTTGCTAAGGTGACACTTGGAATATTGCATCCAGTTTTAGTCACCATATCATAAAAAAAATATGTTAAGAGTCTAGAAAGAGTACAGAGAAGAGCAACAAAGATGATTAGGGGACTGGAGGCTGAAACATATAAAGAACGGTTGCAGGAACTGGATATGTCTAGTTTAATGAAAAGAAGGACTAGGGGTGACATGATACCAGTGTCCCAATATCTCAGGGGCTGCCGCAAAGAAGAGGGAGTCAAACTATTCTCCAAGGCACCTGAGGGTAGAACAAGAAGCAATGGGTGGAAACTAATCAAGGGGAGAAGCAACGTAGAACTAAGGAGAAATTTCCTAAGAGTGAGAACAATTAATCAGTGGAACAGCTTGCCTCCAGAAGTTGTGGGTGTTCCAACACTGGAAGTTTTTAAGAAGAGGTTGGATAACCATTTGTCTGAAGTGGTGTAGGGTTTCCTGCCTAAGCAGGGGGTTGGACTAGAAGACCTCCAAGGTTCCTTGCAACTCTATTATTCTGCATTCTGCATTCTGTAAAACTATTGCCCCATTTTTTTCCTTACAACTAATAAGGGGCAAGAGGGGAGATGAGAAAAAGAAATATTCCTCCTTTTCTTTTTCCTTCCTTCATCTCTCCCTAAGCTTGCTGATTAGTCACTACTATTATCACTGCTTACAGAGAACAAGCAACAAATCTCTCAGGAGAAAATGTTATGCAAAGCCTTTCTCCCACTAAAACTCAGACTTTTTTTTACATTTGGTTAGAGATGAGCTTAGTAATGTCCATTTTCAATCATCATTATTCTAGTCAAGGAGATATTAAGGTCTTTTTTATATTAGCTAAAGTAGATGATGAATTCACACATCACAGAAAGCAGAAGGAAATAAAATAATTCTCTTAAATTAATATAAACTTATTACCTTTTCACCTAACCTCCCCAGGCTGCTTATAATACACTTTTCCAATGATTCAACAATTTGCATCCCATTCCTTGTTAAAATTCACTGGGGAATCAAGGAAACAGCTACTTATTTAATATATTATTTATCACTGTTCTTGAGACTGACAAATGTTAAGAAACCCTCAAAGTCTAACATGCTGCCAATTGAAAGGGAGAAACAAACCCATTCCCCTTTATTGCTATTTCCCTTTGTAAGCTACAAAACTTCTAAGCATCAAGCCCTTGCTTTCCAGGCTGAATTTCAAAGAAGACAGGCTCTCAATCAGGATTTTTCACAATACACAAACTCCTTGTGATAAATGAACTACCAGTGAAGATAAATGAAAGCACCCTACCGCTGCTTACTACAGCCATTGATTAACTGTACCCTTTGGAAATCACTTGAAATTGACTGTGTATTAAAAGCTCTACAGAGCTAATGCATATGTGCTTAAAAGTTACATTATCAGCACCGGAGAAAGGAAATCTTGCTGTAGAAAACAAGACGAAAAATCCTTCATTCTCTGTCACACAAAAAGAATCTATCCTACTGAGTTACACCGGGGTTTTCATATTGCATCAAACTAATACTAAGTTAAGGGGAAACATTTAGGAAAGGACAAAATGACTTTTAAGAATTCAATACAAAAACATCGCACTACAGGTGAAACTCAAAAAACTAGAATATTGTGCAAAAGTTCATTTATTTCAGTAATGCAACTTAAAAGGTGAAACTAATATATGAGATAGACTCATGTAGTTCAAGCTTTGATTTGTCATAATGGTGATGATTATGAAAACCCCAAATCCACAATCTCAGAAAATTAGAATATTGTGAAAAGGTGCAATATTCTAGGCTCAAAGTGTCCCACTCTAATCAGCTAATTATGCCATAACACCTGCAAAGGGTTCCTGAGCCTTTAAATGGTCTCTCAGTCTGGTTCAGTAGGAATCACAATCATGGGAAAGACTGCTGACCTGACAGTTGTGCAGAAAACCATCATTGACACCCTCCATAAGGAGGGAAAGCCTCAAAAGGTAATTGCAAAAGAAGTTGGATGTTTCCAAAGTGCTGTATCAAAGCACATTAATAGAAAGTTATGTGGAAGGGAAACGTGTGGAAGAAAAAGGTGCACATGCAGCAGGGATGACCACAGCCTGGAGAGGATTTCAGGAAAAGGCTATTCAAAAGTGTTGGGGACTTTCACAAGGAGTGGACTGAGGCTGGAGTCAGTGCATCAAGAGCCACCACATACAGACGGATCCTGGACATGGGCTTCAAATATCGTATTCCTCTTGTCAAGCCGCTCCTGAACAACCAACAATGTCAGAAGCGTCTTACCTGGGCTAAAGAAAAACAGACCCGGTCTGTTGCTCAGTGGTCCAAAGTCCTCTTTTCTGATGAGAGCAACTTTTACATCTCATTTGGAAACCAAGGACCCAGAGTATGGAGGAAGAATGGAGAGGCACACACTGCAAGATGCTTGAAGTCCAGTGTGAAGTTTCCACAGTCTGTGTTGATTTGGGGAGCCATGTCATCTGCTGGTGTTGGTCCACTGTGCTTCATTAAGTCCAAGGTCAACGCAGCTGTCTACCAGGAGAATTTGGAGCACTTCATGCTTCCTTCCGCAGATGAGATTTATGGGGATGCTACTTCATTTTCCAGCTGCCCACACTGCCAAAAGCACCAAAACCTGGTTCAATGACTGTGGGATTACTGTGCTCGATTGGCCAGCAAACTCACCTGATCTGAACCCCATAGAGAATCTATGGGGCATTGCCAAGAGAAAGATGAGAGACATGAGACCGAACAATGCAGAAGAGCTGAAGGCCGCTATTGAAGCATCCATAGTCTTCCATAACACCTCAGCAATGCCACAGGCTGATAGCTTCCATGCCACGCCGCATTGAGGCAGTAATTGCTGCAAAAGGGGCCCAAACCAAGTACTGAGTACATATGCATGCTTATGCTTTTCAGAGGTCCAATATTGTTCTGTGTACAATCCTTCTTGTATTGATTGCATGTAATATTCTAATTTTCTGAGATTGTGGATTTGGAGTTGTCATGAGCTGTAAGCCATAAGCATCACAATTATGACAAATCACAGCTTGAACTATCTTGCTTTGCATGCAATGAGTCTTATCTCATATATTAGTTTCATCTTTTAAGTTGCATTACTGAAATAAATGAACTTTT
Organism: Natrix helvetica; assembly: GCF_964273705.1. NCBI lineage: Eukaryota > Metazoa > Chordata > Lepidosauria > Squamata > Natricidae > Natrix > Natrix helvetica. The sequence goes on along the minus strand of NC_138548.1, from coordinate 330,892,431 downwards.
GCATGATATTCTAATTTTTTGAGTTTCACCTGTAAGGTTAGGTAAGATATAATTCCAACAATTACGGTCTACAGCCAATTATATTGTTTATTCAGTTCTTTGTTTATGGGGCATTGAAATGATTCTGTATGATGTATAAACCCAAAAGTTTGAACCAACATTAATCAGTCAGGTTTACACAAGACATTTAAACTACGTTGCAGTTTGTTTGGGCTTGACTTATTCTGTTATGGGAATCTAACCATTATGGCCTGTATGCCATGTTGCACAAGAACCCAGAAAATTACAATTACAAAATTGTAAATCGGTACAATGAGTGAACCAAACTATTCTGGAACTTAATTTTATAGGTTTAAAAATGGCCTTTGAGGAATTTGAAACTATGAATTACAGGGATCATTTTAAAAAAAATCTAGCTTCTTCCTCATATTTCAGTGAGTGTTCAATCAATCATCACTAGATGGAGGAAAAAACAACAACATGGAAAATCTACAAACACAGATGTAAAAATATTGACCTCATAAATGGAATAGAGCTTTAGAAAAATAACAAGCAAATATCCGCCTCCTCTCTATAGCATTTTTTTTTGCTTTTTGCTTCAAATAGTCATGAGGGAATTCTTAAGGACCTGAAATCCCACAGCATATTTTTTTTAAATCAATGATCAGGAACTTTGTGTATATTCTGAACTGTAACCATCAGATTCTCTCTCTGGAGCTTATTGGGATTGTAGCCCACATCATGTCAACGTTTATTCCAATTAACCATATAAACACAAGGCACACATTTTGATTGTTATTTACAAAGGCAAACAAAATATGCAGCTATTAACAAATCTCTCCTGCCTTTAGAGGTTGGGGAAAATATTATCATGATGCGTTATCATACTCAACCCAGGGCTATATAGCATAGCAATAGAGGGAGTAGTCTTTAGGGCTTTTTTAGCTTAAATTTATTAAAGGTTTGAGGATTTCTTTCTATTGTTTTCAGCATCATACAGTAGAAAAGTTGATCTATCTCTATCTCTACATATCTATATCTATATCTTTCTAATCTTTCTATCATTCATCTATCTATCTATCTATCTATCTATCTATCTATCTATCTATCTATCTATCTATCTATCTATCTATCATCTACTGTATCTATCTATCTATCTATCTTTCTATCTATCTATCTATCTATCTATCTATCATCTATCTATCTATCTATCATCTATCTATCTACTTATCATCTAGAAGGTTTAGATGCCAATGTAGACAAAACTGTACATTATTGCAAAGAACATTAACTGACAATGGATTCAATAGGAAAAATAATGGAATAGAATATGGCAAAATTAGTATGACAATAGAATGAGAATATGAGTAGATTTCTGTACATTCCTTCACATGAATGCATAAAAGGACAGTTTTTGACGGATGTGTTGTCCTTTCAGGAATATTTCAAAAATACATTCTTTCTCAGAAATCTGAATGAGATAGGGAAGGGGGGAAAAGACCCCACAGGATATTTTTCTTCCTTCCTGAGGACACTGATTCTAGTATTGTTTGGAAAGATTTTCTGCCAAAAATTAAAACACAAGTACTTTCACCGCCATCATGAATAAACATATAGAGAACTGTAAAACACAAACAAAACTTTTTTGCAAAGCATTAGTTCAAATAGTATTCTGGCAACCTTACTATGTAAGAGAAAACCTGAGGTAGACATATTGGATGTTAATTATTATCTCTCAAAACGTCCTCATAATGCCTTGGCATCTCATTAATGCATATGTATCGAGTTTAATTTAACCAACAGTCTCTCTCTTTAGAGTCCCCTAAGAGTCAGTAATGTAACAGCAAGCTTTTCTCTTCTATGTTTTTCAGTAAATTCTAATCCTAAATTCTAATGTGGTGGTTTCTGCTTTCACTATGGCGAAGGCGTGCTCTCAGTTGTGGACTACACCGTTTCCATTCCTGCCTCCTGCCTTGAAATGGCAACTAAGGAAAAAAAGAATCAACTATACCCGTGCCACAGGTGGAATGCAGAACCCTGTCTGCGGGCACACAAGCTGTTTCCCCAGCTCAGCTCCATCATGCAAGCCCCCCTCCCTTCCCCCCACGGCTTGTTTTTGGTCCCAGGAGGCTGCAGGGAGGCCTGCTAGGCCCACAACGGGATGCAGGAAAGCTCATGTACGCATGCTCAGGGGGATGGGGAGACGTAGGGGGGTTGCACACGCATGCACAGGGGCGTGGGGGACATGGGGTAGAGTCATGCATGCATTGCATTATGGGTGTGGGAATGCGTGTATGCGCCATTGCAAATGTGCACGCTTTCAGCACGCGACAACAAAAAGGTTAGCCATCACTGAACTATACCATAAACTTTTGTTCTTTTTTTTAAAAAAAACACCAGAAGTTACTTTTCTCTTAGCCAAGCTGCAAAGTTATAAATGAATTTTAAGAACAGAAAACAGCTATACTTTTCATGGAGCAATGCATACACTTGATGGGGAGTTTGACTATTTTCTTTCCAGCTGCAATCCCAACATAGACAGACAGACAGACAGACAGACGCATACGCATACACACACACACACACACACACACACACACACACAGTAGTGTCCTAGTCTTAAGGAAGTACAGGTAATCCTTGATTTACAAATTCATTTAGTGACCGTTCGAAATTAGAATGGCACTGAAAAAATTGACTTATGACCATTTTCACGCTTACAGCCATTTAGCACCCCCATAGACACATGATCAAAATTCAGATTCTTGGCAATTTGACTCATATTTATGACAGTTGCCATATCCCAGGGCCATTTGATCTCCTTTTGCGACCTTCTGACAAACAAAGTCAATGCGGAAGCCAGATTCCCTTAACCATGTGATTCACTTAACCGTAACAAGAAAAGTTGTAAAATGTGGCAACAGTGACTTAACTGTCTCACTTAGCAACATAAGGTTTGGGCTTAATTGTTGTCATAAGTTGAGGACTACCGCTAACAATCTAATCAGGATGGGTGCATGTATGAGATGGGTTTCTGTGGGAAGATCCTTTTCATCAGAGTCCTTTGGAGTCAAGCAGTGCCTAAATTAAATTGAAAGTAAAATAAAATATATCCAGGAAGAGATCATCTCCCCCCCTCCCTTCTCCATAAGGCCTGGTCCCAATAATCAAAAACTCCCACAGTAATAGAAGAATAAGTGGATATAATTTTAAAATGTTTCATGCCTAGTTTGAGCCCCAACTATTTCACATTGATCAACTTTCCTTTTTAAAACTGGGTGTTTTAGATGCTTTTTTTTAAAAGCCACCTTCACTATTTTTATAAATATCTCAAGGCAGCAGACATATCTAATCCTCCTTCCTTCTTCTATTTTCTGTTGAGGTGGGCTGGGCTCCCCCAGCTGGCTTTCATGTCTAAATCAGGCCCAGAACTCACACTTCCTTGGTTTCAGCCTTAACCACTAGACCAAACAGGTTCTTTTTTTCCTTCATATTTATGGTTAGCATTCTGTCCACAGGGCATCCCAATGCAACTGCACTGAGATACATTAGGAAAGAAATATCGGCAGGAACATGTGCTGTAAAAACATACCAAGTACTTAAACAAAAAATTCAGGAGCTACTACCACCGCTCCTATTACTGCAGCCCTGTTGAAGCCCTGCAGGATGCTATGCTTTTAAAGGAAGCCCTACAGTATGTCAGCTCTTGCAGTGGAACATACCAACTCTGGCTGAAAACTAATTGAGTAGACTGCTTTAATTTGATGTAGAAATAAAGCAGGATTGCTCATTCTGGTATTCCTATCAACAAATTAGACAACATTACGCCAGAGGTAAGCAATATATATTGGCCCAACCTTCACAAACCAATAATAGGGAAGCCTAAGGATTACTGAATGTTGTTGTGTGACTACCTCTTTTGGAAAAGGAAAGTGTCAAGGGTGAATACTTTTTTGTCTTAATTATGAGTGCAGAAGTCAATTATCAAGGCAACTCTAAGTGATGAACAAAAGCACCAGCCCATAACCAATGCAGAGAGAGAGAAACAGAAAGACAGAGACAGAGAGAGACAGAGAGAGAGAGAGAGGGAGAGAGAGAGAGACACAGAGATAGAGACAGACAGACAGAAAGAGACAGACAGATAGACAGACAGAAAGAGGCACAGAGAGAGAGAGAGAGAGAGAGAGAGGGAGAGAGGGGGAGAGAGAGAGAGAGAGAGAGAGAGGGAGAGAGGGAGAGAGAGAGAGGGAGAGAGAGACACACAGAGATAGAGACAGACAGATAGACAGACAGAAAGAGGCACGGGGAGAGAGAGAGAGAGACAGACAGACAGACAGACACAGACAGATAGACAGACAGAAAGAGGCACACACACACAGAGAGAGACAGACAGACAGAGACATAGAGAGCAAGAGAGGGAGAGAGACACACAGAGATAGAGACAGACAGACAGAAAGTGACAGAGACAGACAGATAGACAAAGGCACAGAGAGAGAGAGACAGACAGACAGACAGAGGGAGAGAGGGAGAGAGGGAGAGAGAGACACACAGAGATAGAGACAGACAGACAGAAAGAGACAGAGGCAGACAGATAGACAGACAGTAAGAGGCACAGAGAGAGAGACAGACAGAGGGAGACAGAGAGAGAAACAGAGAGAGGGAGAGACAGAGGGAGACACAGAGAGAGAGAGAGAGAGAGAGAGAGAGAGAGAGAGAGAGAGAGAGGGAGAGAGAGAGAGAGAAACACACATTCATGACCCTTGACGCTCCAAAGCACTCAAGTCCCAAAGGTTTTGGAGAAGAACCAAGTCTTTATGAGCTTCCAGAGAGCCATCCTATTCCAGAAGAGGGGAGCCTCCCCTCACCAAAATACCCTGGTGTGTGTTATAAATGACACCATTTAATTTCTAATTAATGTCCATTGCATTCTGACCAAGGAACCATCTTTTAATCTTACACACACACACACACCCAATGTATTATTTCAGAAATTGCTCAGAAAACTTACCTCTCATTGACAAGTTAAAATGACAAAATAAAATGTACAAAGGTCATTTGTGTACGTCCAAAACATGTACCAATAAAGAGTTATTAATTTGAAAGTATTGACATATCTATGTAATGGAACAGTTTCTTTTGAAAAATGTTAATGACTTTTCATACCTTTGGAAGGACCATTCAAAGATGGTTCAATGTGACTTAGCTGCTCAACTTTTGAACCTAGAAAACTATCCATCATTTTTTGATACTAGTGGAGTTACTGGGAATTGGGTGGCATACATATAATGTTACGGGTGTGTAAAACTGGCAGTCCACGGGCCAGATGCGTCAAGCGCAGACCACGCCTACCCCAGCTCCGTGAAGGGGAAAAACAACATGAAATCTTGTGATGCCAATGTGAGACAACAAGTTTGACACCCGTGTTTTAGGGAAATGAAGCATAAGATTGGTATCGAAGAGGCAAGGATGGGAAAGAAGCCGAACGAAATGTCTAAGAAATGCATCCAGAAATGGAATGGATTGTGTTGTGCTAGCTGACCAAAACTAATAAAATAGTACATATAGCATTATGCATTTGTCTTATTAATTTGTTATGTATCTTGCTATATTGTTCATTGAAGGAGTAGAAAGAAGAACACATACGAATAGTCCTTGATTTACAACAGTTCATTTAGTGACCATTCAAAGTTACAAGAGCACTGAAAAAAAGTGATTTCTAACTGTTTTTCACTCTTCATGGCATCCCCATGGTCACATGATCAAATTCAGACACTTAGCAATGGACTCATAATTATGACAGTTGCAGCATCCCAGAGTCACATGATCACCTTTTGCGGCCTTCTAACAAGCAAAATCAACAGGGAAGCCAGATTCACTTAACAACTATGTTACTAACTTAACAAGTGCAGTGATTCACTTAACAACCGTGATAAGAAAGATCATAAAGTGGGGCAAAACGCACTTACGAAGTCTCTCAGCAACTTAATTTTTGTGTTGAATTGCGGTCATAAGTTGAGGACTGCTGGACAGCTTTCTTATTCTTACAAGAATAAGCAGTATGTTCTTTCCACTATTTTATATATTCCTGTTTATACTTCAAAAATGTAAGTTGTTCTTAGTTTTGAAAATGGCACATGCAAATCAACAAATTTGTTTTTTTGATGGATATGCAATTGATTATCTCTAACTGGTGAAGTTTGTTTTCAGTTGTCTGCCCACCCAGGGCACATAAACCTTTGTCCGCTCGATGGGCTGTAAGTATATTGCTTGGAATGCTTTGAAAACTATTTTAACAGAATGAGCAAATTGTGTGAGGCATGCAGTATTTCAGCCACTTTCCATTTGAGTTTGCAAGGCAAAGTGTTTCAATCTTTAAATATAACGTGTAACATTTAAATATTGACAGGGTGTTTATGTGTTCTGCAAAATAAATATAAACAGGGATGAAATGCAGATTCTTGTAGCGAGATTTGGGAAGACTGGAATTAGACAAAAATCTGGAAGCTAAAAACAGAAGCAAAAAAACGATTCTACTTTTTGTTTCATGTTTCAATTGAAATACTAATTTTTCATAAGTAATATGAATAACCAAAGAAAGAAATGCAGAGATAAGAACAATAACATCTTGTGATGTCTAAAAAATAAACTCACTGATATAACTTAATGGCAGTATTTTGGTCATGTAAATAACTGTTACTGTTATTTCACCTAAATCCTTACATTTCCCTGCCCAATTCAAAAAAACACTTGGGGTCTGTTCTTTTTAGATTAATCACATACTTGATCTTATACAGTCGCTGATGACTTTCCTCTTATTCATGGAAAAATCAAAGAAGGCAGGGAACCGAAGCTTCAGCATGCTACTTTGGCTCATGATATTTTCTCCAGCCCCTTTAATGCAAAGGTGGACTTCTGCTTCAGCAGATTTTCCAATGCTAAATCCATACTGTTTTTTCCAGTTGCAATGTATGGCTGTGAAAGTTGGACCTAAAGAAAGCTGAGTGCCAAAGAACTGAGGCCTTTGAATTATGGTGCCGGAGAAGACTCATGTGAGTCCCTTGGACTGCAAGGCGATCAAACCGGTCAGTCCTAGAGGAGATCGATTGGTACTTATCTGAACATCGATTCTAATGATGAGAGTGGGAGGTGCTACCAGTGGGCTATCGTCAATCCTGATTGGTCCATAGACTGAGAGAAATTGTTGCAGCCATGCCTCTACTCCTTCTACCCAGATCCTCGAGGTTGTAGGGAGTAAATCTGCGAAACCAAACTCACAACAAGGGAAACAGCTCCTTCCCCCTTTCCGCTACACTAAATAGGGTGGGAAGGTAGCACCTCCCGCTCTTATCATTAGAATTGACGTTCAGGTAAGTACCAATGATCATTCTCAATGTTAAGGAGCAGGAGGTGCTACCAGTGGGGCATACCCAAGCTAGCGTCCATAGGGAGGGAGAATTTTTATGAATCTCAGGCTGCCAATGGAGCCATTACCTGCTGCAACACTCTACGTCCAAAGGATACTTCAGCTGACGCATAAGCGTCCAATCTGTAGTGTCGAATAAACGAAGTAGGGGACGCCCAAGAAGCTGCCCTACAAATATCCTCGAATGGCGCTCTAATCGCCCACGCGCCGTGGCCGCACTGCAAGTAGAATGTGCAAATACCCTGAGGTGGACTCTTGCCTTTGGCTTCATAGGCCAAGGAAATAGCTTTCCTCAGCCACTTGCCTATGGTGTTTGATGTCACTCTTGCTCCCTGTGTGGATGGCTGGAACGACACCAGGAGAGCTTCCGACTTCTGAAAAGAGGCCATCCGTTTAAGATAAATTCTCAGTGCCCTGCGGACATCTAGTCTATGCCAAAGACACTCTCTAGAGTGAGACGGAGCTGGGCAAAAATTGGGTAATACTATCTCCTGTGCCCTATGAAAGGGAGTATTAATTTAAAGAAGAAAAGCCAGGTCTAATCGTAAGGTTGCCGTCTCCTGGTGGAAAATACATAAATATTCTGGGAAGATAGAGCCCTGTTGTGGCCCAGCAGGAGCCGTTGCAGCTGTCAGACTCCGAGAGTGAGGGTCCCTATGAGTCGGCTCTGGAGAATGAGGAGGATCTTGGGCAGGGTTCTGACTCTGAGCAGGGATCGGATAGTCTGGTTGGCCACCAGGAGGTGCCTGAGGCATGGAGCAGCGGTGAGAGCCAGAGGAGGGGGGCTCCTGATGCCATGCCTTGGAGCAGTGGGGAGAAGTCACGGGACAGTGAATCAGAGATCAGCAGGGAGTTCTTGGACACCCGTTATCGCCGCGCCCATAGACGCAAGGAGCGAGGGCGCAATTATCGAAGCTCTGGGGGCAGCTCATTCCAGAGGGAAGGTGCTCCCACAGAGAAGGCTCTCCCCCTGGGGGTCACCAGCTGACACTATCTGGCCGACGGCACCCTGAGGAGGCCAACTCTGAGGAGGCCAACTCTCTCAACTCTGTTGAGGCAATGCCATGAGAAATGGCGGAGGCAATTAATTTTTGAATATTAGGGGGCAAGTTTTGTAATTCATCATAGTCATTGTCCATGTCCTCCACACCAGGAGACTCAGGCCCAGGAGCCAGCGTGGAATGGGGAAGCAGAAAGTCTCAGGAGGTGCCCTCCATGGAGTCCCCCATTAATCCCCTGATGGCTCTGGGGGAAATGGAGGGAGAGGGGGAAACCTCCACCCTGAAACTCCCACCCCCTCTGCTCGGGGATGGGGCTAAAGAAGAAACAGGACTAGATGCCCTGGAGGGAGATCCATTACCACGTTCTTGATGGTCCTGAAGCAGGCGTTCTGCCCGGGCCATTCTTTTCTCCAAGGCCTGTTGCCTACGCTGCTCATCTCGTAGCGTGGCCCTGGATGGTCTTTGCACTGCCGTGGGCCTCGCTGCCACTGCCCTAGGCCTGACTCCAGAAACCGGTACCTCAGATCCCTGAGGTGCAGCTGTTTTCTCCTGCCTAGAGGACATCCTATCACTCTTTTCTAACAAAGGTGCTCCACTGGTAACCTAGCAGGGAAACCGCTGATTAGGTCCTTCTTCCCCTTTAAAATTGCGGCCGAATTTCTGTTAATGCCTTGCCAATTGTAAATTGCAATTTACAAGCCTTGTGGCTGATTCAAAATGCTCTTCTACTACTTCAAAATGGCCACCGGTTAAGATAACGGCTGCCTGCCATGCTAGAATGGCGGGTAACGCAGCCAAGATTCAAGGCCCCGGCCCCCAATCTCCTGCAGTTATTGTCGGGAGTCCCCTAGGAAGACCGGCACTGCCGCGATCTCCAGCGTCCCGAAAAGGCGCCTCGGTAGTGACTACTGACACACTGTAAGGGAAGGAGAGAGCTGTCAGGGGAACTGCTTTTGAAAGAACCGCAGCTTTTCCTGCACCCCGGGACCACAGCCGCGCGAGCCAGCAATACTTAATAAATCAGTCACCACTCACCTCAGCCTTAACAGTGGAGTCTTCAACTGTAGGCACCCCAGATCAAGCTGATTGTGATCCAGCGGCCCCCGCGAGATGGCGACGAAGCCCGACTCCCCCTTCACTGACAGCAATACACAAAGCCAATTTGAAGTAAATTTGGAGGAAGGTCGAATTAGCCAAAATGAACATATAATTTAGTACAGAAAGCTATAACTAGCAACAGCTAAGGAACTACCAGCCTATTTGGACCATAGACTGAGAGGAACTGGGAGAAGGAGTAGAGGCCTGGCTGCAAGAATTTCTCTCAGTCTATGGATCAATCAGGATTGACAATAGCCCATTGGTAGCACCTCCCGCTCCTCATCATTGAGAACAACCTTAACTGCTCTTTAGAAGGCCAGATCCTGAAGATGAAACTCAAATACTTTGGCCACCAAATGAGAAGGAAGGACTCACTGGAGAAGAGCTGAGGGCAAAAGAAGAACGAGGCAACAGAGAATGAGATGGCTGGATGGAGTCACTGAAGCAGTCAGCGTGAGCTTAAATGGATTCAAGGATGGTAAAGGAAAGGAAGGCCTGGCGGAACATTGTCCATGGGGTACCGATGGGTCAGACATGTCTTCGCATCTAACAACAACAACAAAGTGCATACTTTCTCTATTACACAGAGAAATTCTGAGATTTTCTGCACATGAAGCTTCTCCTAATATGAGACTGAATCACAGCAACCTAGCATCACAGCACTTGTTCTTCCTCTATGAAAGATAGTTCTTCTTAAGAGCTATGAAGAGAGAAATTGCGAATTGGATGTGATCACAATACAGCAGAAACCTCGGCTGCAGATCACTTCTGAAATCAGATGAAATCCACAAAACAATAGTTAAAATCTGATTTTGCTAAACTGGGGAGAAGAAAAGGATGCAAAAGAAGAGAGGCCAAGGAACTGTGTGGTAAACCATGTATTAATTATTCACGAAATTAAAACCTCAGCATGGTATCATGTCTGAATTAGCATTATGTGCTTGTTTATTCCCAACTATGCTTTGTTGATTACCTTTTATATTCCAAATCCATGACAACTCAAGCATTCATTATAACTAATCAATACGGGTCACTATATTCACATGATTAGAAGGAGGAAGATTCCTGCTTCCTTCCTTCCTTCCCTCCCTCCCTCTTTCCCTCCCTCCCTGCTTAATGGCAAAGGAGGGAGCCAGATATGGAGGGTGGGAGCTGGGATTAGGCTTTAATTAGTCAACCTCCTCCAGTTTGAAGCTTACCCATTGGATGCCCAAGCCATCTGTCAGAATGCTCTTTTGAAAAATCAGGAGGGAGGGAGCTAATATCCCCTCAGGAGATAGTATCAGGGGTGAAATCCAGCAGGTTCTGACAGGTTCTGGAAATTTTGAGTAGTTCAGATAACCAGTAGCAGAAATTTGAGTATTCGGAGAACCAGCAAATGCCACTTCTGGCTGGTGCTAGTGGGGTGGGAATAGGGATTTTGCAGTAACCTTCCCCTGGAGTGGTGTGGGAATGGCGATTTTGCAGTTTCCTCCCCCTGTCACACCCGCCAAGCCACGCCCACCTAGCCACACCACACCCACCAAGTCACGCTCACAGAACCGGTAGTAAAAAAAAATGAATTTCACCACTGGATAGTATGTTCCAGGATGGATGGATGGATGGATTCATTTGTTCATTCATTCATTCATTCAGGCTCACTAACCACTTCAAGCCCAAGGGACTCATTTAACTATCTGCCTTTGTAAATATCATATGTTCTCCCTATAAACAGTCATCTTTGTTACATTCTGAACTGTGATGTAGGCTATTTTACTTCTATTCTGCAGTATCTCATTCTGTTTGATATTTTTCAAATATTTTTGTCAAACATTTATTCAACTTTAATCAATTGTATTTATTTGTTTGCAGTATTTATAGGTTCCTATGCCTCCCCAGGGTGGCTAACAAATAAGTTATAACACCAATTCAGATTAAGTAACAATGAAAACAGCACTGTGATCAAAGCATAAAACAAACAGTCCCAGGGAGAGATTAACAGCGTAAAGATACAGAGAGAAAGACGTATGCCACAAGCTATAGATAGGGAATATTTGTACTCAGAGAAGCATACCATTCAGCTTTAGGACAGAGAAAAATCCATTTTCATGACTATATAGCATCTCATCTTTAAAAAGCTTCAAGCTCAGCACCTTGTGATTTAATATAGTCATTTTCAGAAATTCTTCTCAGCAACAGTGCAGAAATCTTTTGCCATTACCTTGGGACATGTCTCTCAATGTTGCGCTATAGCTCATAGCTCTGGAATTTCCTAGTGGTCCCTCAACTAGATGATCCAGGCCCCACACCGCTTAGTTTCTGCAAGATCAGCCAGGGTTGGCTGGCTTGCTATGTAGCTGAGCATCATCCTATCCAAGAACGGTGAGATTAAATGCAACTTCCCTTGACTGCCCCCTTTTCCTGTCTAAGCGCCATCAAGTAAGGTGACTAAAGAGATGTATGCCAGTAGGAAAAAACCGCACAACACCCAATGAAAGACTATGACCTATGTCACACATTTTCAGGATGGTCCATAACTCCATGAAGCAAGAGTGGTGAGTCTTCATCCTGTGAGGACTCCATACTGTACTCAAGTCTATTATCTCAGGGAACAAATGTATGGAATAAACCATGGAGGACTTAGGCCAGGGGTCAGCAACTTGTGGCTCTGAAGCTGCATGTGGCTCTTTCATCCCTCTGCTGTGGCTCCCTGTCGCCGGTCGGCTCCACAATTAATAGGGCTTTCGGTTAGGACAGGTAGAGGAAAAAGGACTTCACAATAGGAGGAGACACTATGGTGGGGGAACCGGACTTCCGGTCGGCTTCAGAATTGAATGGGGGGCTTCCGGTTAGGACCTTTGTGGCTCTTTTGAGTTTTTAAGGTTGCCGACCCCTGACTTAGGCCATATGGAAATGGATCACGCTCCAAGGCAATTAGAACCGACAAAGACAATATAGTAAACCATAAAGTGGTTCGTGTGTGGTGCCATTTCCTACTTGGACTGTAACAATCCTGCTGAAGTCACTGCTTTCCAAAAAGCAGAATACAAAATATAGCCTTCAGAATAATGAATGCTCACTTGCTAAACCAACAAAGCTACATTTAATGTTTACAGATTGTTATTGTAGGAGCTCTTTACTCATATAGTATATTTTCAAATACCTATTTTTGGGGTGGGGGTGGGGGAATATGCTAGTATTGGAACCCCAATCTCTCTGGAAAGCACCAGCCAAAGAAAGGCTGATATATATTACATGCTCTTCTGCCCCTCATTTTATTAGATTTGCTTGTGTGCGATGACCTGTAATACAAAATGCTCTCTGCAATTCCAACTCTATGTGAAAGGAAACGCACCAGGTTGTCTGTAATAATAAAAAAGGTCTGCTTTCCATCAATAAAACCAGCAAAGCTTTTCTATTGCAAACTCTGAATTATACAATAAATGTAGGTGACAATGTTGTGTTTATAGACAAAGGAGATCAAGGAAGATAATTTGAGCTGATACTGCTTTTATAGGAACTAAATATGCTATATATTAAGTATCAGAGTAGACCAGTGTTTGAGGCTAGCACACCTTAAAAACACTTCTTTCCCTCTTTCTCTTCTTAACAAAGTGTGTTAATAGAGTCTTCTTAGAAGAACAATCTACAAATCAAAGAGAACAGAGAAGTTAACTATGTGCATCAGAGTCTGCATAATAATTTCTAAAGAGGTTGAGGATGACTAGTTAATGGGAGATGATAAAGCTGATAGGCCATCTCTGAGAATAAAATGGAGAGAAATAAAATAAACAAGGCATCTTATGCCAACCTCTTGTCACTACAGTTTCTTTGAAAACAACAGGATAGGGATTCATTTTAATTCCATGAACATCAGCTTCTTTGCTTCTAGGTTTAAAAACCACCGTTCTATACAATTAATGAGATAACAAGATAGCCTTTGCACCAGAAATATCATTCTCTTATAACCCACAAGCACATCTCAATAGAAAATTATTATTATTATTTGCACAGTGGGCTATGAAGCTCCCTCGTGGAATTTAATCTGCATTGTTTCATGGCACGGAGAGTCTGTGTTAACCCCTAAGAAATCATCGAAAATAATTTTGCCACTTTTAACGCTTCCTGGTGGTAGCATGTTGTTGTTGTTAATTGCAAAGTCATGTCCAACCCATCACGACCCCATGGACAACGTTCTTCCAGGCCTTCCTGTACTCTACCATCCTCTGGAGTCCATTTAAGCTCACACCGACTGCTTCAGTGACTCCATCCTGCCACCTCATTCTCTGTCGTCCCCTTCTTCTTTTGCACTCAATCATTCCCAGCATTAGGCTCTTCTCTAGTGAGTCCTTCCTTCTCATTAGGTGGCCAAAGTATTTGAACATAGTTGGCATGGTGCATGCCAATAAGTAGTAAAACAAATATGATTAATTATATGGGGAACTTCCCCCCCTTTTCTCCCCCCCCCCTTTGACGAATGAGTAGAGATGATCTTTTCATAAAGCACTGACCACAGATTTCTAAAGCTGAAGTCAACCATTGTTTACTGGTACAAAGTTTGAGGTCATTTTTTGGTGGTAGGTGCTAATAAAGAGGGATCAGGAATTCTAGAAATTGTAATTTTAACGCATCTGAAGGATACATGGTTATGGAAGCTATGAAACTTCATTGTGTTTTAGAGTTAGCCATCATTACCACACTATGAAGAAGGTAGGAGGCAAAACTGAACAAACACTGGAAAGGCATATAATAGTAAGAAAAAGTAAATGCAGACCACTGCCTAATTTCTTGTCAAGCAGCAAGAACCCACTTGATGTCAACAGATATAAGATAAGTTGGCAGCTAAAATCCATTGTTGGAAGAAATGTCCATCTGGAATCAGTTCCATGTGGAGAAAAAGACACTGGACATATGGAGGCTGTTTGGAAAGATGGTTTAATGATGGACAGGATCACATGTCTTGGAGCCCCTGGGTGAAAAAGGGGAGAGATGCTGAGAGTCCCTAGGTTTTATACCCTCTCTGTGCTTTGAACTTCCTGGAGCACAGGAAGAGTATCCTGATTGGTTGCTGTCTGAGGTCATAGCTAGCTTTGTAGGTTGTCTGTGTGCTAAGTTTGGTTGAAAATTGGTGGGTGTTGCAATGAAGGGCAATGAAATGGGGTAGATCTTTGTTGTGTAGAATAAATTGGTTCAGGCCTTAATGGCCCATTAACAAAGGAGGGGGGGGTGAGTTTCTCCCTCTCTGAGTCCCTACTTCTTTTTTTAGGGGAAATATTCTGCCCTTTTAGTATTTCCTAAAATATCTCATTTTCCTAGGAGAGGGGTAGGTGCTAACTTCCTACACCATCTTTAATTCAAAGTATTCTTTTCTGCTAGTTTCTAAGCAATTTCATCCAAACACAAAATGTGTTAAACTACAACTTTTTATATCACACAATAATCGTTGAATGAAATGTACATGTAGGTCCTCAATTTATTCATGTTTTTAACAATGGTCCAGAGTTATAGCAGTGCTAAAAAAAATGACTTATGGTCTCTACTCAAATTTACTTCCATCACATTGCCTCCATGATTGCAATTTGGATGCTTGGCAACCAGCTCACATTTACAATGTTTACAGCATCCTGTGGTCAGATCATCATGACTTGTGACTTTTCCAGTTGGCTTCTCACACACAAAGTCAATGGAAGATTCACTTAACAACATGATATACTTAATGACTACAGAGATCTGCTTAACAACCATGGTAGAAATAGTTGTAAAATTGGGTTCAATGCAGGGTGGGCTTGAAAAATTTCATCAACAGGTTCTGGGTGGGCGTGGCCATGGTGGGCATGGCCTAGTCGGCCTCCTGCACCACGGCTAGAGGGGAGGGCATTTTCGCCTTCCCCAGGCTCTGGAGGCTTTTCTCAAGCCTTTAGGAGGGTGAAAACTGCCTCCCCCTCCCCATTTCTGGCCTTCCAGAACTTCCAGAAGGCCCATTTTTCCCCTTCCCCAAGCCTCCGCGTGGGCCCTGCATTTACCTTGCATTCAGAACGGGCCATGTGGAGACTCCTGGGAGGGGAGTGCAGGGCCAGCCATGGGTGAGATTTGGAAGTTCTCCAAACCAGCCATAACATTAGCTACAGGTTCTCCCAAACCCGGGCAAACCCACAGCAGCCCATCCCTGGTTCAATTATGTGATGATTCACTTAACAACCACATCACTTAGCAATCAAAATTCAAATCCCAATGGTGGAGGGATTTGAGTAGAGGACTGTGTAAGTGAGGGGCCAGGTAGTGGATTGCACCATTGAACTAATATCTACTGAGCTACGCATTACTCTAAGAGGCAGTCTAGTTAAAATATAAATAAATGTTCACAAAACTTTATGAAAACAGGAGCACTGTTGCTCAAGGCTGATGAGAAGTCCTCTTTAAACAAGAAACTATCTAAGATGTCTTCCCATCTTAAGATTTACTCCTGTTCTAAAGGGCCTGAAAACAGTATGCAGTTTTCAATTAATAATACCTGTTCAATAATCTGCCATGCCTCACTTCAATCTCCTTAAAAATCTGACTAACGTGAGTTATTCTGAAGGTGAAAAAGATGAGGTAATTGGTTTTTTATATGTGCATATGAGGGAGAATGACTAGAAGCAATATCTTTATTATTCTTTCAATTAAATTTTTATCATGTATTCACAGGCAATTTCTCCAAGAGGGCTAAAACATTATTTTCTCATTTAAATTTCAATGGTTTTTTCATCCTCTACACAAGCAAAACCAGGCATTTCTGTTATGGCAATATGAAATAAAAGTTATTACTTTTAACATATAAATTTTCAGGTATGAATATCATTTATGCACATTTTGGGTTGGAGAGTTCAAATGATTTTTTTTCTGATTAAAGGTTGTTGTTTTTTTGCCATCCTCTCTCTCCCAAAAACAAATATCTTAATAAACGTTTTAAGTTTATTAAGAAAATCACAGCATCAAGTTTATTAAAAACGCAAGGAAAAAAGTCTTGCAGGGGCTTTGCATGGTCACAGTGGTATTTATAAAACAGCCTCACTTTTCCAGACTTCTCCAAAATTTGAAAAAAGCCATAATTCCTCACTCACTACAGGTACTGTAAGTCCTTGACTTATGACCATAATTGGGACTGGAATTTCAGTCGTAAGTCTTGATAGTCAAGGCATCCATGTAACCAGACATGATTTTTACATGGTTGTTAAGGAAATCATGGGGTCATAAGTTCAAATCACACAGCGGGTAAAAAAAATTGTGAGGTTGTAAGTCACAATCCATTCTTTTGAATGGTTCTTTTTTGCCAAAAACTAGAAAAAACTTCCAGAAATTTGCATGGGAAAAAAAAAAATCAAAAATCATGGTCATGTGACTGCAGGGCGCTGAAACCAACCATAAATATGAGACAGCTCCAAGTACCTGATACGCAGTCATGTCACCGGGGGAGAGGGGGGAGAGAGGTTGGGTGGGGGAGAGTTTGCAACATTTGCTTTAAAGGCCACCATAATTGCAAGCAGTTGTTAAATGACTACTCGTAACTCGAGGATCTCCTGTACAATTTTTAAACTTGCAACATCTTTTTTCAGGCTGTACCTGAAGCTTGAAAACAAGATGCTGCAACTTTAATTAACATTAGAGGAGTGCTGTGCTCCCAAGCATTGTAATGATTTGGGCATGTACCAATCAATGATATTTGTAAGGCTACCTAATGACCATGTAATTCAAGGCAGAAAAAAAAAATTAAAGTCACTAAATAGCTATAAAAGAACAAAAGTAACAAACACATGCCCAGATTTTATTTTTTAAATTACAAAACATATATAACATATTAACAAATTCACAAGTGGGCCTGGCAGATTGTGATGCCAAGAAAGTATATTGATAAAGAAACTGTTTGGGAACGTATATGACCATGATGGCGAACCTGTGGCATGCATGCCACAGGTGGCACGCAGAGCCATTTGTCAGGGCACGCGCGGCTTGCCTTGTCAGCTGGCCAGACCGCAAGTGCGCACTGGCCAGCTGACTTCGGTCTTCTTTTGAGGCCATTTTTCTCCCTCCGGCAGCTTCAGGAGCTTCCCTCAAGCCTCCGGAGCATGAAAAACTGGCCCTAAGGGCAAACCAGAAGTTCAGGAATGAACTTCTGGTTTACTCATAGGGCTGGTTTTAGCCCTCCGGAGCATTCAGGGAATCCTCCTGGAGGCCCCTGAAGGCTGCGGAGGGCTAAAACTGCCCCTACAAGCAAATCAGAAGTTCGTTCTCGAACTTCCGGTTTGCCCGTAGGGCTGGTTTTTTGCACTCCGGAGGCCCTCCAGGAGGGCGTGGAGAACATTTTCGCCCTCCCCAGGCTCCTATAAAGCCGCTGGAGCCTGGGGACGGCGAAAAAAGCACGCCAAAAATGGGGGGGAGAGCGCTGGTCATGCACGCATGCACCCTGTGGGTGTGCGCACCCATGCACGACCCCCCTGTGCTCCCTCTGCTTTTCTCACGCAAGCCAAAAAAGGTTCGCCATCACTGGTATATGATGACTTTATTCTAATGTGATTTTGCACTACTTTAGCTGTTGTGCTATCACCGAAATCTCTTACTTCAAAAAAAGATGGTGTTCCAAAACAGAAATTTCACAACTCTAAGGTAAAATATCCACCCCACTCTTCTAAATTACAAGCATCCAAAAAATTCCATCTTCTTACCTTTTTCCCCTAAAAGCCTTTGTCTTGGAAAAAAAAGCACACGGTTGAAAACATAATCTTTGCTTTGGTCAGAGAAAAAGGGGCACCTTTTTCTTTTTGTGTATTTAAGTATAACCCTAACTTCTTTCCTGTATCACAATTAATATGTGACACAATGAAGAGTTAAATGCATTGGTATAAAAAAAAACAGTGTCTCAAATTACTATTGGAAAAGTTTCCGCTATATCTTGAGCAACAGATATTTGTTTGCCTTTGATTCAATCATTACAATATCCACGAATATGTTCCGTAACACATTCCATAATATTAGCACTCCTCGGCCAACTATCCTTCAAATGGGCAAGATTACAATTCATCTGGTTTAGCCAAATTTAAAAGATCAACCTATCTTGACAGCATCAGACTAGGGAAGATTGCATTACAGCTGCTGTGTTGATCTACTGCATGAACACAGCGTAGGAGTAATTGTGACTGTTCTAGATATTCTCTCTAGAAATTAAGAGAATTCACTGGAGAACTCTGAAGATAAAATAGGTTGAAACTAATCAGGCAGCTTTCATGAGATAAGGTTAAAGCAAATATAGAGTAAATATTAATCTATATTGGAAAAAATGATCAGGGGAAAAGTAAGCAGGTTAATGCAAAGCAGTTAACCAAAAAGCTGCTACCACAAGCACACAACAACAAAAAATATGTTCAGTAAAAACTTTTTTAAAAAACTGAGATACCACTCAAAAAATCCTGATTACCAAATTAGGTTAGCCCTACTATAAACTATTGGCAATAGAGGTCAAAGCGTATCTAAAATCAGTACAGGACCTCTAATCCCTAGTTAATAATTGTCATTGGGATTGGCAAATTCATTGTGAAGTTATTTATTCAGTGTATGGAGTAGAGCAGCGGTGGCGATGGTAGTGGTGGGGGAGAGGGGATGGTTTTACGTATGCATGCACGCCACTTTCACAAATGCATTGAGCACATGCATATGTACACACTCGCCCACCACTTCTGGGGCCTGGTTCCAAGCAGGCCTGGCACCGGACCGCAAACCAGCGGGGGGGAGGGGGGAGGACGAGATACAGTGGACACTGGCATAGAGCATATAGATAACAATAATAAAATTATATAGAAGGAACACATAAATACTCTGGTCCATGTATGATGGAAATATGTAGTCGATTTGGTAAGGTTTGAGGAATTTAAAATACTACATGTAAGCTGTATGTTACATTTCAAAACACGTTGATTCATAGGAATAGAATAAGTGCTCTGCATATTAATATCGAGGCCACTTATCCAATTGGCCTTTCGGGAGAGGGGGCGGTATATAAACGCTAATAATAAAAATAAATAAATAAATAAATAAATTAAGTGCAGCATTTATTAGTTGGAGAAAGTCTGCCTTTCCTCCTGTATAAACTTTCAAATGGCAGCTAGTCCCTATGTAATCCAATGTTTGACAAGGAGCACCACAGTTATATTGCTAACCGATGTGAATATAAAGTATGATGTCACATGACCATGCTGATTGACAACAGCATGTCCAGCAATTCCAACTGCACTGCTGTCCTTAGCTGAATTCTGCATGATCTCAGTGTCTCGTGGACATGTGATTGACCAGGTTGTCATCCTCCTGCTGGTTTCTCCATTCACTTTCCTTATCGTGGCTGGCAATGAAGGTTGCAAATGGTGATCATATGACCACTGAGTCCAGTGACCCTCGGAAATCCAGACCAGTTGCTAGATCATGTTCATTTGACTGCAGGGACTACAAGGACCTGTCATGTCCCCTTTGTTTAGCGCCATCGTAATTTTGAATGGTCACTGAACAAGTAGTTGTTCAACAAGTGAACCAGAATTTCTGTCACTAAGCAATGCAGTCGTAAAGCATGATGTCCCAAGACCATACCACTTAGCAAAGGGACGTGTGGCATCGTAGAAGCACAGCATGGCTGGGATGGATGCCGCAGAGTGTCGCAGAGTGCATGAGAGTGTGTGAAGAGCAGATGCAGCACAGCAGAATGTATCAGGGTGTTGCAGGGTGGGGAATGTATGCAAAGGGAGGGTGCAATGCGACACAAGCACAGGTTGGGATGGCTACTGCGGAGTGTGCAAAGTTGCACAATGGCATGCAGCATAGTTCAAAGGCCGCCCAGCTTTGAAACTTGCCACTTTCCCTGCTAGCTTCACCACTGACTTAGCTGGTGGGAAGCTGGCAGGGAAGATCCCAAACCGTTGTTAGTTCAAGCCAGTTGCCAGCACTCAGATCGTAATCACATGATCATGGGGGAGGCAGGGCGCTAGGATAGCCAGAACTTCAAGGAGGAACCATTCATTCAGTGCCATTTAAACTTTGTTCGCTGAATGAATGGTCATTAAGTGAGGATTATCTGTACCTGATTTGTTTCATCTCCAAAATGAGCCCGGAAACCATTACTCTAGTCCTGTGATGGAGAACCTATGGCACGTGTGCCACAGGCAGCACGGGGAGACTTCTCTCTGGGCATGCGAGCTGTCGCCCAGCTCAGCTCCCCAGTGCATGCACGTGCACCTCCTACCAGCCAGCTGATTTGCGGGTTGTTGCTGTGCATGCAGTAGACATGCTTGCATGTGTGGGGAGGGTCATGTGTGCATGCGTGGGGGTCGTGTGCACATGCGTGGGGGTGGGGGAAGTGTGGAGGTCGTGTACGCATGTACAGGGGTGGGACGCATTGTGTTGTGGGTGTGGGTACACACACACACATGCTGTCACACGCACACATGCGATTTCGGCACGCAAGGACAAAACATGTTAGCCATGACTGCTGTAGTCCCAAGACAGAACAGTTAATTATCGCTATCATAATCTACATAAATTCATGGTATAACTTTTAAAAATGTGGCTTTGTTGTTTTTCTATTATGCATTATGCATTTCAAATGACAAAAATGGGAAACCATTCAAAGAATTGAACGGAGAGCTCAGCAAACTAATGAAAGTCGTAATACTGCACCTAATCCAAATAATTCTTAAAATAGCCACACTTTTGTGATCCTTTTGTCGGAATATGGTAATATCACCCACCATAATATCGTTATCATATATGGAATTTTCTCAGTCAAAATTGCTGCCACTTTTCTTTGTCAACATTTATTTATTTTGCACATAACTATTGAGCACCAAACGCTGATCTTAAAGGCTAACCAGAAAATGTCTATCCTAAATCACTCACAATGACATACCCAAAAATACCACAAGGATTCTTGTTCTTGCACTCTATAGATCTCAGCTAACGTGGCTTGATAAATCAAGGGGAAGATACAGAAAAGCACAGTACTTTGGAAATGCTTAAACAAAGCCAGATTTGGGCAGAAATTCGGGAGAACAAGTTCCTGGGAACAGTGGAAGATGGAATTCACCTTAGGAAGGAAGGCTGGGTCTAACCTAACACGACCCTGTTGTTGTGGAACATGCACAAGTCCTCCCTGGAGGAAAATGCTCCTAGCTCTGACACCCTTCTAGTCGACGTGATAACGACTAGGAATACCACCTTAAAGGTTAGGTGTTTCAAGCTAACTGTTCTCAACGGGTCAAAGGGCTCCTCCATGAGAGCCTGTAGCACAGTGGGAAGATTCCACGTTGGGAATCTATGCACCACTGCCGGGTGCAGGTTGGAGACCTCCCCCCTGAAGGAACCTCTTCACAACGGGTAGTTGGTTGAGAGGGACCGGGCCATCACCTGGGAGGATCGTGGCAAGGGCAGCTAGTTGCCTGCGCACAGTACCCCGGGTGAGTCCCCTGTCTAGGCCGTCTTGGATTAATTCCAGGACTTGTGGGACTGAGGCGCTGGTGGGCTCAACCCGTTTTGCCTAACACCAGGAAACAAAGGCAACCCATGTAGAGTCATAGAACCTCGAGGTGGAATTTCTGTGTGAGGCCTCTGTTCTGACCCCCCTCCTTCCAGTAATGAATGCCGACACAGGCTTAGCTGGATGCCACACTTTAATAACAGAACTACAATCCTGGTGGCTGAAAACCCAAACACGAACTCACAGATAAGAACCTTGGCAGCAACCCAGATTCCGTCAGATACAGGTAACAGCTTCTCCAGCATGTTACAAACGGGAATCCAAAACAGTTCAGACCAGACGTACTGCAGATTACTTTAAACGGTTGTGTCCTGCAAGAAGTCTCCTCCCAAAATCTCTGTTTATATAAGCTCTTGGGAGGGGCCACGTGTGAGACCGTGCTGATTACCCAGGCGTCAGAGGAAATCTCGCCCAGGCCTCGGAGAAGAGAGCCAGGCAACCGCCAATGGGTGGGGTTGGGTTCGATCTATTTGCCCCGGCGGTAGGGGCGCCCACCTCCCCCTCAAAAGGGCCGCTTACTCTGAGAATGGAAGCGGGATCTATCCCTACTAAAGTTGAGATCAGATGTCCTCTCTGACCTGGGAAAAAAGTACCTGCTCTACTGAGCCTCCTGTTCTGGGGGACGGTACAAGGGCTTGCGGTAAAATGGGGTTAACCTTTGCTCCGCCTTCTTTGCCGAGGTGGATAAGACTTTTTTCTTGTTTTTGTCCTCCACGAGGAGCGGTTCCAGGGCTGCCCCAAAGAGGGAGCCCCGCATGTAGTCAGCTGACGCCAGCTGCCATTTGGACTTGCTCTCCGCCTGCCACCCCCTGAGCCAGAGGAGGTGACAGGAGGTCACGGATGACGCCATAGCCCTGGAGGCAAACTTCATCACGTTTAGTGTGGCATCAGCTGAAAACTGCGCCACTGCCACTAACTTGTTTAAATCATACATCCTCTGGAGGAATGCGTTTCTGGATCTTCTCCATCCACAGGATAGCCGTGCGATTGAAGAATGAGGCCAATGCTGCTGCATTGATGGCCCAGGCCGCGGACTGGAATGTCTTCCTCAGGGTCATCTCCCCCTTCCTGTCATCCACCTTAAGGTTGTCTGCTACATCCTTGGCCACCAGAGATGCAGGAGACACCAGGGCCACCACAGAAATCTGGCTCAATATTATAAAAACGTCTGTCGTTACTGCCAGGGTTTGGGATGGCAGTGTGATTTTCCCATTGTTTCTTCACAACTTCCAGAAAGAGGTGAGGGTCAGGAATCTCCTCCTTCCCCACCTTGGGTTCAGAAAAAACTGGGCCCCGAGGCTTTTTTGCTACAGGCCCAACTGAAGCACCCTCTTTAGCCCCCTCCCTAGCTCCATCTATCCCCCCCTCCTCTTCTACCTGTGCAGTAGCAAGCACTTTGCGTAGAAGAGACCGGAATAAATTTGGGGGGAATAGTCCAGTAAATGCCTTAGGCTCCGGCTCGTCATCCTCCTCATCCTCAGATAGGTCAGGATCTCTCTGAGGTCTGTCCCCTGCTACTGAGCCTTCACTGATCAGGGAAGGAGAGGCAGGGCGACTCACGGGATTGGATGGAGGCCGAGCCTGGGATGAGCTAGCCCTAGGATTCCCACCTTGATCTGGTGCTAAGGACCGAGCAGTCTGCTGCTTCAATCCATGCGCAATTCCGGAGGCAATTGCTCTTTCAATGAGATTTTGCAGCCCCCTTCGCAGATTATCTACACCCAGAGAATCCCAGCCGGAATTCTCTGGATCCTGAGCTACCCCAGCTTCGGGAGCTAGTGTGGACCTGAGTAGGGCCTGATCCTCCCTAGGACACACGTGGGCGCAGGAATCTTCCAGGTCCAGGTCCTGGTCTTCCAGGGAAAGGGGAGGAGAAGGAGACTTTCCCCAAAAAAATCTCCCTAGGGAATCTGGGGAACCTGGAGGGTGTCGAGGCTGGAATTCACCCCGCAATGGAGATCTGGAGCGGGGGAAGGGGAAGCACTGAGCCTACCCTGCAAGGCCTCAGTTTTTCAGCCCTGGAAAAGTCTTTGAGAGGGCCCTGTGCCTCCTCAGTTCGTCCCTCTGGGTGGCACGAGAGGGGCAGGAGTTGGTAGCCTTTAGGGCCCTGGCCGAAGCAGTGGGTCGCTGCCTGGTTGATGGTCCCTCCCCAGGGGAGCATGGGGGTGAAGGAGACCTCCCTGCCTCCTCTGCCATCTTGGCCACGTGGGGAAATAAGAAAAATAAGGAAAAAACTGCTCACCCTCCTTCCGCAGCCTCCTGGCTCTCCCTCTCTTCCGCTGCAAACAGTTAAAGGGGAAATCAATTTCAGTGAATGCTGCTTTCTCCCCTTCTGGGCAGCCCCTGCCTCAACACTGATAGTGGTGGTGGGGGGTTGCCGCCAAGGCTTGCCTCGGCCCGGGTAGCTTCGCGCACTCTCCTCCACTCCACGGCATGCTCAGTTTGAAAAAAGCTTCGTGCTCTTCTCAGCGCTCCGCACTCACCGTGGCTTAAATCCAGCCGCCGAAGCTGTTTAAAGGTTGATTGGGGCGATGGGGGCCCCTCTGGGCTGGGAATCCCTAGCGTCTAGCCTCCCAATCGCAAGAAGTCCCACGTGTTTGGCTAAACCGGAAATGGCCGCAGCGACCTCAGCACTCTCTCTAATCCTTGGGATACAAAATAACACTCCCTGGTGGTTACAAAGGAAACCACGTAGAGCTACTTACAGGCTAGAGCAGAGAGCTAGATTCAGAGGCTGCAGAGGCAAGCAGGTTCCAGTCAGTGACGTGCGGTGAGGTTTATGGCTGGTGAGGCTGGTGACGTCATCAGGAAGGCGGGGAATGGGACCACGTGTGCTGGAGGCTGAGGCTGCCTCAGCCTCCAGCACACGTGATTCCATTTCCCGCCTTCCTGAGCGCGCTCCGCAGGCTCACGCTCCGCGATCCCCAACAGCAGCTGCTTTTCAGTGCTTTTCTGTGCGTCTGGCGTTTAGGACATCCGGCTATCTACCTAAACGCCAGATGCACAGAAAAGCACTGAAAAGCACTTCGCCTCCAAGCCACTTCGTCTTGATGACGTTGCCGACATCGCTGCTGGGCGCGGCCGGACGGAGGTAACCAGAGTGGCGCCGAGGAGTCCGGGCGGACGAAAGAGCGAGCGAGCGAGCGATGGAGGATCAGGCAGCCTGATCCTCGGTCGCTCGTCGGCCGGACTGCCTCGGCACCACTCTGGCTACTTCTGTCTGTCCGCCCATGGCAGCTGCCGCAACGTCATCAAGCCCCTGCCACTTCTGGATGTCTATTGCAGCCGTGAGGAACGCGCAAAGTACAGCGGAGGCAGGAAGGTTATTGGCGCTTCCGAGAACCCTCCTGCCTCCACCGGTTGCCCAGCTGACACCGCCCCGCCTGCGCTCCTCCTCCTCCCTCCTCTTCCTCTTATATATATGAAACTCCCTTGTGGATATTATTATTATATATTATTATTTCATGATGTGAGGTGAGGCTCTGCCTCCCCTGCCTCCCCTGACCGCACGTCCCTGGTTCCAGTAGAGATAGAAATTGCAAGAGAAGTTTAAAATATGACTCACTATTTAGCCAGACTGAGATGAACTGGAGAAGAAAGGGTGGAGCACAGAGGAGTGGCTTCAGCTTCATCCCAGTCTCGTGGCCAAATGGACGTGTCAATATCATCCACTGGAACCTCCTGTCCCTCGCTCCGGAAAATATAAAGATTCCCAAAACAATGACAAGTCTTAAGGTCTTTCATGGAAAAGGGTTTTGAGCTTCCCTCAATCTATCCATTCTACTATGTAGGATAATAAATATGGGATATTTGAAAAGTCACTCTGGAGTCGACAACACCACAATCTAATTAATTAAATAAAAATAAAACAGCTTTTCAAAGCAGAAGCTAAGTATCAAGATGCACAAAGCTCACACCCTGTAAAAGCAGTAATTAGCAAAAAGCTAAAATGTTAAATAAAATCCATGGAACTGAAACTGTTAACTAATCCCTAGAAATGTTAGATTATCTGCTTAGCACCGAAAAGGGTATAAAGCTTTAATTTTTTTTAAATTGCAACTGGAGCTTTCGCAAAACACTCAAAACATTTACAAACAGGAAACTGGCATAAAACATGTTTTTTTCAACAATGAACTGAAAGAATACCCGCTCACCAATGCTGAAAATTAATTTTAATGCACTTCCAAGTGTTTATTTTACTTCCATTCAGTGCATTTTAATTTGTTCAGCCTTCAGCACTAACTCATCCAAACATCTATCCTCTCAAAAATATTCAGAGAATTTGAACAACTGTATTGTAGCTTAACAGAAGTCATGAAATTTAAGGAAGTTTTGTGACAAATCAATCAATAAATATATAAAACCAGATTTGCACTTTCTTGTTCTTTGGTTTTCAAGGAACAGGGAGTGACATCTATAAAACTAGAAAAAGAGATAAAGGCTGTTTACAGACCCAGCTGAAACGTTCATAAAATGCATGCACATTGTTCTCTTGAGAATGTCACATATTTAAATGTTGCACAGTTAAAAAAATTTCCTCCACTTTCATTTTTTCTTTGATTTTTGAATATACAAATGAAGATGTAAATGCAGTTTGATTTTTCTGAATATTTCACTTGGTGGGAAAATTTTACTATCAGACTTGCCAGATTTTATTAATGTGCCCTCACAATAAGTTTATCTAGTCATGTTTCCTATCTAGACTATCTAATAACTCTAACATTTATCTTGCCAGTCTTCAAATCAAATTCACCCGCCATGACCTTTACAACCCAAGAATTTAAAGAGAGTCCCTTCTAAGTCTCTCGTTCCACCCACTGCAGGCTATGCTGACTCTTATCTGACCATTGTCTAGGTAGCATCACTTCGTCCCACCTCCCGAGGTCTTTCCCACATACCATTTCAATAGTAAAGATGTCAACATCCAGGAGGTGTCTACATCCAAGATACAATAGAAGATAGTTCTTATTTACAGAAATGTCTAACAAATGAAGTTAAATAAGCACTCTGAACATTACAAAGTCAGAAGACTACAGGGATTGAAGAAGTACCGTATTTTTCGGAGTATAAGATGCACCAGAGTATAAGATGCATCAAGATTTTGAAGAGGCAAATTTTTTTAAAAAAGTTTTTGCACTCTGTAGACCTCCCAAAAACGGCCCTTTTTTGCGAAAACTGGCCTGGTTTGTTTGTTTGTTTTTTTCAAAAAAAGGGCATGAATAGCCTTTAGGAGGCTTGTAGAGTGCTCATGGGGGGGGTTGCAAAATGAGTCAAAAACGGCCCATTTTTTGTGAAAACGGGCCCCTTTTTGTCAAAAAAAGGGGCATGCAGAGCCTTTAGGAGGCTTGTAGAGTGCTCCGGGGGGGGTGCAAAATTGAGCAAAAAACAGGTCATTTTTTGCTCATTTCAAAGGCAAAGAATATCAAAAAGAGGTTAGAATATGCTTCGGTGATATCATGCTTTGATGATGTAAAGTTATGGAATATCCTTTGGAAAAACCCAGATCAGCTTGGAAAATCCCAGATCAGCTCTTGGTCTTCATGCAAAACCTGTATATAGGTAAACAAGCTGAACAGACCATTGTGAAAAAGAGTGAACTCCATGTCAGCAAAGGTGTGAGACAAAGCTAAGACTCTCTTTATATTTATTCAATCTGTATTTTCAATATGCATTGAGGGAGTCTAGATTAGCAGATGAGCATTGTTTTAAAACTGGAGTTAAGTTAAAACCCTGGGCTTGTCAACTGGAAGTTGGCAGTCTGAGACTCCTGCCCCAGCTCCTACCAACCTAGTAGTTCAAAAGCATGCAAATACAAGTAGATAAATAGGTACCACTTTGGTGGGAAGGTAAACAGCATTCCATGCATTTTCAGCATAGTCATGCCAGTCAGATGATCACAAAAGCATCTTTGGACAACACTAGCTCCCTCAGCCAGGAAACAGAGATGAACACTGCTCCCTACAGTCAGACACAACTGGACGGGAGAAATCTTTGCCTTTTTTTAGGCTATACCAGTGATGGCTAACCTTTTCTAGACCAAGTGTCCAAAGCACGCATGTGCCCGAATCCCCAAAATGCAATGAGCGCATGGCACATGCGCCCCATCCCTGTGCATGTACCCTGCACATGCATGCTCCCCCTGCATACACCCCCCTGCATTTGTGTGTGGGCCCCGCATGCACAGCACACATGCGGGAGGCACATGTGCAGCGGTGGAGCTGAACGAGAGCTACAACTTGTGTGCCCACATAGAGGGCACTGCATACCACCTGTGGCACGTGTGCCATAGGTTCGCCATCCCGGGCCTATATACAGAGTCGGTAATATAGAAATCTTCATTTCTGTGAGCACTAATTTGCAAGGATTTTATAAAAGCATGTAGTTTTGCTGAAGAATATATGGACTCTGCTGTATTGTGATCGCTAATAGTACAACTCATTTTGCATTTGTAACTAACTTTAGTCAATGCATGCTAATTTTCATTATCTAAAACTTCAAAGCTCTATAAACAACCTTTTTTTCTGACCTAAAAGTAAGAGCTTTGAAGTTTCTGATGAAAAGGTTCATACTGCAATATGCAACCGCATAATCAACTGCGCAAAGTACTGCCTGCATTTGCAAATGATATTTCTTTCTACTAAAGGGATTTATTTTTATTTTAAGTACCTTCATTTTTAATGTTTTGTCTCATATCATATTGAAGTCACACTCAGAAGTCTTTTATGTATTGCTTGAACGGTTGTGTTTTTATTTTTATAATCGGGGGTGCCTTATATTACATTTGTTTTCTATGTGAACCAGCTAGCATCATTTTGAATGCAGTAGCATAGAAATATGTTTAATAAATAAATATAAATAAATATTCACTATATGCAAGAAAAATGAGAGGTGTTATACTACATCTAATAATGTTTAAATATTTGATTTCACCATCTTGGAACTGAATTGTAAAGTGCAGGCTTCAAAGATGTATCTTGAGGTTTTTTTTTTCCTTTTTTCTTTCTTTCTCCATCTTACAGCTTTTTTTACTATCTGAGGAAAAACCTGATAACTGCCTTCTCTTTTGTAACATTTTGTTGATCGAAATATTCAATTTTGGATCTTCAGAGTATGTTTTCTAGTTCAAATTTTATGCGTTCATGTGATGGTCAGATATCTTAACAGATAGAACTATTTCAAAAATTTTAGCAGAATTGTCTCTTCTGCTCTATAGGAATTCTACCACCCAGTTGCAAACAGCGTGGGTTTACAAATATTGTAATGAAATGCAGGCAATCCTCAGCTTATATCCATTCATTCATCAACCATTTAAAATTATGATGGTGCTGAAAAAAATGGGCTACCACCAGTCTTCAAAGTTCAGCCATTGCAGCACTTTCATAGTCACGTGGTGTGTGTGTGTGTGTGTGTGTGTGTGTGTACATACATACATACATACATACACAAACACACAGAGAGAGAGAAAGAGAGGGGGGGAGGCAGGGAGAGAGAGAGAGAGAGCGCTAGCCATGGTTACATACTCGCCCTTTGAGATCTTCTCTGACTAGCTTCCCACAAGCAAATACAATGGGGTAGCTAGTAAGGAAGGTTGCAAATTGTTCCACTAAGTTCACCCCCCTTTTTCTCCTGCCTACAGAACCCACTTGCCCAAATGCAGCCTCTACTATCTCTCCCAAGCCCTCTCCTAGCCTCCCACAACTCAAATGCCACCTATACTAGGTCTCCCAGGCTCTCCGTCCATATTCACTCATGTGCAGTCTGTGCTGGCCCTTCTTGCCTCTTTCAATTCATGTATCCTCCCAAAGGCACTCCCGCATTATTTATTTACAACCTCTACCTCTTCCTGCTTAATGATATATGCATCTTGGGGTTACGATGGCAACCAGGAGGTCTGAAAATTGCCATTACTAAGTAATGCAGCCACATGATGTTCTGCTTTATGGCTGCATTGCTTAATTGCAGCAATCCAGATCCCAATTGCTGACGTAACCTGTATGAATTTGGATCTCCCCCCCCCCATTTATTCTTCCATTTAACAGGAAAAAAACCAGATGTTTTTTTTTCAAAAAAAAGAAAATATACATTACAGTATTCTATGACTTCTAATAATTCTAAAGTTCTAATAATCTCCCCGCCATTTAACTATATTATTAATACAGTAGTTATAATGTGAAGCAGTGTACCATTCAAGAAAATTGGAGCAATTGTTATGCAAAAGAACATCCATGAAAGCAAAAATATTTACCAGCACGAGGGCATTCACTGGTACTCCAATTCAGTTAAACGTTTTGGCTGGAGGAGTGCGGCAGAAAAATGAGATTGAAGAAAGCAGGAAAAAGAATGGTAAAAACGATTGAGAGACAGAAAGTAGGTGATTCCTCCCATCTGAAGAAGGATCCCTTACAGGCAATAACCCAAATGTGTCGCACCATATTCAGAAGTAATGTAGAGAATAAGGAATATGATTTTGACAAAGATTGGATGTCTAACTAAAGAACAAAGGGAAAACATGGCTCAAGTCTGAAACAAGAAGTTGCAAATGACTGAGCCAAACACCACACATATTTTGTGTCGTGGGGAAAGGAGAGAAGCAAAGCAGTCAGACTTGCAAGATTTATTGCTAGAGGTAATATTAATAATAGTAGGTTTAGTCTTGTTGTAGAGTTGACTTATTAGTTTGCTCTACGTACAGGGGCTGAGATCAACCTTGCAACTCTCACTGTGTTTTACTCTCCACCACCCCTTATACACATGTGAATTAGGAAGGTGCCTGCCAGAGGACTTGTATGGAGTTGCTTCTTGTTTTGATGTCAGCCATGTTTTTCTCTTTGTCACTCTGATAGTGCTCTCTGTTAAGACCACTTCCTTATTCTCTGTAATTAAGGTGTCAGCGTTCCAAATATCACGCAGAATTAAATCAGAGTCCAAGTCAAAGCTATCCTTAAAGTTCCAATTTAATAAGACAGACATGTTGGCACATCTGTGGAAATCCCAAATCTAAAGCTTCCTGGGATTCCACACAGTTGAAAGTTCATGATCTTATCCCCACACCCATAAATCCATCACATGGTCCAATCTTCTTCGGCCACGCTGGCATCTCCGCACAGCTGGTTCAGGTGCAGAGGTGCGGAGACAAAAGATGACCTTGGGCTTCTAGAAAAGAATGACAACAACACATTCCACAATTCTACTCCTTTCTATTCCCCCCTCCCAACTACTACTCTAATGAAACAGCACAGTGAAATAATAGAGAGTGTGGCAGGCCAAAGATCCTAAAAAGAAATATAACTGCAGGCCTGACATAAGGTACATGAATTGGAAATTTAAGACTGTTAAGCACTTTAAGGAAGAATGAAAATTATAAACAGAATCATAACCGTCTTCTTCTGCTTGAGTCTGAACTCTGAAGTCATCCATGTCCTTCTTAATACAACATATGTTTCCTTCCCACACCCATCCATCACGGCCAAATTAGGCTGAAGAGTTATCATGGGTTAAAACATACTTGGCATTTTCAAGTCACCTACATTTTCCAACATGGTTAGAATGGTGGGAATATTTATATTTCAATAAAATAAGTCTCTTAGTCTAAGTCACAAAATAGCTACCACAGGGAAAGGAGTGGTTGCTCGCCAAGTTGATTTTGTGAATTGTTGTTGCTCACTGTTGCTTTCTGGTGCACCTCAATAAGTCATAAAACATCTCTTCTACATAAAAGGAAGTCATTGGGAATCAAGACAAGGCACAGGCAGGAAAAGAAGTCCTGAAGTAGGAGACTTCAACCTCTTGTGATGCTCACCTATCTCTTGCAATTTCTATTTAAATGATTGTTCACAGCAATTTGTTGCATCTTCCCAATTACTTATTTTCTTTTATACTCAATCCAGCAACTATTGTTTCTCCATCTCCCATCTCCCTTCTTGTTCTCCGATTCCAAAGCCAGCACTACCACTAGGAGATGGCTTTTAGAGGTAGACACTAAATAATCTTGCCAAGAAAAAAAACAGCTTTATTTATTATTTCAATTTATACATTACTGTCTACTTACCGGCAGAATGAAGCTAACAATCTCAAATAAAATATAAATAACATAAAGCCTTCTTGAAAAAAATCTTAACTCATTTTCACAAAGCAGAAACAGAGCTAAACTCAGCTCCCAAAGAAAAGCATTTATCTTGGAAGCAACATGGGGAGGGGGGATGGACGACCCTTTTCCCAGATGCCCCAGTACACGGGCATCTGAAAATCCAGACAAATTTATAGAGCCTTTCCTGCCAAATTTAATATTCAGAGATGGGTGATTTCTGTCAGGCACTAAACCTTAGACCGTTCTGTTGATTAGTTGGGAGTCATACACATTTAAATAAATAAACAAACAACCAAGACCTTAAATTATGTCTGGGAAAGCAAATGACAACTAGAGAAGGCTTTTCAAAACAATGCTGTATTAGCTAGCATCATTTGCACCAGCTGAAGCTCTAGAATACAAGGTCAAACCTGTATAGACCAGTGACGTGCGGTCAGTAGAGGCAAGGGAGGCAGGGCCTCACCTCTCTTCATGGAATA
Source organism: Natrix helvetica (assembly GCF_964273705.1). Taxonomy (NCBI): domain Eukaryota; kingdom Metazoa; phylum Chordata; class Lepidosauria; order Squamata; family Natricidae; genus Natrix; species Natrix helvetica. Next base: position 330,859,814 of record NC_138548.1, on the reverse strand, counting down.
ATAGTATATAATATTATATACTATATATATAATATTATATACATCCGTCCGGCCGCGCCTGGGAGCTGCGGAGGCAGAAATGTTGTCGGCGCCTCCGGATGACGAACCAGTCGCTTGCTTTCATCATCGGGACGCCGACAACATTTCTGCCTCCGCATCTCCCGGGCGCGGATGGACGAAGGTAGCCAGAATGGCGCCGAAGCAGTCCGGCGAGCGAGCGAGCGAGCGAGCAAGCGAGCGAGGCAGAGAGATCTTCGGTCACTCGTCCACCGGACTGCCTCGGCGCCATTCTGGCTACCTTCGTCCATCCGCACCCGGGAGATGCGGAGGCAGAAATGTTATCGGCCTCCCGATGACGAAAGCAAGCGACTGGTTCGTCATCTGGAGGCGCCGACAACATTTCTGCCTCCGCATCTCCCGGGCGCGGATGGACAAAGATAGCCAGAATGGCGCCGAAGCAGTCCGGCGAGCGAGCGAGCGACGCAGCCTGATCTTCGGTCGCTTCCAGAGCCGGAGCGGGATGGAGCAGCCACCGCCTTGGAAGTGAGTTGCGCGGACGGAGCTTTGGGGCTGAGGAGAGAGGCAGGGACGGAGGGAGTGGGGGGAGAGGAGCCGCCCCCCTCACCCCCCAGGCAATGGGGAAAGCTTTCCCGAAATGGGGGGGGTGTTGCGGGAAATAAAAAGGGTGCGCGCTGGGGGGGGACGAAGGAGGCTTTGGCGTGCCTTAGAGGCGGGCGGGCAAGCAACGAAAGGAGCAGCGAGGGCGGGCGGTGGCTGCAGGCGGCAAGGCTTGAGCGGGGTGAAAGGGACTGGTGCTGGTGGAGGAAGCAATGCTATGCCGCGGTCCCCTTAATGTTCACTCAGGAAGGTGGAGAATGAGACCACGTGGTCTGCACACGTGGTCTGCACACGTGGTCCCATTCCCCGCCTTCCTGATGACGTCACCAGCCTCCCCAGCCATAACCCTCACCGCACGTCACTGGTATAGACCACACTGCAACCTCAACTATAATATAAATAAGATTTCAAGAATGGTGCAGCTGATACGCTATATATAATTATGTGAATGATATAACCCACAACATAGATTGCTTATTAAGAAATGTGGAGAAAAAAAATCAATAGCTTGTATTAGCTTTTAGTAGCCTGATTCTACTTAAGTGTATTTGAAATGTTCTTATATGTAAGTGAAAAGATATAGTTACACATGAATGCCCTCGGATGCTTATATTAGCATTATATGTTACAATATATTAAGGTCATCCATATTTCTATCAGAGTTCCCAATACTTTTCTAATGTACTTGAAATCACCTTCCACTACTATAGATGCATTTCTTGGAAATCATATTGGAGAGGCAAAAAACTGAGATTAAGCACAGCTATAAGCCACAATGAGAAGCAACATAATTTGTTCTTCATGATCAAAGACACTAACCGGAAAGAAGATTTCTGCCTTTCACAACAATTTAGATCAAATACCCAGGCAAACAGAAGTCCATTACAGAAGAAAGCAATCTGATTTCTCACCTCCTAGAAATGTAAATAAATGTGTATTTGGTTATCTGAACTTATTTAGATGGATCAGAAAGTTTACCATGTTGTAACAGAGAACAGCCAAATGGTAGAAAGGGTTTTTAAAGAGGAACTTCAAAAAAAAAAAACTGCAGTAGCATAATGAGCTCCCTGTCTATTCCAATATAGAATAACCTTCTAACTGCTATAGAAATAAATCTCATTTACTGGGCATTTAATGATCAATCAAGGAATCAATCAGTGAAAAACTAGCTGTACAAACTTCCAAGGGTGTAGACATTTATCAGTCTCTCGACCACACAAACACACAAACTTTATTTTTCAAATTAGGAAATCTACAATCTAGATAAAAATGTACTATTCCCAGAGCATTTAAATTAATGCCATCATAGCTCAGCAAAGCTTAGATTGAATGGAAGATTAAGGATTCCTTATACAAAAGTGTATTGAAGGGGGGAATCTAAAAGAGAAAAGCATCAGAATGTTTTAAAGAGTTTCTGTCTTGCAGAAATAGGCAGGGAAACTTTTGGAAAGTCAATAACCAACCGAGCGTAATGAAGACTTCACATAAAGAAAAACAGTGATGAAAGGGACCTTAAGGGTCTTCTAACCCGTCTCTCTGCTTGAGAAGGAGACCCTATATCAGGGATGTCAAACTCAAGGCCCCGGGGCCGGATCTGGCCCGCAGAGTACTTAGATCTGGCCCGCGGGGCCACCCTGGAAACAGTGAAAGACTGGCCCGCGGTGCCTCTACCAGCAAAAACGGAGGCTGCATGCTGCCCTCCCAAGCTCCATTTTTGCTGGCAAAGGGTTGCATGAGGCCATCGCAGCTGAAAACGGAGTTCGGGAGCCCTTTTTCTCTGGCAGAATGCTCGGGCCATCACAGCCACGCCCACCTCAGCCATTCCGCCCCCCCCCCCAGTCAAAATTCAAACACAACCCCGATGCAGCCTTCAGTGAAATCGAGTTTGACACCCCTACCCTATACCATTCTGGACAAATGGCTGTCCAGTCTCTTCTTAAAAACTTGCAGTACTGGACAACTGCAACACCAGTTTCCTTCCTTAAGGAGAATAAAACTTCTCCTAAATTCTAGGCTGGATTACTATATGTTAATTTGACTATTACGTGATTCTTAAAGAAAAGTAGAAAAAGAAAACTAGGGGAAATGGTGTGTATGTGGTTGAGATGATAATGAAATGGCTTGATTGAGGCACTTCTATTAAAAGAGTGCTTTGCTGTAGGTTTCTCTTGAATTTGATAGCATAACCCAAAGACAACAGCTGTAATTTGATAAGATGTTCTAAAGAGAAAAACAGGCTTCTTCACGTGTCAAATACCAGCTGTCATCCTATAAGCGTACATTCAAAAGAAACACTAACCATGTAAAACCGCAATACCGTATTCAAATAAATTGTTCGAATAAATTGAAATGATCATCGGAATTAGGCCAAGATTTGCACATATTGAAAAGGTGTTGGCTTTCCCCAAACTAATATCTTCTGGTTGCGAATTTCTATCATGCTAAAGTTTATTGCATTGTGTTTTTGTATGTAGTTAGCTTCCATGAATCACTGCTGTGAAATAGATGGTCAAACTGATTGAACAAACAGCAGTAACAATAGAACTTATATACTGCTTCGTAGTGCTTTACAGCCCGTCTCAAAGCTGTTTACAGAGTCAGCATATTTGCCCAACAACCTGGATCCTCATTTTACCAACTTTTGAAGGATAGAAGGCTGAGTCATCCTTACGCTGGCCAGAACTGAACTCCTTGCAGTGAGCAGTGAGCACTGGCTTCTTACTATTGCACCATCACGGCTCTCTAAATGAACATATGCATCAGAGGTGGGTTGCTCCCGGCTCGGCCTGGATTGGTTGAACCGGTAGTAGTGGTGGCAGGAGGCTCCGCCCACACACCCCGATGTTTCTGCGCATGCAGAGAGGTATCGTGCACGCACAAGCGAACTGGTAGCAAAAAAATTGGGAACCCACCACTGGTATGCGTGTCTCAGAGTTCCACTCAAATACCTTGGCTGGAGAAGCTTGGCTCAGTTTGGCTTCTGATATGATTGAGCCCAAAATGTAGGTTGCTAAGCGAGACCATTGTTAAGTGAGTTTTGCCCCATTTTATGATCTTGAATGATCGTGAATCACCGCAGTTGTTAATGTTACTTTCATTTTCTCCATGCGATTGTTAAGCGAATCCGGCTTCCCCATTGACCTTTTGCTTATCAGAAAGTCACAAAGGTGATCACACAATCTCAGGATACTGCAACTACAAACTACGAGGCAGTTGCAAAGCATCTGAATTTTGATCACATGATCATGGGGATGCTGCAATGGTCGTAAGTTTGAAACGTGGTCATAAGTCACTTTTTTCGGTGCTGCTGTAACTTTGAACAGTCACTAAACAAATTGTTGGAAGTCGAGGACTAGCTGTAATCTCACCTGCCTCTCCTCACATTTTTGAAACCAGAGAAGTTGAGCCTAGAAGAATATTCTGAATGCAACCAGATTTCTTTCTTCCAGCCCTTGCTGCGCCACTTTTACAGAACAGAAAATAGTTGCCCCCAAATCCCCCATAAGTATCGGAATAATGCACATTAACTCCAGTTTGAGCCACTCGGCTGAACTGCTCTCCATGAGCATAACGTAATCCAAATCTGATGAGGGGAGAGCCAAAGATGCTCCTTTTGCATAAAGAGCAGCAACACAAAGTCCTGAGGATGACAAAAATTGTAATCTCTCTCTCTCTCTCTTTTTTTTAACCTTCCCTGGTTATTACTATCATCAGCTTGCTTATCATTCTTGAATTACTCAGCATGCACAACATCCAAATGGGTGCTTTTAGTTAAGCTACTGAAAATGATATTCGGAGAGGCAACCATTCATTTTCTGCAAAACATACTCTTTCACTTACAGCTCGGTCATAAAAGCCTAATTCAATTTAAGACAAAGCAGGATATCATTTCAGGTCCATTGGATCCTGAAGGTCAGTATTCTTTCTATTACAGACTCTTTTAAGATAAAGCCTAGTCTTTATTAACTAAAGTGGCTTGGATACTTATATATATGCATTGCATACTGTAAATTTACCTGTCCATCCTACACAGCAAAAAGGGAGGGGGAAGAATATCAAGCTCTCTCCCCCAATGGCTATAATTATGCAGCCGCATCTAGCTGATAGAAAGAAAGAAATACATATAATGTATGTATACATGTATTTGGTTCTTTGTTTATGAACAGCACAATTCCTTCTCTATCTCCTTTTTCAGCTCACTTCCCCACCTCCAAAATAAATAGAACAAATTGAGGATGTGAAACCAACAAGATTAAGAAAAGATTTTGCGTGGATCCTTAGTTTCATTTTCTCAATCCATACCAATCAAAACAATACCAATCGTTAAAAAATACTATTCGTTACAAGGCAGGGCCATCCTAAGAATTATAACTGAAATAATTAATTCTATAATCAACACTCTTCATGAGTTTTCCCAACTCATCTTCTGAAGCCCCAGAACACCAAAGGTCAAGAATATTGGGGGAGGGGGGAATTTCCCCTAAAAGTTGAGGGGGCAAAATGGAGTACATCTATATCGTACCTTTGGCTGGATAGACAGTAATAGGATCTAAATACAACAGAACTCTAGTATCTCGAAAAGGAACTATATTAGTTGGAAAGCTATGGAATGTAAAGTCTAATTAAAGAGCTAGTTTAGAGCTAGTTTGGTCTAGTGGTTAAGGCACAAGGCTAGAAAGCAGGAGAACGTAAGTTCAAGACCCACCTTAGCCATGAAAGGCAGCCAACCTTGGGCCAACCAGTCTCTTTCAGCCCGGCCCATTTCACAGGATTATTGTTGTGGGGAAAATAGGGAAAAAAATAAGTTTGCTGGCTTAATATAGTAAAAATAATAAAGGTGAATTACAAACAAACAAACAAAAACAGATTTGATCCTTTTTTTTTCATGCTAAATTAACTCCATGGGAAAATCCAACATTAAAAATTGGGAGAAAATTGAATGAAAGCAGGGATATTGACTTTCGACCAACTGATAGATAATGAGGATGAATTTTTAACATATGCTGACCTGAGAGATAAATACCATCTATCAGATAAGAGATAAATATCAGATAAGAGATAAATATCATCTATCAGATACAACTCAGTAGTGATATTTATTTACAGCTACAATATGCATTAACTCATTGTTTGGAACAGGAGCATTTTCAGGTTCTGAATCACCTAAGATATTAGAATAACTGGTTAAATCTTTTGAAACAAAAAAAAAAACCTATTAGTTTTTGTAGGTATTTGTTATCCATAAAACAATTTGTTATGCAGAAATGAAGAACTGAATAGACTAAAGAATTAAAAGTTCCTATATTTCCTATATAATGAGATAGTGTGTTAACTTCTATAGCAAGAGTGTCAATGCACTTTAAATACACAACATATACAACAAAAATAGATATTTAGAATTTACTGGACTCCATATGCTTGACTAGAAAAGGATTGTCTTGGACAGCATTTTGTTGAAGATGTCAGGATAATGCTTCCTTAAAACATATACTTTTACAATGGTCTATACTTAGTAAGTTTTGGGAGAAAGTATTTGATTATATAAATGCAAGTGTGAGACAAAATTCTCAGAGGATAATATTACCTTGAATTATGTACCTAGTTGTGGAATTTGACAATGGGACAACATAAATGGATTCTTTGTCCCCTTACTACTGCTAAACGATTGATACTGCAGTATTGGAAAGATAAATCTATGGTCCCTTTTACTTAGTGGATTTAAGAGTTGATTAAATTTGCTACTTATGGGTGGTCTGCCTATAGACAAAATTTTTGAATGGATTAAAATATTGGAAACATTTAAATAGAATACATTAGGTTAAATGCTATAGTTATAGAAGTGTATTAAAATGAAGGTAGGTAGGTAGGTAGGTAGGTAGGTAGGTAGGTAGGTAGGTAGGTAGGTAGATGATAGATGATAGATGATAGATAGATAGATGATAGATAGATAGATAGATAGATAGATAGATAGATAGATAGATAGATGATAGATAGATAGATAGATAGATAGATAGATAGATAGATAGATAGATAGAGGGCTAGATCCATGATCTAAATGAACATATTTAGATAGATGATAGATAGATAGATAGATAGATAGATAGATAGATAGATGATAGATAGATAGATGATAGATAGATAGATAGAAAGATAGATAGATCCATGAACATATTTAGATAGATAGATAGATAGATAGATAGATAGATAGATAGATAGATAGATAGATGATAGATAGATAGATAGATGATAGATAGATGATAGATAGAGGGGGCACACACACACACACACACAAACAATATTTATAATATAATGACTGTTTACTATAAGGGCACATTTTAACTTTTTTTGCTTGTTCTTTTTTCATTCATTTTTTGAGCATGTGTTGATGTTTTTTAAATTACATAGATATTTCTGTATTTTGTTCCTTTTGCTTTTCTTTTCCTTCTGTTATTATCTTAGAAGCAATAAAATCATTTTAAAAATGATCCAATTGTACCTTTCTGTAGTTGTTTTCTTTCAGGAATACAAATGCTTTTGAATATATTCTCAGCAAGGCTTAAACAATATTTGTTTTGTAAATATGGTTTAATGAGACCTGTAAACAGTGATGGTACTGGATGGAAAGTCTGTGCTACTTTCTCAAGTGTCATATTTTGCTTCACTATAACCATTTCTCCCCTTTATTGAATGATATATAGATGTGAGATTATAGAGTTCCATCCATCGGCCTAAAAAGAGACTGGATTATTTCATATGTACACTGAATTGACTTAGTTTCACTAGTCTCCTTGTCTCTTATTAAACATATCCTTTAAATCATTAAGCATTTATTTTCACCTGCAAAGCAACCTTTGAATTCAATGTAGAAAAGGCAGAAATTGAATGCAGTAAGTAAGAAATGGAACACCCAGTCTTCATTCATATTGATTAATGGCAAAATAGTCAAGATTGTAAATACAGGAAATCAGCATAATAGATCCCATGAACTCACTTTTCTGTGAGGCAAAATCCACAGTTTCTATTATTTAAGATCAAATGAGGTAAATGCTCTGGATTTAGAACAAAAATTCAAATTACTACTGAGACTAATACATAATTCTGGTGCAAATTCAACCCATAAAACATGATAAGGTTTCGGTTCCAATTAAAAAAAACAAAAGAAAGAAGACGGACAGCCAATGCAAATGTAACCTTCAGTATCCAAGGTAAGCTTGAAATACAATTTGTTTGTGTTATTTGTTTATTGTATATGTCTAGTTTATATCATCTTCAATCTCCAACTACCTGACTTTCCCAAACAGTAAAATCTGAAAGTCTTGTTAGCTCTTCATTCAATTGCCAGAATAAGGAAGAATTATTAATTAATCTGCTTTGATAATATGCATTACTTGCAGTGTTTGTCGTGTGTGCGTGTGTGTGTGTGTGTGTGTAGATACTGGATATGTATGTATGTGTGTATGTATGTATGTATATATATCTCCAGTATCTTATAAATAACTTTAAAAGTACATTGTCAGAATATGCCTCTAAGAAACCTATTTTCCAGTGATGTTTTCTACAGTTTTCTACAGTTCCAGTCAAGGTAGAGAGGAAGCTAGGAAAAATAGTTACAGTGCTCAGCATCAAAGCACATTTCATGAGCGATTAGGTTCTCCCCAAATATAAATACAATTTGTCATGGCAGAGTCCTGTATTGATATAGCACATTTGTTCCAGACATCAAGACACAGAAATCCTACTACTTAGGTATCTAAAGAAGAAATGGTTATATACTGAATCGTTTGTGTGTGTGTGTGTGTGTGTGTGTGTGTGTGTGAGAGAGAGAGAGAGAGAGAGAGACAGAGAGACAGAGAGACAGAGAGACAGAGAGACAGACAGAGACAGACAGACAGACAGACAGACAGACAGACAGACAGACAGAACACACATACATATATAACCATGGTGGTGCAGTGATCAAAATGCAGTATTGCAAGCTAACTACTCACTGCCAGGAATTCAATCCTGACCGGTTGAAGGTTGACTCAGCCTTCCATCCTTCTGAGGTCAGTAAAATGGGGATCCAGATTGTTGGGGTCAATATGCTGACTCCACCGCTTAGAGAGAGCGGTAAAGCACTGTGAAGCTGTACATAAGTCTAAGCGCTATTGCTATTGCTATACACATACAGTATACCCTTCCCTTCCCTTTCATTTTCCCAATAACTTTGTCTGGTGCCTTAAGACACTTTAAGATAGCCTGCATGTCTTAAGTACTGTAAATACTTGGATACAAGTCCTCTGGAGCTTATTTAATATTTGGTAAAACAATTTTGTGATACTTGGGTTTTTTTTAGTTTCAGATCACTCTCCCTTAAGAAGCAGAACAGTTACGGAGATTAGAATTGTACTGATAGGTAGACTATAGCCTAAAAGTATTAAATAAGAAAGAAAGTATCACCTAGTATTGAGCTTAATTCTTATTAGTCCAAACTCTGGATATTAATCATAACACATTTTTGCAGGTCATTTAACAATAATAGAAAACTATGAAACTCCAGATGGTGTTTATCGCCCACTAAAACATAAAGCCTTATAAGACTTAAGGTCAACAATACTGAACAAAGGGTTGCAAAAGAAAAATAAAAGGATAAAAGATAATGCGACTCTGATAACCAGAAGCTTTCCAAAAGAAATTGTAATTATAGAAGAAACCTGGCAAAAAGTACAGTGCTTTGAATATTATAACTTTAAATCAGGTTAAAGGAATTTGGGTAAGGAACAGGTAAATTTTATAGCAGGCTTACAAAAATATTGCCGCGCTTACATCAATACAATTTATTTTATTTTATTAAAAACCGATTTATAGGATGGTATTCATAAATGTCAATGGGTAGGTAATCCTTTTGGCTAAAATCCTGCAAGCAAATTCCATTGAAAATGTGTGTGAAGGGGAAAAAAAGTTAAGACTGCAGTTCTAGTCTGGAATCAGTTACAGAAAACTGCTGCTAAGGAAAGATTAATAAATGACCCTTCTAGGAACAAATCTGGGGAATATTTAAATCATTTAAATATTGTTCATTTTATAAAGGGTAACCTAATCTTTGGCTTCTGCTAATGGCTCTCTTTTAGTCTTCCTTTCAATCTCACATTACCCTCCACACAGAGGGAAATGCAAGGCGTCTTTTAAAAGTAACAATCCACAGCTTTATAGACTGTCCTTTCATAAACTGAGCATCTGCCTTCTTCATTTCGGTGACGGGCAGTCAACATTGTTAAGCACAGTAGAGGGAAAAAGGCAGATGCAAAGCATTCTTGATTGGGGGGGGGGGGTTGCTCATAAAACTGTCTCAAATCTCCATGGGCTTTGAACAGGTGTCTCTGCCCAAGCAAAGGCGATACCACTTCAGCCGGTTTTCTCAAAGATAAATGGACAAATTTAGGTTGCCTGCATTAACACTTAGTAAGAATTCCAGGCTGGGGTGGGCTTTAAAAAATTCAGCAACGGGTTCTCTGCTTGGTTGCTGGGTGGCCATGCTTGGCATGGCCTAGTTGCCCTCCTGCAACACAAGAGGGGGAATTTTCGCCTTCCCCAGACTCCAGAGGCTTTCCTCGAACTTCTGGGAGGGCGAAAACTGCCTCCCATGAGTTCCGGAGGCCTTCCGGAACTTCTGGGAGGCCCATTTTTCCCCCTGCCAAAGCCTCCGCGTGGGCCCTGCACTTACCTCGCATCCAAAATGGGCCATGTGGAGACTCCTGGGAGGGGAGGGGTGGGAGGGGCTGGGCGGGCAAGACAGGAGTGGGATTTGGAGGGTCTCCGAACCGGCTACAAGATTGCTATAGGTTCTCCCGAACCTGGGCGAACCCGTAGAAGCCCACCCCTGATTTCAGGGTTCCATGTCCCATTTCAGGGAAGTCATCATTAGCAAAACCTGCAGAAGGATCCCTTTTGTTTCTTTGTCTACAATTCAACAGTGAGGAGCATCTCCAACATGCTTGTTTTGGAGTACAATCACCATAAAGCCCTCCTGGCAAAGGACTAAAGGTGCTGTCAGCTTTAGCCCAAATTCCCTTACGTGAACCAGAAAGTACCATTTTTTTCCAAAACAGTGACAACAGTCTGTTAATACCAGAGTTGGTTGATAGTGAGATGGGTAGCATATCAATTTAATAAATAAACAATTCTAAATTAGCGGAGCTGTTGCTTGGCCCATTTCAAAATGACACGATATATCAATTCACAAGCAATATAAATGACCGTACAGAGAAATCAGACCACTTTTTCCAATATTGCAATACCAATATATTAACATTAAACCAAAAATTATGAAGCATATTCTCCAAAACAATAAGGTTGTTTTTTTTAAAAAAAAAATCAGATAGGCATGATTGGGAGAATGAAGCTCAGAAAATCAAATTTGGTAATTATGTTTGTGCCATTGTAACTATTACACAAGCAAATAATCCCCATTTTGGGAAAAGAAACTGCCCGTTTTGCTCTATTTTTTTTCCCCAAATGTGGAACATCCACATAATCCTAGCGTACCAGTTGGTTCGGATCTTATTTGCAATCAGTCCAATTTTAGTCACTGTTAAAATGCTTAAAACTATCGGAACGGAAAGACACTTTTAAGTTTTGAGTTTGATTTGGGGTTGCTTTTTTTTTTTTTTTTTGCAAAGCATGCTATTATGAGAAATCCATGGGAAGTTTAACATCAAAGAAACCATTTGCCATGGGACTGGATTATATGAGTATGAATCTTCTGTGTATAACTACCAGAATTCCTTAGCAAACATGAAAGATTCATTACCGAGGATAATGAAATAATCATTCTGCTTTGTGCACAGCATATGTTCCTGGGAAGTTCTTCCAATATGTCCCATAAAGGTAAAGGTTCCCCTTGCACATATGTGCCAGTCGTTCCTGACTCTAGGGGGCGGTAGTCATCTCATTTCAAAGCCAAAGAGCCAGCGCTGTCCGAAGATGTCTCTGTGGTCATGTGGCCAGCATGACTAAATGCCAAAGGCACACGGAACACTGTTACCTTCCCACCAAAAGTGGTCCCTATTTTTTCTACTTGCATTTTACATGCTATCGAACTGCTAGGTTGGCAGAAGCTGGGACAAGTAACGGGAGCTCACTCCGTTACGCGGCACTAGGGATTCGAACCACCGAACTGGCAACCTTTCTGATCGACAAGCTCAGCAGCCACTGAGCCGCCGCGTCCCCTAATATGTCCCTTACAGAGCCCCAATAAGGCAAAATAAGGAAGATTTTGGAAGCTTCCATCTTTAAAAAAAAATCGTTTCCAAATCATAGCCGTAAATTAATGAGGAAGAAGCCAACAAAATTACCTTATTTCGCAAAATCAGTAGCTAGAAGATACATAGAGGGTAATTTATGGTTTAGGTTTTATTAAATTTATAGACCGCCCCCTCTTCCCGTAGGGACTCGGGGCGGTGTACAGACCGTTCGTGTATAAAACAACAAAACATAACATAAAACATCAGACAAAACAACGCACACATACCGTCTGTATATACAACCCAAACTAATTAAATAATTAAAAACAATTCTAAAACCAGTTTAAAACCCCAAAATTTAAAATTTAGAAAGCCATCCAGGAAGGTCAGTAGTAGATGTTCCCTGTAAGTACAATTACAATTACAATTAGGCCAGGCCGGCTAGTCGAAACAGGTGGGTCTTGAGTTTCTTGCGGAAGGAGCGGAGATCCGAGGTGGTTCTAATATCGGGGGGGAGGTAATTCCAGAGGGTTGGGCCCATCACAGAGAAGGCCCTATTCCTAGGCACCGCCCGCCCGCACTGCTTAGCGGACGGTACCCGGAGGAGTCCCTCTCTGTGAGAGCGGATTGGTCGCAGGGATGTATGGGGTAGAATGCGATCCCGCAGGTAACTAGGTCCCGAGCCATGGAGCGCTTTGAAGATGACAATCAGCACCTTGAAACGCACCCGAAAAGCCACAGGCAGCCAGTGCAGCTCACGCAGGAAAGGTGTTACATGGGAGTACCTAGTACTCCCCATAATAACCCGCGCGGCTGCATTCTGAACCAGCTGGAGCCTTCGGGTGCATCTCAAGGGGAGCCCCATGTAGAGAGCATTGCAGTAATCAAGCAATCAATTCAAATTGAAGGTGGGACAAGGAGCAATGGATGGAAACTAATCAAGGAGAGAGCCAGCCTAGAACTAAGGAGAAATTTCCTGACAGAGTCAGTGGAACGACTTGCCTCCAGAAGTTGTGAGTATTCCATCACTGGAGGTTTTTAAGAAAAGACAGGACAGCCATTTGTCTGAAATAGTATAGGGTTTCTTGACTGAGCAAGTTGGACTAGAAGACCTCCAAGGTCCCTTCCAACTATGTTATTCTGTTATTCTGATAAAGTTTATCATCACTTTCTTACATTGCCCAAGAAGATTTTTAGAAAAGAATTCCATAAAAGAGCTCTGCTGGATGAAAGGAACATCTATTCCAGTATTTTGCTTCTGCTGCTGATCAAAGAGATACTATAGAAACCCTAATGAAGACACAAAGGATCACTGTCTCTCCCAAGTTACTGTATGCAGCAACCATCACTCTATTATATATACCCTATTACCCATTCACATTGTGCAAATATATGAAGAGCAGGGTTGTATATATTAATTCCTTTCATATAATGGAGCAAGTATATTTGTTCCCTCCATGCCCTACTTTCATATGTTAAATGCAAAAGTCTACGCAGGAACAGTCAAATACATCTAAAATTCTACTGGATTTTCAAAGCTGCAAACCTCAAGAAGGGTAAGAAATGAAGCTGGTGAAACAAATATGGAGGAACTAGAGAAAATACAGATGAGAGCAACTAAAATGGATCAAGGGACTGGAGCAGCTTCTCTATGAGCAAAGATTGTGATATTGAGGGCGTTTTAGGTCAAAAAGGAGGCAAATGAGAGGGCACCTGATTATGCATGGTGTGGATAAAATGGATAATGAAAACATATCTAGCCCTTCTGAGATCACTCAATAAAACTGAATCTTGGTAGAATCAGGAAAGACAATAGGATTTTTTTTTTACATAATATGCAATTAAAGTTGGATTTTGCTACCATGAGATGTAATACTGGCTACCATCATGTCTGGCTTCAAAAAAAGAAAGGAGGAGAGGAGGGGAGGGGAGGGGAGAGGAGAGGGCAGGGTAGGGCAGAGCAGTGCAGGGCAAGAAGGGAAGGGAAGGGAAGGGAAGGGAAGGGAAGGGAAGGGAAGAGAAGAGAAGAGAAGAGAAGAGAAGAGAAGAGAAGAGAAGAGAAGAGAAGAGAAGAGAAGAGAAGAGAAGAGGTTGGACCAATTCATGGAATGCATGAGGATATGGATTACTAGCCGGTTGCAGGTTCACTGCCTCAGAAACCAGCTACTAGGAAACTAGTGGGCTTTCTTAGCCAATAAGATGGCCATTATGAAAACAGTCTAATACAGGGGTGTCAAACTCAATTTCATTGAGAGCAACATCACGGTTGTGTTTGACCTTGAGAGCCCGGGGTGGGTGTAGTCAACTCGTATCAGGGCACCTGTGGTGGGCCCAAGCACTCTGACAGTAAAACAGGCTCCCAAGCTCCATTTTCGGCTATGATGGCCTCCTGCAACCCTCTGCCAGCGCCCCCCCCCCTCCGAGCTCCGTTTTGGCTGGCAAAGGTACCGCAGGCCAGTCTTTCGCTGTTTCCAGGGTGACAACATGGGCCAGACCTAAGCATCCCACGGGCATAATCTGGGCCCTGGGCCCCAGGCCTTGAGTTTGACACTCCTGGTCTAATAGATTAGATGGAATAGGCGTTCAAGCCAACGGTGCATAAAACACCAGATATAACTGCAATTGAAAAGAAAAAAAGTGCGGCTAATTGATGTGGCAATACCAAGACATAATAGACTAGAAGCAAAGAATTGGAGAAGATCACAAAATATCAAGACTGAAAATCAATGATTATGGCATAAACTGGTTTTGGGGGTGTCAGTTGTTACAGGCACACTGGGTGCCATACCATAATTAGACGGCATTTAGAAATTCATTACATTATGACATTATATTACATTCCCTAAGAACTCAATGTGTATGAAAGCCAACACCAGCTAAAAAACTGACAGTTGTGACTTCACATTGTTGTGAATAGATAACAATAATATACAAATGTGTTAAATTTATAGATTGCTTCTGTACCCAAACCTAATGGTAAATAAATCACTAGTTTTATTCATGGGGGGAAATCACACAAATTCATTGTACATTTTAAGGCGTCATGGCACCACAAAGTTTGAAAAGCCATGAATTCATATAATGGCAGCAAGGTTTATAAGATCAACAGCCTACACAATTTAATATTATGTGATACAGTTGTGAAGAATTTTGCTTTTAAGAAATCTTTTCACCTGGATGTAAAAAACACTGCATTAATTTAAATATTTTATCAATACATTTTAACATTTCATATGCCCTTTAAAAAAATTAGAACATTTGTGCAACAAAAGAAATGCATTTTAAAGCTTTTTCTTTCTTCATCCATCCCCTACCCAGCAACTTTTGAAAAGTAATTACAACTTTAGCAGAATAACTAGACTACTTTAACTAATTAATTAATTTGGAGGTTACATCCTGCCATTCTCTTTATTCCGGCACTTCAATGCAATTCTAGTATTTGAAGTAAAGTACACGCATAATGTAAATTTTGCAAATATTTCAATCCTAGCATTGGCTTGCTTTTTGCTTCCAGAAAGCATTCTAAATAGGGGCATTAATTTTAGCTTGACAGCTGCCTTTACTGTACATGCATATTTATATTTTAATCCTCAAAAATTATCATGTATACAATGTCTGAGTTACAAGTTTGCCCCAAATTACAGTGTTCCATTTATTCAATTATTCAGGACGCATAGGACTTCATTTTTTAAAGATCAGAATAAAATATTTTATTTTTGATTAGCAAACAGCAGTAGTTAACGCCATTCCAGAAATTAAACACTGTGCAAAATATACCTATATGATCATCTGTAAACAAATATAGATATGTCATTTAATGAGAAAGAACATTTTAAGATTTCACATTGTTCTCAGTTTACATACACAGAAGCTCTATTGACTTCAGAGACTCTGGTGAGTTTAGGCTAATAGTCTAAATAGATTTAATGTGTTACCTAAACATATATAATTCCTACCAATATTCTGATTCCTAAACACAAGCGCTTAATTTTCAGCCAAGACTGTCATACACTGATTTGCAAATAAGCTTTATTAAACCCAATAGGGTATAATTCCACATAAACACACATCAGACTAAAGCTATGTTTAACCCTGCCATGTTAATAATAAATGTAGCATTTCTGCTCAGATCAGTATTTTGCAATAATAATAGTAGCCTTATCCATAGAGTGCCAGGCTAACTAGCTTGCTAGAACAATAAAAATGTGAAAAGATTTTAGAATATTTTACTAAGATAAAATTCAGCATGAATAAATTATATATGGTTCTTGATGTGCAATTACAATCAGGAATGGAACAGAACAGAGTAATAAAGTTAGAAGGGACCTTGGAGGTCTACTAGTCCAGCCCCCTAATCAAACAGGAAAGCTATACCATTTCAGACAAACTGTCGTTCAATCTTTTCTTAAAAATCTCCAGCATTGGAGCACACACAATTTCTGGAGGCAACTCACTCCACTTATTAATTGCTCTGTTAGGAAAATTCCCCCTTATTTCCAGGTTGGTTCTCTCTCTTATTAGTTTCCATCCATTATTTCTTATCCTGCCTTCAGGTGCTTTGGAGCATAGATTGACCCCCCCCCCTCCCAATCTTCCTTGTGGCAGCCAGTCAAATGTTGGATCACTGCTATTGGAACTTCCATTGCTAAGTGAGATGGTTGTTAAGTGAATTCTTTGCAACTTTATGAACTTTATTGCCATGGTCATTAATTGAAGCACATGGTCATTAAGTGAAATCAGTTTCACCATTGACTTTGCTTGTCAGAAACCTCCTGGGAAGGTCACGAATGACAATCATATGACCCTGAGACACTGCAACCATCCCAAATCCACGGCATTCACTAAGGGCCTAAATTTGATCATGTGACCACATGGATGCTGCAACAGTCATAAGTGCCAAGTATCAGTCTTGTCATTTTTTATCACACTGTTGTAACTTCAAACAGTCCCTAAATGAAGGGTTGTAAGTCAAACACTACCCGTATTTATGTTGCAATCCTATTTACACTTGGAAGGACAGTAGCTAACAGTAAGAACAGTAAGAACTGTGTAAATCACAGAAATAAAGTACCAGTATTCAAATTTTCTTCTCCGTACTCCAAGCACTAAAATTGGCGAGTGCCATATAAATTAAAAGCTGAATAGAAGAAAGGTGCTCATCCCAAGTTAAGACATCATATAGTGTATTCTTGAGTGCTCCCCTTTTATTACAGTACTAGCTGATAACCTGGTTTGCCCGGATATTTATAGACGTCGAAGGTTTTGTATTGCAGGGAGCCATTGAGAGGGGGCTTTCTTCCCCCTACTCCCATGCCCATCATCCCTGCCCTCTCCCTTCCCCCTCCCATGTGCTCTTCTTTCCCGCCCTGTCTACGATCCTGGCACTTTGCCCCAAATCCATTGGTCCACTGGAGGACAAACGTCATGGCTGGCTTTCCAGAGGAAGCTGCAAAGGAACTGACATCACAAACAATTGTTGCTCTAGGACACAGCACTCACTCTCCTTAACGGGCCAGGGTTATGCTGGAACACACAGACACACATGCATGTGCGCACGCACACACACATATACACAACAGGGTTGTCTTACCCCTCCCCTAATATTTGTTTCCAGAAGGTAAGGCATTTGTGTAGCAAGTTTGGTTGAAATTGCTCGAGGCGCTCCAGAGTTATGCTGGAACATACATACATACAGCCTTTTTTTAGAAAGATGATAGATAGATGATAGATAGATAGATAGATAGATAGATAGATAGATAGATAGATAGATAGATAGATAGATAGATAGATAGATAGATAGATAGATGAGAGAGAGAGAGAGAGAGAGAGAGAGAGAGAGAGAGAGAGAGAGAGACAGAGAGACAGAGAGACAGAGAGACAGACTTAGGAGGAGGGGGAGGAGGAGGAGGAGGAGGAGGAGGAGGAGGAGGAGGAGGAGGAGGAGGAGGAGGAGGAGGAGGAGGAGGAAAATAAATTGATTTTCCATTTTTCCATATCACAAGTTCCACATTAGTGTGGCAGCCCTGAATGATACATAAACACTGCCATAACCTGCCTGGCCAACAGGGTAACTTGGCAAGCATTCTAGATTGTGTTTTTTATTGTGTGTGTGTGCATGTTTATTCTCCCACATGTAGTTCTATTTGTCTATTTTTTCCCCCAGTCCTTTCACATTTTTTAAGATTGCTACCTTGCCCAGTGTGGGATGGAATCACTCCTATTTCTTTCTTACTCAAATCTCATTACCATCTCACAATGCACACAGGGCTGGATTGACTGAGATTCATTTCACCCTGTTAAGATCTTGTATAACCTGTAATAAAGCTTGGCTTTACAATAACTCAAACATTAGCATACTGATTCCTATCATAATATTTAATTAATGTATTGGTATATCGAGGATCATATTTCCTCTAATAAAACACTTAATATCCCATTTTAATTGAAAACCAGTTTCTTCAGCTGTAAAAAAAAAAAACCATAAAAATTGAAATGGAAGGAGGAACTGACCAGGGAGGGAAACTTGCACATAAAATACTAATCACAAATAATATCCACCATAAAACTATTACATATTAGTTTTATGCTCCTTTTAAAACAATATTAATATTGTAGTTAATTTAACATGAATGTTAATTTTGTTCTAATTAACTGGTAGAAAAAAAAAAACAAATAAGGGCATTGTTGAAACCCATTTTTATAACTAGAAATCTGCGATACATTTGTTTTAAATCTGTTTATGGAAGATTTCAGAAACTATTATTCGAAACTAATTAAATGACATAGAGTTAAAAAGCCATTACGTATACTGTAGCTATTAATTCGCGGGTTAAACAATTCAAACATTCACTGGTTCATTAAGGACAACCCAGCTGTAATTTGTAACTGAAAGCAAAACTGACTGGGACAAAGTTGGACAATTACATCAGCTGAGACGTTTACTCATAAATTGCTTTTTAAAAAGGGACCAGTTTCACTTCACGGAAACACGGCATCCTTTTATATTGTCTGCAAACATGGGATTTGTATCAAATCAGTCTTGGGTTTATCAGTGAGAACTGTGAAATGTCAAACTAGAAAATGTTTCATATACAAAACACAATAGCAGTTGGATATCCAACCAGAACAGGCCAGCTGAATTGAAACCTGATTTGAGAAATATCTGGTGGAATCTCATCCTTTTTGCTCCTTCACTTCGGCACGGACTATGCCCCAAACTGCCCACCATGCTGCAGAAGATCCTTTTCTTGTAAATGTGGTTGTCACACCTGGATTCAGGTATGCTGAATATCAGAACGATCTACTCCACAGCTTCTTTCACTCCCTGCACCTGTCACCGTTTCTCCCAACCAACCATCTACTGTATCCCAATATTCCCAGCACTTTCCTTCCCAACAGACACTGCTGCCTTACCTGAAGAGCCCACCCAGCTGTTCCCCAACCTTCCCAGTGTCTTTTCTTCTACTAAACTGCTGCTGCTACTGCCATACACCACTACAGATGGCTTTGCATTTTGTCTTCCGCTTCTGGAATGCATGTGCTACAATTCTGTGTCCAGATGAACACAGTTATGAAGTACCCAGCAATGCTGACTGTATGCATAGAACAGTCCAGGGACAGAACATTTTGCACACCAGAAATACGGCGATATATTTTCTGAAAATCTTTAATTAAAAAAACAAACCCGCAGTACTATCCAAAGCAGTGACGTGCAGTCAGGTGAGGCAGGTGAGGCATAGCCTCACCACTCTCATCATGAAAAAAAAAGTAAAAGGAAAAAGCTGAGCTAGTTGCTGCCTCACCGTGGATGACTCTGCTTAACCTCACTGGTGCTCTCCCTCCCCAAGTGTAGTGACTTCCTCCCCAGGCCCCCATTCATTTCTCTCTCTCACATACACAGCTGGATAAAACTATATAAAAATCTAGCCCAGCTTCACTGATTACAAGTTTGAAAAGGCAAGTGGCTCCACCTGCAATCAACTCTGCTTAACCTCACTGGTGCTCTCCCTCCCCAAGTGTAGTGACTTCCTCCCCATGCCCCCATTCATTTCTCTCTCTCACATACACAGCTGGATAAAACTATATAAAAATCTAGCCCAGCTTCACTGATTACAAGTTTGAAAAGGCAAGTGGCTCCACCTGCAATCAAACTACACTTGGGGAGGGAGAGCACAAGCGAGCACTGAGGAGACCACAGGAGGAGGCAGGAAGCCAGGCAAAGAGCCATGCTGTAGTACACACACTTCCCCCCAGCCTCTTTCTTTTGGAAGGCTCGGCTCCCCTCTGGCTTCTCTGCCTCTCCTCTCACCCCAGCCTGCCAGCAGGAGGTGGTGGGTGGGCTTTATTGTGTTCCAGGCATTTCCCACCCAGACAGCAGGCTGCATTTGCAATGGTGGAGGTGTTTGGGAAAGGCAGCAGGGGAATGGGGGGGGGGGATGGCAGAGGAGCTGCTTTCAAGCCACTGGAAAAGATATCCAATCCAACGTTTGTGTGTGTGTGTGTGTTTGTTTGAGAGTGAGTGAGAGAGGGAAGGGGTAGGAGAGATAGTCCAATCCAACTTGTGTGTGTGTGTGTGTTTGAGAGAGGGGGAGGAAGGGAGAGAGGGAGGAAGGAGGGGAAGGAGAAGAAAAAGAAAAAGAAAGAAGGAGCAAAGGAGAAAAACAAATGCTGTCGCTTTAAATTGGAACTGAGCATGCCTGGCTGTGGAATTCTGGGAGTTGAAGTCCACAAGTCTAAAAATATTTGAAACCCAGCACTGTGTCAGTGCCTCACCAGTCATAAACCTCACCGCACGTCACTGATCCAAAGTAATTGCTGCCCATTAACACTTGCTTTTCAAACATCAATTGCATTCAGCCCACCAACATTACAAACATTTTTTTTTCTTACCAGTCTTTTACTCTCTCATTGGATGCAAAATTGCTGGGGGGGGGGGCAGGGAGCAGCAAGGAGATGGCTACAATTTGTAAAGGTAATAAAGGGGCCACAGCGCAAAATGTATAAAGTACCCCTCCTCTGCAATTCTGAACAGCACTGGAATTTTCTAAAACCAATGCATGCAGGTAATCCTCTTTTAATGACCGCTCATTTGGCACCCTTCAAAGTTATTATGGTGCTAAACGAGAGTTACTTACGACTGCTCTTTGAAGTTCCAGCCATTCCAGTAACTTGTGAACACAGGATTGTGATCAGGGTACTTGTCAACTGGCTCACACTTACAAAAGTGGCAGCATCTCACAGACACACAATTGCCATTTGAAATCTTCCCTGCCAACTTCCTACAAGCAAAGTCAAGAGGGGAAGCTGGCAAGGAAGGCCACAAGTCATTTGTAAGGGTTCCGACCAATGTCCTAATAAAATTAAGAATCAAGTTATCAAGAATTAAGAAAAATCCAGTTGTTTATTAGGAGCGCCACGTCAGCACGACCAAGGTGAAGCCAGCTCCAGGTTCACCCAATTTGTGCCTTGCCTCTGACCCTGTTTCCCCCTCCTCCCAGGGTGTGTCATCAATCACATTCCCCAACGAAGCAATTTCGCAGGTCGTAGAAGTCACTCCCTCCAGCCATTGCGGATCTCCGTGGAGATGGCCTTGACTTAAGCCGGCTACGCTGTGTCTTGTTTTGACTGAGGTGTGAATTCCTTGGTGCAGCTGCGAGGCGCGATTCCCACTCCCCTGCCTATGGAAACTCAGGAGCAGGTCAAGAAATCTTCGCAAGTTGACATCATTTCAGTAGGTTGTATGCCGAATACCCACCTGGCTGCAGCTACCCTTGGCCCTGCCACGCTCATATTATATGTTGCTACTCGCCCAGAGAACTTCCCCTGCCTGGCAGTAGCCACTTACCACCCTACTTGCAAACCACCAGAGACTCACTTAATGACCTGACATTCTAGCTTAACAATGACAACAGGGACTGCCAGGATTGCCATCACTAAGCAATGCAGTTACATGCCATCCTGCTGTAGAACCATATCACTTAGTGACAGAAACTCTGGTCCCAATTACTACTGTAAACCGAGGATTAATTGTAATCCTGAGCTCATGTACTCATGATGTACAACTTTCCCAGCCAGGTTCTGGTAAGCAAAGTCAATGGAAAAGCCCAAATTCCCTTAAAGACTGCATGATTCACTTAACAACTGCAATGATTCACTTAATGAACAACTGCAATGATTCACTTAATGACCATGGCAAAAAGGTCATAAATTGGTCATGACTCACTTAACCACCACCTTGCTTAACAACAGAAATTCTGGTCTCAATTGTGGTCATAAGTCAAGGACTATCTGTATATAATTTATGCTGAAGTGCACTCTGAAATAGAACTAAATCAAGGCCCTCAATTTTTTAAAAAAAATAGATTTAAAATAGTGAAGTTGTTAAGGCATTCCTGTTTAATCTTTTATTTTTCAATCTACAGCTAAAGCATAATGCTTCCCAATTTTAAAAGTACTAATCATTTCATTGATTGAATAATATTCTATTGAAGTATTCTTTCTTTAAATCTGCAGCTGAAAAAAACAGGTTGGGTGTTTTTCAAGTATTTTGGTTTTGTTCCTGTTTTAATTAAAAATTCATGGCTTTCTTCTGGCAGTTTAAATCAAGATTATATTCAACACACCTACATACTGTATTTTTGTTTTGTCACAGCTGGTATTCCAAACCTCAAACACGCCAACTTACACTTGAAAGTTGCCGTGTACCTTTTATTCACTGGCATCTAGTTTACAGAGAAAACACTATATATAAAGCATGTTGTATCGGAAGAGTTGAAGAGGAAAAAGCTTTTGCCAGCGAAATTGAAACTGTAGAGAGAAGAGGTTAATAGTAAAAACCATGTAGGCAGTTAGCAATAAAACTGAAGGAGGTAGCAAGTCGATAGTGGGGCTAAAGCAGGTGACTTTTCATCAAAGGTTAAAAAATCAAAGCATACCTACTGTGAGCAGCACAAGAAAATAAGGGGAAATTTTGTTGCCACTGGAGCTTTCAATCTTCAGAATCTACAACTAGTCCAGGGGTATCAAACTCAATTTCACTGAGGACCGCATCAGGGTTGTGTTTGACCCAGAGGGGGTGGGGGGGCATGGCCAGCTCGACGTCACTGCGACAACCACCTGCAGCCCCCTGCCAGGGAAAAGGGAGCCTGTTGCGGCTGAAAACGGAGCCGAGTGGGCCCCCCGCAGCTTCCCCAGGCTCCATTTTCGCTGGCAGAGGCAGCGCAAGTTGGTCTTCCACTGTTTCCACGGTGGCCCCACGGGCCAGATCTAAGCACCCCTGGGCCAGATCCGGCTTGTGGGCTTTCAGTGTGACACCCCTGAACTAGTTGGTTTATAACACAGGTGAGCAACCCCAAAGCCTGGTTGCAGCTCTCAATGGCAATAGAAGACCTTTCTCTAAATCTACGCTATGAATGCTACTGGGAGACTAGCAATCTAGAAAACTGGGAGGGAAGTAGATGACCCTATTTCTCTCCTATTCTGCTCTCTTGCAGAAAAGCATGCCCTGGATTATCAGAGGTGTTGGCATAGTTCATTTTTTAAAAATTTTTTACATGCCTTTATTATTTTTATTAATTCAAAACAACAAACCTATCTAATCTTCCTCCTCCTATTTTCCCCATAACAAGAATCTTGTGAAGTGGGTTGGGCTGAATCAGAGGGACTGGCCCGAGGTCACCTAGCAACCAAGGTCACCTAGCAAGATACTAAACTGGAATAGCCAACACCCCAGAGGACAAGCTCAGGATCCACAAAGATTTTGACGAACTTGAACAATGGGCCCTATCCAACAAAATGAATTTTAATGGGGAAAAAAGCAAAGTTTTACATTTAGGGCAGTAAAAATCAAAGTACAGATTAAGCAAGACCTTGCTCAAAAACAGTAATTGTGAGAGCGACCTTGGAATCCTAATGGATGATCACTTGAATATGAGCCAGCAGTGTGCAGCCGCCGCCCAAAAAGCCAATACTATCCTGGGTTGTATAAACAGAGGCATAGAATTAAGATCACGTGAAATGTTAGTACCGCTTTATAAAACCGTAGTAAGAGACCACACCTGAAATACTGTAACCAATTTTGGTCACCATACTATGAAAAAGATTTTGAGACATTGGTAAAAGTTCAGAGAAGAGCGACTAAGATGATCAATGGCCTGGAGACTAAACCATATGAACAACAGCATGGAGAGGATAGGAAGAAAAGGATCTAGGGAGAGAGGCATTTGACAGGCAGCAGGCCATAGAAATAAAAGCTGGAGCAGAGAGCAGATTGACCCAAAGAGGCTCCCTTGACATTTCTTATATGCTCCTTTTCTAAACCCATGATGCCAGGAACAAGAGTCCTGCAAGGAAGTTGCTGTCCTGTAGATGGTATATAATGCACTAAGCTCTCATTCAGATTATTTATTATTTTACATCTCCCTCCCTGCTTAAGCATCAGATGACTACTGCTCTAATCAGGAAGCTTAATCTACATTTATATATTGATTTGCATTGGTTGCCCCAACCACCTCTGGCTTTGTACAGCACCGTCTTCCAAAGCTCAGGCTTTGGGAATCTTAATTATGCCCCTTCATGTGTCATTCCCTACAACAATTCAGCTCTGCATGCACACATCATCATTCTAGGAAAAATCCTGGAAAAGGCAGATGTCATTCAATGTGTTGTGTTCTAACCGGCGCGGCCAGCAGATGGCGCTGTCTGAAACGCCTCTGATTGGCCCAGACGTGCCTGCTGGCTGGCAGGAAAAATGCCGTTCTCTTATTGGTTCCCCGTCTGATAGCTACTCATATAAATAGCTGTCAGGCGGGGGTTTCTCTGTTCCGTTCTGTCAGAAGTTATTCTGTTAATAAACGTTCACTTGCACTCCCGCCTCCTCTATTATTGCCGCCTCAGAACTTAAAACAATGTAATCCCAAACAACTCCAAAAAGACTGGATATAGTCTACAGCAAGCTCTGTAAAATTTTAATATATATATAATGAAAAAATATTAAACTGGTTTACAATTAAAATATTAAATATTGGAAAATAATGGTGCCAGCATTGCCCTGGAGGTATAGTTATCCCCCATCCTGTTGCATTTCCAAAAGGCCCCCAAAAATCTGGTTTTATCAGTGGGCCTAGTGAGCACGAATGAGATGGAACTGATCAAGTGACTGATTTGATTGTGCTATTGTTGCCACCGTGGAAGGGATGGAGTTTTTTAATGAGGTTTCATTACGCATTAGATTTTTAAATATTGTAAGCCACCCAGAGCCACCTACACAGTATGTGTGAGTTGGGTGGCTACATCAATTTGTTTGTTAAATTTTATTTAAAGCCAAGAGATGATTACACTTACGTTGCCCTGACTCCACCCACTAGTTTTTCCCCAGAGCGGCCTTCCACCCTGTAAAAGTTGATTTACAAGGTAATAATAAAGATTGCTGAGCCTGTGCACTTTGAACATCTAAAAAAAGCCAACCTAATGCAATGTTTGTGATATATCAACCGATCTCCAAAACTCAGAGGTTACCTTCATCTGGAAGTTTTCAAACAAGGGCTAGATTTTAATGTTCAATATTAAGATAGGCTTTGAATAGCAAGAACTATTCATTAGAAATGTATATACCACCCAACTCTCAACCATTGGGCGGTTCACAATAATCAAAAAAATTACAATAAATTGAGTAAAACGTAATGACAAGTATGATGAAACAAGGGGTCACCTCTCATTTGAGAAAGGCCTAGGTAAAAGTCCAGGTGTTCACAGCTCTTAATAAGTAACAATACATCCTGAGCATTTCCAGAGGGTTTGTTCTGTGTCCCAAAGCAAGTAGATTTGTGTTGTCTCTATTAGGCTATTCTCTGTTGACACAGCAAAGCAACTGATGTCAACAGTAACAGCAGGCAGGCTCCTCAGAGATGGGAACCACTTCCTCCAATGTAGTAATAAGCACTATTGCTGGTTCTCTTTCGCTCTGATGTTCACAAGCACCCTTCCTGATCAAACTAAGCAGCAATTCAAGCAGCATCTGTGGAGTTTCACACACAACTTTGACCTCCATTTGCAATGGGGCCAACTCCTTGCTTTGCCTCCATTACTCCTGTCATATCATTTCCTCTATTCCCAAGATGGCAAACCTGTGTGGTGGGGCACAGAGCCCTCTCTGCGGGCACACCAGCCATCGCCTCAGCCCAGCTCCACCACCCATGCGCGCGCCTTCCATCAGCCAGCTGATCTTTAGGTCTCTGCCACGCATGCGTAGAGGGTACTCAAGCCAGGGACGCGCATGCGCATGTGCAGGGGATGAACCACATGCATGGGGGGGCGCTCACATTGCAGTTTGGGACCTTGCGCAGTGTCCCTGCGTCACATTTTGGCTTACAGGTTGGTACAGGAGGCCTTCTAGGCCCAAATCAGGGTGTGGGGGTGGCACACGAGGCCCCCCTCCCACAGCCAATTTTGGACCTGGAAAGCCTCCTCCACCAACCTGAAAGCCAAAAATGTGTGAGGAGTGAGGCGCATGCATGGAGCAGTGCGTGTGGGGTTTTTTGCACCTGCATTTATTATTGGTGCAGGCATGCGCATACTTCTGGCACGCGACAACAAAAAGGTTAGCCATCACTGCTCTATTCATTTAGATCCTCCCCTTCAGCCAACGATTGAACTAAGAAATATTAACCAGTTCTAACCAAGTCATTGTATATGGAAACTGTTAATACTGACTACAAGATAGTCCTCATTTATCAATCACTTGTTCAATGACCATTCAAAGTTATGAGAGCACTGAAAAAGGCAACTTATAACCAATCCTCAAAGTTGTAGCTGTCACAGCATTCCCAGAATCACATGATTGTGTTTGGCAACTGGTGTACATTTACAAGAGGTACAGTATCCTGCAGTCCTGTGATCAATGTTTGCAAACTTCAGGGACAGCTTCTCACAATTAAAGTCAATAGGTAGCCTGGTAAGTCGTGGTTATGTGACATCATGCTTAATAGAACAGAATAGAATAAGAGAGTTGGAAGGGACCTTGGAGGTCTTCTAGTCCAACCCCCTGCTTAGGCAGGAAACCCTACACCACTTTAGACAAATGGTTATCCAAAATCTTCTTAAAAACCTCCAGTGTTGGAGCATTCACAACTTCTGGAGGCAAGTTGTTCCACTGATTAATTGTTCTAACTGTCAGGAAATTTCTCTTCAGTTCTAAGTTGCTTCTCTCCTTGATTAGTTTCCACCCATTACTTCTTGTTCTACCCTCAGGTGCATTGGAGAATAGTCTATTAATGCAATCAGAACTGACAAACTGATGTGAGTCAGGTTCAGTCACATGACTTCTCACTTTACGTCCATGCTACTTAGCAATAAAGTTGTTGGTCCCAATTAAGGTTAGTAAGTGAAGACTACCTGCATTCTTGTAACCAGCTCTGTTGGGCAACTACCACTTACCTTAAGTAAAGAAACAAGCAGACAGGAGGTAACTGCTCTTTGACCCACCTTCAAGCTTGTTCAGGGGAAAATCAGAAAAGCTCAGGCTTAAGATTTTCAATAACCAGTTTCCCCCTTGGAGCAAAACCTGCATCAAGAAGAGAGTGTCCACTTCCTTGAAAAGCAGCAATATATTGGGGGGACCAAGAGTATAATAACATATGCTATGAAATAGGAGGAGAGCCAGTTTGATACAACAGTTAAAGCATCAGGCTAGAAATCTGAAGACCAGGACTCTAGTCCCAATTTCTTCAGGAAGCCAGCTGGATGACCTTTGGTCACTCGCTCTGTCTCAGCCCTAGGAAGCAAACAATAGCAAACCACTTCTAAAATTTTACCAAAAAAGCTGCAGGGACTTGCCAGGAGTACAATATGACAGGGAGGGAGAGGGATAGAGATCATGAAATTGTTGAGATCCACACCTGAGTAAGAATAAGGATTCCCTTCACTGTAATTCGTGGAGTTGCTTCCTCGGCAAAAAAAAAAATGTACTCAAAAGCTTTCCAAAGTGACATTTGATCAAGCCCATTGCCTTTCTTCACCCTTTTAATTTTTATTTTTTTAATTGGGAAAGCACTAGTCTAGTGACTTGATTAAGGAGAAGGCTGAATCTTTAGCCCTGGCCAAAAAACATCTGACCCTACCTATAGAATAGAATAGAATAGAATAGAATAGAATTCTTTATTGGCCAAGTATGATTGGACACACAAGGAATTTGACCTTGATGCATATGCTCTCAGTGTACATAAAAAGACAAGATACATTCGTCAAGTATCATAAGGTACAACACTTAATGATAGTCATAGGGTACAAATAAGCAATTAGGAAACAATCAATATCAATATAAATCGTAAGGATATCAGCAACAAAGTTACAGTCCTGCAGTCACAAGTGGGGGGAAATGGGTGATAGGAACGACAAGACTAATAGTAATAGTAATGCAGCCTTAGTGAATAGTTTGACAGTGGTGAGGGAATAATTTGTTTAGCAGAGCATCTGGAAGAACTGAAGAGAGTTGAGACACGTCCACGTGTTGAGTTCTGGAGAATGAACTGAGAGGTGAAAGAAATATCAAACACCCTCGATATAACCCCGAGCAGCCTCCGAAGTTGACGGACGCTGGGAGGCAGCCCGGGACGGATCGGGCTGCCCCCCCCCCCGCCCCACCAACTTCTGCCACCCGAGACGCCTGGCTACAAGAGGCCGAAGCTTCGCCGCGAGGGGCGGGCGCACTCACCGGATTGCGCCTGAGCAGGGCGGCTCTGAGCAAAGGCAAATCTCGGATTACGACCCCAGCTTGGCTCGCCATGGGAGACGCCATCTTCAGCCACGCGGGTAAACCGGGAGGAGCTTCCGCCCAAGCAGGGGCGGCTCCAGGGCTCGATCAGGCCGGAGGCGATCGGGTTGCAGGAGGTAGCGGGGCCCGCAAGAACGGCGAGCCTCCCCCGGAGGCCCACGGTAGAGGGCCAGTTGCACGAAAAAGAAATTGGCCGAAACCTCCAACTCCGACGCGGAGGCGTGTTGAAGGGAATGCACGCCTCTATTCTTAACCGCGCAGCGCGCACGCCGAAGCCCGCTCCCATCCAAACTATTTTTAAGTTCTACGAGAGGCCCGTTGGACGCGTTGGAAGAAAGAATCGGGCTGAAAATGGAATGGAAGGTGGTCCACAGAGACCGCCGCAAGGGCCGGGATCGGCAGTGTACCCGTACTTAATATTTTCTCATCGAAACGTGTGGATCCGTTTGTGATATTGCCACGTCCGCGGTGCCATTGGTGGTGGTAGGGGGTCTATGGCAATTCGTCATGACCAATTTGCCACAGCCATCTCGCCACAGTAACAGAGTTGGAAGGGATCTTGGAGGTCATCTAGTCCAACCCCCTGCTCAGGCAAGAGACCTGTTCTAGGGATTCGAACTGCCGATCGACAAGCTCAGGACAATTGGCTGTGGGACAAGAGTGTACACTAATAGCAAAGAAATGGTGGGATAGAATCATCAAAGAAAGGATGCAAAAGGAAGAGCAGAATAAAATAAAATATTTTATTTTTAAAATAAATTTAAAATATGTTTTTATTTATTTTAACTAATTACATAGAATGATTACATTCTCCCTTGACCAGCTGGAACCCTTCAGTAGAATGCCGGCTTAAGGATTCAAATGATAGCTTTCTGTTACTCCTTTTTTTTTTCCTCACTCTGGCTCTTTCCCCTCATTTCTTGGAAAAAGAAATTGTGCTAGAAAGAAAGCAAATTTGGGAAGAGAGTGGATTCAGGAAAGAG
Source organism: Natrix helvetica (assembly GCF_964273705.1). NCBI lineage: Eukaryota > Metazoa > Chordata > Lepidosauria > Squamata > Natricidae > Natrix > Natrix helvetica. The sequence goes on along the minus strand of NC_138548.1, from coordinate 330,830,223 downwards.
TGTTTAATATTTCTAGTTACCAAATGTATGGTCCCATCCCATGTCGGTGTGTTTCTAATTGTGTACAACTCTGTATATATAGGTAGAATTAGTTAACTCAGACGTGAATTTGGAATGTGTGACTATAGAATAGCATTTGAAGCCATCGAATTTATCAAGTACAGGCTCCAACACTTTTAACTCTCCTATTGTTTGGAAAGGTGCTCAGGTTATATCATGGCATATTTGCTCACATTTCATCTTGTACTAACCCACAGCCCAAAACAAATAGGAACCTTATTTCAGGCCTAGTTGGGGTGCAGTCAGTAGAAGTAGCCTGCAGCACTGCACTCTAACCACTGTACCACGATGGCTCATGGATGACTGAGGAAGCCAAAGAATACCCCAAAGAAGTCAGTATGTGCTTCCCTGATTATATAAGGGCTGTTGATCTCAAATGTGCTCAGAAAAATGGGAGTTCCAGAACATTTCATTGTCCTCGTGAGACACCTGTATGCAAGTCAGGCACTGTATGGAGAGAACATAGTGAAACCACCTGGCTTCATGGTGGTAAAGGACTGAGACAGGACCATATACTCTCCCCTTGTTTATACAGTGAAATATATATTAAGGGAAGCTAGACTGGAGGAAGATTAGCCTGGTTTTAAAATTGGAGGCAAAACATCAATTACCTGTCCCGTGCTCACAGTTCTACTTGATAGCCAAAAATGCAAATTGTACAGGTTATTCTTGACTTACAACCAGTGATGAAATTCAAACTTTTTTACTAGCGGTTCTGTGGGCGTGGCTTGGGGCTGGGGCAGGGGAAGGATACTGCAAAATCTCCATTCCCACCCCACTGGGGCCAGCCAAGGGTGGTATTTGCCGGTTCTCCAAACTATTCAAAATTTCTGCTATCAGTTCTCCAGAACCTGTCAGAACCTGCTGAATTTCACCTCTGCTTACAACCATTTGTTGTTTAGTACCGTATTTTTCGCCCTATAAGACGCTCCGGAATATAAGACGCACCCAATTTTAAAGGAGGAAAATCTAGAAAAAAAAGATTCTGAACCAAATACTATAGTAAAATATTTTATATCAACTGTATAAAGTTAACAGCAGTTTAAGAACAATTTTATGTCAACCATGTAACACAGGGGTGTCCAAACTTTTTTCAAAGAGGGCCAGATTGGATGAAGTGAACATGCTGGAGGGCCGAACATTTTTCCGAACATTCTTTGAACAATAACAATTAAATGCAAATGAATTATTTTATGCCAAGTTAATTGCAAATGGCATACTTTTCATTTCATAACATTAAGATCAACTGGCAGCTGAGTTTTCACAATGTATCCATCTTTTCCCTGAAGACTCGTGTTTAGTACATTCAGATGCTTTCTTTCCTCTTTCCCTCTTACTTGTCTATCCTTCCTTCCACCCGCCCTTCCTCCTTCTCTTCCTTCCTGCCTCCCTTCCAGTTCCCTCCTTCCTCTTTCCTCCTGCCTGCCTGCCTTCTTTCCCTCCTGCTTATCTATGCTTCCTTCCTTCCTTGCACCTCCCTCCCATCTGCCTGCCTGCCTTCTTTCCTCTTTCCCTATCCTCCTATCCTTCCTTTCTCCCTCCCTCCTTCCCTGCCTCCCTTCCAGTTCCATCCTTCCCTCCTTCCTTCTGCCTCCTTCCTGCCTGCTTGCCTTCTTTCCTCTTTCCCTCCAGCGTGTCTGCTTTTCTTTCCTTCCTTCCACCTCCCTTCTGCCCTCCTGCTTTCTTTCCTCTTTCCCTCTTACTTGTCTATCCTTCCTTCCACCCTCCCTTCCTCCTTCCCTTCCTTCCTGCCTCCCTTCCATTTCCCTCCTTCCTCTTTCCTCCTGCCTGCCTGCCTTCTTTCCCTCCTGCTTATCTATGCTTCCTTCCTTCCTTGCACCTCCCTCCCTTCTGCCTGCCTGCCTTCTTTCCTCTTTCCCTATCCTCCTATCCTTCCTTTCTCCCTCCCTCCTTCGATCGCAGGAGCGAAAGCCTTTGAATCAAGTTTGATTGTGTCCCATCTAGCGTTCTCCACCCTCGGATCCGGAGAGATTTGGGGGTGGGGGTGGAGAACGCTAGATGGGACACAATCAAACTTGATTCAAAGGCTTTGGCTCCTGAGATCGGTGCGCTGCCATCCAAAATGCTATTACTACGATCTCTGCCGCCTGGAACTGCCCGAGGAGCGGCAGGTAAAGCGGGCGCTGCAGAGATCGTGGTACCAGCATTTTGGATGGCAGCGCACCGGTCTCAGGAGCCAAAGCCTTGAGGCACCTTTCGTTTGCAGGAGGAGGGCAGCTTAAAGCAGCGCCCCAGCAATGTGAGGAGCCGCTGCCACCGCCACCACCGCCTAAGCCCTCTCGGGAGCCCAGCCGAGCGGGAGCTCTGAAAGCGAAACCTCTCTTCTTTCCAGCCATCACGATCTCTGCAGCCCCCTCTTTGCCTGCCCCATTTTCAGATGACCCAGTGGCTACATTCGGCTTACAAGACGCACTCAGATTTTTACCCTCTTTTTTGGAGTAAAAAAGTGCGTCTTATAAGGCGAAAAATACGTAACTGAAGTTGTAAAGGCACTGGAAAAAAAGATTTACGATTACTTTAGTATCCCCATGGTCACGTGGTCAGAATTCGGACCCTTGGCAACGGGCATGTATTTATGATGGTTGCAATGATGTCCCAGAGTCCTCTGATCAGTTTTTGCAATCTTTTGACAAAGCCATTAAGATTCACTTAACAGTCATGTTACTGGCTTAACAACTGGATCAGAGGTGGGTTGCTGCCGGTTTGGCTGAACCTGTAGTAGCCGCAGCACGAGGCTCTGCCCACCTACCCAGGTGCTTCTGCGCATGCGCAGAAGTGTTGCGCGGGTGCAGGAGTGGGAGCATGTCCAAACCAGTAGTAAAATAATTGGCAACCCACCTGTGAACTGGAGTCATTGACCTAAGTGCACTTTTATGGCTCGGTGGTCAGATACCTGTAGGACCACTTACTCCAATTAGTACCAGACTTTTGCTCAACCAGGAAGAAACTGCTACAAATCTCACATTTTCAGACTGAGGCAAAAAAGCATTTCTTTTCTGCAGAAATGACAGTCCTGTGGTAGAATCTAGTCCCTTCTTTGCTGATACTTTGACAACTGTGGAAAAATGAATTGCTTGGCAGATCTTTCTCCTGATTTAATGGTGCCATCTGCAGTTTTTATTTTTATGGCCTTTATTGTTGGTTTGTGTTGGTATAATGTCATTGTTGCTAACCGTGATGTTTTTGCTTAATTTTAGGTTTCACAGTGGATAATTGTTTTACTATATTCACCACTCAGAATCTCTCTGATTGTGGCAGGATAGAAAGGAAGAAGAGAGAGAGAGACACGACTTCAAATTGTTAGATTGCAAAACAATGGGCCACATTTTCCTTGAAGAGCTGAGATGCTGTTCTCACATTTCCTCGGTTCTTTTTATTCTGCTATAAGGACATGTTAATGCAGAAATAGCCTGCTCATTTTCATATTGTTCACAGAGATCCCTTTCCCAACTCCCATTTGTTCAAGATGAATGCGGTACCCAGCAGTTCAAGAAACGTTGTTTGTCATTAACCTTTTATTTAAGCAGAAACCCTATTTGACAAATACAAATTCATTACAACCAGCAGGGCGGCATGGAGCTTTCAACGGAAATAAATAAATAAATTTCCCTGAATGGCATCTGAGCTCCTGCTGATACATGTCACGAATAAAGCAGCTATTACAGCAGTGGATTAAAGAGCAATTGTTTGTCATTGGGGCACTTTTTTTTATGGTTAACCATATTCTAATTTAAAATGAAGTAGACTGGGAGCAAAGTCAACTTCACTTGATTCACAGCATTATTAGTCGCAGTGGCTTAGGTCCTTCAAAGCAACAAAAATGGGCCATCCTTTCTACACAAATAAGGACTGATTCGTTTGGGGATTTGTTTGACCGATCAAGCTATAGAACAGGGGTGTCATACTGGCTGCCTGCAGGCCAGATGTCCCATGCATAGGCCACGCCCACCCCAGTTCTGTAAAAGGGGAAAATGTCACAGTATGACGCATGATGGCAATGTGACGCCGCGAGCTTGACACCCATGCTCTAGAATGACTAATTTGGAATTCAGAAGATTGAAAATTTTAGCCAGTAAAGTTTCCTTAGAACTGAATTAGAAGTTTTTTAGAACTGCAGAAAAAACAATTACTGCCAACCTGCCTTCCATTAAGGACCTGTATAGTACACAAGTCGAAAAGACGGCCATGAAAATATTTACAGACCCCTCCCATCCTGGACATAAATTGTTTCAACTCCTACCCTCAAAACGACGCTATAGAGCACTGCACAGCAAGACAACTAGACACAAGAACAGTTTTTCCCCCCAACGCCATCACTCTGCTAAACAAATATTCCTTCACCATTGTCAAACCATTCACTAAGGCTGCATTACTATTACTATTAGTCTTCTCATCATTCCTATCACCCATCTCCTCCCACTTATGACTGCAGGACTGTAACTTTGTTGCTTGTATCCTTACAGTTTATATTGATATTGATTGTTCCTGGTTGCTTATTTGTACCCTATGACTATCATTAAGTGCTGTACCTTATGATTCTTGATGAATGTATCTTGTCTTTTTATGTACACTGAGAGCATATGCACCAAAGACAAATTCCTTGTGTGGCCAATCACCAATAAATAATTGTGTTCTGTTCTATTCTGTTCATCTTCACCAAATGAATTAACCATAGAATGTTATTTTACATGAATTACACGAGCGATGTAATGGTTCAAACAGATTTACAAATGCAGCTGCTTTAATGAGCAGCAGAGAAACAATGCTTTCACAGGTACCTATTGAAGGGTTTTCTTCTAAGTCAAATCCCAAGTTTTACATAGCCCTACAGAACAACAGTTACATGTCACACAGATGTGCTAGCATTGTTGAGCTGCTTGAATGCATCAATTTATAGTAAGAGACTGGCCATTGATTAAATCATGAGAAATGAAACTTCAGTTGATTATAGATTAGTTAGTAAAAGGGCTGGAAGGAAAGCAGTTAACGTTACCTATTTTAATTCCTTGATTGTATTCTTTCTTTATGACTGAGATGGCATAGAAGCTAACAAATTGTTTTGAAATTTATTCTGCTTAATGTTATAATACATTATTACTGCTTATTCATCTCTTAGATCTGTATCTGACTTGCGGGTATTCCATCACTAGAAGATTTTAAACGGAGATTGGACAACCATTTGTCTGAAATGGTACGTGCAGGTTTCTTGCCTGGGTAAGGGGTTGGACTAGAAGACCTCCCAAGGTCCCTTCCAACTCTGTTTTTCTGTTTTCTTTCAGAAACTTTTTTCTCACTTTCCATTCCCCCTTCCACAACAATAACCCTGTAAGATAGGTTGGACTGTTCCAAAAATCACCCAGTGAATTCTGTATGTGAAGCTGAGTTTTAACCTAGCTCACCAACATCTTAACTATTGCAGGGCTCTTGGTCTCTCTTGAGTTTCTTTTCATATTTATGCCATTTCATTTTACTCCTTACTTATATACTTCTTATTTTTGTACTTTTTACTTCTCCTTGCTTCTATCTACTCCCCAATTTCCAAACAGCTACGAGGACAGGTAAACCTATAAAAACATAAATGGAATTGTCTAGAAAGTTCCTTCCTCCTTCCCTATCACCAGTGATGCTCAAAAATTTTTAAGTGTCAGGCCTGGAAGCCATCTTTTTCATAAGATCTTCAGGCCTGCCACATTCACTGTGGAAAACTTGGAGGGGGGCTTGTATGGAGCCAGGGTGATACATAGTCATAATAAGATTCCTTCCTCAGAGAGTCAAGGACATCTTGCCCTACACCTGACCAGTTGGGACTGGAAGGCATCTCCAGTTGGGACAGTGCTTTAATCAGACCATGTGATGGACATGTGGGTGCTGGGCAGGGACTTGAACTTTCCTTTGGGTCGGGAAAAGCTAGAAACTTTCAGATTCGGGTTTTCCTGGATGTGCCAATATGACATCTCTAAAAAAAATGGAACTTTGAGGAAACCCAAGCCTTGGAGTCTTCTTTTGTTGGGGGTGTTACTTGGAACCCTGACAGTAAGTGGATTTCTCTCACAAATTTAGGACTGCTTCATTCATGATGAATTATGAACTGGTCTATATGGGATCCATTTTGTGCACCTCAATGAAGATTTTTAACCACATTTTGAGAAACGTCTTAATGAAATCTTACCTTTACTTAAAACAACAGCTAAGAATTCCACTATTTCATGACAGCAAAAATTCATCCTTTGGGAATATTTAATAATACTCGAGACAAAATAACAATCCAAGAAAAGAAAAAGAGCAAAAGAAATGTTTGTTTGGTTTTTTTTAAAAGAGATTTACAACTGGAGTGAGAGGAGTAAAATAGGTAATAATCATCTCATTCTTTGGATATCAGCTTGTGTAAACTTCTATTTTAATGTTTTGGTGGGGAAAGAAACAAGCACAATAATTATGATGGAAGTGAATTGGTTGAAAACCATACAAATGGCACATCAATTTAGAAACGAGATGTATTATCTTTAACGGAAGAATTGCAGTATAATACAGCAGAGAAGAACAGCTCTAGCCTATTGAGAGAGATTTGCTGTAAGTCTTTCTGACACTTAGGTTCCAGGCAGGCATTGTGCTCTATGCTGGGGGTAGGGGGGGTGGGGATTTTATTGAATTTCTGTCGGATTCAGCAGAGGATCACGGAGGTAAAAAAAAATGTTCCTATCTGAAGTGTGCAAAATCTAGTGGAGGAAAATGACTTTTCAGAATACAAACATAAGAATTGACTATCTGTGGTACTTCTTGAGATGCTACTTTGATAACACAATGGTGGCAAAACTGACCTACTAATGACAAGACGGTGGCTCTTTGTTCTTATTTTGTGGAACAGTAAAATTAAAGCTGTTGTACGCTGTTGCTACAGGAAAAAATGATTTTTAAAAAGTGCAGTAACACAAACTCCTGCAGCAAACTAAAGCGACATCAGAATGGCAATACTCCTGCGGTGATAGCAATAGTACTTAAGATTTATATACCGCTTTACAGTGCTTTACAGCCCTTTCTAAGTGATTTACAGAGTCAGCCTATTGCCCCCAACAATCTGGATCCTCATTTTACCAACCTCGGAAGGATGGAAAGCTGAATCAACCTTGAGCCTGATGAGATTTGAAGTGCCAAATTGCAGGCCACCAGCAGTCAGCGGAAGTAGCCTGCAGTACTGTACTCTAACCACTAAACTACCGTGGTTCATATGTCACAATACAAACTCTGCCCTTTCATACTGATGTCTAAGGTAACTACGTAAGTTGTGGATTTAACATGAAGACATAACACGTCACTTGTATCACTTGGCCATATTCCAGCTGCTGATGGCAATACATCCTTCTGAGATTTTCGTAAAATATCTCAATCAGAATGTTAGTACACAGACTGAATTTACTATGCTTCATAATTTCATTTTATTTATATTGCTTTGACTATGATGTTTGTTACTCATGCTCGGTTTAAGTTTAATAGTGAATTTTGGTTTCTTAGTGGGATAAATAGAATGTAACTAATTATTTTAAGTAATTAATGATGTATTAAAAGCTATAATCCCCATGACATATTAAAAACATCTCTGGTTTATTTATCTATATGGCATTCTTTGGGGCATTTATGTTTTCTGTTCTATTTGTTTACAAATTTTCTTTAAAGGATTCAATAAAGGAAAAGAAAAGAAGGGGTAAAAAAGAATTCTGCTAAAGCAGACCCAACTTTTTTGAGCCATTTGGAGATATTTGGCATTTTATATATGTGATTTGGGGCTTAAAATGGCTGTGATTGAGTGCTTGGCCAGTGGCAATTCACCATATTACCACAAGGACAACCAGTAAAGTTGTTTCCTTCAATTCCCTATCAACAGGTGCTCTTCTCTACCTTATTTTACTATTAGTTTTTTCCCACCTGGACAGGTAAATTCACTTCTAGACAAAGCCCCGGGACTGCCCTTTTCTTACTTTCTAAGAATATCACTGTGTTCCAGAAATGTAGTTGATGATGAAGACTGAACCAAAACAGGGGGCGGGGGCACTGTGCGATGCCCTCCTATGTCCCATTTTGGGCCTGGAAAGCCTCCTGCACCAACATGAAAGCCAAAAATGGGCGGGGGGTGCATGTGCAGGGGCAGGAAGCAAGCGGGAGGGCCATGTACTCATGTGCAGAGGTCATGCATGCATACGCAGAGGCTGGTGGAGGGCTCACATTGCCTTATGGATGTGGGCGCGAACACACGCTTTTGGCACACAACAGCAAAAAGGTTAGCCATCACTATTATAGAACATAAACTAAGCCACTATAGCATAACAACCAGGCTCAGAGAGCACCAAGGATCCCTCATTTCAACCCTGAGCTACAGATATTCTCCTTCATTGGTATTTGGACTTTCCCCTTACTATTCTACCACTTGTCCATTCAGAACTGTTCCAGGGAGAAATGCATTGCTTTCCAACAAAGAGGAAAACCCCAAGTCTAATAAATTGGAAGGCCATTTACTTGTGTCTGTGATTTCACTGACTTTTGTGATATCTCAAGTCCGTTTATAGAATTGGCAATATACAGTTACAGTTTCCAGCTTCAGATTCAGTCTGGAGCATTACCAATCACATCAGTGTGCTATGCAGTCCAGAGGTCTGGCTGTGAGCCACAGCATCCATTATCCATTCAGCAAAACTTCTGCACGTATTTTCAAATTTGGGAGCAACTCAAGGAAGCCATCCAGTTATCTTTAAACTTTAAAGATCAAATGTGTAATTAGGATTTACCCAAATGGAAGCGATGTGGTAGTTCATTCATAATGAAACTAAATGTTGGAGAGAAAGAGAGCAAAATAAGGAGTGACGTGGCCTAAATCGTATCAGAATCTTTAATTCATCAAATAATCAATGAATGGGATAATGTACAGAAGAATGTGTAGTAGAGATCACACACTTAATGCTAACACATAATTAGGTTTTCTTACTTACAAACCTATCTCCCATACAAATCATAGTGAATTAATTTCTATGCAATTATGCAATTTCTAGGTAATGGTCTAGAAGGGTTGAAAAAATTTGGAAGCAAATGGGCACCGTGCCAATATCAGAGAAAATGCAGGAGAAATGCCTACAGTAGTACAACCATGTTCTACTAGCAGCACCCCACACCATTTGCCCCTTATCGCCTTCTAATTTAATTTAATTCTAATTTAAGAGCCCGCATGGAAGCAAAGATGGCAAGATACAATAAATGCAGACATGAAAAGTGTGCAATTGGACATGCTGCCTTTGATTCTTGCGAGATGGTTCTTGTTGACTCAAAAAGTCAACAAGACCTGCAGAAAGGACTATAGGATGATGGTGATGGTGATGAAAATGAAGATGATGAGTGAATTCATTTCTACATGAAGCCAAATACATACTAAAATTATGTAATGATTGAAGTAATTTGGGGTATTTTGGGGTACCTTGAAAACAACAGAATGAAGCAAGCTTGAATGGGAAGTGAAAAATGAGCATAGACCTTTCTTATAAGACTTATCTACACATATATGTTGTGTCCACTGATTGGCTCCTGTGTCCGTGCAGGCTCGAGGGAAACGTTAAACAATCCTATTGGTTAACTGTCTGACAGCTCAGCTATAAAAGGGCTGTCAGACGGAGAGTCGTTAAGTTTGTTACATTGTATCTTGAGCAGAATAAACCGTTACTGTTAACTCGGCTATTCAGTTACTGTTTCAGTAAAGAAGAAACACAAAAATATAGATAGACCCAATCCAGTCCATTTCACTTAATTGTCCCTTCTCAAGTCCTCACCGTTTTCTGATTTTCATCATCACAATTGCAGTCCAGAGAAACAGACCGAAAACATTATAAAATGAAAGTTCTTAGATTTTTTTAAAAGCAGTCTTTATGTATTGGTGTGATAATACCTGTTTGTATATATCATTAATGCTAGTGTAGCCAATCAGAAGATTGGGGTTAGCTATCTATAATTGCTCAATATTCTTTGACCCTATTGCTAATCCTCACTCTATTGAATGTTTCATTTATAAACTAGAACAAGGCTCTAATAAAGCACATATATATGCATAGAGGAATATTTGCATAAATATTACTTAAATGTGTAGAAGCCACTGTTGGCAGATGGAAGGAAATATGTTCAGCTAATTATGCATGTAATAAAAGATGTCAGCTTTCCTCCTACCATCCCCCCTCTTCCGAAGTTTATTAGCGGGAATAAAATTTTATGTATTTAAAAACAAAATTATTTCACATTATTATTCTGTTTGAAAAGATGCTAAATTCTATCTAGTATACTACAGTAGTCACTTTTCATTCAATTGAACCTGCCAAATATTCTGCGTGCAGTCTAAGTTAAGACAACATTTGAACATTTACAATTTTAATTTTATTTATTTTTTTCCTTTTTCACATTTTATATACGTTCACTGTAAAATTAGTTTGGGTTTTTTAGGGGGGGGGGAATTACAACTCATAACATTCAAAATCTTCCCCATTATATTTTAAATATATTTGTTTATATATGCAATTTATATGGCCAACCACCACAAATAAGTGACTTTTTTATTTATTTTAAGATATTTAAATAACTATCAGTATTTGATAACACTTCACTCTTATTACTCTATGAAAACTCAAAGGATTATAAATAAATGTTATACAAGAGCATGATTTATTCTGTCAAACATTTGAAAAAGAATCTATTTTTATAGCGGCATAGATAAGCATCTCATTCAAAATCCGAGGGAGATTCAAAGTATGCAATTCAGATAATTTGAATTAGACATAACCCAGGTAGGTAATCCACAAGGTTGTCCTTTTGTGTTAAACACACTTCATTGTGGGCCTTTCATGCCTTTTGACTTAATTTCCATTTAGTATATTTAAACTCTTGAGTGCAATGTATATTTATCCCTAACTATATAGTTCTTGTATTAAAAAAAATATTCTAGAGATGCAGGTGATGAAGATCTAAAACAGAGGTCCCCAATGCCCAGGCAGGGCCCACTATCAGGGGCTGGCCTGTTTGAAACGAGGCTGCGTGAGCAATGGCCAAGTATGCGCACAGAGCTCCACTCGCGCAAGTGGTGGGTCCTTGCAGTCATGTGCAAAGCTCCACTCACGTGAATAGAGCTCTCCATTTGCGTGAATGGAGCTCCGTGCTTAAGCACAAGCGCCCACTGCTCACATGAGTGCAGATTCATGCATGAGCTGTGTTTGTGCATGTGTGCCTGCTATTCACACACCCACCCCTCATTCTAAGGTGATAAGGTTGGGAACTGCTGATCTAAAACATCCTATTCTTACTATATTTGATTTGGATGGTTTTGTAATGACTAAAGCTTTACAAAGAGCCAGCGGGCATAGCTATGTTCAGGCTCTATTTTAGGATAATTAGTGATATTAAAGAACTGACTGTGTACGGTTACTCTATATCCTATTTTACAGAGGGCCATGTACTGCTTGAAATGCTGTCTGCCAGATAGTCCTTTGCTTGACTAATCCTACCCATAAAAATGAGTAAAATTGAGCCATAAGGAAATGCAACGAAGGCCTTGAAGTTGCCATCATCCGTAAACCCCTGGACATAAATTATCTGGTCATGGTCTGCTCCACTATAGGATGTTGTATTTCACTTTAAATTGTAGCCGTTCTTTCTATATTTGCATTAAACTAATATACTCATGAGCATCTGCAGGGAGAGAAAGTCGAAGTGGCATCCCACCTGACATTGTTATAGAAGCGGTATAAATTATATACAGTATGCCATGTGCATTATGATGTCATGACTGATGCAAATTTTGTAATTCACATTGTGGGATGATATCACACAAATGACATCATTGTGCTTCTTTTGCATGCTTAGGAACTTAATAAGTCCAAACATCTTTTGCTCTCTTTATTTTTATTTATGCAAACATTTCCATACCATAGGCAGCTTAAAGCAAAAGAATATAAAAACCAATATGTAAAACACTCCACCAATTCTCTCTCCGGCTAAGGGTCTCTTTCCTAGGAACCTGAACCTGAAGGAACCTGTTCTTGAAAGTTTTCTTAAAATCAACCACAAGTTGGTCATTCTCACCTCAGAGGGTAAGATGTTCCAAAAACGACACTGCCATTAACAAAGCCATTGGGTCAATGACTCTTCCAGCTATAATAAATATATTGGATAAGAAAATTGGGATGGTTCTGAAAATAATGAGGAAGCTCTTGGTAAACGTTCCTTGATTTTGGGGTGATGTAAGTAGTGTTTGACTTACAACAACAATTGGGCCCAGAAAATTCATTGCTAGGGAATGTGGTTGTTAAGAGAGTTCTACCTGATCTTATGACTTTTTTTCATGTGGTTGTTATATGAATCATTTGCCAGTTAAGCAAATCCGGCTTCTCCCATGGGCTTTGTTTCTCAGAAGCCTGGGAAAGTGGCAAATGACAATCACAGGATGCTGGAACATTGTAATTATCGTAAATACATGCTGGTTGTCAACATGTCCAAATTTTGATCAAGTGACTTTATATATGCTAGCACCGTTGTAGGTGTGAGGACCAGTTGTAAGTCACTTTTTCAACATAGCAGAGAGAGAAACGTATACCATATCTTTATGAAAGAAAGAAATCTAAGTTTTGGAATATACATTTGAACTAGAAACAATTTTATTTCAAGAAGAAAGTTGGAATACTGCATCCAGTTTTCGTCACCACATTATAAAAAAGATATTGAGACTCTGGAAAGAATGCAAAGAAGAAGAACAAAGATGATCAGAGGCCTAGAGGTTAAAACATAAAAAGAACAATTGCAGGACTTGAGTATTTCTAGTGAAAAGAAGGACTAGGGGTGACATGATAGCAGTGTTCCAATATTTGAGGAGCTGAAGAATGGGTCAACCAATTTTTTAAATGGCCTGAAGTCAGAACAAAAAGCAATTGATGGAAACTTATCAATGAGAGATCCAACCTAGAACTAAAGAGAAATTTTCCGACAGTGAGAAGAATTAATCAACAGAATGGTTTGCCTCCAGAAGTTGCTTGAGGTTTTTAAGAAGAGTTTGGACAGCCATTTATCTGAAATGATATAGGTTCCCCTGTTTGAGCAACAGGTTAGACTAGAAGACCTCCAAGGTCCCTTTCAACTCTGTTATTCTGTTAAACTATAGCTAAATGAATAATTGCTTACCTTAAGACAAGCAAGTTAAGAATACACATTCTTCCTAAGAATGTCCATATTAATAGTGTCCAGTGGTTTAGGGACCTCTTAATTGTCTTGGTACCTACTCTTCCCAATTGAAAAACAAGAAGTCAAAATCTTTCCTTTGTTATTGGCTTTTTACATTATTTGAAAAACAAACAGGTTTTATTCTAAGCGGCCTTCATTGTATGGTCCATGAATGGAAATGATATCCATCAAAATGATTTAAAATTAAATCCATTGAGCTTAATATAATTTATTTCTCAGTCCAGAAATGCTAAAAAAAATATCAACCCAAGAACCATTTTAAAAGAAATTTGTTTTTAGTTCAAATGTGCGTTCCAAAACTTAGATTTGTCTCTTTCAAAAATGTATGATCTAATTTTTTTATCTCCTCCTTGCAAGCTGTTTTAAATATCTGTGACATCTCTTTTTCACACATATGCGTGTATGTGAAGGGAACTTTTGAAAGACTGAATGTTAAAAGCTGTTAACTGCTATATGTATGCTATGTGAATAATGCCTACTTTAACAAAATCTTTTGTCCTCGTGGTTCTCAAACTATTGAAACGGTTGGCATTGAAATTGTGTTTTTATACAGATTTATGCCACCTTTTTATTAACTCTAGACTTTACCTTTTTATTGACTCTTTTTAGACACTTGGGTGGTTTTTATTTTTCTTCCTTTTTTATCAGCCAAGCTGCCTATTATGACTCACAACTTAACCCATTTCTGTATGCTAGCTAATAAAATGCACCCAAAGATTATTGAGGATGTTCCTATCTTTGGTAAGATATTATGCATCCACACTCCATCTATTGATGCTTACACTGCTGGGCTGAGATTGTAATATCTAGTTGTTTGCTTACTATGCTGTGTGAGTAGAAAACTATGCTGTAGTTTTTGATGCATACCAAATACTTTTTACACACAGAGGGGGATACAGAAGAAAAAAATTATTCATACTTTGGGAAAAATAAACTTTTTGTTCTCTCTATTGCTCATTGTCAGAATTTATCATTCAGAAAACCTATACAGGTGATCCTTCTGTTGGGTTACAAGAGCACAAAGTCACAATGAATAATGCCTGTAGCCAAGGTTTCTTGGAACATCTATATGTCTGCTGTGAATTCCTCCAGATACCAGAATAACCTCCCCATCATCTCACCCCTAGGACATTGAAGTATTCTAAGTGGTATTGATACATTTATTATTTTACATATCCATATACTTCTCTTTTTTTCAAGGGAACCTCCAGCTCACCTTCAACCAAACATTTAATCTTTAGGACAGATATGTAAGAGCTGAGACAGTATGATGTGTCCAAAGTCTTCCGGTGAGTTTTAGAGCTGGGTGGAGATTTAGACCAATTCCTCCTCCCACCCCAATGAGTTCAAGGGTTTAACGTCACCATTATACACAGGCATCATGTTTTTGGACTTCCTGGGATGGCACTACATCATACAGAGCTGGTGTGCAATCTAGGGGTCTTCCTAAACATAAAACACAGGTGGCACTCATGGCTTGGAGGGCCGCTGCACAACTTCAAGTTATGCAAGTTGCACCAATTTCTGGACCTGAAGTGCACATACCCATTTGCACGAGCGGTGGCAATGTGTGCCTGCCGCTGGCGCAAATGGAGCATGTGCGCACGTCTGCCTGCTTGGCTTGGCACTTCTGCAGCCCACGGATTGGGGACCCCTGACTAAATGGATGCAGAGATATAAAATGGCTGTTGTGTGGGTGTTAGATTGGCACAGGAAAGAACAGACTCCAGGCGTGGAAACTTCCGGCACTTTTTATTTCCCTAGCCGCTGCAATTCAAACTGCCAGCAGGTTACCAGAGCTCGTCATTTATGGAGCTCCAGCAGACTAGCTGGCCAATGACAGCAGTTTGAAATTCTCATGGTTTGGCGAATCAATCCGTGGGGACATGCAAATCTGTGCTACATCCGTCCATCCGTAACAATAGATATCTTGGATAACTACTCCTATTTTTTACAAACAGCATGGCTTTTGGCTGTGGTCTTGGAATCATGGGAATTGTGGTCCAACATAGCTTTAGTCTTAGTAAAACTAAAATTGCTATACTATAGACTTTAAAACTGAGCAATTAAGCATAGGAATCACAAAAAAAAAAAAAAAAAAATCAGCAGAACGTAAGCAGAAGAGAGAAACAATCCTATTGTCTTATTATGATACCAACTATTAAATATAATTTAATGTATCCTTCCATGCTTGCATTTTCTTGTTCTTGAAGTAAATATGGGCTATGTTTTTGCAATCCAGTAAGGAGATTATTCTCAAAGAAGACCAAGCCAATTATATTTCATTACAAATAACTGTTAGACCTTTTTAGTGTACCATGTAATTTTCTTTATCTTTCTGTTAATTGAATCATACGAGTTTTCTCTAGTCACATTTGTGCATTTTATGCATTAAGATGTAGGAGAAATTTTCAGGGGATAAACAATTTCAGACTGGAGATAAATGTTAATACTTTATGTGAAGAGTGCATCTCTTTTCAGCTGCTGTCAGAATCTGATCCATTTAGTTGACATATCTGATATATTTTTATTTTATACACTATCTCTATTACTCCCTCAATAAAAAATAACATAAATTCAGAGAGGTGGGTGTGAGTGGTTGAGGACAGGTGAAAAATTCGATAGTGATACACACTAGAAGCCAATGTCCGTATATTTCAATTTTCCTTTCTTTGATTCTCAGCTAGGGACAGGGTTGTGTGCGTGTGCTTTTAGAAACCAGGGATCAATATTCTAAAGCATTGCTGATATCACTTCCTTAATGCATCACAGAACAAAAATGGCTAATTCCTGTGGGATTTGGAAAATGGTAAGGTTTCAGTCGTAACTTACATCTCAGAAGTTGACTGAAAGGGGAGATGATTTCTGCCTTCACTTTGAGGATATCATCGTATCACTTTTTTATTTTTACAGACCAGCCTGAAAGTTCATGTTTCCAAACTCAGCTATACATGCCTCTCAGAGCCCCAAATTGTGCCTTTCCATGTGACATTCATGTAATAAATTTTCTATTAATTTCTTTGTTAATGGATAGGTGATGACACAAGTCTCACAGTTTTCAAACTTTCTGATTTTTTATGCTTCTTAAGACATTTATTTTCACATCAATTGAAAAAACTGCTTAAAATTCTATGTACTATACAGACACCACATAACATTCAGGGGAAGTGCTGTTCTGTTTACAGAAAAGCATGTTGTCACTTCAGCAGCTTAATAAATTCCATGAATGCACCCTCTTTACTTCTGTGTAGCTGTCTCTTCACCGAAAGAAGATAACATAGCTTGCATACCCAAGGACTCAAAATACGCATTTGTTTTCAATTGCAAAATCATGCTATCTTCTTGTAGCAGATCCAAAAAGGAGAACCATGGCACCTTAAATATTAAACATTTTTAATTGCATCAACTGAAATAAACTTCATCAAATCTATTGCCTGCGGTCATACTTCATTGTATAAGTATTTATTGTTCTGAGTTCCTGGGCATCCACTCACAATTTAAAGATGTAAATCAAAGTATAATATCAATCCATTGGAAAGAAAAATACAAAACAAAGAAAATAGAAATAAACCAGGCTAAATGTGGGAGGTCATCCAGGAAAGGTATGACAAACTAAAAAGGGCTCTGAAAATGACCACAGCAAAGATTGAGGAACTGGGGAGGAGACTGCTTGAAAATTCTTGGGATACAAAGAGGGTGGAGATTGCCCACATGTGTTCCAGAGAACTGCTCCTCACAAGGAGATAGTAGGAAAAAGGTTTTCATCAGGTCTGAGCACCAGATATTGAAGGGATTAGCCATCTTGGTCACAACTATGGCAGAGTTTTTTTTAATTTGCAAACCCCACTTTAAAATCACTTCTAAGAATTGGCTATTAATTTAAAAATTAATAATTTTTTGGGAATGACAAATGTGAAAAGTTTTCATCAGGTGAGTTTATTTTCACTTCCAAACAAAAAAAGTTATAAGCTTGAAAATTTAATGTATCTGAAACCAACAGAAACTTTAATAAGACTTTGATCTTAGAAAGTTATAAATAGAACAAGAGTCTAGTAAATTTGAAATAGTGATATATTTACAATAATATTTGAAATACTTCCTATTGAAATAGATCTGTTTTGGGTTTTGGAATTCAAAACAGAGAAAAGTAATTCCATGATTTAAAAACTGGACAGTAGAAAGGATTAAAGATTTTAGGTAGAGGAAAAAAGCAAATGTATAAAATCCAAAACATTATAACAATGAAAATAGTGAAGAAGAATTTTAGGGAATCGAGTTTGAAATTAGTAGCTACAGTATCAGCATAGATGGTTATCATGTCTGCTTCTAGTGGATAGACTATGTTCAAATGTCATTGAAGAAATGACAGTAGTAGAACAATTTTACCTGACAAGACAGAGATGATATTGAGATGATGATATTACAACCGACAGGCTGAGAGAATGATTTAGAAAATGATGTTTCAATAGATTTAGAAAAGAAATTGGTGATGTTTTAAAATTCAAAGGGGAAATACAAGTGACAAACTAAGAGAGTGACCTGCACATTTTTTTTCCTGTTGGATTTACAAGAGAGGCTTGTTAAATCCTTGAAGAATTTAGTGGACAGATCAAAAAGAAATGAACAGAAATCCAATCTTATGACAATATTTGAATGAACTAAGAATTAATAGTTGCAAGTAAATGGAAGGAATATAAAGTTGGTTTATTTAATTAATATTAAAAGAAGATATGTTGTTACTTCTGGCAACTGTTTTTGGACATTTGCTGACACCAGGAGTGAAAAATAATGGTTATGTTTATGGATAACAGATGTGATATAAAATGAAGAGATAATTGTTTTAACCTTAGAGTAGGTGAAGAGTAACTAAATTCTTTATATTGTGATGAAGATTAGAAGTCACTTGTTTATATACTGTAGTTTTATCTTTCTTTATGATATTCATTTTTTGTTTATATATTTTATTCTTATCTTCTTCTTTCTTCTCTTTAATTTTGCTTTGTATCAGATTTTGCTACTATAATTAAAATTCTTAATAAATATTTTTATCCTCCTCCCAAAACCTCAAAACCATGTCTGTACCCAAAAAGAATCTATCATAAATCTAGATGTAGATATAGAAGAGAGAGCGGAAAGAAACCAAAAAGCTTATTATCTACTATAATTCTCAATTACTACCAATCAAACTGAACATCAGTTATCTGCTGTTCATTTTGGATTTTCTTTTCATATATTTCGGGTGCAAGTCTTCGACATAGGCACTCTACAATAATTTTATCATCAACAACAAATGACCTAACAAAGATAAAGATATAGAAACCAGATGCTGATGCAAATTCTGTTTTATTTATTCTAGCAACATTATTAGAGAATTGAATAATGTTATTCAGGCATTGGTTTATCTTCCTGTATGAGTTATAACATCATCTTCAGCAATGTATTTTGTATTCCAACATAAGAAACGGATTAGCTTTTATGCAAATGATTAGTCCCTGATCTGATATCAAAAAGGTCAATATTCAGAAACTATAATGAGAACATTTCAAATTCATAGCGTACTCACCTACCTTAAAGCAGCCACAAAGGAATTTCAGAGGCACCCTGATATAATTATTCATTTATTCATTCTCTTATGGCCTGAGGAGGAACAAAATGATTATTTTATTGTGAGAGGTAGTTGATATCAAAAAGCTAAAAAGAAATGGCTCTAATTAATATTTGGATGGAAGACACAGGAAATACCTGGGCTCTTGGCTAAACCGGGAAGCCACAATGTTATCTGGGAAGAAGGAATCCCCTCCTTGTGGTATTGTTCAGAAAAAACCTTAATGAATGTGTTCATAAGTCACCACTTAAGGTCAACTGAAGGAAAACTATCTTTGTATCCAGAGGTGGTATTCTACTTGTTTGTCCAGGTTCGGGCAAACCGATAGCGGTGGCGGGAGGTTCCGCCTAGCCACACAGATGTCATCATGGATGCTCTGCGCAGGTGCAGAAAATTTTGTGCATGCTCAGAAGCACCACGTGTGAGCTCCCAGTTCTGAACCTAATGCCATGCTTATCCATACTATCAACCAGGGGTGGGTTCTGGCAGGCACTACTGCTGGTTCACTCATTGCACGCTTTGTGTGTGCGTGTGTTTGCGCACACACTTGATGCATGCTGCGTACGCATGCACAGTGCAATTAAAATTGTTCCGCACATGTGCAGAACTGAAAAACAAGATGGCAGCATTGCCGGTGGTGCCTGGGGAACTGGAACCAGTGACCCGCCAAACCACTACCGGTTCAGCTGAACCGGTCCAAACCGGTAGGAACCCACCACTGCTATCAACCAATAATTGCTTTGTTCATTAACACTTTTCTGAACATTTCTGCATGTTCTCTTTTATTATCACTAAGAAACCACCTATATCCCCTGTTTATTTCCTTCCTCACCTCACAAGCTACAGATCCCCTTCTCATCATGTGTATGTAGAGATATTCTTTAACTCAGATGTACTTCAAAAAGGATGTTTGACCTGAGATCTCCAGAGACCACCAGGCCTCTGTCCATCACTTACAGCTTGGGCAAGAGACCAACATTTCTAACAGAGTTTATAGTATTTGGAGAGAGAAATCATTTCTGAAAGAAATTTAATTTTCTTTTCCTTCTCCATCAAATCTGCTGAAAGGAGAGTAAAAAAAAAATCCACAAAAACTATTTCCTGGAGGCAAAAGCAGGCAGCCTATAAACCACAATCAGTGTGTTGAGTCTTTGGAAACTGAAAAACCATTTCCAAGTGTTTTCCATACTTACCACTATCATAGCAAGATGGCTGCTACAGAATCCCCAGTCTCATTTTTCACATTCAGATTTCACAGCCTTTAAGAGATGTTTCTGAACAATTTTCCTTGTGAAGGACCATGTTGTGAGAGTTATTTGTCACTGTCATGAGATGCAGTGGCTGTAAACTTTCCTCTTCTGACTATGCGGTGTGATTGCTGCTCCCAAACATTTTCCTACCTAGGCAGCTTCATCCCTTGATTTATTTTCATCTGGTTTCCATCTGACCTGCACAGTCTGTAACTTGTTCAATAACGCTCTCATCTGTACAGATCGGTGCTGTCTTTTGCAGCCGAGTGTGATCAGGACTTTTTATCCAGATCTATATCTAAAAAGAAAAGAAAGAAAATAAAACTTCACAACATGGATTTCATTATGGCTGAGGAGTCTCAGGATCCACTTTTACCTGAGCTGTGGCCTGAAAGGAATTGTATTCTTTTGTACAGGTAATTAAACAAAATCTGTCACAAATTTCTCAGCAGTGTACCTTGTTATATTCTGAATACTGTGCAATACAAAACAGTCACGAGGGTTGGCTGTGTAAATGTGTTAGCTTGAAATGGTGTTACTTCAAAGAAGACGTAAATTATAAGAAAATAAGAGTGATACTATAAGGATATGCACATTAAAACATGTTTATCTGAATTTTTAATTTTCCCAGCCCTGATATTCCTAAACAGGGAAAGCTATAGCCTAACAAACTGATTACACCTTGAAATGAAGCTGTTGGTGAGATGGGTTTTTCCTGTATTCCTTTGTGCAGGCAAATTGATAATAATACTCTTATGTTAATGAGATATAGTGGGCCCAGCTTTATCCAAATAAAAATCCATTGGCAGACACTTAAAGGTATAAACAGAGAGAGGCTCTTTATAAAAAGGAAAATGTATGCTCATCCAGTTACTGATCATACATACTGTTATACCTGCAGAAGAATTAACAGGCTGATGTTGGGATTATTCCCTTTCATCCTTGTATTGTCCAGATACTTACATTATTCACTACCAGATACTAACCCCTACTAGATAATAAGACTCACACCAACTCTTAGTTTTGCAGTTGGAACTGTAAGAACACGCAATCTCTTCCACGTTATCTAGAAACAGAAGTTTGGGTGAAGGAGCCTTCCTCATAGTCTAGCTTCTTCAGGTTTTCTATCACACAAGACATATAACCACAGCGTCTCTCCTAACAGCTTGCTCAGTGGGGGGTAATACTAGGTTATATTTACAATTTACAGACTTCTGTAAACAAGCTCCTTAAAGGCAGGTGTTATTTCAACACACATAAGCGCAATCCATAATTTGCTTTATTTATTTTTGTGTGTGTGGGGAAAATCAGGACATTTAGTACACATAATTGCCTGGGCCAAATGTTTATAATGTGTATATATCATATTTGGCTTTTCCACTCATGGAATGAATGATGATCACTGATGTGCAGGGGAAGATAGTTTGATCCTAGGTAGAGGCAGATATTTCTCTCTGTGTACACTGTGAATTTGTCTGCTGAATAAAATTCCACATTGGTGACAGGAAGGGCATCTGGCCAGTAAATACTCTGCTCCATTCAGTTGCCCACACTCCACCCCACAAGGAATTATGGGGTCATAAAAAGGAGATGATGATGATGTGGAGGGGAGGATCCCTTTCAGCCAGAAACAAGAGGACATGTGCTACATGAGGCATATGTGTCACTCCCTCAAGGATCAGCAGCAAATTGTGTACAGTTTAGATTCCAGAGAAGAATCTATCTATTAGTTTCTGCACCTCCAATTCAATTCAATTCAATTCAATTTATTTGATTTCTAGACCGCCCCCTCTCCCCAAAGGGACTCGGGGCGGTGTACAGGCACCAAATTAAAAAACCATACACATAAGAATAAATACCATTAAAATCAAATTAAACCTTAACCCCTGTACAAATTTATAAAAATTAAAACTTGGTCTAAAACCAACCCGTAAAATTTAAAAATACAGACTGAGGTGGGAGAGCTGGAATTAGGCCAGGCCGGCTAAATTGAACAGGTGGGTTTTAAGCTTCTTACGGAAGGAGCGGAGGTCCGTGGTTATTCTGATATCAGGGGGAAGGTCATTCCAGAGAGTCGGGCCCATCACCGAGAAGGCCCTTCCCCTGGGCGTCGCCCGCTGGCACAGCCTAGTGGACGGCACCCTGAGGAGTCCCTCTCTGTGTGAGCGGATCGGCCGAAGGGATGTATGGGGCAGGATACGATACATCCCCGAAGGGATGTATGGGGCAGGATACAAACCACAGAAGTATTATATTTCCACCCCCAAAATAGTTTCAGCCATAGGACCTGAAGTAGATGGTAGAGCCTACAATGCTTTTTTCCCAAAACCTACAGCAGGAAAGCAGATCCAGTCTTTAAAACCTAAAATAAACAAAACAAGCACAAATTTAAAACCTTGAAGCTAAAGAGAGCCACATCTTATCAGTATCTTAAGCTCTATTTGGTTTAAGAAAATGGTTGGATGAATTGTTCTATGTTCTATTTTCTAAATGTCATCTAGCTCCCCAATGCCATGCTGATCCATACTATCAACCAATAATTGCTTTGTTCATTAAATAAATAACACTTTTCTGAACATTTCTGCTTTTTCTTTTTTTCTGAACATTTCTATCTCTAACCCTAAGAAACCACCACGCATATAAGTCCAATAAAATCAAACCAAACAAAATCTATCTCCCCCTTTTATTTCATTCCCCACCTCTCAATCTACAGCTAGTAGATATACTATGACTTAAGGTAGTTTATATGGTTTTGGCTTAGCATGATGTATGGGTAGTTTGCAGGGATGGGTTTCAAAGCTTTTTACTACCTATTCTGTGAGCGTAGCCTATTTTGTGGGCATGGCTTGGTGGTCATGTGACTGGGTGGACGTGGCCAACTTGATGTAACTCACCAGGAGATGTCATGAATTGGGTAAAATGCTGTTGCTTAGCAACCAAAATTTTAGTTCAATTGTAGTTATAAGACAAGGACTATCTCTGCCTTCCTCTGCATGGCAGTCTTGTCCTAGTAAACTCCTTCTCCTTTCTGGAAATTTTCCTCTCTGTTACAGGCACCAAAATAATCCAAACAATGTAAGGTTTCCTTCTGCAGTAGGGGGTTGGACTAGATGACCTCTGAGTAGACTTCAAGCCCTAAATTGCTGTGCTGTGCTGGTCTTTCTTAATTTCTTTCTTTCTTTCTTTCTTTCTTTCTTTCTTTCTTTCTTTCTTTCTTTCTTTCTTTCCTTCCTTCCTTCCTTCCTTCCTTCCTTCCCTCCCTCCCTCCCTCCCTCCCTCCCTCTCTCTCTCTCTCTCTCTCTCTTTCTCCCTTCCCTCTGTGGGAAGCAACCCCCCCAAGCAGCTTTTCAATTTAAAGCAGGATTCCAAAGTTTGCAGTTTCAAGACTTGTGGACTCCAACTCCCAGAATTCCACAGCCAGGCATGCTCAGTTCCAATTTAAAGCAACAGCATTTGTTTTTCTCCTTTGCTGAATCTCCCGTGAGTTTCGTTTCCTTCCTTCCTTCCTTCCTTCCTTCCTTCCTTCCTTCCTTCCTTCCTTCCTTCCTTCCTTCCTTCCTTTTTTTCTTTCTTTCTTTCTCTCTCTCTCTCTCTCTTTCTTTCTCTTTTTTCTCCCTTCCCTTCCTCCCTCCCTCCCTCTCTCTCACTTTTTAAAGCTCCCCCCCCCTTGCCTGAACTGGCAGGGGAAAAAAACTTTTTTAAAAAAGCTTCTGATGAAGCTTCTGATGGGAGAACAGATTCGGGGGTGCTGCCAAGCCACCATTTTTACTACCGGTCTATCCGGTATGCCACTACCTCTTCTGGCGTACCGGACAGGACCAGGAGGAACCCACCTCTTAGTTTGCTAATCAAGGTTTAGGGTTTAAAATTGTATATGACTATGATTTATTCAAAAAACTATAACTCAAGCAAACTTATTTATACTCAGGGTAACGTACCATAGAACTTTATAACCTAATGTTGGGCTCTGTCTATAAACAGTAACCAGACTAGACAGATGACAATCTGTGATCGGATAAGAGAGAAGATATAGAATTTATACTCTGTCATATAGTACTTCAGATCCTTCACACCTTTGGTTGGATTCAATTTTTTTTACTGCTGGTTCTGTGGGCGTGGCTTGGTGGGTGTGGCAGGAGAAGGTTACTGCAAAATCTCCATTCCCTCCTGATCAACTGGGACCCGGGAGGCAGAGAATAGAGGAGGCGGGCCAGTCAGAGGCGGTATTTGCCGGTTCTCTGAACTACTCAAAATTTCCGCTACTGGTTCTCCAGAACTGGTCAGAATCTGTTGAATACCACCTCTGCTTCACACATTTTTTCAGAAATGTCTTGAACTTCCTTTTCTCTTATCCTGAATCAGCCCTTTAAAAACAGTTAGTATGTGTTTACATTTTCTGCATTCTTGGTCTCCGGTCCAGATAATTCAATCAATTACTCAGGGACATTAAAAGGACACCAACACTGGTATGGGGGAATTTTCTTTCTTTCTTTCTTTCTTTCTTTCTTTCTTTCTTTCTTTCTTTCTTTCTTTCTTTCTTTCTTTCTTTCTTTCCAAATGGCAACAAATAAGGGAAAGCATCTAGTGCAGACATACTAAAGGCGAATCCTGGGCTTCTGGAAATCCAGTTAATACACTCAGTGACTTTTTTCTTTTTGGTACTTCACAATGGGCAACTTCAAATATCCACAATTTCTTTCACTTTGAATGTCTATGGAGATTCTCAGGCATCAAGGTCATGGCTGTCCAAAAAGTGCTTTTTCAAAAGGCAACTGGACTTTCTTTGTTTTTTTCCCCTTAAATATGTTTCATTTCTTATCTTATCCATTTCTTCAGTTCTGACTGAGTGATGGGGAAATGGAAGGATTTATATCCCTTGCAGTCATCTGGTCGCTAGGACTCTCTCTGAGAGTCATTGAAGCCACTTGAGGGCTTATTTGTGCCCTCAATGTCACCTGAATCAGATTGCAAATGGATGTGAGATTTTCTGGGAACTGCTGAAAGAACTATGTTGTGAAGAGGAGATAGGCAATGTATCCCTCCTCCCCTGTTGAGAGAGGGTTGCTGTTTAAGTTTAACACAGATGGCTTCTTTGACCCCTCTTTCGAACCAATGGTCTTCTCTGTCCAGAATGTGCACTTTGCTGTCTTTAAAAGAGTGGCCTTTGTCAGTCAAAGGCAAAATTCATTCAGAGTTTTAACTTTGAATATTAATCGTATATTTCAATCCAATTAACAATGACGACAATTGGTTTAACTGTTTTATTTTAAGTAAAGATATCCAATTCACATGACTATATTGAATATGCTGTTTATTGTATTTGGGGAAGGCAGTTTAGCTTTCTCCCCCCTCCCAATTTACATGTTAGTCACGGATTCAACTCACTAAAACCAGCACTATGCTTGGAACCATGACAGAGAATAGTTGGAAAGTTTATTCACAACCTGTTTGATGGTCCAAGCCCAGTTTAAAGATGAAAGACACAAGAAAGAACAACATGAATCTTGAAGTTGCCCATCCACAGTTTCCTGCAGGATATTTTTCCTTAGAGGTACCTTGTTATCCATCCATCTGCCCATCCACCCATCCGTCCATCCGCCCATCCACCCATCCTCCCACCCATCTATCCATCCAGCCATCCATCCTCCCACCCATCTATCCATCCATCCATCCATCCATCCACCCACCCACCCACCCACCCACCCACCCATGTATTTTCTTTCTTTTGGCAACACAAAAACACATACCATTTCTATCTCTTGTACCAAATATTATTGTTTACTTGACTCACTTCATAAGATACCGATAACTGCTTTGAAGAGCTAGGAAAAAACCCACCACTTTCTTAGTTAATATCTGCAACTAGCAGCATCTGGGAGGAGATCTAACAGATGGCCAATCTCCTACTGGGTCATATCGTCTACCCCAAGTAGATATGTATGCATGAAACAGACACCCTTTAGAAACTGAAGTGAGAGATGATTTTACAAGCTGTCTAGACTTCTAAAAGAGGTGCTGTTTGTCTTGAGAATAATATTTTATGAAATATTAGTTTCCTCAATGAAGGCTTTATGTATTATCAAGGAGATAAAATTCCTGGTTGTTGTTGTTGACCCTGGGCTAGAAAGCCTATAGGAGATGCAAAAAACAAAACAAAAAAACTTCACCGAGTGAAAGATTGAGACTCTGGAAAGGATCCATTTATATATGCATATCCAAACTCTCAGATGGCCTCTAATTAAAAATGGCTGATCCTGACATGTAAATATATAACTATGACAACCATCTGTTTTTGGCAAATCTAATTAAATTGAGTTGTTTTCCTATAAAGAATGTAATCAATGACTTAACAATGCCTTCTTTTTTATGTATGTTGAGAAGGCTGATTATTGTCAGACTTCTGAAAATTTAGCCCAACATTCTAACAGCAGAAGCTTTACAGATTTGATTCTATTAGGGAAGCTGTTATATTTGCAAAT
This sequence comes from Natrix helvetica, assembly GCF_964273705.1. Taxonomy (NCBI): domain Eukaryota; kingdom Metazoa; phylum Chordata; class Lepidosauria; order Squamata; family Natricidae; genus Natrix; species Natrix helvetica. Next base: position 330,803,557 of record NC_138548.1, on the reverse strand, counting down.
AATAAATCATATATGCAGAAGATTTTACTACAGGAAGTCCTCAGTTAATGACTGTAATTGGGACCAGGAACTCTGTTGCTAAGTGATGTGTGACTGTAAAGCAAAATTAAATAAATAAATCATGTGACCGCATTATCTTACAAAGGCAGTTCTGGCACTCCTGGCTGCAGTCATTAAATGAATCACCTATGGTTGTTAAGCATCATGTCACATGACCACAATTTGTGGCTTCCTTCCGGCTGTTATTGACTTTGCTTGCCAGTAAAGGTCACAAATGGGGATCAGATGACGACAAGACACTGCAACCATTATAATTGCGTGCAGATCGCCAAGCACCTGAATTGCAATCATGAGACTGTAGGAATATTGCAATAGCCACAACTTCGAGGACCAGTCATAAGTGTTCTCATTCAGCACTATCATTCCTTTGAATGGCAGCTGAACAAGTGGCTGCTAAATAAGGACTATTTGTATTTTAGGGTGTGTATACATATACAAATGCATACACCAACATGTAATTTTTCTCATCAGCCTGAAGTAATCCAGTGCAAGATGAAGGATTCGTCACTAAAGATCATAAACTATAAACTGACATGCTGATCTAATGTGAGTTGGTAGAAATATCTAACTTGTCAGAGAGAAAAATAACCTGGTTCTAAATGTTAATAAAACAAAGGAGATCATTGTAGATTTTAGAAAGAGCCAGCATAGTCATTCTTCACTCAGTATCAAGGATGCAGCTGTAGAGGTGGTCAACAGTACTAAGTATCTGGGGGTGCAGATAACTAACAATCTGAATTGGTCTCTCTACATGTCATCCTTAGTGAAGCATGCAAACCAGTGTCTGCATTTCCTGCATTAGATGAAAAGAGCACATTTTCCTCCTTCTGTCCTGGCCACTTTTTACAGAGGCACAATTAAGAGCATTTTAACAAACTGCATTGTTTAGTTTGGTGGCAGCAGTGCCTCAGATAGAAAGCCCAAACAGAGAGTTGTAAGGACAGCCGTGATTATAGGAAGCTTGCTTTCTAGGTGATTCAGGATATTGCTTATAAGCGCTATAAGAGCTCGAAGCATTGTTAGAGACCCCACACACCCTCTTTACAGTCTGTTTCTGTTGCTCCCCTCTGTGAGGAGGTTTTGAAGTATTTCTAGCAGGACTACCAGATTCTGTAACAGCTTTGTTCCCTATGCCATTCATCTGTTAAACTCGCAAGATTCGTTTTGCTCACAATGTACATCTATACATTGAAACCAGACTGTGTTGTTTCTCTGTCTAATATAATATATGTGGGTATATGCATAATTTTGTATTTATTTATTTATTTTGTCATGTTTATGTAGTGTATATTGGAGATGTATGCAACAAAATTTCATTTTAATGTATGTCGATTAGTGTACATTCAAAGTGACAATAAAGTTATTCTAAGTCTAAATCTAAGTCTAAGAAAGTGATTGGCTGAAAGTCACTCAGCCAGCTTCTATGCATATTGTAGTTGTCAGGTATTGTATTTATTATATTCTTCCTCTAATACAGAACACTTCTCAGACTGCTTTCTTTCCCTTGGGAGCTTAAATGGAGCTTAAATGGGAATGTCAATCCTGGATCTCTTGCAGCTTTGCAATGATGCAAGGCAAATTTCCCACTTGACTCCTCCTCACTCTCTGACTGAGCATTTCCCAACAATTCCTCCCATTCTAATGGACAACTATTTGTCTGAAATAGTGTGTGGTCTTCTGCTTGAACAAGGGGTTGGACTAGAAGACCTCCAAACTCTGATGTTTTGTACTGTTCTAACATCAGTTCATATAATTGTTAATTGATGACTTATTTATTTTGTATTCTGAACAACACAAAGCTCAAGAATAAAATGACATGCAGCAGATGCCCACAAGATACTGCTGAACTTTATCTCCTAAGATCTCTTACCATGGTAATTATGTTGCTGGTAGTTGTTCTGAAGGTTAACCAATTTTACTTAGAATAAAAGCTGTTTGACAGAGAAAACATACACTCAAAAAGGCTGGTATTCTCTGGTGGTGTTCAAACTGGACATCTATGCTTCTTTTGGATTCCTATACTGAACTGAGGATAGGTCTTGATGGCCAGTTCCAAAAGAGTGTACAAACTTCAATTCCTATACATGGCAATGCAACCGCTGAAAGCTCAACGTAAGAAGATGGCATGCAGTCAATCCTAGGCTGTCATATTAGAACATAGAATAATAGAGTTGGAAGGGACCTTGGAGGTCTTCTAATCCAACCCCATTCCAGGCAAATGGTTGTCCAGTCTCCTTTTGAAAGCCTCCAGTGATGGAGCACTCACAACTTCTGAAGGCAAGCTATTCCATTGGTTGATTGCTCTCACCGTTAGGAAATTTCTCCTTGGTTTGTATTGCTTGTATTGTTTGTTTTAAAGGAACAGATTGGATTTGATGATGAAAGCCTCTACTTAGGGTGGAGGGAGGGAAAGCTGTTAGCAGTCATACTAAAAAAGATGATCCTGTATCTCAGCACATACTGCAGCAGTTTTAGATGCCCATATTACCTATCTCCACTCATAAAACCAGCAGACTGCAGAAGGAAAGAGTGTTTGCAAGCAAACTGCAAGCACCAGGGCTATTCACAGCTGCTTCTGTTAAATCAAGAGCTGTTATTACTATTTCAGTTTCTTTGATCTATGGCCATGGACAGTTATGAATCATGACTCTTGGTGGATGACATCTTCATTTCTTGTGCCAAATGCTTGATATATATTTAAGTATGCCCCCAAAAGAAGCTGTTTTAAACATTTGTGCACCAAAGCAGACAGACAATGGGCCTCTGGCTGCTTATTGCATCCAAAGGCAAGAGGAAGCTAAGGCTGATGCTAACTTGGCCAAAATACAAATCTCAAACAGTCATTGAAGGTAATTTTGTGAGAATCAACCCTGAATATTTATTTCTTCAGGCTGGTGGTTCAGGATACAATGAAGCCATGATTGGATTCAGGTTTGCATAGTTTCTGAAGTACTCAAGAATTCTTCCTTCCCTACCCAATATTCTTTCTTCTGCACTCAAGTATTATGGTTTGCAAACTGTATGGAGAAGTTTGAGAGATCATTTTTATTCAACCTGAGTTACAATCTGTCAGGGTAATGATGATTTAATAGCTGACCAGCTGACCATGTTGTAATACTGTAACGATGATGCAATGGTAGCCATGAGTCAGAAGGGTTATTTGACTGCTACCGCTTTAAGAGGCTGTAATATAAGAGGCCCTGCGAGGGCGTATCTTTCTTTCCATGTGTGCTTCCATACTATATTTAATGATTGATTGCCTGACTTTGCCTAGTACATGTATATATATATATATTCCTTGTGGATAAATCACTATTTGAAAGACAAACCTCTGCTTACTGTATTTTGCTCCTGGGTTGTCTCAAAATAGTCACACTGTATGCACTCTCACACTTATTTGATTATAATATATTGTCCCTAAACCTAAATTTCCACAGTCAGGAGCATGTTTACCTGTAACTGATCACTAATCCATTCAACCATTTACTTTGTCAAATCAGCCAGGTTCAGCTAGGTCATGCCATCCAAACACTAGCAATGACCAGTGTGGTTTTCTTTTTCAAGCTCAACCATTGTCAGCTAGTTTCTGCCATCTGGTTAGTCATAACACTTTGCAAAAGAGCTATAGCCTTGGTAGGAGTTTGGAGTCACTGGAAGAATCTCAGAAACTGTGTTTCTTCTTTTCCTGGTCATGAGCTCACATTCCATCAAGATTTGACAGATAGGAATCATTTTTGGCATGGGACTCATGTTGCCTTATAGCTAAGCATCTAGGGCTTGCAGGCTTTAGCTAGAAGCACAATGAGCAGCACATAATTTGCCTGGAGCCAGTGAATGGAATTGATCATATGTACTTATAGGAAGTCAGGAAGATGATTTTGATGGAAATATACAGATCTGTTGCCTAGTCAAAAAAGGGTTCAAATGTTTTTACAATGAGATAATGTTTCAAAACAGTTTAGTCAGGTCAGACACCTCTCTAATTGAACGAGGTGGAGTAGCTAAAGAACAAGTAGACATAGAAGATTTTGTTATTACAGCCAATCTCCATAAAATTAATTTTAGTCTTCCCATGGAATAGATTTCCAGTCTGGTATTGATCAAAAAGGGATTCGGTGGCTCAGCAGCTAAGATGCTAAGCTTGTTGATCAGAAAGATCAGCAGTTCAGCAGATCAAATATCCAGCGCCATGTAACGAAGTGAGCTCCTGTTACTTGTCTCAGCTTCTGCCAACCTAGCAGTTCGAAAGCACGTAAAAAATGCAAGTAGAAAAATAAGAATCACCTTTGGTGGGAAGATAACAGTGTTCAATGCGCCTTCAGCATTTAGTCATGCCAGCCACATGACCACAGAGAAGTCTTCGGACAGCACTGGTTCTTCAGCTTTGAAATGGTGATGAGCACCGCCGTCTAAAGTCAGGAATGACTAGCACATATGTGCAATGGGAACCTTTACCTTAATGTTTCAAAACAGTTTAGATAGACACTCCCTAATTCAATTGAACAATAAGGAGGTGGAGGAGCTACAGAACAAGTAGACAATAGAAGATTCTGTTATTAGAGCCAATCGCCATAACATTAATTTTAGTCTTCCCATGGAATAGATTTCCTGTCTGGCATTGATCATAAACTTTCCAAGGATAAGAGAAGGAGTTTCTGCAAAGTTCAAAGTACATGATAATTTTCAGGCCATAAAAACAGCTCTGAAAATCTGAAATCTAGTGCCTTTGTGGCTTTGTCAAACAAGGATGGCACCATTACTTACAGATTTTCAGTGAAAAACAAAGGGAATGCTGAAAAAATATAGAGGAAAAAACTTAATAAGAAAAAAAAAACCTCAAAGAACACACACAAACAAACAAATCCTGTTTCCCTGGGATCCCCAAGCCTGTTGAAAGAACTAGGATTTGATGGCTTTCATAAATTCCAATAGGGTTAGGGATAATTATAATGGCATTGGTGATGATGATGATGATGATGATGATGATGATGATGATGATGATAAGACAATAGCTGTGTGTCCCTGTTCTTAATTAAAATTATATATCGATTTCTGAAACCGAACTACACCAATATTATAACTATGCAAATTGTATTTTTGCAGATTTTCTTCCTAGAAAGCATGTACCATTCGTATTTCTTACCTAAAAGAACTGTTATTACTTAAATATTATTGGCCAGGACACCTAGTAATATGCTGAAGGAAAAATCTGATCAGGATGTAGATCTTCATTGACTGGAATGAAATAAACTGAAGGAGCAATGTAGCATGAATCCACTATATAGACCTGATTTCTTTTTCTACATGAGCAGTTTATTATGTAAAGGAATGGATGAGAAATTGTGTCAAGGATCATGAATTATGAGAATTATGAATTGTGAGGGGGGGGGAAACCATTGTTAGAAAGTGGGGGGGGGATCCCAGTTGTGAGCAATCTGATGAGTAGCATTTTAATCAGTGCCAGGGCCATCAAGGGTTGACATGGCTGTTCTCTCCTTATTAGCTTTGCAGATTCAGCTCTAACCTCTTACAGGCAACTGTTAACAAAGAAAAAGAAGCAGAACTGCAAACAGGAGGTTAGATTAGACATTTTACATTGTGCAATGATCTACTTTGACCAATAGCAGCTGCCTTCAATCTCAGACAGTGACTATCCCTTATCCACAGTTTATCCCTGAATAAACTGGAGGGGCCAGGACTGATTCTACTATTAACCAGTTCAAGGTAACTATCTTTACCAACAGATGCTTAAAGCTGGGTTATGTACAACAACAGACCCTTCCTATTTTTCCAGAGTCTTGGTTGTTTTCTTGCAGACATTTCATCACCCAGCTAGGTAACATTATCAGTGCTAGAAGTGGGGTTTGATCTCTGCTTATATACAAGGTTTGCCCTCTTGGTGGTGGGGGTGTTCTTGATGGTGCCAGGGTTCCAAGTAATAGGCCCATAGCAAACAAGACTCTGAGGCAAGTAGCTTCCTCAAATAATAGTTTTATCATATTGGCATAGACTGGTGAAAACCGACTCTGAATATTCCTGTGGTTTTCACCTAATTAAAAGGAAATATTTTCCTCTTTCCCAAACATGGTCCAATCAAGGTCCCCTCTGATTGCCTGGCAACATCGCTCCTCCTCTCTCTCTCTCACTGCCCACCCTTGGTTCCCAGGAGAAAGTATTTTGTTTTGGCTACCAACCCCAACTATCTCTATTCCCCCTCCCTATCCCTCAACTCCACTATGGCAACACTGAAGAATCAAAATGGCCTCAATCAGGTCAGTATCAGGGTTGACAGGCTGTCCCCCTTAATTGAAGAGGACTTCCTGCAAATAAAAGGTGGTTCCTTGATGAAGCTGTTGTTCTAATTGTGTGTCTGAATTGGTAGTTCCTTGATTGGGGCATTGTTTATGGCTTGATTACTGATGTAGCATTAATCTTGGGGTTAATCTCTGCTTCTCTGGGTGTTGATTTCTAGCAAGGTTTTGTCTTTTTGTTTCCTTAGCTTCTAAGCTAGACAGTTGTACTCCCTGTACTTTTAGGTTAGATAGCTGCGCTCAGATATTTCATTGCCTCTGTTGTCTGATTCAAGTGTGTCTTCTTGATGCCAGCGATGGTGCCATTTCATCCCTCATCTCAGAAAGCACAAGTCTTGGCTTGGGACTTTCTATCTCTCTGGAATCAGCAACATCAGTATTCAAGCTGTATGCCGTCTTCAGCTTTTAGTTTCAGAAGCCCTCTACAAAAGGTCAGCCGTGGTAAGAGCACCTTCCTATTTCCTGCAGCCTGTTGCTGGGAGAAGAGGAGAAAAAGGATGCCAGAAAAAGAAAGTGAAAGACAGAGGGGAAAAAAACACCAACTTGATTGGAAGAATGGGAGAACATCAAAGGAAGAAAAAACTTATCCTCCCTGCTTCCTCCTCTCCAAACCATAAGATTACAACAGAAAATACTGCATGATAGGAAAGTGGGGGGAAGGGAGCCTATTCCCTTTCTACACATAACACAAAACCCTATGTTCTACCCCTGACCTTCCTTAAGGTCAAAAACAAACATTGTGCAAAGCTGCAGCAGACAAGCATGTTAAAAGCAGGGATGATACATTGGAAAAAGGAACTTTCATTGGGTGCATCTTACTTGAGACGTCCTTAAACTATGGGCCCTGCAATGAATAGGAGCGGCTGCATAGAATTACACACCTCTTTCCAAAACAGTTATTCTGATTTGTTTGGTGAAAAGAAGAACTATGGGAGACATGATAGCAGTGTTTCAATATCTCAAATGCCACAAAGAAGAGGGAGTCAAACTATTCTCCAAGGCACCTGAGGGTAGAACAAGAAGCAATGGGTGGAAACTAATCAAGGAGAGAAGCAACTTAGAACTGAGGAGAAATTTCCTGACAGAACAATTAATCAGTGGAACAGCTTGCCTCCAGAAGTTTTGAGTGCCCCAACACTGAAAGTCTTTAAGAAGATGTTGGATAACCATCTGTCTAAAGTGGTGTAGGGTTTCCTGCCTAAGCAGGGGGTTGGACTAGAAAACCTCCAAGGTACCTTCCAACTCTGCTATTCTATTCTATTCTATTCTATTCTATTCTATTCTATTCTATTCTATTCTATTCTATTCTATTCTATTCTATTCTTCATGTTTGGTGAGTTTTTAGTCAGATGCCCTTTCTTAGAGAAGGTAAGACAAGCTCCCATCATCATGTAGAACATCCCGATTTTTCCCAAGCGTGGAGGAATTCACATGTACTGTGAATAAGACATGGTTTTTTTTTCAGTGAGAAAGACTGAAATTAACAGTCAACAAACCCAAGACAAAGGCCATTCACGCTAAATCCATTTATTTGTACTTGTTTTGATTGTCATGATCTATTCTACATTGTTTTTCCTGAAAATAAGACAGAGTGTTATTTTCTTTTGACCCCCGAAATAAGCGCTTGGCCTTATATTCGGGGAGGTCTTATTATTTTTGAGATGCAGGAGGTGGTGAGCGTGGTCACCTCATGGCTGCTGCTGTGTTGCAATATTTTGGGGGAGGGCTTATTTTCAGGGGAGAACTGATTGGACATTGTCCGGGGAGGTCTTATTATTGGGGAAATAGGGTACCACCTGCAACCTGTCATTCTCTAGTTATGAGGTTCTCTATTATCAGAATTTCCAGTTACTCACTTTCTATTCTGGCTCAAAAAGACACCAGGGGCATCCTTATGATGCCTGAAACATATATGGGCTATTATTAATCCAGCGTAGCATTTGTTTTAAGAAAAAGGAAAGCTAGAGGGTGCTTTTGCTAATAATATATAACTATCTCTGAAGCCCTCTATTCTTTGGACCATAATACAGATTAATTCATCATTAGACTTCATGAAATAAATTAAATTAGATTCTAGCTGTGGTATGTATTACTATAAGCTGAGGGGGAAGGGAGGGGAAAAAGCCAGCTTGAAAGCTGGATCACAGATCTGTTCATCAGCTAAATAACTGAGCTAAATGCAAACTTCGATTGGACATAAAGCCATAAAAAAACAATACGGGGAAGAATGATGGCGGTACTGCTGAGCCACTAATGTCCCCATAAAACTACTAATGTATAATACGTTTCATGTTTTGGGTTTGATAAAGGAAGGAGAAAGTGGAAAAGAGGTCGAGGAAACTAAGGTCAATATGCAATTTAGATTACGGAGCTCAGAAAAGTAATAAATGATCAGGGTAAAGTTTCAGAGGGAAACAATATAGGGTTGTTAAGATGAGTTCCACACTGTTCCTTGGCAAGCTCTAAAATAGAAGTTGTGTTTGCACAGCATCTGAATTATGTTTTGTCATAGGAGAGGGATATACCACACACTTAATTATGAATACTCAGGGATCACACAACACAGGAGCTGTATTCCTACTGCCCACTTGTCCATAATTACTTAAACTTGGTTTATACATCCCATTTTGTTGGATTCATAGGATGCACTAAACAATAAACTCATCCCATAGGCTGGAATCACCCAGCAATTAGTCTGCAATGTGATAAGCCAGACTGAGCCGCATTTTAGCCAACTGAATCTTTGTTTACAGTAGATTCTTATGAAAAATACAATATAATACAATAGCAGAGTTGGAAGGGACCTTGGAGGTCTTCTAGTCCAACCCCCTGCCTAGGCAGGAAACCTTATACTGTTTCAGACAAATGGCTATCCAACATCTTCTTAAAGACTTCCAGTGTTGGGGCATTCACAACTTCTGGAGGCAAGCTGTTCCACTGATTAATTGTTCTAACTGTCAGAATATTTCTCCTCAGTTCTAAGTTGCTTCTCTCCTTGATTAGTTTCCACCCATTGCTTCTTGTTCTACCCTCAGGTGTCTTGGAGAATAGATTGACTCCCTCTTCTTTGTGGCAACCCCTGAGATATTGAAACACTGCTATCATGTCTCCCCTAGTCCTTCTTTTCATTAAACTAGACATACACAGTTCCTGCAACCATTTTTCATGTTTTAGTCTCCAATCCCCTAATTATCTTTGTTGCTCTTCTTTGCACTCTTTCTAGAGTCTCCACATCTTTTCTACATCGTGGCGACCAAAACTGAATGCAGTATTCCAAGTGTGGCCTTACCAAGGCATTATAAAGTGGTATTAACAGTTCACGTGATCTTGATTCTATCCCTCTGTTTATGTAGCCTAGAACTGTGTTGGCTTTTTTGGCAGCTGCTGCGCATTGCTGGCTCATATTTAAATGATTGTCTACTAGGACTCCAAGATCCGTCTCACAGTTACTACTATTGAGCAAGGTACCACCTATACTGTATCTGTGCATTTCATTTTTCTTGCCTATATGTAGAACCTTACTCTTTTCACCATTGAATTTCATTTTATTAGATAGTTCACATTTGTCAGGATCCTTCTGTATCTTAAGCTTAGTGTCATCTGCAAATTTGATGAGTTCCCATTTATTCCCTCATACAAATCATTGATGAAGATGTTGAAGAGTACTGGGCCTAAAACAGAGCCTTGGGGTACTCCACTGCATACTTCCCTCCATGTAGATGCAGTTCCATTGAGGATTATACATTGAGTGTGGTTGGTCAGCCAGTTATGAATCCATCTGGTGGTGATGCTGTCTAACCCACATTCTTCTACTTTATCTAGTGGTAGGTTATGGTCCACCTTATCAAATGCCTTACTGAAGTCCAAGTAAACTATATTGACGGCATTCCTCTGGTCCACTAATTTTGTGACTTTGTCAAAGAATGCAATAAGATTTGTCTGGCATGATCTGTTTTTGACAAACCCATGTTGGCTTTTGGCTATTACTTTGTTTACTTCTAGGTGTTTGCTAATTTGTTGCTTGATTATCTTTTCCAGAATCTTTCCTGGTATTGAGGTCAGGCTGATAGATCTGTAGTTTCCTGGATCTATTTTTTCCCCTTTTTTGAAGATGGGAACCACATCAGCTCTTTTCCAGTCTTCTGGCAGCTCCCCGGTGCTCCAGGAAGTCTGAAAGATATAGTTCAGTGGTTCTGAGATCTAGCCTGCAAGTTCCTTCAGAACCCTGGGGTGTAATCCAACTGGTCCTGGTGATTTGAACTAGTCTAGGGTAGACAGGTGCTCACTAACCATTTTCTTCCATATTTCAATTTGTTTTCCTAATCTGATTTTTGTGGTGCTGTTTTTAATAGGTTGGACTGTTTTATCCCTTTGTGTAAAGACAGATGCAAAAAAAATGAGTTAAATAGTTCTGCTTTCTCCTTGTTGCTTGTCACATTCATGCCACTTTCTCCTAGCAATGGACCAATTGTTTCCTTAACTTTTCTCTTGTTTTTAACATGTTGGAAGAAGCTTTTTTTGTTATTTTTTACTTTTGTGGCAAGCCTTTCATCATTGTAAGACTTAGCTTTTCTCACTTCATCTTTACAGGTTCGGGCTATTTGCTGATATTCTGCCTTAGTTATGTCCCCCTCCTTCCACTTTTTATACTTTTTTTTGTCTTTCAATTTGTCAGAGAGTCCTTTATGGAGCCATGCTGATTTCTTTTGGAAGCTGTTATTTTTCTTCTTCATTGGTATTGTGCTAGACTGGGCTTTTGTAATCTTATTTTTCAAAATTTCCCAAGCTTCTTGAGTTGTTTTCCCCTTGAGGATTCTCATCCATGGAATTCTTCCCAAGCTCTCTCTAAGTTTATTGAAATTAGCTCTCTTAAAGTCCAAGACTCTAGTTTGACTTTGTTCTACTATTTGTGTTTGCATAATGTTGAATTCCAATATTGCATGGTCACTTGTCCCCAAGTCCAGCCCTAAACCTTCATTAGAGCTTCTCCTATTGAAGAATTTCAACTCCATGAACTAAATAATGTATCTCTATTATCCTGAGACAAAGAGAAGGAATCTTCTGCTTTTAGGAGCAAAATATGATGTTTTACATTAGGAGCCAGCCAGATTTCCAGGAAATAAATGATGGGGGAAATCGCTGAGTAAGAATTCAGTAATAAAAGATTTGATGATCAAGAACTGATCCTTTAGGATCAGTTATCAGGGCAAAAACCAGAAAAGAAAACCTTATATTGAGCTAGAGAATAGGAACTGTGGAGTGGTGAACCAAAGTCCTATTCTTTTAATTGAAGATAATAACTGTAAGACTTATTAGATCTGCTTTCAATATGAAAAAGATAACAAAACTTGAAAATAAAGAAGCAAAAGAGAAAGAGAAAGAGGGAAGATCACATGGGATATGCTGAACAGTTGGGATTGATATGAAGGGGGAGAGAATTATTTTCAATATTTTAGTTCAAGATAATTTTGTCTACATTGTTTCCTGTGATGGTGAGATAAAGAAAGATAATAACTGCTGGCATTGAACATGAGCAGATGTTGGACAGGATAGCAATAGCAATAGCACTTAGACTTATATACCGCTTCACAGTGCTTTACATCCCTTTCTAAGTGGTTTACAGAATCAGCATATTGCCCCCAACAATCTGGGTCTTCATTTTACCAACCTCAGAAGGAAAAGTCAGGTCTAGTTATGTGATGTTCCAATTTATTAGCACAATGACTTAATAACTGTAATTCTGTTTCAAATATGGTAGTAGATCAAAGATTAACTAATTAACTACCTAAAAAAAATCAATGTTGTTAAAGTTAGCAATTGGTCTACTTTTCTGTGTAAATCTTATTCACTAGCAAGAGCAAAATTTTCTGGAAAACAAATAACAACAAACTGTTTTTTTTAAAAAAATCCCAGGCTCTACAAGTCCACAAATAAATAAATACAACTAAATTCATAAATCAAAGACGTAGAAAGTTGGGTGCATAATCTGCGCTGAATCCATCCAGAAAACCTTAATACTTCAAGAATACTGAATGTACTTCAGCCTTAATTATGACTCCTGTTCAAGTCTTTCTTTGAGTCTTAAAACTAAACAAACCTGTGAAATACATATTTTAGTCCAATCAATCACCAGTAGGGCCCATCCATTGGAAAAAATATAAGTTTACAGAATGGGTTGATTATTTCAACTTGGGCAAAACCTCATTGTATTTCTTAACCCACATTTGGAAGGCTACAAATGGAAGCTAAATTCCAGACTCAGTCGGTGATAAGTGAGCCAGGCAACCTGTTTGCCAGAAGCAAAAATGACCGCAGTTCACAATGAACTGCTCAACAAGCCACGGCTGGTGACAGCATCTGAGCCAGACTCCCTGCATTTAGGAAGTGCACCACTGCCTGGCATTCCTAATGCATCCCTGACAATCATTTGCCTTTGTCTTGGTAGGAAATCGAGAAATCTATTTCCATTTTGGGAGCATTATGTTTGCCTGTTTCATGCAGTGCTTCTGATTGACTAAAAAGCCTCTCTGCTAACAAGGTTCAACCAACAGCACCTGAGGCTGCCTCCCCAAATTGCTAGCGTTTTGTTCCTGAGCTTGAGTGAGGTGTTTCAGGCAAATGAAAAAGGAGCTCCTGAAATAGCAAATCTGCTGTATTATCCATAGATACCCAAAACAACCACCTTACATTTATAAGAAATGATTGAATTTTTCCCCCTTCTTTCTTTGGGTGGGTGGATTGTAAGTTAAAAAAAATAGAGGTAGGTCTTAAGTTGACATGTATATCAAAGATGATATTCAGCAGTTTCTGACCAGTTCTGGAGAACCCGTAGCAGAAATTTTGAGTAGTTCGGAGAACTAGTAAATACTACCTCTGACTGGCCCCGCCCCCATCTATCCTCTGCCTCCCGAGTCCCAACTGATTGGGAGGAAATGGGGATTTTTCACTAACCTTCCCCTAGAATGGGGGGGGGGGGAATGAGATTTTACAGTATCCTTCCCCTGCCACGCCCACCAAGCCATGTCACACCCACCAACCATGCTCACAGAACCGGTAGTAAAACAAATTAAATCCCACCACTGATGTATATAGATGTGCACAAGCAAAGAGTAGGTTGGGAGAATCTTGCATTATTCCAGTTTTCAGTTTCTCAGTGATTGGAGTTAGCACTATAAAGCACTGGATATAAAAGGAGCAGAAGATTAAATGGGTAAAATTCCATGATGTAATAATAAAAACAGTATTCCCCAATACCACATTTCATTTGTTAAAGGCTTAATATCAGGTGCATAAGAAGATGGCAATTAGCAATCAGAAAGAACACTGAATCATCAAGCTCAAGATGAATATCCACTGCTGATATGTCTTTCTTAGACTGTGCAACACTTCAAATTCAAAAGCACAGCCATCTTTTCTTTTGAATCTTTGGCCTGTCACACTTTCTATCATTCCCACAATTTCTATTATGGGAAAATGGGAGGGGAGAATTGTACTGAGTTAGATGCTATGTAGCCATAAGAAAGTTCTTTCTAGAAAGCCAAGGTCATCCTTTGTCTTGGCACCTCTGCACCTGACCGGAATTGGATAGGCGGAACTGCCAGCATGGCAGTGGGAAATTTGACCATGTGATGGATTTGTGGGTGTGGGGGCAAGATCTTGAATTTTCAGCTAAGTGGGGAAAACCAGGAAGCTTTCAGATTCAGGTTTTCTCAGATGTGCCAACATGGCTCTCTTTTTAAGAATTGGAACTTTGAGCAATATTTTGTCTTGGACTCTGATTTACTTTTGGATGCTATTTGGAACCCTGATACAAAGGTGCATTTGAAGAGCTTGGAAGTGCAACCATACTGTTTGCAACTCCTTCAGGCAGAGGTGACTTTTTCTGAATTTTGTGGCAGCTGTAGAAGGAGCCACATAACCCCTGGAAAAGACACAACTGGTTTAAAGAACTAAAGGAAAAGTATGGCATATACTGTAGACATGTCTTAACATGGCTCATTTTGCTTGTGATTCTGAAGTACTGTGCAGCCTCATTTATTATGATATTTGTAGCCATTTGTCATTCAAAATAATTGTCACGTCTTTGCAAACTATTTCAGTGGAAAGCAAGATTCTTCTAAAGTTTCTTTAACAAGATTTATTGAAAGGCGATTGGAGAAGATTACAGAAATTGCAGTAAGTAGGCTGCTTTCACTTTAAAATCCAGTTTACAGGTAGTCCTTGACTTACGACCACAGTTGAGACCAGAATTTCTGTTGTTAAGTAAGACAATTGTTAAGCTAGTCATACCTCATTTGATGACCTTTTGCCATGGTTGTTAAACAAATCACTGCAGTTAAGTGAATTGTGAGGTTAAGCAAATCTGGCTTCTATTGGCTTTTTAGAATTTGGTTGGGAAGGTCACAACCCTCAATAACAACAACAACAACACACACACTGCAATTATTACAAATACATACCGGCTGTCAATGCCTGAATTTTAATCATGTCACCATGGAGACACTGTGACAATCGTAAGTGGGAGATTGATTGTAAGTCATTTTTTTCATCGCATTGTAGATTTGAACGGACACTAAATGAATGGTTGTAAATCAAGTACTACCTATACTACAGATAGTCCTTGAGTTACAACCACAATTGAGCCCAAATTTATGTTCCTAAGTGAAACATTTAAGTGAGCTTGTCCCTTTTTACAACTTTTCTTGTCACAGTTGTTAAGGAAATCATTGCATTTGTTAAGTTAGTAACATGGTTGTTAATTTTGAATGTGGATTCCCCACTCACTTTGTTTGTCAGAAGGTTGCAAAAGCTGATCACATGACCTCGGAACACTGCAACCATCATAACTATGAGATATTTACCAAGTGTAGGAACTTAAAACCCACCCCTCTCCTAGAAAATGAAATATTTTAGGAAATATTTTAGGAAAGGCAGAATATTTCCCCTAAAAAGAGAAGTAGAAACTCAGAGAGCCAGAAACTCTGCCCCCCCCCCCACTACCTTTGTCAATGGGCCATTAAGGCCTGGGCCAATCTATTCTACATAAAAAAGATCTACCCCATCTCATTGCCCTTCATTGCACCAGCCACCAAGTTTCAACCAAACTTAGCACATTAACCTACAAAGCTAGCTATGATCTCTGACAGCAACCAATCAGAATACATTTCTTACTAACCCCTTCTTACATCAGAACAACCACTGATCTCCGCGCCTTCCGTAAGTTGCTCAAGACCCACCTGTTTAGTTTAGCGGGCCTGGCCTAATCCCGATCTAGTCCCTCAATTCTGTACTTTTAAATTTTTGGGGTTGTTTTAAGCTAATTTTTAACCTTTATTACCCTGTACAGCCTTATTGTTTAATTGGTTTTTAAGTGTATCTATTTTATATTAGGTTTTAATGTGGTGTCTGTACACCGCCCCGAGTCCCTTCGGGGAGAGGGGGCAGTCTATAAATTTAATAAAATAAATAAATAAATAAAATACTAGGAACAGGAAACAGAGAGGCGGGGGCCCAGAGAGGGCATAACAGCAGGGACTCTCAGCATCTCTGCCCTTTTCTGCTCAGGAAAACAGGCCATGTGATTCTGGTCAGGAACTCAAGCCATGTGATTCTGTCCACCATTAAACTATCTTTCAAGCAGCCTCCATGTTTCAGTGTCTTTTTCCCTACTTGGAACTGAACCCAGAAGGACATTTCTTCCAACACAAGCACCTGACTTTTAATTACATGACCATGGGGATGGTGCAACCATCATAAGTGTGAAAAATGATCATAAGTTACTTTTTCCACTGTTGTAACTTTGAATGGCCACTAAATGAATGGTTGTAAGTCAAGGACTACCTGTATATCTCCCACCAAGATTGTTGAGGTAGAGACTTTTTCAGTCTTTTACTCACAGTCTTGGTGCACACTGATGAGGAGTCTGTTCTCTTTCCTAATAAGTGAAAATTGCCTAAGTGGGTCAGCATGTGAATCTCTCTTGGGTTCTGGACATACTGTCAGAGTAATCCCAAAACAGATTACCAGGAAGCAAATGAATAAAACTATACAACATTTTAAAAGTTAAAGCCATAATACATGGCAGTAATGACAAAATTGTATCAAGTGATATAACTAGATAAGTTCAGCTGAAATCCCAGGTAAACAGAGGAACAGACGGGAAAAAACTAACATCATTCAGCAGCATCCATAAAGACCTAGAATCGTTTTTTCCCCTCATTAAATAAAATATCAAAATGAAATATACACTTAACCTACGAAGAGAATCTAATGGGAGAAAATTGTTGGGTAAAATTTACTAAATGTGGAAAAGTTAACCACTCAATCCTTTGCTTGTGTTTCCTTCACAATATACTCATTGTCTTTGTATTTTTGGGAGTGTGGTTTTGTTAAGAAAGAGACAATTCTACTCCTCACACATATGTGCTAGTTCCCAACTCTAGGGGGCAGTGCTCATCTCCATTTCTAACCCCAAGAGCCAGCGCTGTCCAAAGATATCTCCGTGGTCATGTGGCTAGCATGACTAAACGCCGAAGGCACATGGAACACTGTTACCTTCCCACCAAAGGTGGTTCCTATTTTTTCTATTTGCATTTTTACATGCTTTTGAACTGCTAGGTTGCCAGAAGCTGGGACAAGCAACGGGAGCTCACTCCATTACGCGGCGCTAGGGATTCGAACCTCTGAACTGCCAACTTTCTGATCGACAAGCTCAGTGTCTTAGCCACTGAGCCACCATGTCCCTAGTACTGAGTTATAACTGACTATTTACATTCTTTGCATTCCTGCCCTAAGAAACTTTAGCACTTGGCAAAGGAAATATCTTTTCTGACGGAAGGCTTTATATATATAAAGGCAATCTGTTCCTGCTGTAAAAAAGTAAGAAAAGAAAGCAATAACAGAATAACCTTGGAGGTCTTCTAATCCAACTCCCTGCTCAAGCAAGAAACCCTAACCCTATACCATTTCAGACAAATGATTGTCCAATCTCTTCTTTAAAACCTCCAGTGTGGGAGCATTCACAACTTATGGAGGCAAGTCATTCCACTGATTAATTGTTCTAACTTGTATTATATAATTATTATAACTATTGTTATATGATATTGTTCTAATATATAAATATATGTATAGCAGTGGTGGGTTCCAGATACCATTGCAACTGGTACGCTGCAACGGGGCCGGGCGCCCACTACGTGCATATGTGCAGCATGCATACAGCACGCGCATGCGTACCCACTGCCCGCAATGCTCCGGCTCCTTTGCGGAGCGTCGTGCAGGTGCCATACGCTCCATGAGCATGCGCAAATGCCCTGATTGGCTCACATAGCAGTAAGGAGAGCGGGCGGGCGGGTGGGCCCTCTAGAGCATGATACCGGAATGGTACCTGGTGCTCCCAGCAGGCACCGGTACGCCCATACCAGGGTGTACCGGTCCATATCCCACCATTGATGCATAGGATATTTAGTTATTATATACAGAGCAAAAAAGAGTTTAAAAAACCAATAGTCAAAGAAAGCAAGGTACAATTAATACTGAAAGAACAGAAATGCAAAACAATTTTAATTAATTAAAATGTTGTTTCAGAAGAGGGCAAACAGGACCAAAACAAGAAACCTTTACCAGGGTGAACAGAATGAAAATTAAAAGTGCTGTAATGATTTCAGGTGAGGTAGAAGTGGCAGATGGACGTATCTGTGATATGTTGAGGGTAAAAAATGAAACAAAATCTTGCTAGAAAATCATAAATAAATGCTTTAAGGTAATTCTACAGATATTGATTTGGTAACTGGAGAAATGTTGACATATGAATCTATTCTTAATGGGGTAGATATACAACTTAAGGTTAACATGAAGACCGGAGCTGGGGCTGACAATTTGAATAATGCCACTATAATTCCCCATATACAAGGTGTATACTTTTGTAGGCAAATAATCTTACGGGCTGAAAATTGAATAATTTGCAGTGAATATTGGATAGATTGTACCATGCAATGAAGGAGATGGATATGATAGGGAGGAGGAGCTTCCTACGAATGGCGGTCGTCCTCTGAGCTCCAGGAACACCATGGAGCTCCCGACCGGGTAGGGACTGCTGCCGGCCCCCATACCATCGAAGGGGGTCGAGAGTTGGACAGCCCGACCACCCAGGCATGTTTCGGGCTGATATTAGCCCGACAGGGTGGTCGGTGAAGAGCGGAGAGGAAAGAGGCTCGGAGGGCTGTAAACAGCAAGGAGAGAGCAATGGCGATGGCGTGGTGCGATTGCGCAGACGGCGCTGGCGCCGAAAACGCCGAAAGGAAAAGCCGAAAAGCCAGAAGAGGAGTAAGGAAGAGGGGGTGAGAGGCTCCGGAGGCCCCAGAGACATCAAAGGGCTTAAGGGGGAGCAACGGGATGCAACAGGACACTGGAGTAATCAGCTGATAGGTGAGAAGGGCTGGGAAGCAGCCAGAGGCAGAGGCAGCCGGAGGATCAAAGGGAGATGGCTGCGGCGGCAGACGAAGGGAGGGAGCCGCAGCCAGAGACTCCTGGGTTATTTTATCATTCCTGGCTGCTCCCATATCCCTCCAGGGCCCTGCTGACTCTAATGGGAGCTAAGCAGCTGGGCCAAGAATGCCCCCCACCCATCCATCGGGGGGGGGGGGGCTGTATCCACCTGGAAAAAGCTGAGCTGAACTTTCATCTACCCTCCACTATTTTTGCTACCTTTGCCTTCCCCCTATCACCTGGGATATTTAACCATTTCTTGCCCTCCCCCCCTGCCTCCAAGTACCAAGTACCACCTGGACACTGGAATATCCCCTACCCTCCATTGAGACTCTTCTATTTATTAACTTTCTACCCTCCATTCCACCGAGACTCTATTAATTACTAACTTTGCATCATCTGCACCCCTACCCTACTGGGACTATTACAACATTTTAATTTATTCGAGGTCTGACCTGCTCCGCCTGCGGGAGGCCCCTCTTTCGCAGGTATGGCCCTTGGCTCTCTCAAGGGCCAGCCTTGATGACGGGTTTGTGAACCCCGAGAGGTGGAAGAAGAGGAAGCTGAGGGGCTTTTTAGCTAAATGTTTTATATTGTTTTTAGGGGGTTCTGGGAAGGGAGGGGGGGATAACCAGGCCAGGAGGGAAGCCAGTGCCAGACGAACAGGTGAGTCCAGGAGGGAAGTGAGCGGAGTGGGGGGGGGAGAGGGAACAAGTTATTCCAACAGAGGGTTATTTGATTACAACGGTCGTGGGGAGGGGGGGATGCGAGGACAAAAGAAGATTACAAGGTCGGTTGGGAGACCGTGGCTGTTGGCTACGCCCTGTCGTTTGTACCAACCCCCGCAACCTAGGTGGCCAGGAACTACAGAGCCCGGGCCTACGGCTGATGCTTTGCAATGCAAGGTCCGTAACCAACAAGGCCCCCCTCATTAATGAGCTGATCTCTGAGGGGGAGCTGGACCTTGCAGGGATAACGGAGACCTGGTTGGGCCACGAGGGTGGTTTACCCCTCGTGGAAATGTGCCCACCAGGTTTCCGCGCATTCCATCAGCCTCGGGCCCTGGGTAAGGGTGGTGGGGTGGCGGTAGTTATACGGGAAGGTCTAGAGCAGAGGGAGTTCACTGTTCCTCAGATATCCGGGTGTGAGTCCCTTGGTGTGAAATGGGGCCCAGGGAGGCAGTTGGGTTTGCTGATTGTATACTTGGCTCCTCGCTATACATCAGCGGCCCTGCCCGAGCTCCTCGAGCTGATCTCGGAGACAGCGGTTGAGATCCCCAGGCTTGTGGTTATGGGGGATTTCAACCTGCCGTCGACGGGAGCAGCGTCTGAGGTGGCTCGGGAGTTCATGGCTTCCATGACAGCCATGGGCCTGACCCAGTTAATTCAGGGCCCCACACACGAAGGTGGCCACACATTGGACCTTGTTTTTGTATCTGAGCAGTGGATGAGTGATCTGGGTATAGGGGACTTTGTTGTTACACCCCTGTCATGGTCAGATCACTCATGTCTCCGGCTGGACTTCCCTGGCGCTACCCCCCCACCGCGAGGAGGCGGGACCAGATGGTCCAAGCTGGTACCGCCCCAAGCACCTGATGGAGCCGGATAGGTTCCAGACGGAGCTTGGGCCATTACCTGTAGCCCTGACCCGCGCTCGGTCAGAGGACCTAGCGGCCGCCTGGAATAGGGCGGCGGCTGGGGCCTTGGACCGGGTTGTGCCTTTGCGACCTCTCCTGCGGCAGCGACCCACCCGGGCTCCTTGGTATACCGAGGAGCTGAGGGTGATGAAGCGCCATAGGAGACGTCTAGAGAGCAGGTGGAGGTCCTCACGCTCCGAATCTGATCGAACACAGGTAAGAGCCTACTTACGGACCTACCTTGTGGCATTAAGGGCAGCCAAACGTAGACATTGCGCTGCTCTTATTGCGTCCACGGATAACCGCCCTGCCGCCCTGTTTAGGGTGACCCGCTCCCTCTTGTTACAGAGGACGCAGGGGGCACCCTTGCAGGGCAGAGCAGAGGAGTTTGGGGAATATCTGCAGGATAAAGTCGCTCAGATCCGGAGCGGATGGGCCCCCCTCAGTGGACCGGACGGGCCGCCAACAGCGAGTCTTGTGAGACCATCCTGGGAGGAGTTTGATTCTGTTGCCCCTGAGGATTTGGATAGGTTGCGTGGACGGCTGCGACCCACCACATGTTTAATGGACCCGTGTCCCTCCTGGTTGGTACTGGCATCTTGGGAGGTGACCCGAGGCTGGCTTCTGGGCCTGGTGAATGCCTCATTGGATGAGGGATCCTTACCAACCGCCTTGAAGGAGGCGGTGGTGAGGCCCTTACTTAAGAGGCCTACACTCGACCCAATGGAGCTAGCTAACTATCGTCCAGTCTCCAACCTTCCGTTTCTAGCGAAGGTTGCTGAGAATGTGGTGGTGCAGCAGTTTCCACGACACCTTGACGAATCTGAGTATCTAGACTCACGCCAGTCCGGCTTCCGACCCGGACACAGCACAGAGACAGCCTTGGTCGCATTGGTTGATGATCTCTGGAGGGCCAGAGATAGAGGTTGTTCCTCTATCCTGGTCCTATTAGACCTCTCGGCGGCTTTTGATACCATCGACCATGGTAACCTATTGCGCCGGTTGGAGGGGATAGGAGTCGGAGGTACCGTTTTGCGGTGGTTCGGCTCCTACCTCTCCGACCGGAGGCAATGTGTGTTGACAGTGGGACAGAGGTTGACCCCGAGGCCACTCACTTGTGGAGTGCCACAGGGGTCGGTCCTCTCGCCTCTCCTGTTCAACACATATATGAAGCCGCTGGGTGAGATCATCCGTGGTTTTGGGGTTGAGTATCACCTCTACGCTGATGATACTCAGCTGTATATTTCAACCCCAAACCACCCCAACGAGGCTGTCGAAGTGATGTCCCGGTGCTTGGAAGCCGTCGGGGTCTGGATGGGGGACAACAGACTTAAACTCAACCCCTCCAAGACCGAGTGGCTGTGGCTACCGGCACCTCGGTTCAGCCAGCTGATCCCATCGCTGGCCATAGGGGGCGAACAATTGCCCCCTGTGGAACGGGCGTGCAATTTGGACGTCCTCCTTGATGCCCGGCTGTCAATGGATGACCATGTGGCAGCCGTGGCGAGGGGGGCGTTCCACCAGGTTCGCCTGGTGCGCCAATTGCGCCCCCTACTGGACCGGGATGCCCTACGCACGGTCACTCATGCGCTGGTGACGTCCTGCCTGGATTACTGCAACGCTCTCTACATGGGGCTGCCCTTGGGACGCGCCCGGAGACTGCAGTTAGTTCAGAACGCAGCCGCGCTGGCTGTGATGGGGAGTACGAGGTACTCCCACGTAACACCTCTCCTGCGCGAGCTGCACTGGCTACCTGTGGTTTTTCGGGTGCGTTTCAAGGTGCTGATTACCATCTTTAAAGTGCTCCATGGCACGGGACCTAGTTACTTGCGGGATCGCATCCTCCCACATACATCCCTGCGGCCAATTCACTCACACAGGGAGGGACTTCTCCTGGTGCCGTCCACTAGGCAATGCCAACGGGCGACACCAAGGAGTAGGGCCTTCTCTGTGATGGGCCCAACCCTCTGGAATGACCTCCCCCCTGACATTAGAACCACTTCTGACCTCCGCTCCTTCCGGCAAAAATTGAAGACTCACCTGTTCCGATTAGCAGGCCTGGCATAATTACAACTGTCCCTCCTGGCAAATGTATTATTATCTGGTTATCTTAGGTTTTTTTTAATTTGTTGTGTCTGTTTTAGGGATTTAAAATTTATATTTATATTAGCTTTGTACAGTTCTTTTAATTGCATTTTAACCTCCTCCAAACTGTACATATTTAATTTTTTACTGTATTTTGTGATATTCTCTATGGACTGTACACCGCCCCGAGTCCCTTCTGGGAGAGGGGGCGGTCTAGAAGCACCAAATATAAATAAAATGATCATTAATATGTAAGAAATCACTATAGTTGATGTAAAGTGCACTATGGCACAGACTTTGCCTCCTCTTATGTACCATACTTACAAGCAACATCATGACCCAATTACCAAAGGATGAAGGTTGTGTTCTGACATCACAAAGCATATTTTGTCACTTTGGCATTGCTATGTTTAGGAATAGATTTGACAGGAGAAATTGAATGAAGAATTTGAAGTTGTATAGAAGTGGTGGAAAACTAGGGCAAGCAATGTACTTTGGTGGCATGTGTACAAAAGATGAGGAAATAGCTAGAGAAATTTTAAAGTGCACAAAAATAGGTAAAAAGGTATGGGTAGCATGTGATCTATTGCAAAAGAAATAAAAAAGTTCTGCATAATGGAATATTTATGCCATTTTATTAATGGAAATGAAAATTGTGTATGTCAGGAGAAATATAAAAAGCAATTAAATACAGTGGGAATAAATTACTTAACAACTAAATGTGATAAAAACAAATAGTCAGGAATGAATGGATGCTGTATGAATGTGGATTAAATACAAATGTGACTGACTGGTATGAAGAAAGGATATTGGACATAGAGAATAAATGAGGACTAAATTGCAAAGCAAATGTATAAATAAAGAGTGAGTAGATCAAGAGAAAGCAGAAGATTATAGTCAAGGCTAAGTGGAATAGGTGCAATCCTCAAAGAACAAATGTTCGTTGTTTAAAAAACAAAGACAATGCAGGTTGCATCATATGTATAGGTAAAGGTAAAGGTTCCTCTCGCACATATGTGCTAGTCATTTCTTACACTAGGGGGAAGTGCCTATCTCCATTTCAAAGCCGAAGAGCCAGTGCTGTCTGAAAATGTCTCCATGGTCATGTGGCCGGCATGACTAAACGATGAAGGCGCACGGAACGCTGTTACCTTCCCACCTATTTTTCTATTTGTATTTTTACATGCTTTTGAACTGCTAGGTTGGCAGAAGCTTGAACAAGTAATGGGAGCTCATGCCATTATGCGGCACTAGGGATTCGAACCGCCGAACTGCCGACCTTTCTGATCAAGAAGCTCAGTGTCTTAGCCACCGAGCCACCGTGTCCCATATGAGCATATGTATGGAAGCATATAATTACTGAATTATATGCTTCCATACAGGCCTCTGGATAGTAAATCGAATTAGATTTCCTTTTCTCTTATTTGCTACCTCCAGGGTTAAAAGTGTGATGTTTAGGAGTATCTACGGAGATTCTCAGTCATCCAAGTCATAGTTGTCTCAAACTAAAAAGCAACTGGACTGTTTTTTCCTTGAGGAAGAAGAAAAAGACAAATGACTTTTCATTCAAGAAGCTTCATCAATTGTGATTGGATGGTGGGAGTGAATGGAAAGGTAGGTTCTGACAGGATGGGAGGGGGGAATGAAAGGTTCTGAGAGGATTGGGGAGGGGATAGAAAGACCAGATTGCAGTCATCTGGTCATTAGCATTCTCTCTGAGCAGAATGGGACAACTCACCACAGCCAACTTGCTATGGAACAACTCACCTTGGGACAATTTAACAATTCAATTTAATTATTTAAAGTAAACAAAGCATTACTCTACTTTTTTCTCATTCACATTTCATTCTGTTCCTCCCTTTGCATCCTTTCTTTAATGATTCTATTCCACCATTTTTCTTATGAGTGTAACTCTTGCCCCCCCAGCAAGTTGGCCATAGAAAGTTGGCTGCTGCGAGTTGGCCAAGATGGGTTAGCCCTGGTGAATAGTTATAGATTCCTCTCTGAGAGCTGTGGAGGCCACTTGGGGCAGAGGTGGTATGCAGCAGGTTCTGACCAGGTTCTGGAGAACCAGTAGTGGAAATTTTGAGTAGTTCGGAGAATCAGTAAATACCACATCTGACTGGCCCCGCCCCTATCTATTCTCTGCCTCCTGAGTCCCAGCTGATTGGGAGGCAATGGGAATTTTGCAGTAACCTTCCCCTGGAGTGGAGAGGGAATGGAGATTTTACAGTACCCTTCCTCTGCCACACCCACTAAGCTATTCCCACAGAACCAGTAGTAAAAAGAAATTGAATCCCACCTGACTTGGGGGTTAATCTGTGCTCCCCTCCAACCTATCAGAACCTATCCTTCCATCCAGCCACAACTGATGAAGCTTCTTGGATGAGAAGTGAAATGTTGACTACTTCCTCCTCAAGATAAAAACAGACCAATAGCCTTTTGAAAAAGCATCTTTGCAACAATGTTTAGGACTGTGGGAAAGTGCTATAATTCACTGAGACTCAGAGGGAAAGCTATTTGTCTCTTTGAATGTTTTGCATTGCCACATAGCCTCACTTGGCATTTGACAGTCATGCTTTGTCCCCAGGTGCTCCAATTCAGTTCAAGGAAGATCATATCCCCTCTGATGCTGAAGCAAAGTGCTGAAGTAATTCTTACTTACAATACAATACAATAGCAGAGTTGGAAGGGGCCTAGGAGTTTTTCTAGTCCAACCCCCTGCCTAGCAAGGAAATCCTATACCGTTTCAGACAAATGGCTATCCAACATCTTCTTAAAGACTTCCAGTGTTGAGGCATTCACAACTTCTGGGGGCAAGCTGTTCCACTGATTAATTGTTCTAACTGTCAGGAAATTTCTCCTCAGTTCTAAGTTGCTTCTCTCCTTGATTAGTTTCCACCTATTGCTTCTTGTTCTACCCTCAGGTGCCTTGGAGAATAGTTTGATTCCCTCTTCTTTGTGGCAACCCCTGAGATATTGGAACACTGCTATCATGTCTCCCCTAGTTCTTCTTTTCATTAAACTAGACATACCCAGTTCCAGCAACCGTTCTTCATATGTTTTAGTCTCCAGTCCCCTAATCATCTTTGTTGCTCTTCTTTGCACTCTTTCTAGAGTCTTCACATCTTTTCTACATCGTGGCGACCAAAACTGAATGCAGTATTCTAAGTGTGGCCTTACCAAGGCATTATAAAGTGGTATTAACACTTCATGTAATCTTGATTCTATCCCTCTGTTTATGTAGCCTAGAACTGTGTTGGTTTTTTTGGCAGCTGCTGCACACTGCCGGCTCATATTTAAAAGGACTCCCAAGATCCCTTTCACAGTTACTACTATTGAGCAAGGTACCACCTATACTGTACCTGTGTGTTTCGTTTTTCTTGCCTAAATGTGGAACCTTACTCTTTTCACTATTGAATTTCATTTTATAGATAGTGCCCAATGTTCAAGTTTGTCAAGATCCTTCTGTATCTTAAGCCTATGTTCTGGAGTGTTGGCTATTCCTGCCAGCTTGGTGTCATCTGCAAATTTGATGAGTTCCCATTTATTCCCTCATCCAAATCATTGATGAAGATGTTGAAGAGTACTGGACCTAAAACAGCGCCTTGGGGTACTCCACTGCATACTTCCCTCCATGTAGATGCAGTTCCATTGAGGACTACACATTGTGTGTAGTTGGTCAGCCAGTTACGAATCAATCTGGTGGTGATGCTGTCTAATCCACATTCTTCTACTTTATCTATTAGTAGGTTATGGTCTACCTTATCAAATGCCTTATGAAATCCAAGTAAACTGTATCGAAGGCATTCCTCTGGTCCACTAATTTTGTAACTTTGTCAAAGAATACAATAAGATTAGTCTGGCATGATCTGTTTTTGACAAACCCATGTTGGCTTTTGGCTATTACTTTGTTTACTTCTAAGTGTTCACTAATTCGTTGCTTGATTATCTTTTCCAGAATCTTTCCTGGTATTGAGGTCAGGCTGATAGGTCTGTAGTTTCCTGGATCTATTTTTTTCCCTTTTTTGAAGATGGGAACCACATCAGCTCTTTTCCAGTCCTCTGGCAGTTCCCCGGTGCTCCAGGATCTCTGAAAAATATTTCAGTGGTTTTGAGATCTCACCTGCCAGTTCCTTTAGACCCCTGAGGTGTAATCCGTCCAGTCCTCGTGATTTGAACTGGTCTAGGGTAGACAGGTGCTCACTTACCATTTTCTTCCCTATTTCAATTTGTGTTCCTAATCTGATTTTTGTGGTGCTGTTTTTGATAGGTTGGACTGTTTTATCCCTTTGTGTAAATAGAGATGCAGACTTGTTCTGGACTGGTTGAATTACTTCTAGATATGTCTTTCGCTAAGGCAGGATTTACATATTTATAAATGGGTTTGTTTGACTTTGTCTTAACAAATAATTTCACCCCAGCCTCTCTCCATTGATTGATTCATTCATTCATTCACCCATTCACTCATCCACTTATTCATCACTTTTATATAGCTGCCCGTCTTGCAAACATGGATGGCTTACAATGAAAAAAACAAACCATAAAAATAAATGTTAACAATCATTCTGTAAAAAAAAAAAAAAATTACTTTAAAACCTAGAAGGGTTCAGTATTCAGTGTTACAGACAA
Organism: Natrix helvetica; assembly: GCF_964273705.1. Taxonomy (NCBI): domain Eukaryota; kingdom Metazoa; phylum Chordata; class Lepidosauria; order Squamata; family Natricidae; genus Natrix; species Natrix helvetica. The sequence continues at coordinate 330,776,350 of NC_138548.1, read as the reverse complement.
TGTAACCATCTTGCCAATTCTCCATTTCTCTGAAATCCACAAGCCTGTTCTGAGGGAGTTCCAGAAAGTTGCCAAGGATGGGACCAGCCTCAATTATGGTTAGTTAAATAAATCATAATTAAAATGTTTAGATGAGAATTATGTCTCACTCCATTAAATATACTTTTGCATATGAATCACGAGCCCTTGTTATGCATTTCTCCCAAGCCAAAACAATGCATTTCGGATGACATTCTTTTCATAGAATAATGAAATTCTCAGCAAGAAGATATAACCAACTAGTTAGCCACAGCTAGCTCTTTTGCACCTGTGTGTAAAGAGTGCAAGATTTCTGAAACAGAAAACAAGTAATTTCTTTAAAAAAAAGGGGGAGGGGAAGCAGCAGTCGTAGTTCACTGCACCTTAAAAAAAGTAGATTGTGAAATAATTGCATTGATTTTAAGAAAACATTTACATTTGCAATGCACTCATTGCTTTGAAGGATTGATTTCAGTTAGGCCAGAGAACAGAAGAAATAGATTTGTGGTATTGAATTCACATTGGCATGATTAGGAAACATGGTAGTTATGAAAAGAACACACATTTCCTTTAAAAAAAAAATTTTCTCACCAAAAATTTATTGCTTTAATATAAAGAGTAAGTGGGAAGAGACAATATTATTAAACATAATTGGAGAGAGAATTTAAGTAGCTGGATAGCACACATTTTTCTGATATAATTTTATACCCGCACTATGGATTTTTACCTTACTTTACTATGAAAATGACAATAGTTGGAAGTTAAGGCTGTGCAGCCCTTTAGAGGGATGCTTCAAATCAACAAAGATTTGACTGGCCTACCCCATCGCAACTGATTTGAAAACTAAACAGAGACCCAGTTCAATATATCATGTCACATCAGGTGGCTGCAAAGCTTCATAGCACTGCAAAACATTGATTGTTCAGTCCTGGGGGGGGGGGGTTGGGTGGCTTTTAGAGTTGTTTCAGACATAATCCATGTTGCAACTTTTTTGTCATATGTAGAGAAGGCATGAGGGAAGATGAGAATGGGCTGAATGAGGCGATGGGTTCTCCAATTTTAGTAGCTAGCCATGAAACTATTCATCTCCAAAAACTCTGGAGTCCTTGGTGCTCTCTGAAGTTGGTTGTTTTCTTGCAGACTTTTCATTACCCAATGAGGTAACTGTCAGGCATGAGAAATCAGGAACCAGAGGTATTCAAATGAGCAAAAGTGTATTCCATGCTCTCTCTAAACAAGAACCTGGACTACTTACAGTCAAAGCAAATTGAGGGTGGATAAGAGTCAATGGAATTCAAGGAGAGCTGGATTTAAATCTGTTGTGGGTGTGAAGAGTCTCTAAACTAAAAGAAGAGGGAGTCAAACTATTCTCCAAGGCACCTGAGGGTAGAACAAGAAGCAATGGGTGGAAACTAATCAAGGAGAGAAGCAACTTAGAACTGAGGAGAAATTTCCTGACAGTTAGAACAATTAATCAGTGGAACAGCTTGCCTCCAGAAGTTGTGACTGCCCCAACACTGGAAGTCTTTAAGAAGATGTTGGATAGCCATTTGTCTGAAACGGTATAGGATTTCCTGCCTTGGCAGGGGGTTGGACTAGAAGACCTCCAAGGTCCCTTCCAACTCTACTATTGTATTGTATTGTATTGTATAAACTGATGACGTGCTTGACCCCTCCCTCAGTCTCAGACTCTGTTATTTCCTATAGTAACATCTTTAGTGCATTGGTAATGAAATGTCTGCAAGAAAACAAGCTCAGAGAGTACTAAGGATTTCACAGATCAGCCTGAGGTATAAATATTCTCTTCTATTGGTTCCAGAAACCTCTTGCTCTTAGACCTCTTTTGGAATGAAAATTTTTTGATGCTGAGACCTCCTAAATTTTCCACCCCTGTAAAGGCATTGTTTAAGAGATCCTTACAAAGAGATTGAGCTTGTGACCCTGTCCTGCTACCCTCCTGGCACCATTTAAATCCAGTGATCAGAGGCAGCAGAGCTATTCTCTTCTGTAAGGTATGTGTTACAGTATTAATTCATGCAAAAAATAATTTTAATTATTTAAAACATTAAAAATTATATTAAATTTAAAATTCATTAACCAAAATCACAAAATTAAGTCCATATAGAGGAATATTTCAGTGTTGTGCCAGGCATCCCAGAAAAAAACATTTGAGGAAAAAAAGCTTAGTTTTGAAATAGTTTTGGAAAGTTTTGCTTTTAAAGTAAAGTAAAGCACTTCCTGAAATGGTTCAACCTCGCTACAAATATTTTTGGGGTAAATGGTGAGTTGCTCTCCTATCCTTTCTCCATCTCTCTTTGTTTCAGACCTCCCCCATGACATCAGTACAACCACTGATCTCCGCTCCTTCCGTAAGATGCTCAAGACCCACCTGTTTAGTTTAGCGGGCCTGGCCTAATCCTGATCTAGTCCCTCAATTCTGTACTTTTAAATTTTTGGGGTTGTTTTAAGCTGATTTTTAACTTTTATTACCCTGTACAGCTCTACTGTTTAATTGGTTTTTAAGTGTATCTATTTTATACTAGGTTTTAATCTGGTGTCTGTACACCGCCCTGAGTCCCTTCGGGGAGAGGGGGCGGTCTATAAATTTAATAAAATAAATAAATAAAAATAAATAATCTGTCAATGCCTTTGCACAATTGCAGGGGAAAGTTTCAAGCATGTTGCAGTGAAAACATTGATGGTACCCAGCTAAAACTTGGCTTGGTTAAAATCTTCTTTAAAAAAATCTACTGTTCCTGTTATTTCATTTGGTTCTGCTAAAAAAAAAGAAAAGAAGCAGCAGCAGCTTTGACACTTTTCTATTATGTCTATAAATGAACCTTCTTCTCTTAAACAAATTTCTGAATCTGAAAGTGTCTCAAATCAAATCAGATAGCTCTCAATATCAAATTTCAAACTCAAATTGAATCGGGCTTCTTCAGGTCTCACATCTCCAGTTTGAACAGAATGCCACTGATTTGCACAGGTCTGTTCCACTTTAAGGGCTTAATACAATGGCTTCAAAAACAGAAGTGTGAAAAACGCAGATTCAAAATTCTCCATTCTTTTCTTTTCCATATTACCAAAGTTGGAAAATGTGAATCATATTTTTAAATCATCATTAATCAGAGGAGAATTTCAAAAGCTCTATTCAAAGTGCTGGAATTAAACTTTTAAACTGTAAAGCAGTTAAGGGTTACTAAGAGAAATGTATCTTTTGCTATCCAATTCCCCGGTATCTATCTGCACTCTCACAGTATCTTTGCTGTGGAATGGTATTTCTTATTTCAAATTACTTTCAGTTCTTTGGTTTAATGTAGTTTCTCAGTAGCACATTACTAAAATACTACAGGAGGAAAATGTGTGCTCCTGGAAAGGATCAAGTAGGGCAGGGGTGTCCAAACTTGGCAACTTTAAGACTTGTGGACTTCAACAGAGCTGGCTGGGGAATTCTGGGAGTTGAAGTCCACAAGTCTTAAAGTTGCCAAGTTTGGACACCCCTGAAGTAGGGTAACAGAACGAAGTAGTGTATTAGATAGAAGACTAAGAATTTGAACAATGCTGTGTACGAATAAATACAACACTTAAAATATAACTCAGCTACAGTATATCGTACACATCTGAAATTCATCAGCTTGGATAGCAGTGATCAGATTGATTGGTGCCATCAATATCCAGATGAGCAGTCATAGTTCATTTTGCTGTTACATGAAATGGAAGGATTATAAGTCATTATAACTGTAGCTACATTAAATCCATAAGACTGCAATATTGAGCAGCACATTGGCCCTGGCATTCATCTGTAAACCTATTTTAATGGCATATCATTATTTAGACAGTCTTGGTAATGCGGCTTCTTCACAAGCTTCAGAATGGTCCATCAGGAAGAATTCTTTTCATCCAATTTGTCTAGCTTTACAGGTAGCTGGTTCTGAAGCCTGTAATCAGTCATGTATCTGACTATTTCTGAGGTAAATCAGGCAAGTATGCTTCTTCTTCCTCCTATCTTGTTATCTATTATTTCTCATCTCTATTTTAACACAGAGGAGTTGACTTTCAAAAAAGGAGGTGCAAATGAGGTATTGTTTCTTCAGGATCAAGCGGGGAAGACATTCAGAACAGGATCTCAAGCTAAAAGGAGGCCACAAATTGAGATACTTGGTTCCCCCCCTCTACCTAAAATATAGCCTAATTATATCTGGCTTTATTTCCTCCTTCTGACACATGATGCCAAGACCCAGCTCTTTGGAAAAGGGTTTAATGCTGGGAAAAATGGAAGGAAAGAGAACAAGAAGACAACCAATAATAAAGTGGATGAACTCAGTTACAGTGGCAATGAGTGTATCATTGATAGACTTGAAATATCAGGTTAGGGATTGATAGCAATAGAATTTAGCACTTAGACTTATATACCACTTCATAGTGCTTTACAGCCCTCTCTAAGCGGTTTACAGAGTCAGCATATTGCCCCCAACAATCTGGGTCCTCATTTTACCGACCTCAGAAAGTTGGAAGGCTGAGTCAACCTTGAGCCTGATGAGATTCGATCTGCCAAACTGCTGGCAGCCGGCAGTCAGCAGAAATAGCCTGCAGTACTGCACTCTAACCACTGCACCACCGCGGTTCATCAGGAAGAAGATCTATATGTGTGGGCTCTAAGAATTGAAAATGATTTTACTGCACATTAGGAGACCTTTAGCTTATTATGAATAGTTATCTAGGAAAGAAGAGGTTCAAAAAGCACTGGATTTTGCATTTGAGTGGGTTTTTTTAAAACATTTTACTGTTTATGGTTAATAGAGTTATATATTATGTTGTTTTACTATTGATTTTGTTTTAATTCTTGATTGGGATAGGTTCAGATCTTGATATACTGTAAGATCAACAGCTATATACAAGTTTTAAATTAATAAGTACTTTTTCTTGGAATACATAAAACATTTAAATTTCAAGGCTTTTTGAAATATCATTCCAAACTGTGTTTGTCTTGATTACGCTTTAATGAATAGTACACAGTTGACTGAATTAATACCACATGCTCAACGGTTATTTGCAAATGACAATGTACATTAGCATAAATAAAATGTATGATTATAATACCTGGCTTAGCATCCTACATGTACCTTCCATGCAGTGGATAATATTTGACAAAAATATTCAAGAATTGAAAACTGAAACAAAGAGAGTTGAAACATTATTTAAGTCTGGAGAAGCCAGATCATATTTTGAAGTGACTCAGACACGATCCTCCATGTATCAGAATACATTTTTAAATGTATTCCTAGAAAATGTACTTATGGAAATGAGAAGGAGGAAAGATGAAGCACAATTAGGTTGCAAAATTCTACTACTATAGTCATTTTTTTCCTGATTTTACCTTAGTGAGGTTGCCACTACAGTGTGGCTTAACATGGTGTCAATCAAGTATTTGTTCACAATCCTATAGCTTTACTCTAGTTCACTGACATTCTTTTATATGACCTTAATTGGCTTTTTTTTAAGATGAGTTCTAAGCAGTAGTAAAATAAGGTGACTTTCATCAAAAGATTATAGCATTAAAATCTAGTTATTTATTGAGGAGATTTATAACCTTTCTTGTTGTACAAGAGTGTTTTGTAAACTACATATTACAAAATGTAAGAATAAAAACAAAACAATTAAAATCAATATGAAAGGTAAATCAGTTGAAATTAGTTCAATTAACAGTCAAGAGCTCGGTGATTAATGAGGATTTTTGACATTTTTCTCAATACTGGGAGACAGGAGGCCAAAACCTCCTGGGGCCATGCATTCCCTAGTTCTGGCTGTGGCCATTTTGGGGCTTCAGTGTTGCCATCACTGGAGCTGTGGGAAAGGGAGGGGGAAGTAGAGATAGCTGGGCTGCTGTAGCCAAAATAAAATACTTTCTGTTGGGAACCAAGGACATTCCCACTAGGTGTCCAGAAGGAGGGGACTGAAGTCATCTAGAAATTGGAAATGACTCCGGAGCCTATGTTTGCTGGAAGAGTGCTTGGGCCAACATAGGTGCCCCCCCAACACAAGTGATGTCATGCTGGCCATATGCACCCTGACCAAGCCCACTCTGGCCTCCCAAGGTCAAACCACAACCCTGATGTGGCCCTCAATGAAATCGAGTTTGACACCCCTGTGTGTAGAGGAATCCCTCACATATAACCAGGGTCCAAGCCAGTTGGGGGTTGAAAAAATCAACATCTACACTTTGTCTTTGTGCCTAGTAGGCCTCTGGAAGAGAGTGCAGTTCTTACTGTGATTGTGGGTGTTCCATCACTGGAGGCTTTTAAGAAGAGACTGGACATCACTTATCTGGAATGGTATATGGGATTGGACTAGAAGATCTCCAAGGTCCCTCCCAACACTGTTATTCTGTTACTGGTTATCAGCTGATGTCACTTCATTTTGCACCAATCACAATTCTGGTATGTTTCCCAAGGATTGTCCAAGATAATGGAGTCATGTGTCCCCCCCCCTCCCCATTATACAGGAGACTATGTTTCCTAAGGACATCTATCTGTTGTACTGGGTCAGATAGGGTGAGTATGTTTCTAGTCTGTTACCTTAAATATTGCCATCTGATGGGAGTTAGGAAGTGTGCCTTTTCTGTGGCAGCCCCTGCCCTATGGCACTCTCTGCCCCAGTTACAGCAGGCCTCCACCTTTCTAGTCTTTCAGAAACACTGAAGATGTGCTTTCCCCCCAAAGTCTGGAATAAGTTTCACTTAGCATCGGTTCTTTGTTGTTTTTAATGTTTCAATCTGTTTAGTTTCATAGTTTTAATATCATTTTAACTTTTGATTCAGAATCACCCAAAGTTGGTTGCAAGACGGTGGACTGTACAATGTTTTAAGTAAGTAAAAAATAAATAAATAAAGCACACAGCAACTGAAACAGGTTATAGGCAAAATGTGGCTAACAGTTTGTCAAGTGTGAAAAACTCAGAAGGGGTACTAATGTTACTTTACCTCAGCTGCTGCCTCTGAATCCAATGACAGCTGAGAGTGAAAGGAGCAACCCCAAACTGTGAAATTGCTCCTTTGAAAGGAAGGAGGGGGGGAGGAGTGAAACTCCCTCAAAAACAGACTTTACTGCAGTCCCCGAGTCCAATTTCTCTTTCTTGTATCTCTGTCTTGTCAGGCTTTAATTTCAGCTTGTTCCCTTTTTCCAACCAATTATCAAGTTTAAACAATGTTTGATATTGTTTCCTTGGAATTAGAAGATAAGGATGGCATCTGCCACAGTGACTCTTCTCAGCAGATATTGAATAGCACAGGGGACAAATTAAAGCCTGTGGAACACTGTAAGTTAACAACTATAGGTTAGCAGCCACCATCTTCTAGGGCAGGGGTGTCCAAACTTTGGAATTTTAAGACTTGTGGACTTCAACCAGGGGTGGGTTCCTGCCAGTTCTATAGAAGAGGTTCCACAAATCTACAGTGCCGTTTAGAACCGGTTCCAGCTCCTTCCCCCCACCTGTCTGCACATCATCAAGATGAAGAGCGAGAGGAGGAATTCTGGGAGTTGAAGTCCACAAGTCTTAAAACTGTCAAGTTTGAACACTCCTGGGTTTTTTTTTCTAAAGGGCTAGGGGTGCAAGGGTCTTGTAACTTGACAGCTATAAGACTTGCATGTTTCAAATGCCAGAGTTTCTGAGATAACATTTTGGTTGCTAAGCAAGAGCATTGTTAAGTGAGTTTCACCACATTTTACAAGTTGGCCATGCCCACCCAGTCACAAGACTGGCAAGCCACTCCCACCTGGTCACATGGCTGGCAAGCCACTCCCACCTGGTCACGTGGCCGGCAAGCCACTTCCACAAAGCAGGCCACACCTACAGAAGAGGTTCTAAATTTTTTTGAAACCCACCACTGACTTCAACTCTCAGAATTCCCCAGCCAGCTGGGAGTTGAAGTTCACAAGTCTTAAAGTTCCCAAGTTTGGACACCCTTGTTCTAGGGAAATCTTGATCAGGTCCATACAGAGTGGTAAGGACACCTGAGAAGATTATAGGAAGCTCGCATCCCGTTATTCAGGATACTGCTTATAAGCACTATGTGCTTAGAACTCAAAGTATTGTTAGAGACCCCATACACCCACTTCATGGTCTGTTTCTGTTGCTCCCCACTAGAAGAAGGTTTCATAGTATTTCTAGCAGGACTTCCAGATTCTGTAGCAGCTTTGTTCCCTAGGCCATCCATCTGGTAAACTCGCAAGATTCGTTTCTCTCTCCATGTACTTGTATACATTCGAATTAGACTGTGTTGTTACTCTGTGTCATATAATATACACTATATTGCCAAAAGTATTCGCTCACCTGCCTTTACTCGCATATGAACTTACTGTAAGTGACATCCCATTCCTAATCCATAGGGTTCAATATGACGTCGGTCCACCCTTTGCAGCTATAACAGCTTCAACTCTTCTGGGAAGGCTGTCCACAAGATTCAGGAGTGTGTTTATGGGAATTTTTGACCATTCTTCCAAAAGCGCATTTGTGAGGTCACACACTGATGTTGGACGAATTTAAGTGGCCTGCCACTTTGTGGCTGAGTTGCTGTCATTCCCAAACACTTCCACGTTCTTATAATACAGCTGACAGCTGACTCTGGAATATTTAGGAGTGAGGAAATTTCATGATTGAATTTGTTGCGCAGGTGGCATCCTATCACAGTTCCACGCTGGAATTCGCTGAACTCCCGAGAGCAACCCATTCTTTCACAAATGTTTGTAAAAACAGTCTGCATGCCTAGGTACTTGATTTTATACACCTGTGGCCATGGAAGTGATTGGAACACCTGATTCTGATTATTTGGATGGGTGAGCGAATACTTTTGGCAATATAGAGTATGTTGGTATGTGGGTATATGCATGTTTGTTTATTTATTTGTCATCTTTATGTAGTGCATACTGGAGGTGGTGACCCTTTGAGAGTTACAGTATATGCAATGAAATTTCATTTTAATGTAGGCTGATTAGTGTACCTTTAAAGTGACAATAAAAGTATTCTAAGTTCTAAATCATAGAATCAAGATCATGTGAAGCGTTAATACCATTTTATAATGCCTTGATAAGACAATGTGTGGAATACTGCATCCAGTTTTGGTTGACACAATAAAGACAGACTCTAGAAAGAGTGCAGAGAAGAGCAACAAAGAAGATTAGGGACTGGAGGTTAAAACATATGAAGAACGGTTGCAGGAATTGGATATGTCTAGTTTAATGAAAAGAGAAGTGGAGTGACATGATAGCAGTGTTCCAATATTTGAGGGGATGCCACAAAGAAGATGGGGTCCAAGCACCTGAAGGCAGGATAAGGAATAATGAATGGAAACTAATCAAGGAAAGAACCAATTAGAACTAAGGAGAAATTTCCTGACAGTGAAAGCAATCAATCAGTGGAATGACTTGCCTCCAAAAGTTGTGGGCGCTCCAATACTGGAGGTTTTTAAGAAGAGTTTGGACAACCATTTGTCTGATGTGGTGAAGGGTTTCCTGCCTAAGCAGGGGGTTGGACTAGAAGACCTCCAAGGTTCAGAGTATTTCAGTGTAGCAACCCAAGGCCCAAGCCTGTTATTGGCCCAGAAAAAAATCATGACTGATAGCAGCAAAAAACACTGAGATCTCCAGAAGAATTAGCAAAGCTGCAAACCCTCCATTTCTAGCTAAGTCACCCATCAGTGCAATCACAGCAGGTTCAGTTCCATATCCTAGGTGATCCCCTAACTGAAATGTATCTGGGCCAGTCAGAGGTGGTATTTATTGGTTCTCTAGAACTGGTTCTCTAGAACTGGTCAGAACCTGCTGGATAGCACCTCTGGTATGAATTCGCTAATACATTCATGAGAAAATTGTATGCCTGTCTGACATTAAATAGAAAGAAAACCAAGCAAAACCAAGATTGAATGAATTGAAGCAACCAGAATTCGGCAACAAGCAGAACTCATAACCCAGAGAGGTGAATTTTAAATTCAAAAAATAAAACGTTAAAGTGATTCATTAGCAAGGAGATTTGATGGAAGTAAAATAAACTGACACAGCCAGTCAAAAGTAACCAAATAAATCCATCCTGCTATGTTTCAGCTGTAATCCTTTAAAACCTTGTTTTGTAGTTACGGATTTGTTGGAGGCATTGGTCTACAACTGAAGAATAGAATTGGTGGACCAGCAAATTTTGAATTCCTGGGTTAAGGAAAGCTGATTTAAAAGTTGTTTTCTTGGCCCACAGTTTAATATCTTTTGAATGCAAAAGCTAATATATTTGGAGAAAGGGTAAAATGGGTCCAGATATTCTTTTGGACTTTTTCATGGAAGCTTGTGAATATAGTATTTTTAAACCTAGTTCTTTCTCCCATTACAGTCTAGCTGTGGAACAGATTGCAAAAAAACTGCAATTAGCTATGCACAGGTGGTATTACCTTGTTGAAACTTCTTTCTTTCAGGCGAACACCAAACAGCTGTTGAGTTTTAATCTTGCATATGTAATGTTTGTTTTCATTGTTTACTAGAGAACATAAACTAAACTAAGCAGGTAGTCTGCAGCCCCTATATAACTAGGCATAGTTAGCTGCCCTTCTTAGTAATAGCAATAGCACTTAGACTTATATATCACTTTAAAGTGCTTTTATAGCCCTCTCTTAGTGGTTTGCAGAGTCAGCATATTGCCCCCAACAATCTGGGTCCTCATTTTACTGACTTAGGAAGGATGGAAGGCTGAGTCAACCTTGAGCCTGGTGAGATCTGAACTGCCAAATGCAAGGTAGCAGGCAGTCAGCAGAAGTAGTTTGTGGTACTGCACTCTAACCACTGCGCCACTGTGGTTCATAAAGTGGTCAGTAGAACAGGTGGTTTGTTCACTGCATTAGAATCATACCTTTTATTGGCTAAAATGTTATTTCCCAAAGACTCAATAATACATGGGTACTTTCAGCAGAATAAACCCTACTTGTAATAATCATCACCAACAAATTAGAAAGCTATTTCGGTCATTGAATATAAAGTCAGTTTGAATCAGTGGTGGGTTTCAAATCCCGTACTGGTTGGAACAGGGCCAGCGGTGTCCTCATGGACGTGCGCATGGTGTGTGCCCACATGTGCAGCGCGGCATGCATCTTAGCCCCTCTGCGATGCTTCAGCTGCTCCACAGAGCATCGTACAGGCGCTGTACGGGCCATGAAAATGCGCAGAAGGGCAGAAGCCTTTAAACACCGGTAAAGAGCTCAGGCGGGTGGGTGGGCCCTCTGGAGCTCTGTACCGGAATGTTATCCGGTGTTCCGGGCTGGCTCTGGTACGCACGTACCAGGGCGTACCGCCTGCAACCCACCACTGGTTTGAATTCATGTATCAAAGGTGAGTACACTACAGTATTTTCCTAGGTAATTGACCCACTATCACAATTCTCTAGGATGATTAATGTTTAATTGTAATCTGCCTTCCTCTAATTTAGGACTGTTTCCCCATGTCTTGTATTTCAGAACATTAGAAATGAGAATTGCCTTTTTTTCTCTTTGACAGCTCTACAAGTACATGAATTCTTGAGGACTTTTTCTCCAGAAATAAATTTATTAGTTTTTCCCAAACTCTCTTCATAGGGCTTAATTTCCAATCTCTCAGTCAACTTTATCATTGTTTCTTAAGTTTATTCCAGAGGTGGGTTCTAACCGGTTCGTCAAATCTACCGAACCGGTTAGAAGAGGTTCCACTGGTGGACCCAGAAGTAAGTTCCGGATCATCTGCCCCAGCCCTGTCGCTCACTCGCCCTGCCTGTTCCGTCGCAGCTCGCTTGCTCCCCCGCCCGTCTGCACTAAACTAGCCCAGCCCGCCACTCACTGATTGGCTGGAGTCCAGCCAATCAGTGAACCGCCACTCACTGATTGGCTGGAGTCCAGCCAATCAGTGAGTGGGCTGGAGTCGACCTGCCCACCATTTAAAAGTGCGTCAGGTCCTCCTTTCATTTTGTTTTGTTTCACTTTGCCTTCCAGCAGCTTGCTGCTTCCCTCAGGTAAGCAACTAAGTGACAGTGGGGAGCCGAGCTGGCGTGCACCGGCGGCAGCGGCAGGCTAGCTTACGCCAGCTACCGGCTTTCGCGAGGGAAGGCCTTCAGGCCACACCTGCAGGCCACACCTACAGAAGAGGTTCCAAAAATTTTTGAAACCCACCACTGGTTTATTCCAATTCGTTTATAGTTTGGTGCCCAGACTGGGTAGGGTCTGATCAGTAAAGAACACTGTTGAAATATGACTTCTGTTTAGAAATTATATGTATTGTTACAGAATAAAATTGGCCACAGGATGGATTCAGCCTGTCATTTACTAGAATTTCAAGATCCTTTTCATATCAATTTTAAGGAGGACAAAAATTATATAGATGTTTGTTTCAGGCTTTCCTTCAATTTCAACAGTAATGCTGGGACAAGCATTTTACTTTCCATTTTTTTTTAATTTATTCGTGTAGAGGTGAATAAAATAAAAAGGAGAGTAGAAGGCATTTGGAAGGGATTATCTTTTAAGAAGAAAAATATACAAATAGTCCTCAAGTTACGACTATAATAGCTTGCCTGTTATAGCTGTAAATCGTAACAGACATAAAACCGACCCAATTTTAAGACTTTTTGGGAGCAGTTTTTAAATGAGTGCTGTGGTCATTAAGCAAATCCATTTTTTACCAAGATGTGTTTTTGCCAGAACCTAAAAAGGGCCATTTTGAGCAAAACCATCATAAAATGTGGTCACGTGACTGTGGGACAGTGCAAACAGTCCACAATATGGGTATGTTGTTGAATGCCCAAAGTCCGATCATGTGACCATGGGGAAGGGCCTTGGAACTGTGGATCCAGGTTGTAAGTCTCCTTTTTCAAATAGATTTGCAACTTCAAGCAGTCTTAAGTCAAGGACTACATGTACAGGGAAGAAAATTATGTTTATCTTATAAAAGATGAGGGAACACAGGGGCTCAGGGGCTAAGATGCTGAGCTTGTTGATCAGAAAGGTTGGCAGTTGGGCGGTTCAAACCCCTAATGCCACATAACGAAGTGAGCTCCCGTTATTTGGCCCAGCTTCTGCCAACCTAGCAGTTCGAAAGAACATAAAAAATGCAACTAGAAAAATAGTAACCACCTTTGGTGGGAAGGTAATAGCATTCCATGCGCCTTCGGCATTTAGTCATGCCGGCCACGTGACTATGGAGATGTCTTTGGACAGCGCTGGCTTTTCAGCTTTGAAACGGAGATGAGCACCGCCCCCTAGAGTCAGGAACAACTAGCGCATATGTGTGAGGGGAACTTTTACCTTTACACACACACACCCCTAATGCTAATCTCTTTTTACAATATTGTCTTTTTATTTGGGGCAGGGATAGGAAATTGGTACTGTTCTGTGTTGCTAGACAGCAATTTTCAGCACTTATTCTGAATTCTATTGCCGGAATTGTTATGTTTCTGCTCAAGCATGACACAATTGTTTTAGAAATATTTTGGGGGATCCAGACGCCATACAATCTGATTTCCCATGGAGATGAGCACTGCCCCCTAGAGTCGGGAACGACTAGCGCATATGTGCGAGGGGAACCTTTACTTTTACCTATAAAAGATGACTTTCTAAAATTTAAAATATCCTGAATATCCTTGCAGTGGTCGGAGGACACAAGAATAAGGAACAGACTAGCAATATCGTGTGGCAAATCCTATCTCTTTTGTACGTTCACTGTGCCATATGAAAGGTGCAAATGTATGATATGACAGCCCTTTGCCATTTTATCAAAAGCAGTAAGTTCCTGTGGGATGTCCAAGGGTAGGCGTTTCCCCATACAACTGTCCTGGTGAAGAGCAATACCCATGCAATCGCATTGCTGCAGACCCGCAATGCCTGGGAAGGTTCCTTTGTGTTTGCATTTGTGCAAAGACAAATGCATCTTTTTTTAACAGGCAATTCTTTTAGCCTGCAGCATTTCTTGGAATGTGCTTATGACTCTGTGACCTTGCTGGGGCACATGGGCATCCAAGCCTCTCTGCTGAACTGGAAATTGCAAGGGGGTAGAGCACTGTCCTGCTGTGACCCCTTTGCCATCTCTTTCACTAAATAAGGGGAATATATTCGTCCAAGATTGTTCCATCTGGCTGTTTATCTATGCTACCATTCTATGCAAAAGGCAGGAGAGGCTCGCTCACAGATTGCAAGGGATTTCATGAAAATAACTGAAAAGCCCCTTCATATTTTTGTGAGAGAATCTTGATCTCTTGGACAAACTCACTTCATTAATCTGCTGTGTGGACAGAAAGTGTGGCTGCCCATGGAAGTGAGGGGGAAGAGAACTGTGAAAAAGCCATTTATATATACCATGAACCAATGGATGGAAAGAGAAAGAGAAAAGAGGTTAGGACTCAAGCTGGCTTGGCAGCCAGCCAGCGATCAAGCAAATCTATGGGCAGAACTGCTCAAGTCTATTCTCCTCCTGCCACACCCTAAATTGTAAAGTATGAAAGCTTTTCAGGATAGTTCAGAGTATTTGGGCTCCTAGGTGCACTCTGAGCTTGGTTCTTTTCTTGCAGACATTTTATTATCCAGTGAGGTAACATCATCAGTGGAGTTTGGTTTTTGTTTATGTATGACTAACTTGCCCTATCAGTGTTGTGTGAGTGTTCTTGATGGTTCTTTGATTAAGCTATTGTTTACTGCTGGATTATTTGTCTGAGTTGGTAGTGTTGTGGCCCACCAGTGTCCAGTGGAGCTAGCAACAGATTGGGACAGTGAGGAGGTTGGGGAGGAACATGGGCCAGCCCTGGAGTCTGGGGAAGGCTATGATGAGGACTCTGTGTCGGAGGCAGAGAGGGGGCCAGAGCCCTAAGCCAGCTATTAGCTACCTTCAGAGTCAGACATCAGTAAGGCAGACAAACAGCTGGAGCTGTTCTCAGTGTGTGCATATGCAGAGTTGCCAGACGAAGGGAACAACTAAAGAACAGGAGTCGACTTGGGAGTAAGGTCAGACAATGAAGGCCTCTCCCGGAGGAAATAAAAGAGGAGCAAAAGGGGAGTGGAGTTTTCAGGAGACAATTAGTTTGTTAATTGATTTGTGACTCTCCGAGACTCCTTGCCAAGTTTTGCAGATATCAGCCTGTCAGCTCTCCAAGCCAGATAAGGTCTGTGACTATAAATCCTGCTTTGAAAGATTTTGTTGGCTGTGAATCAGTAGAATTCACAGTAAATTAATAAAAGGGGTTTTTGTCGGGACAAGGAGTTTGTTTCATGCTCTTGGTAGGCCTCGGTCAGAACAAGTAGTTCTTTAACTGGGATATTGTTTACTGCTTGATTGTAGGTCTAGTACTAATCTTGATGTTATCTGAGTGTTGATTGCTGGCGAGGAAGTATTGTGGTCTTTCTGAGGTTCAGATTTTTAGAAGTTGTCTAACTCAGCACATATTATGGCACTGAATGAATGCACTCAGTAACTGGATTACTGAAATGAAACCGTATCTCTGGCATTGCCCCGTTTGGTTGAGCTTATTTCAAAGCCATTGGAGAAGGTTTAATGCAAGATTCTCCTAGGTAAGATTGCTTTGATTGCAGACTTGTTATGGCTGTAACTTGAGATGAATGCTCAGGAGACATACACCACTTGCAATTTACATTTTTAAACAGTGGCAAGAATGTTTGCCAAGGATCCAACTATTAATTATTTACATACACCAACTTTATTCTTCAAACATATGTTGTAAATATTATGTGGAATATAGCACCTATATATATTTTATCTGCTGTCGAGGAGGAAGTTAAAGCAAATAGTATAAAGGAAAAAGCAGTGTTGGTGGGAAAACTTTTTTAAAAGGCTGTTGAGAGAAATTAATAACACAAGTCAAACTATTTGTGCCTAGAGAAAGTTATTTTTAATATTAATAAATCATGGGGTATTTCTGTGTTGAGGTTTCTTCTTCATGGTTAAACATTGTCTCACAAGGAATGATTTAACTTTTCTGTAATTAGAATAGAATATAATAGAACTCTTTATTGGCCAAGTGTGATTGGACACACAAGGAATTTGTCTTTAGTGCACATGCTCTCAGTCTACATAAAAAGAAAAGATACATTTGTCATAAGGTACAACACTTAATGATAGTCATAGAGTACAAATAAGCAATCAGGAACAATCAATATCAATATAAATCATAAGGATACAAGGAACAAAGTTACAGTCCTGCAGTCATAAGTGGGAGGAGATGGGTGATAGGAACAATGAGAAGAGTAATAGTAATAGTAATGCAGCCTTGGTGAATAGTTTGACAGTGGTGAGGGAATTATTTGTTTAGCAGTGTGATGGTATTCAGTGAAAAATTGTCCTTGTGTCTTGTTGTTCTGTGTGCAGAGCTCTATAGCGTCGTTTTGAGGGTAGAAGTTGAAACAATTTACGTCCAGGATGTGAGGGGTCTGGAGATATTTTCTCAGCCCTCTTTTTGACTTGTGCAGTATTCAATGGAAGGCAGGTTGGTAGCAATTGTTTTTTCCGCAATTCTAATTATCCGTTGAAGTCTATGTCTGTCTTGTTTGGTTGCAGAACCAAACCAGACAGTTATGGAGGTGCAGGTGACAGACTCAATAATTTCCCTGTAGAACAGAATCAGCAGCTCTTTGGGGCAGTTTGAGCTTTCTGAGTTGGTGCAGAAAGAACATTCTTTGTTGTGTCTTTATGATGATGTTTTTTATGTTAGGTGTCCATTTTAAGTCTTGAAATAGGACAGAACCTAGAAATGTGAGGGACTCTACTGTTGATACTGTGTTGTCTAGTATTGTAAGTGGTGGTAGTATAGGAAGGTTTCTTCTACAGTTTTGAGTGTATTTAGTTCAAGATTCTTCTGGTTGCACCACAAGGCTAGTTGTTCAACCTCCCATCTGTATGCAGATTTATCCTTGTCTTGAATGAGAACAATCACTGTTGTATCTTCTGCAAACTTCAGTACTTTAACAGAAGGATCTTTTGAGATGCAGTCATTGGTATATAGAGAGAAGAGAAGTGGAGAGAGCACACAGCCTTGGAGGGATCCTGTGCTATTTGAACAGGTATCAGATGTGATTTTGCCCAGCTTATAACCATAAACCTCATTGGGGGGGGGGGAGTACACAAAGATTTCAGAATAGGCAATGAATCACACAATCACTGAGCATGTTTCAACATAAATATCCCACTGAAAAATAGATTTTGCTCATGCCAAATGGGTCACATGCTGGTTTTCTTATGTTTCCAGATTGCAGTTGGGTGCACTTCTATGAAGCACACAATGGTGTAGAGCTGATGATGTACTTAAAGGCTTGAAGGTAAGTATCTTCATAAAAAAAACAAGGGCCATTTTTTGTTCTCACGGTGTTTAAACAAATGTGTCCCCTATCAGAACAAATTTATTCTGTAGAAGTTTGCTTAATCCTCTTTAAAGCTAACCCAGACTGTGGCCATTTGCATTTTCTGTGCTAGTGATTTTCATAGTTTAACAACAGCCTGTATACAGAATTGTTTTATTTTATCTGTACTGAAGGATTGTCAACCATTACAGTTTTTAAAAAAATAAAACATAAATAATAGGGTTGGAAAGGACCTTGGAGATCTTTTTTAACAAGTTTTTTATTTTTTCCATTCAAGTTCTTTCACAAGTATACATTTTTATAGTTGCTATTTAACATTTGTCTATTCATCGTTAGTCTCTATAATTATTTTTACTCACATATAATTCAGTTTGTGTTTCTTGCCAACTTGTGCCTCCATCTTATTTTGCAACAATCTTGCTCCTTCTATCTTCTCAACCTCCCTTCTCTGCCTTCTTCTTTCCTCCTCTCCTTCCTCCTTTCTTTCTTTCTTTCTTTCTTTCTTTCTTTCTTTCTTTCTTTCTTTCTTTCCCTCCTTCCTTCCTTCCTTCCTTCCTTCCTTCCTTCCTTCCTTCCTTCCTTCCTTCTTTCTTTCTTTCTTTCTTTCTTTCTTTCTTTCTTTCTTTCTTTCTTTCTCTCTTTCCCTCTCCTCCTCCCTTTTCCTCCTTCTTACCCTCTCTCCTACTCTAGATTCTCCACCCTTGCTTTTTCTACTTTACCCTTTTTTCCACCCTCCTCATCCTCCCTCCTTTCCGTTGTTGCCCTGGCTTATTTACTTTCTCTGATGGGTTCTTGGGGTGGAGTTTCGGCAATCCCAACTTTATATTTTGATACAAATAATTTTATCTATTACATTTTATTTCTAATGTTAATTCCACTTATGTCATTTTTCCACTTGTTTACTTGCATTTTAATATTTTCTTATTTCCAGGACCTTAGAGATCTTCTAATCAAACCTGCTGCTAAACCACTCTGGAAAATGTCTGCCCAATCTCTTCTTGTGTGATCAACCTTCAGTGATGAATCATCTTTCTACAACTTCTGGAGGTAAGCTGTTCAACTGATTAATTGTTCTCACCATCAGGAAGTTTCTCTTTAGTTGTAGGTTAGGTCTCTCTTTAATGTCTTTCACCCATTATCTCTTGTCCTGCCCTCAGATGCTTTGGAGAATAGTTGGAGTCCTCACAGAGAGCTCCTCAAGTACTGGAAGACTACTATCATCTCACCTTTAGTTGTTCTCCTTGGTGGCTAGACATAGCTAGTTCCCTCAAATGTTCATTGTATGGTTTAATTTCTAGACTCTTTATCATCTTTATTGCTATTTTCTGCACTCTTTCTGGAGCCTTAACATCTTTTTTGTATCATGGTATTTCCCCAGTAAACATAAAACTCCCTGTGTGGCTGATTGGGTCAGCCCTCCAAGGACAGAATGGAGGAGTTTAGATACCAACTTATTCCCTACTACATTCTGTTTCCTATTATGTTCTCAGAGTTCGTTTCTAGGCAGGCATCCAGACAAGACAATTCACTTTTAGAAACCGTCTCATCTCTGTTTGAATGCTCTAGCTAACTAGGCAAGTTAGTATAATGCTAGAGAGACTCAGGTTAGTTCTAAATTATAACATACCCTGTTGGTCCTCCACACTGACTAATCGTCACCCAGTTAAATATGGTCTATGGATAAAGCCCCAGAGTAGGTCACATGAACATAAAACGTGCAACTTATTAGGTAGTTTTTTCTTTTCCTAATTAAACACATCTTAATTAATAAGGCAATTAGCATACACTAAAATATTAAAATTTGCATATGAGTTTCAAAGGTAGGAAGTACATTACATTTTTATTTATTCATATATGCATTCCAGCAGACTCTTTGAAGTCCTATTTTTTTTATTTTGTGAGAGGTGGTGTTAGCTACCTGCAGTTCTTATAAAAACTGTATTATGCAGTTAATTCTTCTTTTAGACTTATTTTCCACTTGATTAATCTAAAGCTTGCAGCCTTTAAGGTTATCTAGGGAAAAAGCTTATATTATAGATTAGACATGGGAATAGGGACCCATTTGGGCTGCCTCTGGCACTGAACCGCTGGTTTCACCCATTCTAAGTATCATTTTAATAACCATGAAATGAAAGCTGGGAGCCTGTACAGAATCAATTTTTTCTGAATAGTGCTGAGGACACTTCCAACACATGCATAAGCAGAGGGTCAGGTTTATTTTTAAATGGAGCATGTTGTACGCTTTCTGCTATCTCTGTTTCATGGCTGTTATTTGCTGAAGTTGTTTCTTCTCTTTCCTTTTTCTTTTTTTGGGAGAGATAAAGAAAGGTAGATTCCTTGAAGTCAGATCGGATTCCTGATAACTACATGGGCATATCTGTGTTGTTTTTCTTAGCAAGATGCAAGCCCAGGAAAGATCAACCGTACAGTGAATTGCACTGCGAAACTGGAGGAAAATAATAATAATAATAATAATAATAATAATAATAATAATAATAATAATAATAAATAATAAATAATAATAATAAAAAATCTTGAAAGAAAACAACGGCAACCACTTCCATATTGCTGCCAAAGAAGCTACCTGGATGGATTCACGTCGCCTGGCTCACCTGCTCTTATTTGAGGGCTTTCCAAGATATACTGGGAAGGCTGGAGGCTAATCCAGGAAGCAGAACAGACATCTTGGCAGAAGGCAGTCGCCCTCTTTGGCAAGAAAACTACCTTGTGTTCTGGGCTGCCAATCACAGCACACACTCAAACATGGGCAGGTTCAGATACAAACTCAAGTATTTATTGCACCGGTAAATCTGATGGGAGATAAATACATAGCCAGAAAATACATTTCTGCTTAGAGACTGAAAAAAGCAACAAGCTTTAACTTTTCAGATAATAATACCAAGAGACAGATGGCCACTTCAGAAATGATCTGAGAGTGGTCAGATTCTGGTCCACAGTTCAACTAGTCCAAGGAATCCAAAGCAGCCTACAGCCAGGGCCCGAGGCCACAAAAAGCCAATCAGATCACAGGTTCTTTTCTATGGCCCTGATTATCCAGTTGATAAATTGGCTGTGTCACACTTCTTTCTTTCAAGTAGAGGACATGGGTGGGTTCCTAAACCAGTTAGTACTCACTTCATTCGCACGCGCCCTCCCTGTGTTGCTTGCACACGTGCATTTGACTAAAAATTGCTCTGCACATGCGCAGAACCATGCTGGCAATGGCAGAAGACATTGGAGAATCGGTTTGGGGGCATGTTGGGCCTGAGTTGTTGCTGGTTCTGTGACCCAGGCCTGAATTCTACTACCGGTTCAGCCAAACCAGTCTGAACAGGCAGCAACCCACCTCTAGGAATGATTTCCTTTGCTAATCTCTCCTTAATCTGTGACATGAAATTGCATTCAGGAACCTATCCAGCTCAGACTCCAAGTCAGATGAGAAAGCTTGGATGTGGGTCTCTTTGGGCATCAATCTGGTGCAGGGTGACACTCAGACCAGTCAAATCCTTCAGCTTCTTGGTCCAAAAACTCAAATGGATCCCTAATAGCTAGGAATATCTGTGAAATGATCTTTTAAATTACTAGGGCAGGGATTCAAACTCAAGGCCCGGGTCCAGTCCATGGGTGATTAGATCCAGCCCACGGGGCTGCCCTGAAAATAGTGAAGGACTGGCCTGTGGTGCCTGTGCCAGCAAAAACGGAGCTTGTGTGGCCCTCCTGGGCTCTATTTTTGGCCACAACAGCTACCTGCAGCTCTCTGCCAGTGAAAACGGAGCATGGGGACTGACTCCGTTTTCGCTGGCAGAGGGCTAGCAAAACAAAGTAAAAACAAAACAAAAGGAGAAATGTTTCCCCTTTTCCATTTGAGTATCCAAGAAGGGACAGGAAAGGAGAAATGGAAAATGGAAAGACAAAGAAAAAGAAGGAAAGATGGGAAGAGAGCAAGGAAGGAAGGAAAAAGAAAGAAAGAGAGGAAGGAAGAAGAAAGGAGAAGGAAGAAGGAAGGAAAAAGAAGAAAAGGAAAAAAGGAAAAAAGGAAGGAAGGAAATTACGTATAATGAGAGGGAGGGATGGTCTGAAGGAAGTCCTGACTTAGCACTTGGCCACCATAGGTGCCCCTGACATGAATGAGCTAGCCATCCTCCTAGCCATGCCCCCACCCCCTGAGGTCAAATAGAATCCTGATACCGCCACAATGAAATCGAGTCTGACACCCCTGTACTCTACATAACAACCTCTCACCAAAAAAACAGGGTGAGAAATAATTTTCTTTTTAACTATGGACTTGGAAACAAAGGATAGATTCTTATGCAATCCATTTTTTGAAGAAACATTTATTACAGCATACCAAAGGAAAAGAATAAACAGGCATCTCATCTAACCAATATTGTCATACTATATTGCATGTTGTTACTTTGCTTAAAAAAATTAAAATATGGGAAATTACAGAGGGATTCTGAGGAAGAAATGGTGAACTGAACACAGCCCTGCTAAACTTCTAGAAGCAAGCTATCAGTCACAGTGGAATGAAGAGCCAGTGAGTGGACTATCTCTACATAATTCCCCCGAGGAAAGGAGAGGATTTGAGATTTCCTCCAAATGCTCCATACAGTTGGTCCTCATGAGGAGACCACAAGAGTGTTAAAATATTCATGACTGAGAGAGACATGGGAACAAGATCAGCCAATGAATATGCATAGCAACTAAGTCAGCCAATGGGAGCTTAAACAGATCTGAGTCTGTGCAGAGAATTGAAACAGAAACTTAAGCAGTCTTCTGTGAGAAGTAAACTAGCAGTCTGTCTGAGCTTGTTTGCTGAAAATGAAGCTAACTGCTTGTGTTTGCCTGTAACTCTCCTGCTTTCTGTTTACTTGGAAGAACCACCTGTTGGTATTGTACATTTATTCATCTCGTCTTATGCAGGGACGTGCGGTCAGGAGAGGCAGGGGAGGCAGAGCCTCACTGCTCTCATCATGAAAAAAAAAGGGAAAACGGAAAAGGCACTGAGGAGCCTCGGGGAATGGGATCACGTGTGCAGGAGGGAGGTGCAGGAAGCTCCTCTAGCCTCAGCCTCCCTCCTGCATACGTGGTCCCATTCCCCGCCTTCCTGAGTCAACATGAAGGGGACTGTGGCTCGCCGTCCTCTTCATGTTGACTCAGGAAGGCAGGGAATGGGACCACGTGTGCAGGACAGAGGGAGGTGCAGGAGGCTCCTCTAGCCTCAGCCTCCCTCCTGCACACGTGGTCCCATTCCCCGCCTTCCTGAGTCAACATGAAGGGGACCATGGCTCGCGGTCCTCTTCATGTTGACTCAGGAAGGCAGGGAATGGGACCACGTGTGCAGGACAGAGGGAGGTGCAGGAGGCTCCTCTAGCCTCAGCCTCCCTCCTGCACACGTGGTCCCATTCCCGGCCTTCCTGAGTCAACATGAAGGGGACCATGGCTCGCGGTCCTCTTCATGTTGACTCAGGAAGGCGGGGAATGGGACCACGTGTGCAGGACAGAGGGAGGTGCAGGAGGCTCCTCTAGCCTCAGCCTCCCTCCTGCACACGTGGTCCCATTCCCCACCTTCTGTTGGGTTCTGACGCTGGAGCTCATGGTTCCAGGGTGAATGCGCATGCGCGAGCGGCTCCCTTCCTCGCACTGAGCAACAGCTGGTTTACGGGAAGTTGCTCGCGAAAGCAGAAAGTGCGACTGACTTTTCGGACCGGCGGCTACCATTTCCCTGCCAGCTCGCTCGCGAAAGGACCCTGGAAACTGAGTCATGGCCGGCGCCTTGTTAAGAGTTGCGCTGCTGAAAGAGACAGAGAGAAAAAGCTGATGTATTTCTTTTACAATTATTATTTTGTGATACGATATTGAACGTAGTGCTTAGAAGGCCATGGCTGATTCCAAGAAAACTAAGTGGGGTCAGATTTGATTAATCTTCAGTTAGGATGGGGACCCAGGAAATCCTAGGCAGGGAATGGGACCACGTGTGCAGGAGGGAGGCTGAGGCAGCCTCAGCCTCCTGCACACGTGGTCCCATTCCCCGCCTTCCTGATGACGTCACCAGCCTCACCAGCCATAAACCTCACCGCACGTCACTGGTCTTATGTATATAAAGAAGTTAATGAATCCAACTGAATCATTTATCTGTGTGTGCTTCTGGATTTAAATTTATGCAACAAACTCTGACAATGACAGTGGTTTCTAGTGGGTTTAGAGCTCTTTAAGATGAGGGAATAGCTATCTTGCACAGTCAGTGCCTTCAAAAGTGACTTCAAAAGGACACAGGTTTTGCAAACTTCCTAATTGCTTTTCAGTTATTAGGAACCTTTGGATTTACAAGATTTTACAACATTGGGTGGGTTTCCTTTAGTCCTTAGTAAATAAGTTTTAAATACAAATTTAAGAAACTTGTTTTTTTCTTTCAGATTAAACAGCAAAAGGTTGATTAGAACTTCATTTTTAGAAAGTTATAAACTGACTAAAAGTCCAGATGGATTTGAAATAAGATTTTGGAATTAATTATAAGAATACTTCCTGTGGGAAAATGCTTTTATTTTGAATTCTCTTTTTAAAAAAAAAACATGATAGGATGAGACTTTGAAGATTGGACACTAGAGAATACCAGAAGTAAGTCAAGATTACAACAGAAGGAGAAGAATGCTTAAATTTGACTTACTAATACAGAATGAAGCAAAGTATGTTAATATTGGATATATTGAAGGATATTTTTGAAAAATGAACCCAGAAGTTAATTTTAAGAGTGTGCCCCTCTATATATAGACTGAAAAGGAACATATTTTACCTGACAAGATTTAGAGTGATCTAAAAGTGGATTTAAAAATTACAGACTACCACAATGATATGGAAAATGATGCTACATGGGAGCAAAAAGAAACTAGTTAATGTTTTAATAATTAAAAGGAATATACAAATAACAAACCAAGAGAGTAGTCTGGATATTTTTCCTATATTAAATTTAGAAAAAGCTCATTAAAACCTCAAAATCTTTTGTAAAAAGTGACAAAGAAAAAAATGAAAAGAATTAAAGTTTTAGGACATTATTTAAAGGGACTAAAGTTCAAGAGTGTTAAAAATAAAAAGAAGGAATATAAATTTAGTTTGTTTGATCACGATTAAAACAGATACGTTGTTATCTCTGATAACCTTTAGTGAAGTCTTATTGATTGGAGATGAAACAATGAAACTTTAAAGAATTCTTTATAGATGAGAGATGGGTTAAGGGAAGAAAAGATTATTTGTTGTATTTTAAGAGAAGACGCAGAGGAACAGGCAGAGATGAAGGAAGAAAAGAAGGAAGGTTTGTTCCTGATGCTTCCTGCTAGCTTTCAACAAGAATCTCATTGAAGAAGCCAATAGGAAGTTGTTGCCACTGATTTTTTTTGCATGGTCATTATAGATTAACAGAATTGGAAGGGACCTTGTAGGTCCATGATGGTGGACCTATGGCACGTATGCCAGAGGTGGCATGCAGCACTCTCTCTGATGGCACGCCAGCCATCACCCCAGGTCAGCTCCACTACGCATACATGTGTGCCCCCTGCCAGCCAGCTGTGTCTTCGGGTCTCTGCCGCACATGTGCAGGGGTCTGGGGCATTGTGGGGGGGCATGCACACGTGCAGGGGGTGGGTGGAGTGCATGCAAGGGCTGCACACATGTGGGGGGCCATGTGGGTGTGCACATGTGCAGGAGCAGGGCATATGCAGGGACTGCACACACATGTAAGGGGGCTGCACGCATGTGTGTGGGGGAATGTGAGTGCATGGCGGGCATGTGCACATTGCATTTTGGGGATTCAGGTGCACATGCTTTGGGCACTCGGTCCAGAAAAGGTTAGCCATCGCTGTTGTAGGTCATCTAGTCCAAACCCACACCCAAGCAGGAGACCCTACAGCATGGGTGTCCAAACTTGGGAACTTTAAGACTTGTGGACTTCAACTCCCAGAATTCCCCAGCCAGATGGCTGGGGAATTCTGGGAGTTGAAGTCCACAAGTCTTAAAGTTCCCAAGTTTGGACACCCCTGCCCTACAGTATTTGTGACAATTGGCAGTCCAATATCTTCTTGAAAGTCTCAAGTGATGAAGCTCCCTCGCATAGAAGTCTTTTTGTTTGTTTGTTTAGATAAGGAAATACTGTATCTCTGAAATCACCCAAATGGGTTGTCTAGTTGTAGTTAAATCTTAAGAAAATGTAACATAACCAAAATGGTTTTCCATAGCTATATATGTTTCTGACAATATACGTAGATGCTTATTCTATGGCTCTATACAATCTTAATGATTTAATGTATTATATCTGGTTCAATCAGTTGTCTGAGTGTAGCAGAAAGCTTTGTTTTATTTATTCTTCACCAAACTGAAAGAAGGGCTTTCACTCTTTCTACAGTCTCCACATCTGTTTTACATCGTGGCGACCAAAACTGAATGCAGTATTCCAAGTGTGGCCTTACCAAGGCATTATAAAGTGGTGCTAACACTTCAGGTGATCTTGATTCTATCCCTCTGTTGATGCAGCCTAGAACTGTGTTGGCTTTTTTGGCAGCTGCTGCACACTGCTGGCTCATATTTAAATGGTTGTCCATTAGGATTCCAAGATCCCTCTCACAGTTACTACTATTGAGCAAGGTGCCACCTATACCAGCGATGGTGAACCTTTTTTGGCTCGCGTGCCACAAGTGGGGAAGCGCAGGGGGGGTCGTGTGCGGGTGTGCCGCACCCATAATGCAATGCATGACCCCCCCAGTGCGCATATGCACACAATGTGCGACCCCCCCAGTTCCGGTTTGCTCGGAGGGTCATTTTAAGCATTACGAAGGCTTCAGGGAAGCCTCCGGACAGTCCCTGAAGCCTCCGGAGGGCCTCCAGGGGGGCGGGGAAGGTTCTTTTCGCCCTCCCCAGGCTCCTATAAAGCCTCTGGAGCCTGGGGAGTGCGAAAAATGGCTTTAAAAAAGGGTGAACTCAGCTGGCCAGTGCGTGCATGCGCACTGGCCAGCTGACAGGGCAGCGCCTCGCGTGCCCTGACAAATGGCTCCGCGTGCCACCTGTGGCACGTGTGCCATAGGTTCGCCATCACTGACCTATACTGTACCTATGCATTTTTTTTCTTGCCTAAATGTAGAACCTTACTCTTTTCACCATTGAATTTCATTTTATTAGATAGTGCCCAATGTTCAAGTTTGTCAAGATCCTTCTGTTTCTTGAGCCTATCTTCTGGAGTGTTGGCTATTCCTGCCAGCTTGGTGTCATCTGCAAATTTGATGAGTTCCCCATTTATTCCCTCATCCAAATCATTGATGAAGATTTTGAAGAGTACTGGGCCTAAAACAGAGCCTTGGGGTACTCCGCTGCATACTTCCCTCCATGTAGATGCAGTTCCACTGAGGATGTTGAGTGCAGTTGGTCAGCCAGTTACTAATCCATCTGGTGGTGATGCTGTCCAACCTACATTCTTCTACTTTATCTAGTAGTAGGTTATGGTCTAACTTGTCAAATGCCCACTGAAGTCCAAATTGAAGTATAATACTATAGCAAGGCATCAGGTCAAGGAAATATGATTTAAATGATAAATAGGCTCAACATTTACAAGGCTCATCTCACACATCAATGGTATCCTTACCATATTGCTGTAAAATGCTAGACACGGTATTCCAAGTATGATTACATCACACATAAGGGGTTTGAGTCATTACAATATTGGAAATTTTATTTTCGGACCTTGATCTAATTATCTCTAATATGGATTTTGCTTTTTTTTTTTTTTAAACAAACCTATGCTGCTCTTTTCTAGGTATGAACTGACTTTGCAGGTTTCTTACATGGAACCTTTTTCCTTTTATGTGTACATCTTGGTGCAAAAGGCAGATTATTCCCAACGGTGCAAAATACCTTACGGCAAGTAACTGAGCAGCTGTCAGTTGCATACATGGATTGACTGACAAATGTTCCTGTATTGCACATACAATTCAGTCTGACCATCTATTACAATTGAATTTAAATCTGGGTGCTGCATTTTGGTGTATGACTCCTAAATAGGCTGTTTCCATTTCAGAGTATTTCTTTCCCTTTAGTGATAACACCATAAAAGCATACTTTAGATAGCCACAAATGGGAACCTGAAGGCAGTCCATAAAATTAGTTCATTTTACAATAAAAATGCCAACTAATTGCTGGGCACATTGGAGGGGAAAGTTATCTTCGAAAAAGCAACTTCCTGTTCATGATAAGAAGAACATTCCTGAAAATGTATCACTTTAATTATTTAAGTGTTTTTAAAGTCGAAGGATGATACTGGCCTAGCTATGAGGTCATGAATTTTATGAGGATGAATACAAGCAGAGTAGCACCGAAACTAACAGGAAACCAAAAACCGTGTTTTGCTTCAGCTGAAGTAGCAGCTGGTATAATGTTAAGTGAGATGAGCTCCTTCATCTTTTGGTTTTTTGTAGTTCAATCACTAAGTCATGAGTGACTCTTTACGACCCCCCCCCCAAGGACCATATCACCTCAGCCCACCCTGTCGTCCACTGCCTCCCCGGATTGTCCAAACTCATGACCACTGCACTGATGACACTTTCTAACCATCTCATCCTCTGCCATCCCCTTCTCCTTCAATCTTTCCCAACATCAGTGTCTTTTCCTATGACTCTTTTCTTCTCATTTGGTGGCTGAAGTATTTGAGCCTCAGTTTCAGTATCTGTCCTTCTAAAGCACAAAGTTGATTTCCTGTAAGATTGACTGATCTCTTTGCAGTCCAAGGGACTCTCAAGAGTCTCCTCCAACCCCACAATTTGAAAGCATCAATTCTTCAGCTCTCAGCCTTCCTTATAGTCCAACTCTCACAACCATACATTACTGTACATAGCTTTGACTATACATTATGTGTTGTAGCTGTAGGCTATAGATATTGAGACTAGAAAGCAAAAAGACACCATGAAGACTAGGTAAGGTTATCTTTTAAGGTCTCACTAATAACACAATACTGAGTTTATGTTTACTACAAGGACATCTTTACAACTAATTGCTATTATTTGGCATTATGTTTTATGCCTTGGAAATCATACAGAAATAATTTATCTCTTTATAGTTCTATATATATCATTTATATAGCTGCCCATCTCACCAGAAGTGACTTGGGGCAATGTACAACAAAGTTATAAAAATAAATAGATTGTGTCAAAAAAGTCATTATAGAAAGGTTAAAAAGCATAGGGCAAACAAGATTATAGTAAGATCTCAACTCAAGATACTTCCCTCCCTCTTTCAGTTGTTTTCTGTCAATTCTTATGAGATGAACTAGAGCAAATCTGTTAATTAATCTGTATTTCCCAAAATTATGTGCAGAACAAATTCAGTGTTGCCATGACTTTGTGGTCATCTGGTTTAAAAATGTTATTTCTAGCAACAAGGGATAAAAAAGAATCTCAAGCAACATGGTCAAATGTTCTTAATTTGTTCCATGTAGGATTAAATATTTCCATACATTTTACAATGTGTTTTTGCAAGCTATGGCATAAGGTATGTTTGTAGTTATTATGCTATTAATATATAGATTGATAATGAATCAAATTGTCAAGATCCCTATTTTTATTTTTGATTCATATAATATGTTTATACATACATATACTTACACTTTTATCAAACTGTATGATGCAGTTAGGTATTTTAATGAAAGAATATGCAAAAGATAGAAAAATTAGAAACTGAAATTAGAAAGTCGTCCACTTCTTAGAAAATGTATTATTTGCTGCCAATTTATATTCAGACAATATCATTGAAAACATTCTTAAATTCAAATGGAAAACTATTCTGGAAGAAACAATTTTCTTGAAATCTTCTAGCAGAACATTTGGCCTTAGGAAATAATGGAAACTTGGAATAATTTGTAATTTTCTGGGAGAGCTGTGTCAAAACTAGGAAAGATATAACTGATATGTGGGAAAAGCTTGAGAAAAGTAATCCAAGAGCAAACACACAAAATAACAGGGATCTGGAATGCTTGAAATAATACTCTTAAAAAGCAGACAAATTTTGTTCTAAGGACACGATAGAATCTGAGACTTAATACAAAGCTGTCCTAAAAGTATTTCTGAGCTTTGAACACTCAGTATTTTCTGAGCTAAAAGAATTGGGTCTATTCAAGATTTAGATATGGAAATAAAGCAGGTTCAAGCCAACAGCCAAACAGAGCCTAATTAAATGGTGCCATTTTGATTCTAAGCCAGCAGTATGACCCTACGGGTATGTTTGCTATCAATTACTTACATGCACATAGGGCTAAAATACATGACTGTATATATAAGCTCTATCCTAACACCCTGGCATGCACAGCTGTTTCCAAAGATTATAATTCATTTACTTCAAAATTATCTGAAAAGGGCTGGAAGGCTGATTTCCCCGTCCCAGAGAAGGCTGTAGGCACCTTCACTAAATAATGTTATTGTACTCTTTCAGATTTTTAAACTAAATGTGTAACAAATAGTCCATGTACTTGGGTCAATGGAATGGAACTGGTATGTGCCGATATGCCTCAGCTCTCTTACTTCTGACAAAGCTCTGCCATAATGGGCTTAGCCATAAAACTGGAGGGAAAGCTTGCATGTAAAACAACAGAGTAGTGTTAATCTCTTGATATAATATTTTCTTCTTAATACTGGTATATAATATGATTTGATTGCTTATTAGTAACCTATGACTACCACTAAGTGTTGTATCTTATGATTCTTGATTAATATATATATTTTTCTCTTTTTATGTACACTGAGAGCATATGCACCAAAGACAAATTCCTTGTGTGTCCAATCCAGTGGTGGGTTTCAAATTTGTTTTACTATCGGTTCTGTGGGGGTGGCTTGGTGGCTGTGGCGTGGCTTGGTAGCGTGGCAGGGAAAGGATACTGTAAAATCTCCATTCCCTCCTGATCAACTGGGACTCAGGAGCAGAGAATAGATGGGGGCGGGGCCAGTCAGAGGTGGTATTTGCCGATTCTCCGAACTACTCAAAATTTCCACTACTGGTTCTCCAGAACTGGTCAGAACCTGCTGAATACCACCTCTGGTCCAATCACACTTGATCAGTAAAGCATTGTATTCTGTTCTGTTCTGTTCTTGCTTTGTTGACTATGCTATTTCTGCAATCATTTCAGTGGGTTACTTGGATCTTACCACAGATATTCTGGTTGACTATTTCAATCTCCTTGATTTCCTGAGATGAGAAAATACAGTCTTTAAATGGTTTGAACCCAATTCCAACAGTCCCCATCTATGGAACATTGTGACTTGAGATGGTTACTTGAGAGGTGTAGTACAGAGTCAATTGCCTGATTGTGCAGACTGCATTTGCATGAACGGAGGCTGAAGAACCGTTCCTTGGATGAACAAATCTTCTGAAACCATAGTTACCAAACTTCCTTTAAAACTTCTTAGAGCTTGGAAGTAAAGAACTCTTTTTCTCTGGAGATTTGCCACTTCTGTTCATTATGAAATGGGCACAGCCTAATAAGGAATCCTTTTCTCTTTAATATGACAGATATTCTCAAAGGATGTAAGTCGACTTCTGAACAGTATGCTACCAGCAACATGTGGAAATAAACAACCATTTATCTCTTTTGCATAGATAACATTAAACTGAACTTTACCTACGGATGTTAATCTACCACTTTGATATCCTAGTGAAACTTTGTGTTCCAAAGGGATTTTTTTTTTCCAAATTAGACATAGCTGGATTTTAAATAAAGTTTCCCCACCGGAATTCTAAGTGAGAGGTTGACTAGTTACAGAGGGTTTTTTTTTTATGATCTGGATGTATTGACTTTTAATTATGTACTGTTTAACAACACAAATAGGGCTGTCATTCCTATCAAGAGCTAGTTACTGTGGACCCTCTATATTATACATGATTGTTTTTCCACTTTCATTACCTTATCATTTTATGTGTGATGCATAAAAATGAGAAAGTTTTTGTTTCAGCTGACACAAAATGGATCATACATAATAGCAATATCACTTAGACTTATCTACCACTTTACAGTGCTTTACAGCCCTCTCTAAGCAGTTTACAGAGTCAGCATATTGCCATCAACAATTTCGGTCCTCATTTTACTCACCTTGGAAGAATGGGAAGGCTGAGTCAACCTTAAGCCTGGTGAGATTTGAACTGCCAAATTGCAGGCAGCCAAACGATCCGCAGACGTAGCCTGCAGTACTGCACTCTAACGCTGTTCCACCATGGATGCAATCGTCTTATAGAATCATAGGGTAGGACGGGACCTTTGGAAGTCTTCTAGTCCACCCTCCTGCTGAAAGCAGGGGACCTTATATCATCCTGGCCAAATGGTTGTTAGTTTATTTTTGAATAGACTAACTTGAATAGACCCCGGTGATGGAGCGCACACAACTCTGAGAGGAAAGTTATTCCATTGATCAATATTTTTTACTGTTAGAAAATTTCTCCTTCTATGTTGGATTTCTCCTTAACAATCTTCTGCCTGTTACTTTTTGTCCTGCTCTTAGGTACTTTGGAGAATAAGTCAACCCCTTCTTCTCTGTGACAGCCCATCAAGTAGTGGAAGACAGCTGTCCTGTCCAACCCTTCATCATTGATGAGAACATTTTCTAGGACCAATTTCATATGATCAGTGCACATGACTTCACCCAGGCTGCTAACCAGGTTTATGAAAAATCCCTCTTTATAATGATTCCACACCCAGGGTCACACAAGAATTCTAAAAGTTGTGACAAGGCAGCATTTGTGACAAGGCAGACAGTGATGTCCCGGTGTTTGGAAGCCGTCGGGGTCTGGATGGGGGACAACAGACTCAAACTCAACCCCTCCAAGACCGAGTGGCTGTGGTTACCGGCACCTCGGTTCAGCCAGCTGACTCCATCACTGGCCATAGGGGGCGAACAATTGCCCCCTGTGGAACGGGCGCGCAATTTGGGCGTCCTCCTAGATGCCCGGCTGTCAATGGATGACCATGTGGCAGCCGTGGCAAGGGGGGCATTCCACCAGGTTCGCCTGGTGCGCCAATTGTGCCCCCTTCTGGACCGGGATGCCCTACGCACGGTCACTCACGCACTGGTGACATCTCGCCTGGACTACTGTAACGCTCTCTACATGGGGCTTCCCTTGGGATGCGCCCGAAGACTGCAGCTAGTCCAGAACGCAGCCGCGCGGGTAGTCATGGGGAGTACCAGGTACTCCCACGTAACACCTCTCCTGCGCGAGCTGCACTGGCTGCCTGTGGTCTTTCGGGTGCATTTCAAGGTTCTGATCACCATCTTTAAAGCGCTCCATGGCATAGGGCCTAGCTACCTGCGGGATCGCATCCTCCCACACACATCCCTGCGGCCAATTCGCTCTCACAGGGAGGGGCTTCTCCTGGTGCCGTCCACTAGGCAATGCCAACGGGCGACACCAAGGAGTAGGGCCTTCTCTGTGATGGGCCCAACCCTCTGGAATGACCTCCCCCCCCCGACATTAGAACCACTACTGACCTCCGCTCCTTCCGACAGAAATTGAAGACACACCTGTTCCAACTGGCTGGCCTGGCATAATTATAACGTCTACCTCCTGGCATACATATTTTTTACTGGTTTTTAGCGGGATTGTTTCTTTTAAACTTAATTTTACAGGATATTGGGGTTTTAAATTTTGTATATTCTAAATTATTTACTTAGCTGTACAGTTTTGCATATCTTTTTATCTTCCTCTTATATACGTATATATGTAGCTATCTATTTAATAATTTTAATTTGATGTATTTCTGATATGGACTGTACACCGCCCCGAGTCCCTTTCGGGAGAGGGGGCGGTCTATAAGCGCTAAGAAATAAATAAATAAATAAATTCAAAAAAATGTGCAACTTTTCTTCATGCAAACTAAATCGGATAACACATCACTTGCAATGCAAAACAAAACTCACAGTGTTTGTGAAGGGAAGGGAAAAAAGATCAAGATGGAGGCCACAACTTCCTAATCCAAGTCTGCCCATCCTTTTATGTGTGTCACACATGGAATTCATGATTGAAAAGTGATGGGATTTGATCACATTTACTTTGAAATTATCTGAAAGTGGGCTGGAAGACTGAGTTTCCAGGAACAGAGAAGGCTTAATTCTCTTTGCCCCTCACATAACAAAGTCACTTGCAATGCACAATACCACAAAGATCTTGCAGGAGAAGAGCTGTCTGGACAACTGTGGGATCTGGCAGGTTGAGAGCTGTGAACCATAAACCCAAAGCTTTTGCTGTGACCCAGCAAAACAGATATAGTGCCCTTGCTGACCTTAATGGGGACACTAAAGAGATAGGTCAGGGCAGTTGTGATAATGATGACTCAAATAAGCAGGGGATCGTGGTCCAAAACGAAGAACTTTCTTCGGAAAGGCGAAAAGGGGAACCAGGTATCACACATCAGTCGCAGAAGAAGATCAAGGTATGTAAAAAGAGAAGTCACCTTCTGGTTGGTGATTCAATCGTAAGAGATGTTAATTTAGGAGAGGATAAGGAGGTTTTAAAAGAGGTCAGGTGTCTGCCAGGTGCTACTGCCAGCAGAGACAAGAGGCGTATTCTTAAGATAGTCAAGAATGCAAGTAAGGACTGTGACATTGATGCTATTATACATCTTGGCACTAATGATCTATCCCAGAAAGATGTACTTTCTGTGCAGAATGATTTCCAGAACTTGGGGTATGAACTTAATAGTATAGGTTGTAGGCTTATCTTTTCAGAGGTTTTACCTGTATATAAGGAACAAAAAGGGAAGAGTTTAATGTTTGGCTAAAGGAGTGGTGTAAAAGGGAAGGCTTTGGTTTTATTAGTCATGAAGCCTGTAGCTGGTCCAATGAAAAACTGTACAAAAGAGATGGGTTGCACCCATCCAAGAAAGGGACTGAGTTACTTGGCATTAAATTCACAGATTTTCTTGATAAACATTTAAACTGAAGAGCGGGGACAGAGAATTAATAGATACAGAACATCTCTGTCCCCAGCAAACTAAAATTCATAGGGTTATAAATGCATGTAACATAGATGTGTGTGTGGGTAAGATTATCACTCCTGCTGTCAAGCAAAACCAAGCATGTAATAGTGATTGTCATACCATGTGCATGAATCACACAAGTGGCAAGAAAATAGGGGCAGTCAGGCATAATACAGGTTATGTAGACAGTAAACACAAGGTCAATCAAAATGGACTCAAATGTCTATATACCAATGCACAGAGTATGAGGAATAAACAGGGAGAATTAGAAATTCAAGTAAAAGAGGGCAGATATGATATTATTGCCATTACAGAAACTTGGTGGGATGAAACTGACAAATGGAACATACAGCTAGAAGGATTTAAATTATTTAAAAGAAATAGACCAAATAAAAGAGGAGGTGGAGTTGCACTATATATAAGAAATAACTATGTCTCTACAGAAATAGAGCACAACAATAATGAGAACTATCTTGAATGCATTTGGGTCAATATTAAAGGTTGTGGGGGAAATGACATTGCCATAGGTCTATACTACAGGCCACCCAACCAAGCAGAGGAAGAAGATGAACTTTTTGCTAGTCAGCTAACTAAGGTATGTAGGAAGCACACCACAATAGTAATGGGAGATTTTAACTACCCTGACATCAACTGGGAAACAAACTCTGCACCAAGTGGAAGATCCAACAGGTTCCTAACAAACCTAGCAGACAACTTTGTTTTCCAAAAAGTAGAGAAGGAAACAAGGGGATCAGCCATACTGGACTTAATTCTCACTAACAGAGAGGAAATGATAGAAGGTGTTGAAGCCATAGGAACCCTGGGGGCAAGTGACCATGCAATATTGGAATTCAACATTATCCGAACACAAGTAGTAGAACAAAGTCAAACTA
This sequence comes from Natrix helvetica, assembly GCF_964273705.1. Classification (NCBI taxonomy): domain Eukaryota; kingdom Metazoa; phylum Chordata; class Lepidosauria; order Squamata; family Natricidae; genus Natrix; species Natrix helvetica. The sequence goes on along the minus strand of NC_138548.1, from coordinate 330,741,099 downwards.
GAGTCTTGGACTTTAAGAAAGCTAATTTCAATAAACTTAGAGAGAGCTTGGGAAAAATTCCATGGATGAGAATCCTCGAGGGGAAAACAACTCAAGAAGCTTGGGAAATTTTGAAAAATGAGATTAGAAAAGCCCAGTCTAACACAATACCAATGAAGAAGAAAAACAACAGCTCCCAAAAGAAACCAGCATGGCTGCATAAACAACTATCTGACAAACTGAAAGACAAAAAAAGTAAGTATAAAAAGTGGAAGGAGGGGGACATAACTAAGGCAGAATATCAGCAAATAGCCCGAGCCTGTAAAGATGAAGTGAGGAAAGCTAAGGCTCACAATGAAGAAAGGCTTGCCACAAAAGTAAAAATTAACAAAAAAAGCTTCTTCCAACATGTTAAAAACAAGAAAAAAGTTAAGGAAACAATTGGTCCATTGCTAGGAGAAAGTGGCAAGAAGGTAACAAGCAACAGGGAGAAAGCAGAACTATTTAACTCATGTTTTGCATCTGTCTTTACACAAAGGGATAAAACAGTCCAACCTATCAAAAGCAGCACCACAAAATTAGGAACACAAATTGAAATAGGGAAGAAAATGGTAAGTGAGCACCTGTCTACCCTAGATGAGTTCAAATCACCAGGACCGGATGGATTACACCCCAGAGTTCTGAAGGAACTAGCAGACGAGATCTCAGAACCACTGAATTATATCTTTCAGAGATCCTGGAACACCGGGGAACTACCAGAGGACTGGAAAAGAGCTGATGTGGTTCCCATCTTCAAAAAAGGGAAAAAATTAGATCCAGGAAACTACAGACCTATCAGCCTAACCTCAATACCAGGAAAGATTCTGGAAAAAATAATCAAGCAACGAATTTGCGAACACCTAGAAGCAAACAAAGTAATAGCCAAAAGCCAACATGGATTTGTCAAAAACAGATCATGCCAGACTAATCTTATTGCATTCTTTGATAATGTGACAAAATTAGTAGACCAGAGGAATGCCGTTGATATAGTTTACTTGGACTTCAGTAAGGCTTTTGATAAGGTAGACCATAACCTACTACTAGATAAAGTAGAAGAATGTGGGTTAGACAGCATCACCACCAGATGGATTGGTAACTGGCTGACCAACCGCACTCAACGTGTAGTTCTCAATGGAACTGCATCTACATGGAGGGAAGTATGCAGTGGAGTACCCCAAGGCTCTGTTTTAGGCCCAGTACTCTTCAACATCTTCATCAATGATTTGGATGAGGGAATAAATGGGGAACTCATCAAATTTGCAGATGATACCAAGCTGGCAGGAATAGCCAACACTCCAGAAGATAGGCTTAAGATACAGAAGGATCTTGACAAACTTGAACATTGGGCACTATCTAATAAAATGAAATTCAATGGTGAAAAGAGTAAGGTTCTACATTTAGGCAACAAAAACGGAATGCACAGGTACAGTATAGGTGATACCTTACTCAGTAGTAGTAACTGTGAAAGGGATCTTGGAGTCCTAGTGGACAACCATTTAAATATGAGCCAGCAGTGTGCAGCAGCTGCCAAAAAAGCCAACACAGTTCTAGGCTGCATCAACAGAGGGATAGAATCAAGATCACGTGAAGTGTTAATACCACTTTATAATGCCTTGGTAAGGCCACACTTGGAATACTGCATTCAGTTCTGGTCGCCACGATGTAAAAAAGATGTGGAGACTCTAGAAAGAGTGCAGAGAAGAGCAACAAAGATGATTAGGGGACTGGAGACTAAAACATATGAAGAACGGTTGCAGGAACTGGGTATGTTTAGCTTAAGAGAAAGAAGGACTAGGGGAGACATGATAGCATTATTCCAATATCTCAGAGGTTGCCACAAAGAAGAGGGAGTCAAACTATTCTCCAAAGCACCTGAGGGTAGAACAAGAAGCAATGGGTGGAAACTAATCAAGGAGAGAAGCAACTTAGAACTGAGGAGAAATTTCCTGACAGTGAGAACAATTAATCAGTGGAACAGCTTGCCTCCAGAAGTTGTGAATGCCGCAACACTGGAAGTCTTTAAGAAGATGTTGGATAGCTATTTGTCTGAAACGGTATAGGGTTTCCTGCCTAGGCAGGGGGTTGGACTAGAAGACCTCCAAGGTCCCTTCCAACTCTACTATTCTATTGTATTGTATTGTATTGTATTATTGTATTGCATGGGCTTTGCCATTAAACTGGAAAACATAGAATCATATGAATGGAAGGGACCTCAGAGGTCCTCCAGCCCAACCCCTTGCTCATGGTAGGATCCTCCTACCATCCCAGTCTATTTTTGAAAATCTCTACTAGGAGGCAAGCTGGTCCATTGATTAATTGTTCTCATTGTTGGAAAATTTCTCCCTAATACTAGATTGGATCCAGTTGTGAAATTCAAATTTGGTTACTACTGGTTCTGTGGCCATGACTTGGTAGGTATAGCAGAGGAAGGATACTTCAAAATTTCCCTTCCCGCACCACTCCAGGGGAAGTATACTGCAACATCTCCATTCCTATCCCACTCTGGGGCCAGCCACAGGTGCTATTTGCCAGTTCTCCAAACTACTCAAAATTTCTGCTACCGGTTCTCCAGAATCTGTCAGAACCTGCTGAATTTCACCCCTGCTTGGATATCTCTTTAACAAGCTTCACTCATTAAGCTTCCTAGTATGCAGGGCAACAGAATACAGTTAATCTCTTTGTATAATGTTTTCACTTACCGGTAATTCGTGGCTACCATCTTAACTTTTTGATCGCTCTCTGCAGGTATCCCTGAGAAAAACCGTATGAAGGTCTGCAACAAAACTTGAGGACAATTTTTTTAAAAGTTGAAGTTTTAATGCAATAGCCCAACTTATTCAAATTGTAATAAATAGGCATTACTATATTTATCCAAGTGATATATGAATCTCTCTTATCCAAATAAAAGCTCATGTTAAGTCAGTGTTAGCCTTTTCCTCCTTTTTTAAAAAAGAAAAGAAAATCACCCTTCCATTAAAAAGCTGAGATTTCTAGTGGAAAACACAACACTTTCCTTGAGACGGGGACTCAAAAATCAAAATCCTTAATCAACAGCAAATGAGACGCAAATAAAGCCAACATAGAAGAAGACAAGATTCCTAACCAGGCTTACTTAGAATGGGACCTTCTGCACTAAATGGGACCTTCTACATAATAAGCATGCGTAGGTTTCTTTGTGTTTACAGCCAGGTGCAAAGATAACTATTAATCTATTTTGCTTTTTGTATACTGAAAGGGGAAAATGCTCAATATCGTTTCACAGTTTCCATAGAGCACCTTGGTTAAATAGATCGGTCTCCAGCAATAGGTATGTATACTTCAGCCTAAGAGTCTGGGTGCCCACTGGAACCTATTATGAAATAATAATGTTAATTTATGCTTGTTGAATCCAGAATTCATTGGTCTCTCTTGCTCTGTTTAAGACTAAGTGTTTGCATTTGTCTGTATGTACAGAAGAATTTTGAATCTCAGAAATTGGTTTGTGTGTATGAAAGGGACACATGGAAGGGACAATTAATTTTTCAAATGGGTGGATTTTAATTAACTTTATTTGAATGTTTGTCCTGCACAGGCATTATAGACCATATTTCCTGAGGTGAAAAGTTCTCCAGGACTGGTTTCAGGATTGGCAATAGGGAACCCTAATTTTAAAAGTTAGGTAATCTTGTGTACAGGATTTTTGTGTTATATCTATCTTCCTAATTGGGGAGATTGTGAGAAATTCAGGCATGACTTTTCAAGTACAAACAATAATCTTTTAAGGACAAGAAGAACTCAATTTGCATATGCAAAGATAAAGTCTCATGAAGATAGACACGAGAGGCCTCTCAGGGCCAAACTAGAGTGGCATTAATTTCATTTATTAATTAATGCAGTCAAACCAATCTCACTAATGTTCCCATCTATGTGTTGTTATGTAAATAGCAGCTGCAAATTTGCCTGAGCAAATTAAGGCTGCCCCCATCAAAGTTGCATATACAGTCATACCTCAATACTCAAATGCTTCAAAACTTGTCAAATTTGGTACTTGATGCATTTTGAAGGGAAAATCTTGTCCTGGTACTCTCCTTTCTCTCTGTACTCGATGTACAAGATAGAACTTGCTGGTGTCGGCTGTCCCATGACTTGCTACTCCTTCTGGCTGAAATAAAGGGTTACATGGTAATTCACATGGTTTGCTCAGTACTCATCATTTTTAGTATCCATCATGCCTTCTGGGATGAATTAATGAGCAATTGTCATCTTCAAGCAGATGATTTCTCTTGAGTACTAAGGGAGATCACCCTTGGATTGGACTGGGCTGTTTAAGACCATAATTCTCTGTCTTTACTCAGGACTGTTAAAGCATAGATTTTTTATCTTCTTTCTGAAGAAAGTTTCTATTTTATCTTAGTTTGCAATTGCAGACCTATTTCACTCTATGCACCTTGATCATTTCAGTTTGTGCACCTTTATCCAGGCTTCAACATTTTTTCTCTATTTTCTGTTCTCTGTTTTCCTTGCAACAGTGACAGGAAAATTGGTTTGCTTTCTGATTCTGCTATTGAGTGAACAAGGTCCATGCAACAGCCAAGCATATATTGCTCTTGTTTTTAGGACCCCACCATAATAACTGCTACTTATATTTCTTTAGATTGTTTGTTAAGATATTATTAACAAAAAAAGATAAAAGTGGAATAATGGAAAAATAGACATCTGACACTATTGCACTAAAAGATGCAACTAATACTCAAAATTAAGAACCCTAGATATATGTTGGATTAAAAAAGAAGAAGATTGCATTTCTGTGATATGTTTATTTATTTGTTAGACTAAGTCTCGCCTTTCCTACAACAACCAATCTACAAGGTAGCCTGAATTGTCACCCACTGAATCTATATGCTGTTGCTGCTGCTGCTTCCTCCTCCTCCTCCTCCTCTTCTTCTCCTTCCCCTCCTCCTCCTCCCTAATTATGCTGAAGCACTGGGACTTCCCTCACTGTTCTGCCTTGTGAGGGAAGGCAGAAAGAATCTAACAAATAACTGTACAAGTGTTAGATGATAACATTATGTACTTGTCATCAAATATCAAATTACCAGTTTGGATGATGTGATGGATTAGAGGTGGGAAGGGTTTAAAGTGTACATCTGGAAAACCTCAATGATGGTTCATAGCAACTTGAGTGAACCTTCAGTAACTGCTTGTTAACAGATCTTGGGTCTTAGTATATGCTATACCTGAGCACGGCTATGCTATAGATCAGACAGATTATTCTGGAATCAGCTGTTGGGAGTAGATTTGGTTTGCTTTGACTACATTTTATTCTACTTTAATCAAGGCTAGGCTTTAGAGGCATAGAATATACTCATGTAATCCTACAATAATAATTTCATCCAAGCAAGGTTGCCATGTCAGCAAATAAATCCAGAGGTGGGCCAACTAGCCAATATAGTAAATTCACTGTAATGGTCTGTAAATTCTAATCAATATGTTTACAATAATTCAACAACATGCCCTATGATTACAAGATCTTCAATATCTAAAATTGCTTCTACTCCAACCTGTGATAACATCAAGGCTTTTCTTAATCCTCATCTCCATGGGTCCTACTTATCAATAGTTAAAGTAAAGGTTATCCACTAATGAAGGATTTCTGCAGCCTTTGCTCATAGACCTGATCAATTTGATTTCCATGAGGGCCTGTACCATCAAAATTGCTAGTGAAGAAGCCTCCCGGCTTTCACAATTTCAGGCTGATCCCGAGAACCTTAGCGCCTTGTAAAGTTTTTCCTTATTATTCCAGAAATCTCTGTAGGCAAAGACTTTATGATAAGAGATTGTGCTAATTGATATACAGTAATAGTCACTAGGAATGCATGGTTTAATGCTTGGAGTTAGTATCGTTTCTCTCTCTTTTCCTTTTTTTTTGAGCAACTTTTAATTCTAACATGAAAGGAGAAGAAGGAAGAAAGAAAGAAAGAAAGAAAGAAAGAAAGAAAGAAAGAAAGAAGAAATGAATGAAAGAAAGAAAAAAGAAAGAAAGATCCACCAAATTATGTTTGAAAGAGAAAGATGGCCAAGGGGATTTTCAGTCACTCTTTTTATATCTTGTCTTCCAGTGGTGAGATGCAAATAATTTAACAACCAGTTCTCAACCTAATGATTTCTTCCAACAACCAGTTCACCAAACTGCTCAGAAACTTAACAATCGATTCTCCTGAAGTGGTACGAACTGGCTGAATCCCACCACTGCTGTCTTCATATTCAACATGACTAACACTTATTAAAATATAACAACATAAAACAAAATTTAAAATTAATTAAAAGTAGTGTGGGGAAAAAAAACCACCATTGTTTCTAAACAGTGAGAGACTGGGAGCCAAACACAACGCTGAAGGGAGTACTCCAAAACGAATAGCCTAAAAGTGACGAAAGTCTTCTTTTACATGCCAGAGAAGCGAGTTTCTGATATTAGAAACATTTTCAGAAGGGTTTCTTTCTTCTGAAGATTTTAATCCCTGGGTAGAGGGATCCACGACCTTTCAGATAGACCTTCAAATAAAAATAAATATAAGGCACAGTGCTGAGAATATTATCTCCATGAGCATTTCCTCAAGTTCCTGAATGATCATGCAAAGTTACATAGTCATTCCAGGCAGCTATACTAGCAACAAGAAGAGAATTCCAGCTGCTTGAGGGAAGTCACCCTTCTTGGAAGAATGAAATATTTTGAGAAATATTTAAAAAGGCAGAATATTATATTTCCCTAAAGGAGAAAGATGCTCTTGGAAAGCAGCCCCATCTTTCTTAATAGCCCCAGCAGGACTGGGCCAGCTTATCTACAAGAAAAGTGATTAGATTAAAACATGATCATCCAGGACGTAATAGGATTATCTAGCAGCAAAGTTCTCTACATTGCAAAATCACCTGGGGACATTGCATCATCCTCCAGGCTTCAACCAAACTTGATTCAGACAAATATAACCCCATATGGCCCCATGGGAGTCTGACTACAGCCAATAGAATACATTTCTTGCACAGGAACAGGAAGCTCAAGGGCAAGGCCCAAGAGAGGATATAAATACCTCTCTCTCTCTCTCTCTCTCAACTCCATGTGGTCAGATGCACCAGAACCATGTGCTTGATGGTTCTGCTCCATTAAACCACCTTTCCAATCAGCCTCCATATTTCTAGTGTCTTTCTCCCCGCTTGGAACAGATACCAGATGGCTATTTCTTCCCACATGCTGGCTGTGCTGCTAGGCTCAGAATGCACCCAGTCCTTCATTACAATTGGCTATCAGAAAGAGCAAAAAGGAAAATCACATGGATTTAGATATACGCCTCCCTCATTTCCTCCCCTCCCCCAATCTCTCACGCTAACCAAAGATAGTAGGAGATAACCGGCCATTTATGTTAGGTAGCAATAAGGAATCACATTTAGACACCTACTAACTTGACAATAGTGTCAGAGAATAAGGCTATTGCATTTATCATTCCCTTCTTAATTTTCCCCAAATGCCCCTTCTGAGACGTTGGAGCCCTACATTCCACCTCTTTTCATAGTAACAGTCCCTTCTGAGCTTTTAAACAGGACCAACATTATGCGTGGCAAATTCTGTAGCCCAGTTTTGAGGCTGGTAAGGACAGCAATTTTCCTGCTCCCATGTCCCTTGTTAAACCCACCTTTCTGCCTAAGCTTCAGAGCATATACTGTGAAATCATCATGTTTTCCCCTCTGCCAGAGCAGGATTTAATTACCTAGATGGGCAAATTACCACTGGTAGATCATTTTGTGCATTCTGTGAACTAGAAGCCCATCTCCCTAAAACGTCTTGTCCAGTGGTGGGTTTCAATTTTTTTTAGAACCTATTCTGTAGGTGTGGCCTATTTTGTGGGCATGGCTTGGTGGTCATGTGACCGGCCGGGAGTGACCAACTTGTAAAATGTGGTGAAACTCATTTAACAATGCTCTTGCTTAGCAACCAAAATTTTGGGCTCAATTGTGATCATAAGTTCTTTTTCTTTTTCTTTTCTTTTCTTTCTTTCTTTTTTTCTTCCTGCCTTCTTTCTTCCTTGTGTGTGTCTCTCTTCCTCTTCCTTCCTTCCTTCCTTCCTTCCTTTCTTTTTTGTTCTTTCTTTCCTTCCTTTCTTTTCCTTCCTTCCGTCCTTCCTTTCTTTCTTGTGTCTCTCTCTCCCTTTCTTTCCTTCCTTCCTTCCTTCCTTCCTTCCTTCCTTCCTTCCTTCCTTCCTTCCTCCTTCCTTTCTCTTCCTCTTTCTTTCTTCCTTTCTCTTCTTCTTCCTTCCTTCCATCCTTTCTTTCTTTCTTTCTTTCTTTTTTCCTTCCTTCCTTCCTTCCTTCCTTCCTTCCTTCCTTCCTTCTTTCTTTCTTGTGTGTGTCTCTCTCCCCCACTTTATTTCTTTTTTTGTTTTCTTTCTTCTTTCCTTCTTTCTTATCTCTCTCTCTCCAACTTTTTTCTCTTTCTTTCTTTCTTTCTTTCTTTCTTTCTCTCCCTCTCTCGCTCTCTCTCTCTTTCTCTTTCTATCTTTGTCTCTCTCTCTCTTTTCTAGGGGTCAGTCGAGGATCAGCTGCAGCAGCCCAGCCCCAGCTGCCTTTCCCCAAACCCGGACAACGCTAATCCCACCTCCCTGGTGTTTGAGCTGCAGCAAGTGAAGTGGAGCAGAGACCAGCCATCCCCACAGACGCAGAGACCAGCCGTTGCCACTGCTGCTACCACTGTTGCTGCTGGTGGTGACATGAATGCATCTTCACTGTATGTTCCACTGCACCCAGTCTCATGAGAGGGGAAATGGGAGGCGCCCTGCCAGCAGAGCCTCTGGGTGGAAGGCGAGTGAAGGGCGCAGTGGCAGGAGAGCTACACAATACAATAGCAGAGTTGGAAGGGACCTTGGAGGTCTTCTAGTCCAACCCCCTGCCTAGGCAGGAAACCCTATACCATTTCAGACAAATGGCTATCCAACATCTTCTTAAAGACTTCCAGTGTTGGGGCATTCACAACTTCTGGAGGCAAGCTGTTCCACTGATTAATTGTTCTGTCAGGAAATTTCTCCTCAGTTCTAAGTTGCTTCTCTCCTTGATTAGTTTCCACCCATTGCTTCTTGTTCTACCCTCAGGTGCCTTGGAGAATAGTTTGACTCCCTCTTCTTTGTGGCAACCCCTGCGATATTGGAACACTGCTGTCATGTCTCCCCTAGTCCTTCTTTCTATTAAAGTAGACATACCCAGTTCCTGCAACCGTTCTTCATATGTTTTAATCTCCAGTCCCCTAATCATCTTTGTTGCTCTTCTCTGCACTCTTTCTAGAGTCTCCACATCTTTTCTACATCGTGGCGACCAAAACTGAATGCAGTATTCCAAGTGTGGCCTTACCAAGGCATTATAAAGTGGTATTAACACTTCACGTGATCTTGATACTATCCCTCTGTTGATGCAGCCTAGAACTGTGTTGGCTTTTTGAGCAGCTGCTGCACACTGCTGGCTCATATTTAAATGGTTGTCCACTAGGACTCCAAGATCCCTCTCACAGTTACTACTATTGAGCAAGGTACCACCTATACTATACCTGTGCATTTCGTTTTTCTTGCCTAAATGTAGAACCTTACTCTTTTCACCATTGAATTTCATTTTATTAGATAGTACCCAATGTTCAAGTTTGTCAAGATCCTTCTGTATCCTAAGCCTATCTTCTGGAGTGTTGGCTATTCCTGCCAGCTTGGTGTCATCTGCAAATTTGATGAGTTCCCAATTTATTCCCTCATCCAAATCATTGATGAAGATGTTGAAGAGTACTGGGCCCAAAACAGAGACTTGGGGTACTCCACTGCATACTTCCCTCCATGTAGATGCAGTTCCATTGAGAACTACACATTGAGTGCAGTTGGTCAGCCAGTTACAAATCCATCTGGTGGTGATGCTGTCTAACCCACGTTCTTCTACTTTATCTAGTAGTAGGTTATGGTCTACCTTATCAAAAGCTTTACTGAAGTCCAAGTAAACTATATCAATGGCATTCCTCTGGTCCACTAATTTTGTGACTTTGTCAAAGAATGCAATAAGATTAGTCTGGCATGATCTGTTTTTGACAAACCCATGTTTGCTTTTGGCTATTATTTTGTTTGTTTCTGGGTGTTCACTAATTCGTTACTTGATTATCTTTTCCAGAATCTTTCCTGGTATTGAGGTCAGGCTGATAGGTCTGTAGTTTCCTGGATCTATTTTTTTCCATTTTTTGAAGATGGGAACCACATCAGCTCTTTTCCAGTCCGCTGATAGTTTCCTGGTGCTCCAGGATCTCTGAAAGATATAGTTCAGTGGTTCTGAGATCTCATCTGCCAGTTCCTTCAGAACCCTGGCCCTCCCTGAAGCCAGGAAGGAGGCAGAGATGAGGCCTGGGGCTCACTTCCCTGCCTCTTTCCTCTGAGAGCTGCAGATGGCAAGTTGTCACCCATTTCAGGTGCCCAGGGCAGCCTCGACCACCACCGCCCCACCGCCTCCAGGCCCATGCAACCTCCCCACCAGCTAACCAACCTGGGGACACTCCCAGTTCTGCTGGGCAGCCACTCCTTCATGCCCCGTTGCCAGCTGCAGTTGGACTTTTGGCAGCCCTGATTTCTCCTGGCGCTCCTTCCCGGCTGGGAAATGCTTCAGGACAGCCCTGCCACCCTGGCCAGGTGCTGGATCAGTCAGCAGCCCATGCACCACCGCCACATGACCTTTATAAATGGAAATAACCAACTTCTTTTAAACTTTCCATTTCAATGAGAATTTTTCTCAAACTTCTTAAATTCTCATTGAAATGGAAAGTTTAAAAGAAGATGATTAATTTCTGTTTATAAATTGATGGCTGTCTAGGGCCAAGTGTGGCTTCAGAGGCTGAAAGGGAAGCTGCGTCCCCCACCAGGTGCCCCCTCCCTTCTTGCCAGACTTTTGGAGCTTCCCACCCACCTTGGCCGCCCAAGGTGGCAGAATATGCCTGAGGGTGCTTCACCTCACTGTGATCCGAGGGATGTTGTTGCCTTGGTAAGACATCTTCCCCTCGAGGCTGCATCTGCAGTGCGGGAAGGAGAGCAGCGGAGGCAAAGCGGCCTTTCTGGGCTCATCTGAAGAAGTCCATCTGCCTCCTCCCTTCCTTCTCTTTGAGAGAGCCATAGTGAGAATCCAATTTCCTCCAGGCACCTCCCAGCCCATGAGTATTGTGGCAGCAATTGCTAAGCAGCTGAACCTTTTTGGCCCACTCTAAGAAAAGTTTAGGAACTTTTGTGGTGAGGTTCAAAATTTTTTACTACCTGTTCTGTGTGTATGGCTTGGTGGGTGTGGCAGGGGGAAGGATACTGTAAAATATCCATTCCCTCCCAACTCCAGGGGAAGGTTACTGCAAAATCCGGAGGGGAGGCAGAGAATAGATGGGGTGGGGCAAGTTAGAGGTGGTATTTACTGGTGCTCCGAATTACTCATTACCGAATTACTGTCCGCTACAGTTCTCCAGAACTCGTCATAACCTGCTGAATACCACCTCTGGAACTCATCCAGTGTGTGTGTGTGTGTGTGTGTGTGTGTGTGTGTGTGTGAGAGAGAGAGAGAGAGAGAGAGAGAGAGAGAGAGAGTGAGTGAGTGAGTTTTGTAGGGAGAATTATTTGTATTCACATACTCCATCATGATCTGAGCAACTTTTCACTTCTTTTATTTGCTAATTAATCTTTAGCATCTTCTCAGTGTTTGTTTTAAGATGTCAAATTTATGCATGTGGGACTAGAAAACCGGAGCATTGTCCTTGGCATATGCTTATCGTACAAGTGCAACACTGCTTTCCATTCGGAGTCTAGCTGTGCTTTCCCATGAAATGAGGGTCTTAAAGCAACAGTAACTGGCATCAAAATAAGAGATTTGGGGGAGATTAAAACTCGATTAGAATTGGCATCACAAGGGGTACAAGTAGAATGGTGGTCTTATTTACAGATACAATCAAGATTTGCACAGGACAGGAAGAAGGAAGGTATTGCTAAAGATTACACAGTATTAGATAAACATTTGATAGAGACAGAAAATAAGTTGATCAAAGTGCTGTATAGATTTTTATTGGAATATAAACTTGAGGAAGAACATGTCAAATAAACTATGGTCGCCTGGGTGAAAATTTTTGGTTATAATGTGGAATTGGCTAAGTGGGAAAAACTTTGGATACTTAATTGGAAACTAACGTTGGCTACGGCGTTCTACAGATGGCATCTCCCCCCAGCACGGCTCTCCAAAATATCTAAAAATCTGGCCCCAAATTGTTGGAAGTGTAAAAAAACACCAGGCAATTTTTATCATATGTGGTGGACATGCAATGAGGCCAAAAGATATTGGAAAATGATCCAATCATGGTTGGAACAAATGGTGGGAGAGCAAATTTTGTTTGAACCAGAATTTTTTCTCCTGGGCATAATACCGGAGGGGTTTAAGAAAAATGTACTTTATCTAATTATACATGTACTAACTGCGGCACACATAACTTTTGCTCAGTATTGGAAAAAAGAAAATACACCATCAGAGCTAGATATAATCAGAAAAGTGTTGGCCTGTGCGGAAGCAGATAGGCTCACTCTTGAACTTAAAAATAAAGGGGAATCAGAATATTTTGAAGTCTGGAACAGATTTTATGATTGGTATAAGACAAGGTGGCAAGGCTGGAACAAACTGTATATATTGTGATTGGACAGAAGGATAGATAATGCACTAAGTATGCTAATAGATAAAGGTTGAGATTAATTGTGTATAATGTGAATGTATGGTCACTTCGACTTTGCGGTACTGCATTGTTTAAATGTAAAAATAATAAAAATATATTTCAAATTTGGGGGAAAAGAAATAAGAGATTTGCAAGGAAGGGAACTCTGAGACATATGTAAATGGAGATTCAATCATCCAGGCCAAAAGTATGTAAAAAGGTTAAATCATGGCAATACCAGCTTGGATTTGCTGCATACATTTATACACACAGAGACACGCATATATACATGCACAATATGCATACCGTGTTTTCCTGAAAATAAGAGAAGGTTTTTATTTTCTTTTGACCCCTGAAATAAGAGCTTGGCCTTATTTTCAAGGAGTTTTTTTTTATTTTTGAGGTGCAGGAGGCGGCGAGTGTGGTCACCTCATGGCTGCTGCTGTGTTGCAATATTTTTGGGGAGGGCTTATTTGAGCGCATGTACTCAAAAGCCCAATTGGGCTTATTATCTGGGGAAGTCTTATTTTTGGGGAAACAGGGTACATATACATTTTTGCAATATTTTATGTCTGTCTGTCATCCATTCATCCATCCATCCATCCATCATCATATCTATCTATCTATCTATCTATCTATCTATCTATCTATCTATCTATCTATCTATCTATCTATCTATCTATCTATCTAATCACACAGACACACACCTGACTGCAAATGCTTGCTTGGAAGAACCTTCAAAATGTTCCTTTCTTAAATGTATAGGAAAATGACAGAAGTCACAAAAGGGGCTTCTCCAATAGCTGCCTTTTCCCCAAGAGGATCAGGAACACCTGACAAACAATTCCAGTGTATTGGAAGCCACTTCTTTATATATTTTTCTTTCTTTGCTAGTTTTCTTCAACTTTTTTCCTCTTAAACTTTATGCTTTCTTCTTTGATTGCTTTCTTTTTTCTTACTTCATATTAGTCTCTGCTAGCTTTTTTCTTATTGCTTAAATTTTTAAAATAAAAAAATTATATTAAAAATGATAAACAATTCTGAAGCAGTTGATCATAAATAAAATGTCATCTGAAAAAATGTCATGTCACCTTACAAATAACTATTTTTTTTTAAAAAAATAAAACAAATATAGGAAAATGTTAGCTTGTGCACTAAGGAAAGAATATAAGCCCTCATGGGACTTTAACATTTAAACAGACAGACATCTTGTTCATAACTGAAGTAGCAGTCATTGGAAAGAAGAAAATGTTGTCCATTGAAGTTGCTGTCAAGGATGCCAGGATACCAGGACTGATGTTATTATATATACAATAAACATTTATATAATGAATTGGAGGGATTGTGGCTTTATATGACCCTACAACTCATACAAGTTGACTTCAGGTGGCTTACAAAGTAGATAATAAATGGATAGATAGGTAGGTAGGTAGATAGATAGGTAGGTAGATAGTTAGATAGATAGATAGATGGATGGGTGGATGGATGGATGGATAGAGAGATAGATAGATAGATGATAGATAGATAGATAGATAGATAGATAGATAGATAGATAGATAGATAGATAGATGATGGATGTATTTGTTTTCGTAGATTTTCACGGGTGTAGGTATGCTGGTTTTGTTGTATTCGGGTCTTTTCCCGTGTAAGGTACCTTACACGGGAAAAGACCCGAATACAACAAAACCAGCATAGATAGATAGAAAGATAGATAGATAGATAGATAGATAGATAGATAGATAGATGGATATAGATAGATAGATAGATAGATAGATAGATAGATAGATAGATAGATAGAAATATATATATATATATATATATATATAGATAGATAGATAGATAGATAGATAGATAGATAGATAGATAGATAGATATAGATATAGATATAGATATAGATATAGATATAGATATAGATAGATAGATAGATAGATAGATAGATAGATAGAGATGATATAGATATAGATGATATAGATATAGATATAGATAGGTAGATAGATAGATAGATAGATAGATAGATAGATAGATAGATAGATAGGTAGATAGATAGATAGATAAATAGTTTAAAAAACCCTCACAGTTTACAAAAGGAGGATTAGAGCTCACAATCTCCTAGTTTCTAGAACAGCACCTTAACCAAAGAGGATCAGAAGAGGTTCAAATATTTTATGTCAAGGTGGGAATATAGAAAATTATAAATTATACAGTTATGCTAACTTGTTACATCTTTGGTCCATCTAATCAACCATCTAAGCAATTCTGTGGCTAGATATCAGATTTTTTCCCCAAGTCTAATTTGGAGATGTTGGAGATTCTATGAGGCATCTTTTACACATTAAACAATGGCTATTCAACATGATGTAAGATAACTTTCCACGGCCAACTTGCTATGGCCAATTCATCCCAACTGTCTCACTGAAGCCGACTCCCCTGGCCAACTCACCCAGGGACAATTCAATGTGAGATAACTCAAGAGAGGGACAAGTGAATTGCACTGAGCCTTGTCTTGCTTTAAGACAGGTTTGAACCTTCTCACATTCAAAGTTCTCGAGGTTGAGTTGAGGGGCAATTCTACTTTTCCATCTTTTGAGTTATCCTGCATTGAACTGTCCCACGGTGAGTTATCCCATGGTGGGTTGGCCACAGAGAATTGGCCAGGGTGAGATAGTCGGCTGCATCAAGTTGGCTGCAGTGAGTTGTCCCATTCCATATTCAACAAAGCTATGTTTCCAAATATGAAATTGCTTCCTTGAGAGACAAGACTTAAGGAAGAACCAATTGTGACCCATTGATTTATCTTTTTTCCTTGTAATTTATGTCCCAAATGATGTTGACTGGCTGGAAGAGAATCTGCTTGACCCCCAAAAATGAGATAAGTAGCACTCTAAAAGGCGACCTTTCAATTATTTTCAGTGAATTAAAATCTGCATTTGCTCTTCTTCATGCTGTAATTTAGCATAGCTCTCTGAGTCTCAGAGGTGAAGCTAAGTGTGAAGCTTCAGCTGACACTATAAGTCCTGGCTTCTCTTCACTGGTAATAGAATCAGCTTGGATGCAAAATACTTCATCAATGAAAACTGTTTCCAACACAACTGATATTTTAATAATTTGGAAAGAATTTTTATTTTTGCATGTTTATATAAATCAGAGGTCAAAACATACCAGAGGCAATCGGCCTAGTTCTCTCTTTTCAGAAATGTTAATAATGAATCTACTTGTGTTTTCTTTAGATTTACCCTGTGCTTGAGATGATGAGCAATAACTCAACACTGAACAAGATCAATCAGTTATTAATAGATGAAAACCAGCTCTAAATACACATTGAGAGGAACAGATGTGAACATTGGATACCCCAGCTCATATCTCCACTGTATTTTTTTTTAGTAGCAAACATTATATTATTTAATGTTTTGATTACTCATCTAAATGCATATCATGTATCACTTTTTGACATTGCTCCAAATGGATTCTAGTGGTCATATATTAGTTGTTTTTGCTTCACTTTCATCAGGCAGAGGATATAAATAAGGTCACTGAAAACGCTGAATCTAAATCCTTAAATATTCTGAGGTTGCTCACTTTGGTAAGAGCTGCCAGGATCTATTACGGGTTGCATACACTGGTATAAGTGATCTTAGAGAAAGTGGCCTCTGTTACACATAAATCGGATTGATTTGATAGGCTAAGCCAGGGTCCTCAAACTTTTTAAAACAGGGGGCCAATTCACGGCCCTCAGACTGTTGGGGAGCTGGACCGGCTAGGTGGGCATGGCTAGATGGGCATGTGATGGCGGGCGTGACTAGATCATGTGACTACATCGGTGTGGCCAATTTCACAGTTCATTGAACAATGCGCAAACATTAAACTTTAATTTGTTTGTTTTGCTCCTGGGGGTGTTTTATTTGCTTTTGTTTGTATGTTGCTCTTTTGGTTGCCTTTTCTTTTTACTAGATCATTTTTTTAGTTGTTTAGGAGTCTAGTGGTCCACTGCAGGAAACTCAGTTTTGCACAATTCTTCTCAGCCCCAAGGAGCTTGAAAAATCTCTCTTTGTCTGCCTGTCTCTCTCTCCCCCCCCTATCTATCTATCTATCTATCTATCTATCTATCTATCTATCTATCTATCATCTATCTATCTATCATCTTCTGGAGGTGGGGGAGGTGAAAAACGGGCTGTTTCCACCAGTTTTTTGGCCTCCTGGGGTGTCTGTGTGCTCCGTTTTTCACCCTCCACCTCCAGAACATCTCTGCAGGCCAAAATGTTTGGCCTTACCTTTCAGTTTCATGCCGTGGGGCTTGTGAAGGTAAGTACTGTGCTTGGCCGAAGGGTGGATGGGGTGATGTGGGTGGGGCCCATGGTCCTGCACGGGCCAGAGTAATGGCTTCGATGGGCTGCATGCGGCCCATGGGCCGTAGTTTGAGGACCCATGGGCTAAGCTAACATATAACTTCTGGAGTGGGGGATCAGGAGGAACCTTTTTCTATAATTTGCAACCATGGTTTATAATAAACAGAATCCTGTGTATTGTCTGATTCCTAGATGGGTTAATCTATGGCTAATTGCCTATTCAGATCTTTAGATATAGAAGTGGGAAGCAAGAGTGGTTTCAGAAGAAGATGGAAGAGATTCAATCTTCTTCTACCCTCCTCAAAGCTGCCTTCTACATGATGTTCAACTTTAATTTCCAGCCTCTTCCCCATTGGCTATTATAGAACAGGTGCTGGAGATCGTAGTTTAGCAAAATCTGGAGAAAAACAAGTTTCCTATCACTCTTTACACAAATCCTATACTATCATCCTTGATTAGAAAGCATATCTTGAGTTCCCAGGGTAGGAAAGCCTGATTATTTCTTTATTACTTTGCTGAGAAGACAGAATAGATCTCTGGATGACTGCAACATATAAATTAGCCTTATTGACTGGCCCACCCTGACTGCTCAAGTGAAGAATGCTTTGGGTGAACACAAATGGTCTTTTGCTCGAAAGGACAATGAGTTTCTTGGCTAGTTTCCATCATTGCTTCTTGTCCTACCTTCAGGTGCTTTGCAGAATAGGTTGGCTCCCTCTTCTTTGTGGCAACCTCTTAGGTATCAGAACAGTGCTATTATGCCACCTCTAGTCGTTCTTTTCATTACATAAAACATACCCAATTCTAGCAACTGTTCTTTATATGTTTTAGCCTCCAATCTCCTAATTATCTTTGTTGCTTTTATCTGCACTCTTCCTAAATCTTTTTTATAACAACCAAAACTGGATGCAGTATTCCAAGTGTGATCTTACCAAGGCATTATAAATTGGTAGTAACACTTCACGAAGATAATGGCAGCGGCTGGTTAGAGCTTCAGATATTTTCCCTTTGTCCAACATTTCTGCTTACAGAGATAATCCTTTAAATACCTTGAGCACCAGGATGGGCAGAGGATGAGGCAAGTAGTACTGCATGGGATCCTTTGACAAATGCTTCTGCTAGAAAACACAGAAAGGATGAGAAGGTTTACTTTAAAAAATCTGGTTTCCTTTAGAATGGAATAAGTCTACTGACCCACATGCTTGTAACGGTAATAACTCAAATTTGCAACGTATCATATACACTGATCAAGAACCCAAAAGAACCAAAATGAAGTTTCTGCTTCTATTTTTTCTTATTGATATTTTATATATTTTATGTTGCCTTTTGCAATCTGTATCTCACCATTGCTATCAATACCACCATTATGCTGCTCTGAACAGTTGAAATGATATCAAATTAGAACAACAAAGATTTCCTAACTTTCTATATGGACTCCCACCCGCCCATCCTAAGAGCTTTTCTATATATTAAGTGCTCTTCCCTACCCCAGGTTTGTAATCAAAGTTGTCTACCCTGATTAATATCCTCTGAACACAGATATAGATATTCCTCTGAACAGCCAACGGCAAGTTATTAGATACAGACAAAACATAAATGCATAATAAATAGATCTGTACACTCCTTGTAGAACTGAAATAGCACTTCTAAGGGAATCTTTATTGTAAAAAATGACCCAGTTACAGTCAATGGCTATTTGTAGCAATAAAAGGTAAGGCAGATAAATTGGTGTCTTAGAAGTATGACATTTCGAAAGTGGAAAAGCCCACACCTACTGTGTAACATTTTTGTTTATACATCTGTGTGCAAGGAGCAAAATTAGAACATTAACAATAGGGCTATATATATATATTTAAAGGCTCCCATGTAAATGGACCTAAGCGGCAGTCAAAATGTAATAAATGATTCTTCAGATTCAGATTTGATGACTGTGATCAGCTCTGATTCAATTAACTGCAAACATGAAAGTATGTATCTTGGTAAAATCTCCTTCAAGTTAAACTGATATTCTGATGACTTCATAGACACTTGCGGGTAATATTCTTGGGACCATGCAGAAAACATTGTCATAGTTGCAGAATTATAGATGTAAAGTATGCTCCCAGGCTATGTTATGTCACTCTCCCCTGCTGAAATAGTCTTGAAAAACTGCCATCTTCAGTACAAATAGTCTCACACCTTTAGTTCATTTATTCATTTGCAGGTTCATTATGAATCTGGCTAACACCAAAAACGGTCCTTGATTTTTCTTTCTAGATCACGGAACAATCTGTAGTTGGAGGTAAGAACGCCCCCCTCCAAATAATAGCTCATGATTACATTTAAAGTTTTATACTGAAAGATTTTTTTTAATGGTTTGCATGATCAGCGTCACTTGCAGTTTGAATTTTAGATGACTGTAAGTTGGCTATGGACACAAAATAGCAGTTGGTAGCTTTTACATTTTAAAATAAAATGTAAAAGGGGAAGGATACTGTAAATCTCCATTCCCTCCCGATCATCTGGGACTCAGGAGGCAGAGAATAGATGCGGGTGGGGCCAGTCAGATGTGATATTTACCAGTTCTCCGAACTACTTAAAATCTCTGCTGTTGGTTCTCCAAAACTGGTCAGAACCTGCTGAATACCACCTCTGCTTTCAATGCATACAATATATCCTGACATACCATTCCACCCAGATTCAGATTAAATGCAGTGAAAACAAGTCCATATTGCCTTTCTCAATGGGGAAAGATTGTGGAATTGGTAATATGTTCACGATCTCTTATTTTTAAATAAAAATACAAATCAACATTTCCAGTTGAGTAATTTGTGTCATGTCTAACTTGGCCATTAGTGCAGAATATGAGTACATTTGTGAGAGATCACCTAGTATTGCTTAGAAGAAACACGTGGTACATATTATGAATTTCCTATCAGTTCTGAATATAGTGCAATAAAATGTAATACAATGGACTCTTAAGAGTATTTCACCTTCCAACCAAATGTTATTAAACTCCTAAACAATTCTACCTCATGGGGAACATCGGGGGGAAAATAAACAAGTAGCCACAAAGTCATTCATGGGCTAATAATGCTACTTGGTACACTTATCCTTACTATCGTTGTAATCATTATATCTGCAGTCTGTCAAGTTCTGATAGGTGCCAACCATATAAAGAAAAACAAAATGATCAGATTGCAAAACTCATTGACTATGATATCTGATCCTGTCTAGACAGCCAAAGTCCCTGCCTCTTAAAGACAGCTATCACAAGTTTTGCATTGATAATTTTACATAATTCTAATTTAAGATGTTGGATCATAAAGTCATCTCCCTAAATTCTAGGAGGATTTTGCACCCTTCTAAATGATACTAAACCTTTCCTTGCTTAGCTAAATATTCAGCACAAGAGTCTAGTTGATTTAATTGTTTAGACTAGTTCATACAAGAATTAAGCTTGATGTTCCGCCACAATTAAAGGTCATTTCACAACTACACATTCAGCGGCTGATTTTGTAGCATCTTGTGCTGGCTTATATACTTGACTTTAAAAACTGAAGTCAATATTCAGTGTTGCTCTAAAGAAGACATTTTTAGCATCAATTCATCTAAGTCATTATTCCTATAAAAACCTAAGGAATTGACATATAAATGTAAATAAGAACATCCAATAAATGTCTGTATCAGTCTCCCTAAATAGCTAAACACTAGTTAATCGCCATCAATAAGAGCATAAAAATACATAGACAAGAACACACTCCCAACAGAAACTGTCTATGCCAGAAGTATGTATATAATTAATATAAGAATAATTTATGGATATATGCTGTTGAAAAATATGAACCAAAGTAAATCCTAAACTAGAAATAGCAACTGATCTTGGAGCAGAGGAAAAACAACGTCATCTGAACGAACACTGAAGATCAGTGTTAATACAGAATTATCTGTAAGTCGATAGCCATTTTTGTTTTCATCTGACAAATATCTCTCAATCTTTGGAACGGTCAACAAATTTTTGTTTTTTTAAAAAAACAGGACTCACTAACTGAATATCATAGCTTTTAATTGCAGGAGAATTTAGTATTGTGGTATGCTTAGTACTGATGAAGTTATTGAAGTGATGGATATCATCTGACTTTTAGGATCAACCATTTACAGTAAAGGAACCAATACCAGATCACACTTTTTGATGTATATTTTAGCCATTTTATTCATAATTAAACCTATATTTTCACTTTGCTGCAAGCATTCATCAGTTCCAAGTTACCATTCTACCCATTCGGTGGCACATGCAGTGACATAACAAAATTCACATGTAACCAAAAAGAAGGTAATAAATATGCAAGAATGGAAACTTTCTAAGAAGGGAATCTCAAAGGTAATCTTGTCCTGGAGCAGCGGTTACCTTGCAAATGCATGGAAATACAAATTTTTGAAATAGGTCCAATACCACTGAAGTGTAATTTCTTCTATCAGAAATTGCAGGCTTAAGCATAGATAATCTAGGGCAATCATTTAATAGCCTTTTCCAATATGTATCAAAATATCCTGTAGCTTCCACCGAGATCCTAAGAACCCATTATCACTCTCATGCTAGTGTAACATTAAATGATACAAATGGACTCTTTTTCTAAATCATAATGAAATTCTTGCTAGCTCAACCAGTGAGTTTTTGGTGTTATTAACCTGGTAGCCAAGCTTCCGCAATGATCATTTGATAGCTTATACTTTGTAGTTCCCGTGAAACTTATAATGCACAGAAGAGATATCTGCGCTCAAAGAGAACATTTTTTGGAAATCAATTACTCTCTCTCTGTGTCAGCCCTCCACAAAATCTGGCACCTTTCAGATGTGTCAGATTAAAATATCCATTGAGATGCTCGGCAACTATGGCAAAGACTTCATGAAAAAGAATCAAACGCATGAAAGCTTCTACTATAATAATTTTGCTTTTTTTAACGCAGTAATTGCCAGGTACAAAGAAAAAGACCTCTAAATTGGTGCTAGATTAAAAAAAAACAGAATTAAAAAAAGCGGAGGCTGAACTTGGATCACTTGTGGTGATATGATGACTCTAGACTGATTCCTCTCTTGACTCTGCCTCTTCTTCTCCTTCATCAATTGCTAATTTTTAAAGTAGCTGATAAGATGCTCCTGAAGGGAGAATGGTGGCTTAGTGCTTAAGACATTGGGCTTGTTGACTGGAAGTTTGGCAGTTCGAGACTCAAGTACCATGTGATGGGGTGATCCCCTGTTCTTGCTCCAGTTACTCATATCAACTATTAGCACCAGTCAATGATATTTGTGATGCATTTTTGAATGGTCAATTGACTGAGTTTCATGTTTAATGAATAAAGTAAATAATAACAACAACACATAGGATACATTTTATTATAACTTGTTGACTTTACTAGAATTACCCAGGGAACTATGATCAAGATACACAGTGTATTAACAAAGGAAGCACAAAGATGACCTTGATATTTAAAGGGAGCCATTTAATAAAGGCAGTAAAACCAGAAGAAGGTTACAAGTACTTGGGGATTTTAAAGTCAAGGAATCAACTTCAGCCAACTACATTTGACTAACCTGCAAGATATTAAAGTCCAAATTGAGTGGAGGAAACATCATAAAAGCAATAAATAACTGGGCTATACCTGTGATTCGATACTCTGCAGGAATAATTGACTGGACCCAGATGGAGTTGGGCAATTTGGACACAAAAACATGAAAGCTTATGACAATGAATCATACCTTGCACCCTAAAAGTGATGTTGACCAATTATATCTACCAAGAGCAGAGGGTGGTCGAGGACTCCTATAAGTAAAGCAAACTGTGGAAGAAGACACAGCTTGAATGACTACATCCAGAAAAGTGAAGAACCAATGATTAAGGAAGTAAATACAGGAGGTCTTTGAAGACAACTAAGTCGAAAGTTGAATATAAGAAAGAAGTAATTGAGAAGCGAGCTGAAAATTGGACAAGCAAAGCTATGCATGGCCAATACTTGAAAAGTATTGAAGACAAAGGTGACCAAAAGCTAACTTGGAACTGGTTAAGATCAGGAGTAGTGAAAAAAGAAACAGAAGGCTTTATTTTGGCAGCTCAAGAACAAGCCTTAGCCACAAATTGCGTGAAGGCAAAAATTCAGCATGTTACCACTAACAGCAAATGTTGCCTCTGTAATGAGAAAGATGAGACAGTCGACCATTTGATCAGTGGATGCAGCAAAATTTCACAAACTGACTACCTACAACACCAGTAAAAACCACTGGGAACATCAGGTTGACAAGGTTTTAGAGAATAAGAAAGTCAAGATCTTGTGGTCCTTCAGAATTCAGACTGACAGGCACTTGGCCTACAACGCACCTGACATAACAATAGTTGAAAAGAGCAAAGTATGGTTCATTGACATTGCAATACCTGGTGATGCGCGAATTGAAGATAAACAGCAAGAAAAAATCACAAAGTTCCGAGACTTGCAAATTGAAGTTGAGCGACTATGGAAAAAGAAATCGTGTTTTGTCCTGATTGTAATTGGAGCCCTTGGAGCAATACTTAAAGGGCTACCTCGCTATTTGGAAATTCTCAATTTATCGGACTTGACCATTCTGATTCTACAAAAAACCACCCTACTTGGAACAGCTTATAATCTGTGATGTAACCTTAACAGTTCCTAGGTCCTTGGTTAGGACTCAAGCTGTTGAGCTACTAACCAGCCCCAAAGGCTGTGAATCTCACCAAAGATTACCCAATAACAACAATAACAACAGCAACAACTACACACAGGATATATTTTATTACAACTTGCTGACTTTACTAGAATTATCCAGGAAACTATGATCAACGTGCACAACGTATTAACAAAGGAAGCACAAAGATGACCTTGATATTTAAAGGGAGCAATTCTCTAGTGACCTCCTGCTAGAATATATTTATTCTATTTCCCCCAGAGAATGAGTTCATGAAAGGGGAACCTAAATGCTACACACACAAACATGCTCAGCTGTCAAATCTAAATTTAAAAATGTAGAGAGATATTAAAACCATTAAAAAGCAAAAGTTATAATATTATTTCAGACATGTGATGCGTCACCTGGAAAAATACGGCATACTTCACTTAATCCTCCAGGGAAATATTGAAGGCAAAGAAGGTCCAGGCAGAAGAGGAACTTCATGGCTTCAAAATCTAATGGACTTGTTTGGACAAAACTTAGCAGCACTTTGTTGTGTGGCTGTTGATGAAAATAGGGTAGCCAACATGATCACCAACATCCAATGAAAGATATGGAAGGAGGAGGAGGAGGAGGAGGAGGAGGAGGGGAGGAGGAGGAGGAGGAGGAGGAGGAGGAGGAGGAGGAGGAGGAGGAGGAGGAAGGTATTTAATAGTAGCTCATTTAATCAAGATTAAATCTTGAATCCCAAGAAGGTTATACTACTAAGTAAAAGGGAATCAAACCCTCTCTGCCATTCAGTCTTCCCGTGGTCTACCAGGGCAGATGATTAAATATTACAATCAGGACAAAAGGTAAGAAATTGTAAAAGGCTTGGTACAAAGATTAAAATGTAGCAGGTGACGTCAGCCTATTCAAGTGAATATTCCTTTCAGGATGTCAGGGATCCTTTGAACTAACTAACCAACCATTTCTTTCCCTCCCGAAGATTGCCACCTTTAAATAAGCAGAAAGTACAAACACAGCAGGGTGCCCGATGACAGGGTGCTCCGTTTGGGTAACCTGGCTCATGACATTTTCTCAGAATTCCTGGAGGGAATTCCTTTCCAAAACAAAAGCCAAATTCTCCTATAAAGGGGGCGATTAAGAAAGACTTAATTCCAACTTCCAGTCAGCTGATTGTGTGCTATGCTCTCAGGAATAAACTTCACCTCTGATTCAACAGCTGCCTGTGCCTTTTAAAAATTGAATTAACTTCTCCTTATGGATCACCAGAGTGTGAAAGGATAATTTGACATGAGAAGCAAAATCCCCTTTCACATAAAGAAATATATATATATAAGATGGTGCCACCTGGACAAGGAAAAAAAATCTAAAACTTTTTTTTAAAAAAGATAAATTGTCAGGTTCAATGCATTGCTGCATTCATATTGGATTTAGGTATATATCAGTAAGTCATAGGGACTGTCACCAAATCAAAATAATATTCAAAATATCATGGACACTTAAGAAAAGATAGATTTATATTTACATCTTTTAAATCCAAAATCTTTGTAGTTTTGGTAAATTCCTCTTCCTCTGCTACAGGAGCTTTACTCAGGCTTGTAAAACACTTTTATTCTGTGAAACCTATTTTATTAGTTTGCTTTATTACTGTTCCCTATATCTTATATAACACATCAAGAGAAAGATGAGCTAGATTCACCATCATATTACAATTGATTCATTCTGATTGCAAATGTATTCACTCTGACCCCTGTTGTACCTGTTGTTATAAAGCAGCGATGGCGAACCTTTTTTTGGCTTGAGTGCCATAAAGGGGGGAGTGCAGGGAGGGTCATGCGTGGGTGTGCTGCACCCATAATGCAGCATGCAACACCCCCCAGTGTCATGCATGCATGAGAGGCACGACCCCCCATTTTTTGTATTCTTTGTTTGCCCTCCCCAGGCTCCAGAGGCTTTATAGGAGCCTGGGGAGGGTGAAAACAGCCTCCCTGCCCCCTCCAGATGCCCTCCGGAGGCTTCAGGGACCTTCAGGAGGCTTCCCTGAAGCCTCCGAAGGGCAATAAATGACCCTACGAGCAAACCAGAAGTGACTTTTTAAAATGGAAGCCTTTTTAGTCCTCCTGAAGCCACCGGAGGGTTTAAACCGACCCTACGAGCAAACCGAAAGTCCATTCCCGATCTTCCGGTTTGCCTATAGGGCCATTTTTTGTGTGCTCTGGAGGCTTCAGACAAGCTCCTGAAGCCTCCAGAGGACCTCCGGGGGAGGGGAGGGGGGCTCTTTTTTGCCCTCCCCAGGCTCCTATAAAGCCTCTGGAGCCTGGGGAGGGGGAAAATGGCTTTAAAAAAGGCTGAACTCAGCTGGCCAGCGCACGCATGCATGTTGGCCAGCTGACAGGACAACTCCTTGCGTGCCCTGACAAATGGCTATAAAGGATAAAACTTCCCATCACACATATGTGCCAGTCATTCCCGACTCTAGGGGTTGGTTGAAGAGCCAGCACTGTCCGAAGACGTCTTTATGGTCATGCGGCTGGCATTACTAAACACCAAAGCTACACAGAATGCTGTTATCTTCCCACCAAAGGTGGTCCTTATTTTTCTTCTTGCATTTTTATGTGCTTTCAAACTGCTAGGTTGGCAGAAGCTGGGACAAGTAACGGGAGCTCACCCTGTTACGTGGCACTAGGGATTCGAACTGCCGAACTGCCAACCTTTCAATCGACAAGCTCAGTGTCTTAGCCACTGAGCCACTGCATCCCTAACTTTTGCTATATTTATTCCCAATTACATAGCCCACCATTGTTAATCCAAGTTGCAAACAAGACCAGCCTTTTCCTTATTGAAATGCAAGATAAAATATTTGAAAGAAGACTAGTTGTTTGGTACAGCATTGTATTCATTTTGTTCTTTATTTTGCTTTTCATTTAAATGACTGAAACAACTATTTTAAATAGCATACACTGAAAAGAGTTCAAGGACTGTAACTTATAAAGGAAGAGAATTCAGATATGGTTGTAAGTCAAGGACCAGTTGTATGTGAATCATCTTTTGCTTCTTACAATTTTTCACACTTGAAACTTGCTGAAAAAGGAGGGACCACAGATTTTGAAGGGGAAGAAGCACTGCAAATGCAAAAAATGACGGGACACTTGGACTCTCATATTACTTTTCTCTCTTATCTGTAGTTGGTTTCTCCTCTGATTCCCCCCCCCCCCCCAATCACAAGGTGTTTTATTGTAACAGACCATCTTTCCTCGGTGAGGTTACTGGCAACTGGGGTCAGCAAAACTATGTTTTGCAAGCTCTGAAGTGTTAGGTCAGCACATAATTCATTGCAAAAGCTTAGCTCCTCTTACAGACATGTAATTGGAAGTCCAGCCTTATACACAGCTGTTTACTAAAGCTTCAAAGCTGCTTTTCATAGCAATGAATTTTCAAGAAAGACATCTCTATGCAAACCCATGGAATATTTTCCACCCAAGATAACTCATGGTTAATGATTTATTTATTTATTTTGAAAAGTTTTTTTTAATTCTTTTACATATAATTATAGGTATACATTCACATAGTTATTCTTCTTCTTTACATTTATCATTCTTGTACATTTGTTATTTTATTTGAAAAGTTGTAATATACAGTTTGAGTTGCTTTATTTACCATCCCATCCACCTGTTTTAACACCACCTTATTTTCTCTTTCTTTTCTCCCTCCCTCCCTTCTCTACTTCCTTCCTTCCTCCTCTCCTTTCCCTTCCTTCTTCCCTTACCTCTCCCCTCCTCTTCCCCTTCCCACCTTCTCTCCCTTCCACTCTCCTCTCTCTTTCTTCCTTCCCTCCTCTTCCTCTCTTCTCCCCTCCTCCTCTCTTCCTTTCTTTTTCTGTGGTTGTGGGTGTCTCTTTCAGTACATTATCAGTATATTTCTTGGCACTTTAAAAGAAATATTTCTCATAGAAAAATATTCCCTTATTCCTTACTGATTAATCTTTGGTTTGGGCATCTGCCCAGGTGGGGAAAAAAACCATGAAAAAGGAAAGATAGAGGTATTGAAAAGTAGCAGAAACCAAAAGACACAATGGCATTGAACGAGTTATGTTTTAAAAATTAAATGAATTTGATTTGAATCATTCATTCTACCTGGATACTGAAACCAGGTGTTTAGTGAAACACTTTACTTCGGCATCTAACAGCCAAGCATTTTTCATTTTCCTCTATTCCTCTTTGCCATTAGACAAAGCTGTACCTAGTGCATTCCTTGGATCTAGCAGTAAGGCAAACTAATATAAAAATAGTGTAAATGAAGTTACTTTCAAAGCTAAGAAAACAAAGTGATTTCTAGCCTTTGATCTGTCTTGCTGTTTATCATTACGCTCCTGGGCTGGCAGTCTGGAAGCTTAACTCAAGGCACCAAAATGTCTGAACTATTTATGAACTGTCCCTTGGAATCAATGTTTGGTTTTCTCTCTTAGGTATTTATAGGCATTTATTCCCTTCTAATCAATTCCATTTTTAAAACTAATTGTTTAAAAGCCATGACTTCATTTCCAGATTAGGAGAATATCCTGCTGAATGGGCAATAAAAAAAGAAGGGTGGAAAGGACAATAATAACATAAAAGCGTCACTAAACAACAAACACAGAGCAGGGGGGTTGGCTGAAATGATCTTGAAACAAGTAGACGGTTTTCCTGAAAAAAAAGCGAAAGGTTTTGCATTTGCACATGGAGATGAATAGCATTAAAAAATAAAATAAAAATTCGTAGGAAGAAAAAGGAGGAATCATATTGTTATCTCCCTTTAATACGAGGATCATCCTTCATCTATAATTCATGGAACAATATTGAGGTTTGTTCTTGCCATCCAAGTAAGATGACTTCAAAGATTTGCGGTACATTTCTTTTGTATTCTGGGCAGTGACATCTTCCTGTAATACTCAGGAAATTGTTTCCATTTAGATGACTTCATGCCAGGGATTTGAAATGAGTGAAAGACCCAGCTTTGGTTTTGCTTCTGTTTCAAGAGTACAATGTGTCAGTACATTGTGTCTATAAAGGGCAGAGTTTGGAGTTCCAGATGCTGTTTTATGCTTTAAACCAGGAGTGTCAAATTCAAGGCCCATGGGCCGAATTCAGCTTGCAGGGTGCTTAAAACTGGCTGGCGGGGCTGGTCTGGAAATAGCAAAGGACTGGCCCACGGCACCTCTGGCACTCAAAATGGGATGTGGGGCAGGGGTGAGTTATGGCTGTTGCCACTGCTGGTTCGCTCAGGGACGCGCTGTGCATGTGCCTTTGATGTGGGCAATGCACACTTGCACAGTACTAAAAGAACAAGATGGTGCTGGCTATGGCGCCGCCGATAAAACCAGTTCAGGGGTGTGGCAGACCGAGTTACAACCTAGTCGGCCAAACCAGTCCAAACCGGTAGGAATCCCCCTCTGGTGCGGGGGACATGTGAGGCACCCCGTTCCCTGTTTTTGGCCTGGGCCACGCCCCGTTTTGGCTGGCAAAGTGTTGCAGGAGGCCGCCCAGGCTGAAAACAGCCCGGAGAGGAGAAGTACAATGCTGATCTGGCCCTCGAAGAAATACAGTTTGACACCCCTGCATTAAATATTTTATATTTAAAATACAAAATTTATATTTTATAATTTTATATCTTAAATAGAAATCAGGTTTTTACTGTAGCTCTCATTTGATAAAGGACACAAATGGCCTTTCAAAAATTCTCTGGGCAATTTCTCTGAAGTTTTCCACAGGAAGAAATTCTCCAGTACAGTACAGGCAGTCCTTGTTTAATGACTACAATTGGGATACGCAATTGGGTCACTATGTGAAGCAGTCACTAAATGAAACTGGGATTATTCTTATGATCTCACTTCAGCTTTCTTTTACTTTATAGATCTTAAGGTTACATTTTTTTGCCACTGTTGTAACTTGCTGTGCAAGGCAGCTGCTAAATGAGGCCTACCTGTATTTGCCAAACTGCAGGATCTTCCCTTATCAGTGAGAGAGCACCAGTCCTGAAAAAGCTCCATGGAAGGAATATTTCCAAAATCCAGATAGTTTTTCCTCTGGATTTCAATGATGATTTGGAAGCCAGGGAAAACGCAGAGTGCTGTAGAGATGATTATCTAATAAAAAAATGGAGATTATGACCAACTCATAATCAAATAAGGACAAAGATGGTGCATTTGCAGGATTTATTTGTCTAAAGCAAATTCTCTTTTGTCAGATTGAAGGACAACAGTCAGAAAATACTGCAAGAGAATCTGACCAGCATTAATTTAGTAAATGCAGATCAATTTGTTCACTCATCCAGTTCAACACCTAAAACCTGACTGCAGCATCATAAAGTTGTCACCTATCACTCTTTTATATTGTCTGTATGGGTGCCCAACAGAAAGATGTGTGAATTTTAACTGGGGAAATGGGAGCTAAAATGCTCTTTTGTAGAGTAGGCCACTGCAAATTTAATTGTTTCTATTTGAATTGTGTTTTACATTGATTTGATCTGAAATAGTGTGAAATGTTGTAACAATCTGCTTTCAGAGGCTTTCAGAGAACAGAAATGAGGTATTGAAACAGAAGCATCTGAAAAACAAACAAGAAAATGCTGTTAGTCTTGGTGATAAACATTAGTTGTATGCAGCTGGAAATAACCACGACAGACCAGAGGTAGCATAACAAAGTATGCATCTACTTTACTACCTAGCTTCCACACTACTACTACTACTACTACTACTACTACTACTACTACTTCTTCTTCTTCTTCTTCTTCCTCCTCCTCCTCCTCCTCCTCCTTCTTCTCCTTCTCCTCCTCCTCCCCCTCCCCCTCCCCCTCCCCCTCCCCCTCCTCCTCTCCTGAATTGTTTGCCTACCCAATTTGAGTTGATATAAAGTTGTGGTGCACTGAGTACCCTCAATTAAATATCTGTCAGGAACCAACAAGCAGATCTACTTTATTATAGCATCGGTCCTATTTATTGTATTTTTCATTTGGTCTTTCTTCTGAGGCACTTGAGTCTCTCCAGTATTCAGTAAAACTTCATGCTATGTATGCTAGCTCCAGTGCATTTTCTTTGCTGCCCTTTTTCTTCTTCTTCAACAATCTGTTGTATTTGTAACATTTGATGCCCTATTTTCCTTGGTAAATAGAAACATTGCTGTGTGGATGAAGGACATGAATCATTGTCATTATTTTTCTGAACTTCCCATCCAGGGCTTTTAGTTCTGCTTGAATCCAGTCCATTATTCCAGCTAGGTATCTAATGACTGGGATTGTCCAGATGTTGATTGCTTTGATGGTATTTCCTCCACCGAGTTTGGACTTTAAGAGTCTGTAGAGATTCTCAGTCATCCAGGTCATGGTTGTCCCAAAGGTGCTTTTTCAGGAGGCAACTGGACTTTTCTTTTGAAGACGTTTCGCTTCTCATCCAAGAAGCTTCTTCAGCTCTGACAGGATAGTGGGGAATGGAAGGATTTATATTCCTTGCAGACAGCTGGTCACTTGCATCCTTTTAGAAGGTTGTTGAGGCCACTTGGAGTTTTATCTGTGTCCACAGGGTCACCTGAGTAGTGCTCTTGGTTCCTGTAATCTGCAATTTTTCTCTGGAAATCCATTCCTACTCCCACACTATTAAAAGGGTGTTCATCCCAAATTGTATAGCTCTAGAGATTCTCAATCATCCAGGTCATGGTTGTCCCAAAGGGTGTCCTCTGCTTTTTTAGGAGGCTACTGGACTTCCTTGTTTTTCTTTGAAGACATTTCACTTCTCATCCAAGAAGCTTCTTCAGCTTTGACAGGATAGTGGGGAATGGAAGTGAGGCATTGTACTTTAAGAGTTTCTTCTTTCTTGTGATATATTCTGTTATTCTGCTGTTTGGGAAGGTTTCCTTTCTGCTTAAGTGGAAAGAGCTTATTTTCAACTAGATGCTGTTGGATTTTATCAACTACTATAGCAGTTAACAATCTGAAAATTGCTTTTAAGCAGGTAACAGTTATCTGATGCTGCACCTTTTGCTGCATCTTTCATTAACAGGTAATTTTTTCCAGAGGATTCTATGTAGCATAGCTTATTTATTGAGTGATTCAATTTATATAGCCACTCTTTTCAAGTGACTCTGGGTGGTGAACAATCATAATAGCAGTTAAAACCAAAGCCATTTCAATACATATAATACATATGTAATGTAACAATAATATTTAATCTATAAACATTTTAAGCAGAAACTTCAATATAGAAAAAAAAAAAAAACCAGGACCTTTAACATACTTGGAGGCCCAAAACCTGACACATAACCAGGTCTTCAATGCCTTATGAAAGTCCAACATAGTCAGGCTACCCTAATCTAAGGAGGGAGAATGTTCCAGACAAAGAGGCTATGGCAGACAAGGCACAACTCCTACTCCCTGCTAGCTGACATTCCTTGATTGATGGGACCTACCTATATTTTTCTGAGTATAAGACCCTCAAAAAAGAGGCTGAAAATCTGGGTGTGTCTTATACACTGAATACAGCATTTCTTGCCTCCTGAAACCCCACCCCCTTCACCAAAATGGCTGTGCAGACCCTGTAGAAGTCTTTTTGAGAACTCCTGGGGGATGAGGAAGGCAGAAATGAGTGAAAAACAGGCTGTTTTTTGCTCAATTGTGCCCCCCTCAGCCCCCAGGAGTACTCTATAAGCCTCCTAAAGGCTATGCATGCAATTTTTTTGACAAAAACCGGCCCGTTTCACAAAAAATGGGCCATTTTTTGCTTGTTTTGGGAGGGGGTTCCTACCCTCCAGGAGCACTCTGCAAGCCCCCTAAAGGCTATTCATGCCATTTTTGGAAGAAAAATGGGTTCATTTTCACACAAAAAAATGGGTCGTTTTGGGGAGGTTTGCAGAATGCAAAAACTTTTTTTAAAAACTTGCCTCTTCAAAACCTTGGTGCATCTTATACTACAGTGCATCTTATGCTCCAAAAAATATGTTATATTATAACCTCTACCTATCTGGAGAACATCAGCTTGCAGAATAATGTTTTTTAAAAAATTGTTTTACACTTCTTTTTAAAGGTGCAGAGTATTTAAGAAATGTTAAGTCAAGTCAGAGAAAGTTAACTAGGAAAGAAAGAACACTGCAATATTACTGTTCAATTCACTTAGAGAAAAATACCAGTAGGAAGAAATACTGTACTTCTTGCTTCTACCTATGAATTTGTCGCCTCGCCCATGTAGAAACTTACTGTACGCAGTAAATACTACAGGGTAACTGCAATGCATTTAGTAAAGTGATGTGTTTTAGCCTCTGCTTCTGTAGAAGCAGCAGGTAGCTGCATTAGCAATTAGATTCTTTTAGAGCATGTCCATTTGGGCTTGACCTAGTCAGTGGCAATTCTATTATGGAGGTTGAGCCAATCTTGTGAGAAGCATTTATGTCGAATAAAGTTGAAATTTCTTCAGTGGCACATGTACACGATCACTGCAATCTTGTTGCTTCGATGGCAGGAAGCCCAGCTAAATTTAGAGGGCTTTACATTTGAGTAGATACAAAAAATATTGTGCTGCAAAATAATTACACAGGACAGGGGTTTCAACTCAAGACCCGTGGCCCAGATCTGACCCACAAGGTGCTTAGATTTGGCCCATGGGCCTGTCCTGGAAACAGCAAAGGACCATCCCACGGTGCCTCTGCCAGCCAAAACAGAGCTCAGGAGGCCCATGCGTGGGGCCTCCTGGGCTCCGTTTTCGGCTGCAATGGCCTCCTGCAGCCCTCTGCCATTGAAATTGGAGCTCTGTAGGGCCTTCTCCAGGGCTCTGTTTTCACTGGTAGAGGGCTGCAGGAGGCTATCGTGGCCAAAAACAAAGCCTCGATGAGTGACGTTGAACTAGCCATGCCCATCAGGGCCCCTCAAGATGAAACACAACCCTGGTGCAATCTGGGTTTGACATATCTGACATCAGAAGCATGTTGTAAACCCATGCTTTAGTGTGTTTTTTCCTCCCGTGAGATGGTCTGGTTATGGCAGGAACGGGGTATGTCTAGTTTAATGAAAAGAAGGACTAGAGACATGATAGCAGTGTTCCAATATCACAGGGGTTGCCACAAAGAAGAGGGAGTCAAACTATTCTCCAAGGCACCTGATGGTAGAACAAGAAGCAGTGGTTGGAAACTAATCAAGGAGAGAAGCAACTTAGAACTGAGGAGAAATTTCCTGACAGTTAGAACCATTAATCAGTGGAACATCTTGCCTCCAGAAGTTGTGAATGCCCCAACACTGGAAGTCTTTAAGAAGATGTTGGATAGCCATTTGTCTGAAACGGTATAGGGTTTCCTGCCTAGGCAGGGGGTTGGACTAGAAGACCTCCAAGGTCCCTTCCAACTCTGCTATTGTATTGTATATTCTCTATCAGGGCAACCTGGTCTATCCAAATATGGGTAGCATACTGCTTCTGCTTTCGCCTTTCAGCCCCAATCCAGGAGCCTTTGCAGGCAGTCGTTTTCGCAGCAAATTATTTTTGTGTTGAATTTATCTTTACCAACAAAGAATAGAATAGAATAGAATAGAATAGAATTCTTTATTGGACAAATGTGACTGGACGCACAGGGAATTTGTCTTTGGTGCATATGCTCTCAGTGTGCATAAAAATACAAGTCACATTCGCCAAGAATCATAAGGTACAGCACTTAATGATAGTCATAGGATACAAATAAGCAATCAGGAAACAATCAATATCAATATAAATCATAAGGATACAAGCAACAAAGTTACAGTCCTGCAATCATAAGTGGGAATAGATGGGTGATAGGAACAATGAGAAGATTAATAGTAATGCAGCCTTAGTGAATGGTTTGACAGTGTTGAGGGGATTATTTGTTTAATAGAGTGATGGTGTTCAGGAAAAACATGCTTGTGTCTAGTTGTTTTGGTGTACACTGCTCTATAGGGTCATTTTGAGGGTATGAGTTGAAACAATTTATTATTATTTTATTATTATTTATTCACATTTCTAAACCGCCCCCTCTCCCAAAAAGGGACTCAGGGCGGTGTACAGTCCACAATTTATGTCCAGGATGCGAGAAAGAAATAAAGGGAGA
Source organism: Natrix helvetica (assembly GCF_964273705.1). Lineage (NCBI taxonomy): Eukaryota > Metazoa > Chordata > Lepidosauria > Squamata > Natricidae > Natrix > Natrix helvetica. Next base: position 330,706,294 of record NC_138548.1, on the reverse strand, counting down.
CTAGTATAGATCTATTTCAAGCTATTTAGCTCTCGTCAGCTGGCCATACCCTTCTGGGATTTGAAGTAGCCCAGATATGAATTCCAGAAGGGTATGGCTAGCTGATGAGAGCTAAATAGCTTGAAATAGATATTTACTAGTCTCCCTTTATTTCTTTGTTGGTAAATATTAATTCAACACCCATGCTTTAGTTTTCTGTTCATTATTTTAAAAAATAGACCTGTGGGACTATGATGTACACGAAGAGAAGTTGTTTTTGGCCCTTTTTGACTCTTTTAGCTATTGTAATCATGCCCTATTATCTGGGAAGATCTCAAACATGTTGGGCCTGAGGAAGAGGAAAGGTTGTTGAGAAGGTGGTTTTATCCACAACTTCAGTGGATCCTGAATAAAATAAATCATATTGACTCATTTCAGTCAGGTTTCAGACTTAGGCATGGGATTGAAACAGCATTGGTCAACCTTTGGGTGACCTGTCGCAGAAGCAGGATGGCATGCATTCATCCTTGCTCTACCTGACCTCTTGACAAACTTCAGTATCATTGACCATGGAATCTTTCTGAATCAGATCAGCGGTGGGATTCAATTTTTTTTTACTACTGGTTCTGTGGGCGTGACTTGGTGGTCATGGCATGGCTTGGTGAGCATGGCGTGGTGGGCGTGGCAGGGGAAGGATATTGTAAAATCTCCATTTCCTCCCGATCAGCTGGTACTCAGGAGGCAGGGAATAGATGGGGGCAGGGTCAGCCAGAGGTAGTATTTACTGGTTCTCTGAACTATTCAACATTTCCACTACTGGTTCTCCAGAACTGGTCAGAACCTGCTGAAATACCACATCTGAATCAGATGCTGGGTTTGGAGATGAGTGACATTGTATTGTTCTGGTGTCTTCCTTTCTCTGCAGTCAGTTTTAGTCAGTGTTGATTGGAAGTGAATAGTCCCACACATGGACCCCATTATACGCATTCAGCAGGGGTCAGTTCTCCCTTTGCTCTTGTTTGAAGATAAGGTCATTTATTGCCATGCATAGGGCACCATTGATATGCTATACTCAGATGTATATCTCAGCCCCTGGATGTCATAAGTTCAGTTTTTTTAAACTGTACCCAATTAGATTCAAAAGTGTTATGAAAGCATTGGACTCTGGACAGGTATTTTTTTAAGTATCTTCTTAGAAGGCTTAGAAGGAGATGCTTTATTTTGGGGGAAAAACAAGATACAAAAATGTAATATGAAACTTACAAATCTATTTGTGAATGTTTTTATTGTCTGTATCCTATATTTTATCCTATTTCTATTCTATATTTTTATCCTATTACTTCTACATTACCACACTAATTACTGTTACTACAGTATAACAATTACTATACGTGATTATTATTCAATTACTAGTAATACTATTGTATAGCAATGTTTCCATCTTGCAAACCCTGCTCTCCTTGAATACCTCTCACTAGAATTTATTCTGCTTTTTTCTTCTCTGCCACCGCTCAACACATAGAGTGCCTGCCCCTTCCCACATTGTGCTTTTGTACATGCTCTTGTCACCTCATGTGATTCTTGGCTCGGGGTCTCCTGAGGCTGTCATTCTACAGGTCCAGCTGAAGCACCTTCTTCAGATTCAGGTTCAGAATCTGAGTCTTGAACCTGAGTCTGATAGGGCACATCATCAATAGACCACAAAACATGAAGAAAAAGCTTGAAACTGGAAAAACCTTGAGCATATTAACCAAAGACGATATGATTTAAAAAAAAAATATGAGAAAAAAAGTTCAGAGTCCTTGGCAAATTATGATATCTGCCCTATCATTAGACAGTGTGACTTGATTGTTTAATGCAAGATATTTTGGGAATTAATACTGATGCAAAGAGGTTTCACAGGTGTTGAAGTAGATTAAGAACTAATCAACAAGACTCAGTGTATAAAGACTATGTTCTGTCAATATGGTGGTCCCAAGCTACCAGCTTCTTTTTCTGTTTTTTAATTTGTACTCCTTTTTCCTATTTATTCTAACAGTCAAGGGACCACAGAGCAATTAAATATATAGTGTACAACATAAAATGATACAATTAATTTCAAGACAAAATTTTTAAAAAATCATCAAAATAATTATTGGTTAGAAACCTGATGGAAATATTGGAAGAAATATGTTTTACCTATGGAAAACATAGACATCTTTCTTTCCCATAGGGTGATGGTCACTGTCAATGTTGCATCATAGACAAAGAGCTTGCTGTAATGTAATAGAGTTTTTGTTTTAGATTCTTCTTCTACTACTACTTCTTTATTTTTAAAGTTTGGATGTTGGGCAGAGGTGGGTTCCTCCCGGTTCGGCCCGGATCAGGCGAACTGGTAGTGGCGGTGGTGGGAGGCTCCGCCCACCTGCCCAGATGCTTCTGCGCATGTGCAGTAGTGTCCTGAGTGCATGCGCAAGCACGAGCGAACTGGGAGCATCAGGATTTGCAACCCACCTCTGGTGTAGGGGAAGATTCAAAGTTCTGATTCCTGCATTTCGGGTAGCCGCAACCATTGTTAGTGACTTGATGATGCTGAACTGAAAAAAATTAAAGCCAATCATTTCTATTGGCATTCAATAAGCAAGCCCTTTGTGGTGTCATGATTTCATTTTAAAGTTAGATACTTTATATTTTCCCATCATTTATATTTGATCTGCATATACTTTGTTTCTTTTAGAATTAAGGCTACGTATGTAGGAATTTGTGATGGAAGGTAAATGTTATGTGTGAGAGAAAGAGGGTGAAGACAGACCCTCCTTAATAGTTCAAAGAATTTATTGTATATCCAGATAGTAGAATCCTCAATCTCGCAAGAGTTTGTCTATAGGTATAAAACAATAAAGGGACTGAACTTGGAAGGATCTCTACATTTTGCTTTTGCTTTTTGGACATGACAGAATTTGGAGATGATGCCTGCCAGATCTCTCTCCTCACAGGAGGAAGACCAAAATTCATATTATTGCTGCTGGTTGCTTAAACAAGTCTATGATTTAGTATTGCTGCTCAATTACTTTAGCTTGCCTGCATACATTGTAATTCTTGAAAATTCACTGGCAGTACTTTTGTTAGGCGATTCAGTAGCATAAGAAACAGAAAACCTCCAGGGCCTTGGGTTGGATAAGTAGAAAAGACATAACAAGGACTGTCAAATAAAGTTGAGAGAAAGGTTTAGAAAGCTTCCATCTTGAAAATAGCAATGTCAGATTAAGTGATTTACAGTTTCCAAAATATGTACGCGCCTATACTGCGAATGGAGGCAGGTCCACAATAGAATTGCAGAGCTTTGAATTAAGAAATGCTAATTTGAATGGTACATTTGCTTGAATTTAAGTGGTTTTTGAATAACAGAGCAGTCATGACACAGCATAACAGCTCAAGTGAAAGGATAATCTCCTTCTTCTGCCCCTTCTCCTGAAAAGAATATATTTGACAAGTAAACAACCTGGATCTATCATTGTGTGGTGAATGGTAGTAACTGACCGAGCAGTTTTGAATGTGACAACCAGATAAAATTTAGCTTCCTGCTTGTGTTTAAACAAAAGATTTGCGGTATCAGGTCTTTTCCTGTGTTTTTATTCTTCATCACATTTTTTGCTGTCTCTGTGCTGTTTCCAAGTGCATGTAGACTAGATACAATTGAAAGTCAATTTCTATAGCACAGCTTATGCAAAGGATCTCAGTGGGTTTTACCTAAAACAATAACCAGCAGCTTGAACATTTAGCTGCAGTTAAGTCTTGCATAAGCAAAACTCAAACGATAAGTTTTCAACTTGGCTTGAAATTAAGGTGACCAACTTTTTTACAATGAAAAGGAGGACAAATAAATTGGAAAAAATATATCGTAAATAAACGAAATATTTTATTCATTGCAACAATAATACACTAAAATATGATATATGCATAATAAAAACATTTGCAACATTTTATATTGTAATTATGCTTACATGCCTGTTAATTATTATTTAAATGAGTACTTTTCCATTGAATTAATATTTTTTGTCAATGTATCATCTTCTAACAATATATTGGAAATATCTGAACAAGAAATATCCTTCATATTGAATTTTACGGCAAGTGCTGCAGCTAGAGTATCAACATTCAATCTCGATTTCTCACTTGTCGAAAAATCATTGGCAATTGAAAAAAACTCTTTCAACTGCTGCATTAGTTCCAGGGCAGCACAACGTAAATTGAACAAGTATAAATAAATGTTCACATGGAATATGTTCATTTTTGAAATGGCTGAAAATATCTACCCATCTTTTATCAGTTTCAACATGTTGATTTTCCCATTGTATTAATTTTTCAGAATTTAAATATACATTCAGTCTTCTAATTTCTTCAAAGAGACAATTGTCGTCTATTTTAATGTCTAGCATTTCTTTAGATAAAAATTCAACACAAGATTCAATATCTGTTCAATATACTTGCGATGAAGTAAAAAAAACACCATTAAAAACTGTCATAAAATACGTCACATGACACGCAACAGATTAGCCTTCAAATATCAAAAAGGAGGACATATAGGAGGACACTTTTCGAGGGAGGACAGAACTTACAAAAGAAGGACTGTCCTCCCTAAAGGAGGATGGTTGGTCACCTTATTGAAATGAATTCTCTGAATCTGCATTTCTCATGTCAAGTGGATATGAATTTTAGAGCTGTTGTGCCCAGCTAGCAAAAGGCCCTGCATCCATGAAAATTTAATCTGAGTGTCTTTTTATTTTCTATGCCTTTGATTATTTTGGAAAGAGCGGGGTGGGGGGGGAGAGATATCTATTTTCCTCTTCACATTTGAAATCTCTGTGGATTTTTCTGTCTTACGGCTTGTTCTGCATGTATTTCTTATAATTGTCCTTATATTTTCCCCTCCCCATCAGTTAATAAAAGCTTCCTTGGGAATAATATTGTTAGTGTAATACATGGGGTTCAACTGACAACCATGATTCAAATAAACAGAAAGCTTTTAACAGGAAGTTGTCTGCTCGGCTGTTTGGAAAAGACAGCCAATTAGCATAAAATGCTGAATTAACAGTAACACACACACACACACACACACACACACACACACACACACACACTATTTCCTCAGAACAAAACATAAAGCAAAGAAAAGAGAACAGGCAAGATGAGAAATCAAAGAAAGGGGGAGCATAGATTTTCCCCAACTCTATTTTTCCCTCAGTCATAATTTAATTGGTGATGAATGTTCATTTCCTTTCTCTTTTCTAAGCCTTCTCACAAATTCTGACTGTAGAAACATTTATGATGGTTTATGAGGGATAGAATTGTTGAAGTGCCTAAGGGCATTCACTTCTTCATATATTCTAGGATATATTCTAGGCTCAGACTTGGAAATCTTAGAAGTGTATGGCTCCAGAATTTCTGATTGCAATATTTAAGAACGACATGTGCCACAATCCTCCCATCCTACATAATATAACAAATCAGGTGGGGAGGTTGTTCCCAAAACAATTCTTTTGTCATAATTTGGCTGCTCACAGAAATTTGAGACCAGATTATGTTTGTTTCCTTGAACATTTTAACTCAAAATGGAACATACATTTTTTTAAAAAAAAAAACAAGAATAGGCTTTTATAACTAGTAGCTTCCCTGAGATGCAGTGCCTTTCTCATGCCTGGTGGGATTTAAATGGAGATATCCCAAAGGTGCTTTTTCAAGAGGCAACTAGACTTTCTGGTTTTTCTTTGAAGATGTTTCACTTCTCATCCAAAAAGCTTTTCCAGCTCTGATGAGAGAAATTGTAGGGGGAGAAGTAAAATATCTTCAAAGAAAAAACAGAAAGTCCAGTTGCCTCCTGAAAAAGCACCTTTGGGACAACTGTGATCTGGATGACTGAGAATCTCTATGCACATTTAAATATTGAGATAATTGTTTCAGATAGAAACCATTATTTTCCATCATCCTCTTGCAATATAAACAGTATATTTGGGGGAGTACAGATAATTTCCAGATAGACTTGAGCCCAATAGAAGACAATATCTGTAGCTCAGACCTGAACTGTGAAGTCCTCAGGCTGTCTGAGCTTGGTTGTGTGTTTGCAGACATTTCATTACCTAACTAGGTAACAACATCAGTGCTAGTGAGTGTGGGGTTTGCTCCCTGTTCATATATAGTTGGTTTATATACAGTAGGGGGTGGATTTTAACCTTAATAGTTCCTTGGTTAGCATATTATTTTCTCCTTCACTGTTTGATGTTAATCCCTACTTATCTGGGTATTGATTGCTGGAGAGGATGTACTCTGTTCTTTTTGTTTCTTTCTTCAGTTTTTATTGTCTCCTTACGATTAGACTCAAGAGTGCTAATGTTCATGCATTTTAGCCACTTCCCTTTTGTGATATTAATGCCCACTGGGATGCAAATGTATTCCAGCACTTGACAGATAAAACGTTATTCCCCATATTGTACATGAAGTTGTATATATTAATTACCTAACAGCCTGTAGTTGCACTTAATAAAATCAGTATTTGGTTGTCATCTGCTGAATTTCCACCAAAGAGATGAGGAGCCTATGAACCTTTTAAAATGTCAGCTCATGTCAGCACTTAGCATGATCAACAATAGATCTCAGGTTTTATTAGAATGGCCTTGCAGGGACACCAACTGCGATTACAATCTTACTGAATAATATACTATTTTATTTTACAGTTTGATCACTGTACCTTAGTGAATTGAAATGTAGAATCAATGAATATTCATGATCTGTTACTGTGTTTTCCCCAAAATAAGACATGCCCTGCTAATAAGCCCAATCGGGCTTTTCAGAGCATGCGCCATAATAAGCCCTCCCCTGAAAATAAGCCTGCCCCCAACTATTTAAGCGCATGCGCAACTGGTCCCCGCCATTACCACTGTACCACCTACTGGTACAGCTTGCGGGGCAAAAAGAGGGCTTGCCGCAAAAACAGCGGCAGGTGAAGCAAAGTGCTTCCACCTCCCGCCCTTCCCTCCCATGCTAAAAGAGCCCGCCGCAAAAACAGCAGGCCAGCAATGCGATCACCCCCTCCCGCCTGTTCCTTCTTGCACAAAAAAACACCGTCCACCCCAATGGTAAAGGCAGCCTGCCTGGTTCCCTTCCCCGCCGTCCCTTTAGCAAGGGGTGGCAGGTGGGGAGTGGAGAAGCAAGGCACGCCTCTTACCTTTCCAGCTCTGTCACATTCCTCACCCTTTCACCCATTGAATCCCCTTGTAAAAAAAACATCATGAGTTCAACTCGTGAGGTTTTTTTTACAAGGGGATTCAATGGGCGAAAGGGCAAGGAACGCAGTGGAGCTATCAGTCTCTGTTAGCGCTAGGACGCATGTCTCGCGTCTCCCCCCCACATCTGCCACCCATAACTAAAGGGTTGGCGGGGAAGGGAACCAGGCAGGCTGCCTTTATCATTGGGGCGAAGTGGCGGTGTTGGGCCATGAGGTGCGTCTCTTACCTTTTGAGCTCCGTCGTGTTCCTTGCCCTTTCGCCCATTGAATCCTTTTTTTAACAAGGGGATTCAATGGGCGAAAGAGCGAGGAACGCGACGGAGCTGGAAAGGTAAGAGGCGCGCCTCGCTTCTCCCCTCCCCACCTGCCACCCCTCACTATAGAGACGGCGGGGAAGGGAACCAGACAGGCTGCCTTTACCATTGAGATGAAGTGGGCGGTATTGGACCACGAGGTGCGCCTCTTACCTTTCCAGCTCCGTCACGTTCCTCACCATTGTGTTCAGGGAAGCCCCTGGTTAAAAAAAAACCCTACTCATGATTTCAAGATGTTTGATTGAACTTGCGAGAAGGTTTTCTTTTAACCAGCCGCTTCCCTGAGCACAATGGTGAGGAACGTGATGGAGCTGAAAAGGTAAAAGGTGCGTCTCGCTTCTCACCTGCCCCAGAAAATAATAAACCCTCCCCTATAATAAGCCCAAGGCCATATTTCACGGGGCAAAAGAAAATAAGACCCTGTCTTATTTTCGGGGAAACACGGTAGTTCTAGAGAGGCATTCCAAACACCACATAGCTCAGAGAAGTTTCACCTTCATTCAGGACTGAACGTGAGCCTTGATATTGGGCATGATTCAAGTTTAGCAATAGCAATAACACTTAGATTTACCATATTTTTCACTCCATGAGACACACTCCCCCCCACCCCCGAAGTGGGTGGAAATGTCTGTGCATCTTATGGAGTGAATATTGCATCACAGACCCTCAGGGGTCCTGTTGCAGGTCCTTTGGTGAATAGCAGCCGGGCCGCAGTGGTGGGGTCCTTTTACAGTGCTGAACCCCACCTCTTCTTTCTTTGTCATTGCCTGCTTCTTCTGCCTCTTTTCAGGAGTACAGGATTCAATAGGCAGAGCTGGCACATGAGAGGACACCTATCTGTGGTCCTCTCAGGCTCTGCCGGATTTTTTTTGTTCTTTTCCACCTCTAAACATAGCTGCGTCTTATGGTCAGGTGCATCTTATAGTGCGAAAGATATGGTATATTCACAATGCTTTACAGTCTTATTTGAGCTGTTTACAGAGTCAGCATACTGCCCCCAACAAACTAGGTCCTCATTTAACCAATCTCGGAAGGATGGAAGGCTGAGTCAACCTTGAGCCTGGTGCGACTCGAACTGCCCAACTGCTGGCAGTTGGCAGTCAGCAGAATTAGCCTACAATGCTGCATTTTAACCACTGTGCCACCACGTCTCTTTGCTGGTGATATCAACTTTTCTGGATGGTTAAAATAAAGATTGTTAAAAGAATTCCAAATGGTTTTCTCCACACTAGCTGCAAATGAAAAACCAAGAACAGCAATAACACAAACTATCCAAATCTTCTGTATATATTAATGAGATCTAAGCTGGCATTCACACATTAGAAATGGGATCTAGATTTGTGATAAATACTCCAGTGAAAAGTCAACTGACTATATAGCTACTTAAAAAGGAGTGAAAAAGACAATTACATGTTTGGAAAGGTTAGAAAGGGAATTAACAATAAAATATGCAAAGTAATAATATCTTTTTATGCATCTATGGTGAGATGATTCCTGATATATGATGTAAAATTCTATTCATTGCATCCGAAACATGATTTTGTAGGTTGGAGAGTTACAAATAATGGCAAGCAATGAATAATAAAGAAAAAAAAGCCCACCAGCATCTTTGATTTCATTTAATTTGATGGGAAGATTGGTAAGGGGAAATATGACAGAAGTACATTAAATAAAAGATATGGAAAATGTGGACAGAGGTTTTTTTTCCCCTGTGTCATTTTGCTGGATCATCTCTTAAAACCAAATTCAGGGACATTCTGGATGGTAAAATGAAATACTTAATACATAGTTAAACTCTGGAATTTGCCATTATCAAAAATCATGGGGAAATGATTGGATAATTCAAGGACACTCAATCTATAAATAGTTATTAACCTTGGTGGCAGGTTTAGTGTCACAGGCAACTTGCTGTGAATGTAGTTACTAGGGAGTAATGGAAGGCTATTTCCCTCCTGTCTCATCTGCTGAATTTCCTGGAAGTATCTATACTGTTCATTGATGTAAGATTGATAACCGCTGATGGTGTAGTGCAGGGGTGGGTTCCAGCTTCGGTTACTACCAGTTCTCTCAGGGACACACTTCGGAGTGGTAAAAAAATTACTTCTGTGTATGTGCAGAGGCAAAAAACAAGATGGTGGCACCTACGGCACCACCAATAGAACCAGTTCGGGGATTACTACTATTCAGCCAAACCAGTCCGAACTGGTAGGAACCCACCTCTGATGTAGTGGTTATGCTGCTGGCCTAGAAACCAGGAGACTTTGAATTCTAGTCCTACCTGAGATCTGAAAGCCAGCTGGGTGACTTTGGATCTGTCATTCTCTCTCAGCCCAACCCATCTCACAGGGCTGTTGTTGTGAGAAATATAGAAAGAGAAAGGAGTATTATGTATGTTTGCTGCCTTGAGTAACTTATAAGAGTACTAAAGGCAGGAAACAAATCATATAAAGAAATAAAGAAATAATTCCCCTCCATGAATGTACTGGAAATTGCAAGTAGTCAAGTTTGCTCTTGGTTCTTTAAAACAGAAAATCTCAATGCCAGCAGTGATCATTGGTTTTTTATTGCCACCTGGTTAGAATCTCCTTCATAGTTGTGAGAGTCCACATTTCTCTGGGATGGTTATATTCCAGAAAGGTTGTCAGTCCTTCATGGTAGATAAGACTAGGAAACCAAAGCTATGTAGGGCAATACTATTTTTATTCTAAAGTTATAATAATCTTGCATCTCTGAATATGCCTCCTCCCTCCCTCCTTTATCATTCCATGAACTAGCGAGGGCTTGTCTGAAACATTTGTGTATGTTACATTCTTGCCCTGGACTCAGGTTTCTTTTATCTGACCGTTGCCTTGGCAGCAGCTCTTCCTTCTGTCCCTCAAGGCCATTCCCTCTGCTCTTTGCATTAGTGGACAAAGTCTCAATTGCTACACTGGGACTTGTTATCGTATTCTTACATTATGCCTTCTTTACCACATCTATGTAAATGCAGATATCCTCTTGCAGCATTCTAAAGTGTCGTGTGGGAGAGGCAAATGCAATAATAAAATGTTGGGAATGACTTGCTCAGCTCAAATGCTTATTCTTTTCACTTGCCAGGAAGGGCTGGGACCACAGCTAAGTTCTAGTTGCTGACTGCAGCCAGTATCAACCATCTCTTGCCACACGAGAGCATTTATAGAGTGCATCTCTTGTGAAAAAAATGCCATAAATGCAAAGAGATAGATAAATTATATTTAGCTCATTGGAAATTAAGGATGTCTATAACTTGTTGAGGTCAATAGATTTATCCTCTTTCTGATGAAATTATTTGTTACTTAGCTATGGGTATAGAAGTCAAATTCTATTTGAAAACACTTGTATAGCTAGACTACTATTTTTTTCCTCCTTGGCCTTCAATAAATGCTCTTTGTTAAATTCATTATGAAATAGAGGGCTCATGTTCAAAAACCTGGACATATTTTGATTTAAATTATCCACAATTGCCTGGGTCTTTGGAGCTTCCCTTTCTTCTTTAGACATGGTCTGTTTGGGGGGGGGAAATCTTTGTATCCCTTGAGTTAAGGCTAGCAGGAAGTCTCATACAATCTTTATTTGCTTGTAGTCTTTGAACTTTTAGGATGTATATTGCTATTAATTAGAAGACAGTCTTGGATGCAATTGGCTTTGAAACCATGAATGAATTACCCATAGATCAGAATTGCATTGTTTGATTCAGATTGCTAATCCTGTTCATTGTAAGATAAAATTGATAAGAGAGCTTGTCTGATTAAGAATGCTGCCATTCTTAGAGTTCCTAGCATGCTGAAGGGACGTGGATTGGGATATTTTTCTATATTAATTCTCTTAATATTTATTCAATATTATTCAATCAGGGGTGAAATGCTACTGATTCAGACCAGTTCACCTGAACCAGTAATAAAAAATACTACCGGTTCAGACAAACCGGTATTTCCGATGATTAGCTGTGATGCGCGATTTATATTAGCTAGAAAGGAGGATTTCCTGCTTTCTAGATAATCTAAATTGTGTGGCACCGCAGATTCCCTTGCTATTTTACTTACTTTTGCAGGTGAGCTTGCTAGCAAGCTCCACCCACCCACCCAGATGTCATCACGTCCATCTTTGATGCTCTGCACATGCGCAGACTCCATGTGCGCTCACATTTGCGAACTGGTAGTGAAGGTAAGTTGATTTTACTCCTGAATTAAACCCTATTTGGCTGTTCTGAGCCTCTTGTCTTAGAATTCTAAAAAAAGCCCATTGGCTTCTCAGTCATCATGTCTTTGTAAGTGCCAGCACAGGTTTTCAGTTCATTCATCCCAATGTGGTATATTCAATTATCTTGGGGTTTCACCAAGGCTTATTTAAGTCATTTTTGTGCCTGTGACTGTTCTTCAGACACATTTTCACAACAAAACATATGTGATCAGATATTGGAAAGTCTCCTAACCTCCCTTTTATATTGCTAAACAGTGAACAAAAAAAATCAGTCCAAATTGAATTCAATCAATGTTTTTACAAGGTAGCAAGCAAGCATGTTACACCGATATGATGAACCAAGTTTACTGACAAAGAATAAATGAAACAGTTCTACAGGGGAAGGAAAAATCATTTTTCAAAGTACCTTGTCATCTCAGAAGAAAGTAGCTTCCTCTTCTTTACAGTGAAAGTATAAAAGGGGGGGGGGGAAGAAAAAGAAACACAGTCTAACATGTTTGAACAGCCTATATAGAAACCACATCTGAAAGCAAATTAATTGTGTTGTCAACATTTTATCCAAATAAACCTTATTAATCCAAGCACAGAGAGAAGTTCCTTGGCTATTCTTCTCCTGTCCTGATTATTTTTTAGAAGATGGGACACAAATTATTAACAAATTCAAGGCGGGAGGAAATTTTACTAGAATCCTTGCAAGGTGGAGCTAGTAAAGGAAGCCAAGAAGTTGGAGTGTAATAAAAAGATGGCTAGAGAGTACAACAAGGATGGTGTGCCTGCTATACTGTCTCCTAAACCATTGACCTTTTTAAATCTGCTTTTATTCAGGCTGCCAAGCCTACTTTTCTCTGCTTTAGACTTTCTAATTGTCTCCATATTTAGACCACTTTCTCCTTTTATTTTCTTTCAGAATGGTCATCTTGCACCTCCCGCTTCAGGAATGGTCAACCAGTTTATCAGAATAACAGAGTTGGAAGGGACCTTGGAGGTCTTCTAGTCCACATCCTGCTCAAACAGAACCCTATACCATTTCAGACAGATGGTTGTCTAATGTCTTTTTTAAAACATACATTTTGGAGCACCCACAACTTCTTGAGTCAAGCCTTTCCACTGATTAAGTGTTCTAATTGTCAGGGGTTGGTTCTCTCCTTGATTAGAATATAGAAAAACAGAGTTGGAAGGGTCCTTGAAGGTCTTCTAGTCCAACCCCCTGCTTAGACGGGAAACCCTACACCACTTCAGACAAATGGATATCCAACATTTTATTTAAAATGTCCAGTGTTGGAGCATTCACAATTTCTGGAGGCAAGTTGTTCCATTGATTAATTGTTCTAACTTTTAGGAAATTTCTCCTTAGTTCTAAATTGCTTCACTCCTTGATTACTTTCCATCCATTGCTTCTTGTCTTGCCCTTAGGTGCTTCAGAGAATAGCTTGACTCCCTCTTCTTTGTGGCAACCCTTGACATATAGGAAAGCTGCTATCATGTCTCTCCTAGTCCTTATTTTCATGAAACAAGACATACCCAATTCCTATGACCATTGTATCAATCAATCCATCCTTCCATCATATGTATGTCCTGTTGCAAACCAATAATTCTCAATAGCTTCCAAGACATGAAGAATTTATTAAATCATATGGATTTAAATGACTTCTAAACAAAAAAACTATAACTGATAAATATTTCAATAATCATTATAGAAAAAAATAAAGGCAAAGAATTAAAAAAAATAAGGAAATATTATGGTGTAAGTCATGAACTCTTTGAAAGAGCTTAGTTTTTAACATCCTTCTAAAAAGTCATATTTGTGAAGAAGCTAGAATGATCTCCTTGGCTTTCTGTCCCTTTTCATTCTGCAAAAATGAAACCTCAAGGATTCTTTCTTTAGATGATCTGTTAGGTATGTTAATTATATCAGACTCTCTAATTCTGCTGGATTATTTTACAAAATATGTAAGATTTTACGTACGATGTCAGAACATAGAGAGTGAAAATCTGACCAAACTAACCAGAAGCACCATAAATCATTTTCTAATTATTTTATTAGTAAGTATTCTACAAATATAGACATACATTTTCACAGTATACATACAATGTCCCTTTTTATGAATCTGTGATCCCTTAATTAGCGAGCCGTGGTGGCTCAGTGGCTAATGCATTGAGCTTGTCAATCAGAAAGGTCAGCAGTTCAGTGGTTCAAATCCCTAGTGCCGCGTAACGGAGTGAGCTCCCGTTACTTGTCCCAGCTTCTGCCAACCTAGTAATTCGAAAGCTCACAAAAGTGCAAGTAGAAAAATAGGAACCACCTTTGGTGGGAAGGTAACAGTGTTCTGTGTGCCTTCGGCGTTTAGTCATGCCGGCCACATGACTATGGAGATGTCTTCGGACAGCGCTGGCTCTTTGGCTTTGAGACAGAGATGAGCATTGCCCCTTATAGATGGGAACAATTAGCACGTACGTGCGAGGGGAACCTTTACCTAATCCTTTAATTCAGGGTGGAGTTGGGGCAACTGCATGGAACTGAGCATTTACTAACCAGATGCCATTCCTGATGCCTATGTGAAGTTCTTAGCAATTGTTTTCCTTTGCACCCTAGGAGAGAAACATCTGCCACTTCCTAAGATTGAATTCCAGTCTTCCAAGTGGGAGGAGAGTGTATTTACCACTAGGCCATCACACTGCACATACAAAAGTGATGAAAAGTGAAGGGGGGAGCAAAGGAAGAAAATATCATTTTCCTTTACTGACCAAGAGGAGGAAACGGAGTCAGGAAATTCCACAGTTTTGTGGGAGAAACTCAGTTTTTCTTTAGTTTCTTTCTATTAATTATCTCTAAATGCTGCCAGTTGATGGTTTTTGTCTGTATTTTTCCACTCTCTTATGTTCTTTCTTTTGTTCCCCTCTTTTGATCAGTTAGTAATAGAAGGAGACATACAGAGCATTGTAGGATTTAGAGAGGATATAATAGAAGGAGGCATATAAATAGCAGAATAAAGAACAAAGATGTATATGCAAAGCATAAAGATTTCATATGGAGAATACAATTATTCATTTCATATCAATCACACCCAGACATAGTAATAAATATGAGCTCTTCAGAAACTCTCATATTTAGTAACAACAGATGTTTCACAATGTAACACAGCCAAGTAAATTGCTTTTTTTGCAGATGAGAAAAAAGTAAATATAGGCAGAATGTATTCAATATACATATGTATCAGCTCCAAGATTTAAATCTTAAGCTCTTTTCTCCCAAGCTATTTAAATCAGCCAATTTTGGCCAGTGTATTTCTTAGTCTTGAGAGTTGGGGACATGTGTCAGATGCTTATGTTTCTATCTAACCTGAGATGCTTTAGTTGCTCCCTTGTTAGCTTCAGCTACTTATAGATTAACTAAGTTTGCTCTTTGTATAATGAAGTCACAAAGCAGGTGAAACGGAATTCAAATAGGGCTCTTCCATAAGAGTTCTTAATGCATGAAGATAGATGGCTAGCATGGAAGTATGTTAATGGTTAGGTTCCCTTTCCTGGACCAGGGAATGTCTCAGTCCCTATCAGCTAATAATCTGGACACTGAATGGAACCTTAAACAGAACGACAAGACAGTGCATATACGTGGACTGAATGAACAAAAATATCAAAAGAGTCCTGGAAATATAAAAAGTTTTAGCCAAGGAGAGAAAATAGAAGGTGCAATCTGGTCAATTTAGCAATAGTAAGCATAGCTGGTTTAAGTCAACTGTTTTGATTCAGATTTCCCAGCTTGAAGAACAAGCTTTTTGCAGAAAATCCATTTTAATATTTTACACTTCGTGCAGTGCTGTTTGTGCCACTACCATCTACCATGAGCTGTGGTGGTACAGTGGTAAAAATACAGTACTGCAGGCTACTTCTGCTGACAACCAGCTGCCTGCAATTCATATCTCACCGGCTCAAGGTGAACTCATCCTTTCATCCTTTCAAGGTCAGTAAAATGAGGACCCAGATTGTTGGGGGCAATATGTTGACTCTGTAAACCGCATAGAGAGGGCTGAAAAGCACTGTGAAGCAGTATATAAGTCTAAGTGCTATTGCTATTTGCATATGATTGTAATCAAAAACTGATGTACTGACCAGCTCATCCTAGTTTGGACACTTGATGTGAAGATCTAATTCTTTGGAGAAGGTTTTAAGATTGGCAATGTGGAAGGAAAGAGAAGAAGAGGATGACCTGAAGCTAGGTGGATGGGCTCAGTTTCGGGCACATCATTGGAAGACTTGAAAGACCAAGCTAGGGACAGACTGTCATAGAAAAAAAAATCTATGTTGTTGCTAGGAGTTGACAGTTGACAGTGACTTGATGACACATAATCAATCAATCATTGAGCAGCAGAAGAGAAGAATGGAATCCCCAGCAAAAAATAAATTGTCCTGGGAGCGACACCAAAGAATTTGTATTACTACAAAATTTCACTCAGTTTCTTTGATCAATTGAAAAGGTGGCAGAGTCCCACCTCACCTGTACAACATTTCCCAGGTTATATACTATTTGAATATCTTGTTAGTTAACTAGTCTGGAGCCCCTCCATGCCAAAATGATATTTCTCTTATAATGGTGTCAATATTGCATTCTATAGACATGAAAGCAACTGAGAGAAGGACAAGAAGCAATGGATGGAAACTAAGCAAGGAGAGAAGCAACCTAGAACTAAGGAGAAATTTCCTGACAGTTAGAACAATCAATCAATGGAACGACTTGTCTCCAGAGGTTGTTGGGTGTCCCAACACTGGAAGTCTTTAAGAAGAGATTGGACAACCATTTGTCTGAAGCGGTATAGGGTTTCCTGCCTAAGCAGGGGGTTGGACTAGATGACCTTCAAGGTCCCTTTCACCTCTTTTATTCTGTTATGTACAGCATCACTGTACAGGAGCTGTGGTGGTGCAGTGGATAGAGCACAGTACTGTAGGCTACTTCTGCTGATCATTGGCTGCCAGCAGTTTGGCCTTTTGGGTCTTACCAGCTCAAGGTGGACTCAGCTTTCCATCCTTCCGAGGTCGATAAAATGAGGACCCAGATTGTTGAGGGCAATATGATGACTCTGTAAACTGCTTAGAGTGAGCTGTAAGCACTGTGAAGTGGTCTATAAGTCTAAGTACTAAGTGCTATCACAGTTATGTAGAAAAGTCATACTATTTTATAATTCAAGTGGGACGTCATGTTGTGCCCATGGGTTGGAAGGTTTCAGATTATTTCTGCTGCTCCTCGTGAATTTTCAACTTTAAAAAAAATTGTTCCTTCAGTACTGCCCATTGTTTCCACATTGTGCTGATTCACGGGTTTTGTGGCTGTGTAGTTTATCATGTTTTGCATTTGCCTGCATTGGTCACTAGGGTAAAGATGGTTCGAGGCTAAACTGTTAAAACATTTTGAGGTTGCAGCTGGTCTCCACTTTGAAAAAAAAATTAGACACTGTGAATGGATGAGAAGGTGAGATGTGGATTTCTAAAAATATAACTTCTAAATTGCAGAATTCAGTTACGTGTTTATTGTTCATATCAGAAGTGGTAGAATCATCATATTTGCCCTATATTCAATTTTTCATATGTGTAATTGTGGGGGTTTTTTGGGGGGAGGAGGAGGAAAAAGCAATAGATTTTGTTAAGGGTCATGACTTTTCTTATCCCTTATTTGAATCCCCGCACAGAACTAAAAATTAGGTTCTGGGGAGTTAAAATGTATTGGTTCATGGGGAAGCCTACCACAAAATCCATACAGCTGGGTCAAACCTTTATTTGGAAAACAAAGGTTTGCAATTCCATTCATGTGCTTCAGCTGTAATTCTGGTGAGAGGAGAGTGTTGTATCTAGCTAAAAGGTAAAAAAAATTGTAAACTGAACCAGTTTTCCTTTGTCTCAAAGCTGAAGAATTTCAGCTTTGATATTCAACTCCCATAGAATAACACCACTTTCTCTTTTGTTGTAACCATTGCTGAAGCTAATACTAGGCTATCCTGATGCTGTTGGAGTCAACTCACTGACAGAGCCACTGGTTTCCAAGAAACTCCATCATACAACAATAGCAGGAAACTCCAGCTATAGCTTATCGCTGTCATTCCATTAGGGAGCCAGGAACATGGCTACCACAAAGTTTGTCTTTATCTTAGAAATTGGATGCCAAATAAGTTGTTCAGCCAAGTCCCCCCTTTCCTTAAAAAACAAGAGCACTGTTGAATGAGACCTACTTCTGAATGTTCTGCACCTCCAGGCAGCATTAAAGTAAGTTAGCAGAAGAAGCCTTCATGGAAAAACACAAGAACCTCCTAGACGAAACAAGAGACACTGCACAAGACATGAAGGGGGGAGGAGCCATGGCTCAGCCAACAGACAGGGGAGAAGAGACAGCAATGAGACTTAGGTCACAGAAATGATTTAAAAACACATTGCAATTGTTAATACAATGAAATGGTTAGAAGTGATATCAAGTATGGTTGAAGATGTTAAAGAATTTGAAGTAAACCTAAACTGCTAATATGTATGTAATAATGATATTTTGATATATATAAAATAAGAGAGAGATGTAAGACCCCGGGGAAGTACCACCTTCCGTATGATGTAGCTGTCAAGATTTTTCTCCACATTTATGTACCCTTTTCCCCAAAATACTTGAAAAAACCAATAACCAGTTAGCAGAATAGAATAGAACAGAATAGAATAGAATAGAATAGAATAGGATAGGATAGGATAGGATAGAATAGAAGAGAACAGAACATAATTATTTTTTTGGTCAAGTGTGATTGGACACACAAGGAATTTGTCTTCAATGCATAAGCTCTCAGTGTATGTAAAATATATAAGTGATAAATCATGATCATAGTTATCATAAATACATTCATAATGAATCATAAGATATAACAGTGATAGCCATAGGATACTAAATAAGCAATCAAAATCATACTAGGAAACTAAATAAAACAATATAAATCATAAAGATATAAGCAACAAGGCTATAGTCATAAGTAGAAAAGGAGATAGGTAATAGGAAGAATGAGAAGAGTAATAGTAACACAGTCTTAATAAATAGATTGAATGTTGTGGGAATTAGTTGTTTAGCAGAGTGATGGTATGCGGGGAAAAAACCTGCCCATGTGTCTAATTTTTTTGATGTGCAAAAATGCAGAGTCCTTTCAAATGGTAAATCAAGGCAGATAGTCTTCCAGATGTCATTGATACTGGTATTGTAATTTGTCAGACCCTATATCTGTGGCTATTATTGACTAAATAAAATCCACACTGCAGATCCTAGATGGCAGTTCTCTCCCAAATTCATATTATGCATTAGATGTGCAGTATAAGAGAAAATTCAGACTAAACTGGCACATCACACTAAACTTCATGGTTCATACACAACAGTATATTTGCAAAAAAACCAAAACACAACAAAAAAACCCAACCCTGTTTGCAAGAGAGATTAATACAGAAAGCCCAATTAATATTCATGCTATTATCTTAGGTTTAGCCATGGCATCAAAGCTCACAGCATATGTCATTTTGGAGAATGGCTTTTGCAACCAAGGCTAGTTGTACTTAGCCTGAGCTGTAACCTCTTTCAGTCTAAATTATGATTCTTCATAGTGTCTGAAAATACCACCTGAGTCATTTAACTATCATTAGCTCTTTTTCTGCCAGAAGAAAAATTAGGCAAATATTTTCAGATTTAGCCTAGGACAATGTTTATAATCAGTAGAATTACAAAATTATAGAATTTTTAATGTAGAAAGCTTTGCTTACACTGAATCTATATAAAATAAAATTGGAAGGTCCCTGAATTTAAGTTCTAATCTGGAAGGATTCAAAATGGCTTTCTTCCTAACTGGTGACTATTTAAGTGCTCAACCTAAGCTAACTTTGAAATGAAAACGACCAAGTTCAGATATATTGAGAAATCATGGTTTCCTATCATGTACACAAGTTACAGTGAACCTGACAGACAGTTCATACATCTTCTTCACCTTTCTTTTCATGGGAAGTAAAGAATCAACAGTTTAAGAAACTATAGTTATGTTAAATAAAATATTTTCCTTTTTTGAGATTCTACTTTAAGTAAACAAGTGTTTATGTGGAACCTACATTTTTGAGCTGGGAAGTAAAACTTTTTTCCTAAATCAAAGATAAGGCTTTCTTTCTTTCTTTCTTTCTTTCTTTCTTTCTTTCTTTCTTTCTTTCTTTCTTTCTTTCTTTCTTTCTTTCTTTTTTCTATCTATCTATCTATCTATCTGTCTGTCTGTCTGTCTGTCTGTCTGTCTGTCTGTCTGTCTGTCTATCTATCTATCTATCTATCTATCTATCTATCTATCTATCTATCTATATAGTCTGTTTATTCACAAATTAGTCTAGAAGTCATAGAACATATTATCCATTCATATAGTAGTTTTTAGTTCTATTTGATCTATGACCTGGTGATCAGTTTTTTTGTGTGTTGGCTGACTTTGGTATTTAGTATGAATTAACTTCCAGCTTCCTAACCTTGCATTTGCACTAGCCATATTTAATTGCTGCACAAGAATTAGATCCTTATGTAATTGATCAGGCAAAGTGCTTGATCTAGTATTCCTAGTTCTTATAACCAGGTTCAAAAGAAATATTGCTGCTTCCCCACATTTAAAAAAAAAAAAACTTTTCCCCAAATACCTTTCACTGGAAGCAGCAGTGGAGATATTTTGCATTCCTTTTCTGCAAAAGGACCTAACAGTAGTTAAAAAGGAACACTTCTTGCACATCTATAGAAGCCTCTACCAGTATGGTGACTTCCTGAATTGTCTTCTACCTGGCTTTTTTGGGGAAGGGGAAAAAAGAAAAGACTTGGAGGTGATAAGATGGCTAGTTTTTGTATTGGTAAGTAGATAAAAAGCGGCAAGTGGTTTGGAAGCATCATCACTCAACCATTCTTATGTATTACAATTTCACGTTTGTTTGTGCCTGAATAGAGATTCTGGAATTGTAGAAGCAAGCGATGCCACATGTCTACAATTCTAACAAGTGATCAAGTTCAGATCCTAAAAGTCAATTCAAGTGGCGATTCCCAAATAAGTTCTTAAGGGGTAGCTGAAAGCCAGCCAAGAGAGATTTATGAGATGAGCAAGAGGTTTAAGAATTAAATACTCAACAAGAATGATTTATTTGCCAACATATTGGCCTTCTATATAAGCAACCATAACCCCAGCATAATATGATTTACACATACGACAGGTCTAAAAAAAGTGAGGCTTTCATTGTGCAGTCACAAAATCTCGACACTTAGACACAGGCGTAATTGTGGCCACTCCTAGATGACAACAGTGAAGGGAGGGGAAGAGGTTAAGGACATGGACATTATTTGGAAACACACAGAATATTTTAATGGTAAGGCAATTATAGCAGCAGTTGGAAGTGTCAGTTAAAGTACTCGGCTATATTTTCTCTGCTTCATATGTGTACAATGTGCTCCATGCTAATATGACAGGTGGTTGCACAGCTATTTTCCTAGTATTCGTCTGCTCCCAGCTCTTCGTACAAACTTCTGCCATGCTAATAGAAAGCCAAACTCATTTGTTTAAGGCTACCTGCTGTTTTCGACATACATTCTGCAGCCAAGTCACATGGCATATACCACTTGAAGGTTTCCAAGTCTTTATTTGGTTCTTTACATGCAACGTGGTTGAAGCATCACAATTAGGACTATAACCACACAATCAGGAGTTTAACCACACTTTCCTATCTCTGGCCATTTCCCCTCCATCTTTTCTTTGTTTCCTTAAAATCCCATGTTATCCATCTGCATGTGTTTTGGCTTTTCAAATACATCAGCTCAGTGGATTTGAGCCGATAAGCTTGCACACCAAGACAACTAGACACAAGAACAGTTTTTCCCTGAATGCCATCACTCTGCTAAACAAATAATTCCCTCAACACTGTCAAACTATTCACTAAGGCTGCATTACTATTACTATTAGTTTTGTCATCGTTCCTATCATCCATCTCCTCCCACTTATGATTACAGGGCTGTAACTTGGCTGTTGCTTGTATCCTTACGATTGATATTGATTGTTTCCTGATTGTTTATTTGTACCCTATGACTATCATTAAGTATTGTACCTTATGATTCTTGTCTTTTTATGTACACTGACAGCATATGCACCAAAGACAAATTTAGTGGTTTATGTAGCCAAATCAATATCCATAAGAAAAGAGTAGTGGAAATCTTGAAATAAGTCCAAATTTGGTGCAGATTTGAAAAATGGAAAGGGGGTAGTGCCCAAATTGTTCAGTGTGAGCAGACAATGCCAATGGCTTTGGTATACCATCCAGATGTTGTAAAAATGAGTGTGGTGTGTAGACATAGCACATAATATCTGGAGAAGACAGGGATGGCATTATTTGCATTATTTTAATGTCAATAATTTGGAGCATATGTTATACCCGTGGTAGCACAGTGGTTAGAGTGCAGTACTGCAGGCTACTTCTGCTGATCACCGGCTGCCAGCAGTTTGGCACTTTGAATCTCACCAGGCTCAAGGTTGACTCAGCCTTCCATCCTTCCGAGATGGGTAAAATGAGGACCAGATTGTTGGGGGGCAATATACTGATTCTGTAAACCACTTAGAGAGGGCTGTAAAGTGCAATGAAGCAGTATATAAGTCTAAGTGCTACTGCTACTGCTATTTTTCACATTTTAAACCTCATTGTTCAATAGAAGTCCCAGTAACATTTGGGGGAGGACCTCTGGGATTAGACTGTAGGTGGGAAGATGGTAAATAAAATCTTTCATTTTTTTTCTTAATTGTTTGGTTATTTATTTAAATTTAGAGGTTGCCTGACTCCAAAATGACACTGAACATCTTACTTTTTAAAAAGTTATGAATAATGAGATAAAAGAAAAAGATCATGCATTAACACAACTCTCCAAAGAAAAACTGACAGGTGTTCAACAACTGCCTTACCCTCAGGCCAGGGAGATGCGCTAATTTTTCAAAGACCTTCAGAAGAATTTCAGAACTGTCAGAGGTGGGGGCAAAAACCCTACAATCACAAAAATCTTGTCAGGGCAAGCCTGGGTTTCATTTAGCTCTGATCAGCTCCAGATCCTAGGTTAGGATACCAAGAGCATCTGGATAGCTGATGATGAAGATAATTAATGGTTTATGGCCCAAAGTATTCAACTTATTTCTGCCTTTGAGGAACAATGGATATAGTAGATTTAGATATAAATTTATATTTAGTTGCAAAATTCAATGAATGATGCATAAACAATGTCCATCAATAGAAGTATAATACTAAGAGCTAGAGAAGTCGTTGTTCATCTGTGTTGGTCAACCACACTAAGAATATTGTATCCAGACAAGAAACAAGACCCATAAATTACAAGGATGATGTTGGGAAATCCTGAATATAATGTTGTCAATGGGAAGAAGCTTCGACATTGTCAGTGCATACTGCACTTAGCAACTTCCAAATTGTGTGCAAATTGTATGGGACACTAACAGTTCTGCTAACAGGTATTCCTGTGAGTTTTCTGGAGTGCCCTGGCACACAGTTTCGGAATGGAGTCCTTTGAGAAACACGGAATGCAAGTAAGATGAATAATGCCAGAAATGTGTGTTATGTGTGTAACCTCAGGCGAAATATTCTGCCCATTGAGGTGATGCCCCCCCCCAAACTCCTGGCCTTCTGAAAAGGAGTTAAACATGACTCTACAGCCTTGCATGAGAAGCCCAGAGGAGCACACAATTGTGGGGCTGGTTGGTGTCATAAGAGTCCTCCTTCAACCTTTCTTAACAAATTAAGATAGCATTACATCAGCTTACAGTTTACAACCTTACATCAGCTGGCAGCTATTAAATCCTCATTACCTGACAGGTTTAAGTATTCTTGCATTCCTTAAAAAAACATTTTAATTCTCAAATTTTAATTTTTAGCCTTTTAATTTTTATATACTGTTTTTAATATTTTGAGGTTTTATTATTCACTGCCCAGGGTCCCTCTTTATTTCTGAAATGTGAAAAATAAATTAAATAAAGGTTTTATCCAATGGCAATTGAATTACGGCTAATCATATATACTTCATTTATGTGTGTGTGTGTGTTTATGAGTGTGTACACACATACACACAAACAAACATACACAAACACCCTGTTTTTTGCACTGTCTAGAAAAGTATTTCTACTATTTGCTTTATCTCTTTAAAATCATACCTCCCTATCCACCATGTTAAGAAATAAAATGAAATGGGAAGTCAATTTTTCACATTTGCTGGGGGAAAAAAAGATACAACAAACAATGGAGCGTGCTATGACAGGAAAAAATGTCCAGAGTTATGTTATGAGCTTTAAAAAATGTAGATTTTTGTGGGGGAAGGGGAGATGTGAACAGGTAAAATACAGTTGTATTGTGTGGACAAGAGAACAAGCATCCTTGGTAGTTACCTTGAAGTATTATTTACATCAAAGAAAGTAAAGCCCGGATGTACAAATGTGGTTTTGTAATTGAGCTTTTAAACATGGTTTCCTTGGTCTATGGCTTGATGAATCTGCACCCGATCTGCTATGAGGACCAATTTGGTTGTGGGTGTCACTGTAAAACTTTATTTGGGTTGTCAGCAAACACTAAGTGAATGAAGTCGTTTTAGCAATCTGGGGCTCTGTTGGGCCTTTGAATACTTTTCAGATAACTTTTATATCGTCTTTTTAAAAGGTATTTCTGAAAACTAGCCATATTGCTGGAACTGGAGGAGAAATCCTGGCTAGACCAGCCAAAGTAGGAAGGTTAGTTCTACTTTTAGAAGGTTAGTTCTGCTTTCTGCTCTTCTGTGGTGGTCTTCTGTGCTGTTTCCAGATTGCATGGTGAATTCTTTCAGAGTTGTTTTGGTTTCTCTCTGACTTTGCAATAGCAGCCAAGGTTTATTTATTTATAGAATGTATATGCTACCCCCAGCCAATCAAACTATGTTTACAAGTGGGGTGAAGGCTAGAACACATGCAGGGGAAAATTCATGCCAAATGCAACTGAACACAACTTCGAGCCCACCATTAAACTTATTCTACGGCAGTGAGCAAGTTTTCTTCTCAGAGTATTTCAGTAGTGCTTTTCTGAGTTTAAAGGGTCTGTTGCAATATGGCCAACTTTGAAGACAAAGTTGCCACATTCGCCACAACGTAGTTGCCACATTCAATACAACTCCAGAAATAGAAGTATCAAGAGCACCATCCTGTCCTGGTTTATTGATGAGTTTGAATTGTTGAGGCCTGAGGAGCTGGACAGGGTCCTTGAACATGTTTGAATTACCACTTGTGTGATGATCCTTGCCCTTTTTGGCTTTTCAAGTCTTGTGGGGGAGGGACTGTCTGATTGGTTCTAGGATATCCCTCACAGAGAGAGGGAGCAGTTTTAGCTTTCTAAAAAGGGAAAGGATTAGATGGTTTCTGAAGAAACCAAGTCGGAATCCAAGGGATGAAAACAGCTAAATATAAGACCAATGGCCAACACGCCCCTTCTAGATAAGATGCTTGAATAATGGGTTCTGGATCTTCAACTCCAGGGTGTATTGAGTAAAGTTGATTTTTAAGATCAGTTTCAATCTGGTTTAAGGCCTGGCTATGGACAGAAACCGGTAAGATTTTACCATATCTTTCCTGGAAGCTCTTCAGCCAAGTATTATACCTTAGTATTCCATCTTTAAACTACTTACAACTTACTGTTATGTTATTGTTCAGTTTGGAGCAGGCAACCCTATACTGAGCGATGACCTCTTTCAGAGGCTTCATATAGATGCTAAACATAATAAAAGGGAAGACTGAGTCATGTGATACCTCATAATGGAGCATTTAAGGTCCCAAAGGAAAAGGTCCCCTTTCCCTTTGGATCCATTCATTTGGTAGGAGTAGAACTACCATAAAATAGCATCTCCTCTTTTCCAATTTTCATGGGAATTCTAGAAGGATCACTGGAGGCTTTCAAGAAGAGATTGGATTGCCATTTGTCAGAAATGGTGTACGGTCTCCTGCTTGGGTGGGAGATTGGACTAGGTGACCTACAAGGTCCCTTTCAACTCTGTTAATCTGTAAAAGGATATTGTCTCAAAGGCTGCTGAGATATTTAGAAGAACAAAGATGATTTTGTTACCCTTGTACAAGTCTCACAACAGATCACCCATAGGATTGATCATGGATTCAATTCTTATTTTCTGCTGGTGTTGGTCCTTATGTCTCCTCATCACTTCAACTCTTGAAGCTCAGATAATGAAGGAGTTGGTCAAGGTCAGTGGGCATGAAACACACTTAATACGTGTATGTGTAAATCTTTGTATGCATTGGTTAATTTACACTTCTAATTTTTAATTTAAAAAATTACCTGCATTTGCTGACAATTTGGTATTGATTGTGCAAGACCCATTAGAGAACATTGAACATGTTATGAGGAAGATTAAAATCTTTGGAGAAATGTCAGGTTTAAGAATAAATAAAGATGACAATACTGACTAAGAACATAAAAGTGGAAGATCAGAAGAAATTGGAATTTAAAACTGGTTTTAAAGTTGTGAAAACTGTACAGTACTTGGGGGTGATTCTTACTGAGGAAAATTCTAAGCTTTACAAAAATAATTATGGCCAAATAGGGTGTTTTGGTTATTTTTGATTTGATGCAATAGTCATGTTGCTCTGAAAAAAAAGGGTGGCATAGTTGTTTTTTACAACAAACTATTACAGGGCAAAGAGGTTCCAATATATTTAACAGTTGCTTTATTACAAGAGCAGTCTCTAAACAGTTAGAAATAAATACACGGGAAATCTACCACTCTGGTACTAAATAATGTAAACTCCTAAGCAATTTAGGATGTCTTAAATATTACATAGACTGCCCAGAAGTTTCCTGTATTGAGTTCAGAAAAGTCTTGATAATATTGCCGTTTGAACTGCAGCATGACTCCCCACCCCCACACCTCCGCTTTCTCATTTTCAGCATATTAGAAGTTTTTAAAAGGACACATGAAAAAAGTGCACTTGTCCATTATTATATACATTTAACAATATGCCCAGACCTTGAATCTGTGCAGCGACCTGCATATCAGTTGTGTTTGGGTTTGATGTTCCATGCTGGCTGAAGAATTCTGGGAATTGAAGTCAATCTATCTTAAAATTGCTAAGGTTGAAAAACATAATTTTAAGTAATATTCCTTGCTTTATACCTGGAGTGTCAAACTCACGTCATCAGGCAGGGCAGTGTCACTGATGTATCAGGACTTTTCCCCTCTTAACTAAAATGGGTGTGGGCGTGGCCAGTGCATGATGCATCTGGCCCATGGGCCAGGAGTTTGACAGCCCTGATTTATACTTATCAGTATCTTTCAAATCATATTTTCTAGACGCACACAAGCCTTTTTGTATTTCCCCAGTTAAACACTGATTTGGATATTGACAATTCAGTTGAAGTGGCCTTGGTAACTGCATCATTTATACTTGTCCTAAAATCCTATAATCTGAAGACACCTTGTTGACCTTTAATTTGCAAATGTAATAAACATAACATTGTAAAGGCATCAATAGCTTTAGCATAAGTGGTGAGCTTAATATTTTTATACAGAAAATCTGATTTCAAAATTGAAAGAACCAGAGATGCATGCCAATGGGGATGATGTAAAAGCTTTAGCTTTCAAAATGTTCTGACTTTGCACCAGCTGTTTGAAGTGAGAACCAGCCCCAAGAAATGCATGAATAAATTGGAACAAATCTTGGTTGTTTATATCTAAGCACAATTTTGTCATGCTCTAGTGTAACTAATACTATTGAGGATGTATAAATGCATTCTCCTAGTGCATGACTGCAAGGACAAAGTTGATTCAGGCTGGCCTACTGAGATCTGCTGTACCTTGATCATGTTAAGAAATATCAGTTTTGCAGCCAGTGGATGCGTCACGCATTGGCCACGCCCATGCCCTGTTTAGCGAAGGGGGGAAAAACTCATGATATGTCACGTGATGCTGCCATGATGACACGAGTTTGACACCCCTGATCTAGTACAAAAAAAAAACAGGAAGTGTAAGGAAAAGCATCAACAAAGAACAGCATAGTGGCTTTGGCAGGGCTTAAATCTGGCTAGGAGGTTTAATTTAAAAAAAAACTCCTGCTTGATCTTGTTAAGTGAGTGGGATGGTAGTGCCCATAGGGGGAAAAAATAAACAATTTGTGTCTACCTGCCTGTCTTGTTTAACTGGAAAAAGTAGCAAATTAAACAGAATGTTGCTCTTTTATTATATTGGAATAGGTCAGCACTTCAAGGTTTCTTTCAAGAACTGAACATATATATTTTTTTCTTTTGAAGTAAGAAGTGGGTAAGTTCTCATAAATTCTCATCTCTGCAGAAAAGCATCACCCAAAGCCTCACATGAACTGCTGGTATCCAGGCATGGCAGGTCAGTACCTGTCTATCCATCCCACCAGTCTCTGCACAGGTACATATTTTGCCTGTCAACACACAAATAGCCACCTTCCAAAAGCATTGTCACAAGCTGGGACTGCCCTCTTACTGCCATGCCAGCCAGATCACAACCTCTGCCTCCTGCTACATGTCCTTATCTGTGAGGGGTTGTTGGGACCAGATGATGGAGGGTCAGTTCAGAGTTTATGTTAAAGTCCACTCAGTCCAGAAATGGAAATTATGTGATTGAAATGTTTTAAAGAGGCTGTGCCTTAATTAACCTGCTAGAGTTTTTCTTGGGAACCCGCTTTTATAGGTAGGGAGTGTTATATTTTTATTTTGACTAAAATTAAAGATGACTTTCTGAAATCAATGGGGGTTTTGCTTCTTGAAATCACCTAGTCTCCCTAAATCCCATTCTGTCTAGTTTGTCACACACTCTTGAGTGTGCTGCCCCACTCACTGACACCGTCTCTCTCTCACACACATAAGTGTGTTTTAGAGAGTTTATTAATTTTTCCCAGCAGTTCTTTTCATCCAGCCTCAGAACTGTCCCAAATAAATCCAGCCACAAGCAGGCCAGGATCAGTCCACAAGGCAATGGCCAAATAGTCCATTAAAAAAGTTGCTCCAACAAGTAAGTACACCAAACAAACTTAAATCCACCAGGCAAAACTGAAAGTACATCCACGAGAACTCACTTGGCAATAGAAGTTCAGAGTCTCCAAGGAGAAAGTCAAGTAGGAAGCATGAATAAACACATAGCCATAAACCATAAACCAAACACATTGTTCCCTCTACTTGCCATGATAAATAGCTTTCCAGCGCAGCCGATCAAGACAGGCGGGGCCTTCTCCTGAGTAATCAGGCAGATCTCCTTTGCTCTTGTCTTTTCTCTGCCCTGTGTGCTCTTGGATCTACCATGGAAAGGAACTCCTCCTCCTTCTCTTCACTGACCTGCAAACTATCCCCAGTCAAAGTCCCCCATAAATCTCTTTCAGTTGGCAGTTCAGAGTCATTAATTAACCCAGTGCTGATGTGCCAGAATGAATTCATCCTCCCTCAAGCTGGCCTTCGAGGAAGAGTCAGAAGAGTTGTGCAAAGGAGACATCATATTCAGTCCTTGCCATCTACAGTGTCCTGTCACTTTCCTTCATCAGATCATAGAATCACCTGGTCACCAGCTGGCTCACCAAAAGCCTCTCCACCTTTTGAGTACCATCACACATTTTGGCAAACCTGGACCTCCATTATTTTTCACAGGGGGCTTCACATACCACATTCAAAGTCTGCCTTACTCTGAAGCATCATTAGAGCAAAACATCCCTTTGAAGCTCCGTACAGCTTGACAGACTTACTCCCATTTCTAAAATTGACATCAGCCTTAAAAAACCATCTTTGTCTTTGAAATAAGTGGGACTACAAACTGAAAATTTTCAGCCAGCAATAATCAGCATGCTGAGAGGACATTCTGGGATTTTTAAAAAATACGAACACATTTGATACATGCCCCGTTGGAGAAGACAAGATTTATATCACCCATTCATTCCTGATTTCTCAAAATCAACTTTTTAAATGGGAGAACTACTTAGAAATATACCTAAGGGAGCATTTTGCTGACTTCCCAGGAGACCCAGCGTGTTAGCATAGGGTTCAACCAGATTCAGCTACAGTGAAGAATGTTTTATATTTCTGCTGTTCATCTGCAATATATTTTAATGGTTGTGGGGTGTTTTTTTTTTTTTTGGCTGTTGTTCAGACTCCCTACTCTGTCTATGTTACATCTATTTTCTTACATCTTCAGTTTTCTCTGCCAGAGGAAGCTTAGCACCATTTCTTTAAAATAAAAATAACCTTGCCTGTATATCTGTATGCCGAGAGTTATATTACTAAATAGCCAGGAGAGACGATAATCCAATTGCACTGAGAATGAGCAGAGCTGTTTTTACAGATATGTAGATTCTAATCTTGGAGAAGGCAACACTGAACCATTTAATGTGAAAATCCTGCTAGTAACTGCTGTATTTTTAGACAGCATTTGGCAAATCATCTCTTAAGTAAAAGACAATCCCAGAAGAATAGAAATAAATGCTTCCAAGACCAGAATGGAATTGCTCTAATAAACTTGATTTTATCTAATATAATATGAACATCAGGGTAGACTCTTTTTAAGACTACTAAGGAACTTGAGTGCATGTAAAAAAAAATTGAAACAAAGGAAAGTTACTTTAAAAAAAAGATGGGAAATTGGAATAAGAAGAATAAGAAACCTCCTGCTTTTAATCACATTCCTGTGTTGATAAAATATTTATGAGATCCCCTTCAATTAATGAGAATAAACCATGTAACACTGCAGGAAACAAATAGAAAATTTAATAAAGAAAGTTGGATTCCAATGTCTTTTGAAGAAAGGAGCTCATTATAGTCAGTTCGGTAATTATATCTTTAATTACAATATAACATAAAAATAGGCACAGAAGCAAATTTCGAAATGGAGTCTTTCAGGCTCATTCTCTCTTTTGATAAAATAAAAACCCTGAATAAATTGAACTAGCCCTTTGAATCACTCTTTCCCTCTCCCCCCATAAATATTTACATTTCAATTTATCTTACAACTTTCAATCACATTTTGTTGCCAGAGTCACATAGTTTATGCAGCTCCATTTGTCACCCCATCAGGGTAACTCTGAAGGAACACAACCTTGTCTGCTGTTTTTTCCCCGCCAACCACGTGTTAATATTGAGGATTATTTGCAAGCTAACGGCTAAGGGCCTACTCACTGCAGCAACTAATTTGAGTGAGCAGAGTATAGGTTGCGTCAGGCCAAGCCATTTATATAGATGAAAGGTATGCTGCAAAAGGGTTTAGGGTTTTATTATTTATTTGTGCATAACAGAATAACAAGAGTTGGAAGGGATCTTGTGTTATATACTCAGAGCGTCCACCAGCAGGTGGCGCTAGAGAGCCCTGGCCAACGCTTCCCCAGGATTGGACAATCCAAACGGATTCAAAGGTGGCACGAGCCGCCAGTTCCTATTGGTTGCCGGCCTGACAGCTGTGGACATATAAATAGCTGTCAGCCGGCTAGTTCTCTGTTCAGTTACGACTAGTTAATAAACCAGTTAACTGTTGCTGTGGTCTGTCCTGTTATTACCTGATACTTAATACTGGCGACGAGGACGATCGGATCCGACCCAACAAAACCAAATAAGATGACGACTTCGTCGATGTTCGCCCCATTCCGTGTGGAGGCAGAGACCTGGGAGGCGTTCGTCGAAAGATTTGAATGTTTTCTCCTTGCTCATGATTTAACAAGTCTATCGCTAGAGAGAAAGAGAGGCATCTTTTTAAATTATTGCAGACCAGAGATGTTCGCGACCGCAAGAGCTCTCTCAGCTCCCACCCCTGTACATACGGTGCCTTGGGAAACTTTAATGGCCAAATTAAAGACCCACTATGAACCGGCACCTTCACGCTTTGCCAGGCGACAAAATTTTCGCCACTGCATTCAGTTAGAGGGGCAGTCTATAAGCCACTATGTGGCTGCGCTCCGTGCGGCTGCAATACCCTGTGAATTTGCTGATTTAGACGAAGCCCTACTGGAGCAATTCATTTACGGGCTAAAAGACGTTAATCTGCACTGCCGAATTCTATCCCGGTCAGATCTTACATTAAAAATTGCCGTTGATGAGGCTCGCGCTGCAGAAATGGCCGAACAGTCAACCCCTGACTGTTGACGGTTGCCTCAACCCTTACCAACGGGTCTACCGGTTCCAACGCCTCAAGTCAACCGTCAGCAAGTGGCCCCCTCTATACAGTCGGAAATCGACTTCGCAATTGATCGCTTGCAATCACTAACTTACAAAGACGGTCGTACCTGTATGAGCTGCGGCGGCAAACACGCACGCACAACCTGCCGTTTTAGGGCAGCTGTCTGCCGAAAATGCGGGAAAAAAGGACATCTAGCGGCAGTATGCCGCTCGGCCATTCCTGAGAACCGGCCACAACCTCAAAGCTCTGTCTACCGCTCTCCTGCACCAGCCCTGCCGAATCGCCGCTTTAACTCTCTATCTTTGGGAGACATCCAAGAGTACAATCCCGAATGGGTTGTCGACTCAGCATCTGCATCTATGGGAGGTCGCGGTAAGATGCACCTCACCATCTTTCTCGAAGGACGCCCTTGCTCAATGGAGCTGGATACGGGCTCAGCTCGCTCCATCATTTCATGGCAAACGCTGTCATCTATTCTGCCCCACTACAAAATTCAGCACCTCAGCCCTGCAAACTGCCGCCTGAAGGACTACCAGGGAAACTCCATTAAGCTCCTTGGCTGCGCTAAGCTACAAGTCAATTATGGCTCTTTTACAGGCCACCTACCACTGCTAGTAGTTCAGGACTCCCTGGCCTCTTTATTGGGGCTCGATTGGTTCCGGGCCCTGGGATTGTCAATAGCCGGCATCCACTCTACCCACTACTCTTCCTTACCTGCTAACAATTTCACCTCACTAATCTCTGAATTTCAAGATGTATTCTCACCCTCTTTAGGATGCTACAAGGGTTCCCCCATTTCTTTAAACCTTGACCCTTCAGTAGCCCCCATTCGGCTAAAGGCCAGGCGTCTGCCATTCGCCTTAAAGGCGAAAGTAGAGGCAGAAATCGACAAACTCCTGGCACAAGGAGTCCTTCAACCAGTCGATTTTTCCCCTTGGGAAACACCAATTGTTGTCCCCCTAAAATCTGACGGGTCTATAAGGATATGTGCAGATTTTAAAACAACAATAAATAAAGCGCTCCAAGCCCATCCCCACCCAGTGCCTGTAGTCCAGCATGTATTACACACATTGGGACGCGGCAAAATATTTGCAAAACTAGACCTGGCCCAGGCATATCAACAGATGCCTGTTGATGAAGCCACTGCGCTTGCACAGACAATAGTGACACACCGCGGGGCTTTCAAATGCCGCGGGCTGCAATTCGGCGTCAGTGTGGCCCCAGGAATATTCCAAGGGTTAATGGAGCGTTTGCTCCACGGCATTCCTGGGGTCACTCCCTATTTTGATGACGTACTCATTGCAGCCAAAGATGCCCCAACACTAATAAACACCCTACGTGCAGTTCTTCTAAAATTCCGGACTGCGGGCCTCCATCTTAAGGCATCTAAATGCAAATTGGGAGTTCCTGCTGTCGAATTCCTAGGATTTCTAATAAACAAAGACGGAATCCACCCATCACCAAAAAAAGTGGAGGCAATCCTTTCTGCACCTACCCCAACTAATAAGGTCGAGCTGCAGGCTTTCCTAGGCCTTCTAAATTTCTATTCGTCCTTCATTCCCCACAAAGCTTCGTTAGCAGAGCCCCTCCACTGCCTTTTAGACTCTTCAGCACCATGGCTCTGGACCAGCCGCGAAGCGCAGGCACTCGCGGCTGTCAAAAAGGCTTTGACAGCTCCCCCAGTTCTGGTTCAATACAACGAGAAATGGCCACTACTCCTCACGTGCGATGCCTCTCCATTTGGAGTGGGCGCAGTGCTGAGCCACATCTATCCTGATGGCTCAGAGGCCCCCATAGCCTTCTACTCCCGCACCTTGTCCAGGCCTGAGCGTAATTATAGCCAGCTGGACAAGGAGGCGCTGGCCGCCGTTGCGGGAGTAAAACGCTTCCACCATTACCTTTATGGGCGGCCATTCACCCTCCTAACTGACCACAAACCACTCCTAGGTATTCTAGCTGGCGACCGCCCCACCCCAGAAATTATATCACCCCGCATGTCCCGCTGGGTAGAATTCTTATCAGCGTACAACTATACGCTGACCCATAAGCCAGGCATTACCATGGGGAATGCGGATGCTTTGAGCCGCTGCCCTTTACCTATTCCAGTATCTGACCCAGCTCCTACAGAAACAATCTGCCTTCTAGATGAATTGCATCTTCCGCTATCTGCATCAGACATAGCCATACATTCCAATGCAGACCCTATAATATCAAAGATCATTTCTTTCGTCCGCAGCGGCTGGCCAACTTCTGCTATAGACCAACCAGTACTTCCATTCTATCGCCGCTGCACGGAACTTTCGTTCCTCCAAGGCTGTCTGCTATGGGGCCACAGAATAGTCATACCAACCAAATTGCGCCATGCACTGCTCACCCGTCTCCATGAGGGCCACCCAGGCATTGTCCGTATGAAATGTCTGGGGCGCAGTTACGTCTGGTGGCCCTCCATGGATGCGGACATTGCTGCATGGGTGCAGAAATGCTCCCCATGCCAACAGGTTCGCCCAGTGCCACCATCAGCCCCAGCCAGAGAATGGGAACAGCCTAGATCACCGTGGAGTAGACTCCACGTGGACTTCTTAGGACCAATAGATGGAACCTCTTTCTTCCTAGTAATTGACGCCTGGTCAAAATGGGTGGAACTTTTTCCTATGCATTCCACCACATCTGCAGACACCATCCGAGTTTTAGACAATCTCTTTACAACCCACGGCTTGCCTGACATTATAGTGTCAGATAACGGGCCTCAATTTACATCACAGGAATTTCAAACATATCTCCAACGCCTAGGCATCCGCCACGCCCCCGTGGCTCCATTCCACCCGGCGGGAAACGGTATGGCAGAGCGCGCGGTGCGCTCTGCCAAAGAATCCCTAGCACGCATGGCTTACTTACCATTACATCAACGAGTAGCCACATTCCTAAGATGCCAACACACCACCCCCTGCCCAATAACAGGCAAAGCCCCTTCCGAACTATTAATGGGAAGGAAACTCCGTACAACACTGGACCGATTGCATCCTTTCTATGCTACCCCTTCCTACCCTTCCTCTCCTCCTCCTAGGGTTTTCAGTGTGGGGGAAAGGGTGTTTGCTAAGAATTTCGCAGGGGATCCAAAGTGGGTGCCTGGTGTGGTTTCGGAGCTAACGGGGCCCTGTTCCTACAGGGTCCTCCTTGGAGACGGAAGAGTATGGAGGAGGCATATAGATCAGCTGAGGCGACGGGTTGTTGACGCCGCATCCAACAGTTCGCATGTTCCAAACTCAGTTCCAAGTTTACCAAGCCCTAAGGACGCTGCACATCGGCCCGACCCTGGACAAACAACTAGCTCCGGCGACCATATCACCGATCCGATCCTGGCGAACTCCCTACCTGGTCAGTTGAGCGGAACTCCACGATTCGGACCTTCATGGACACTCCCCGAAGCGATCCCCCTACAGCGACGGCCACTCCGCAGTTGAGGAGATCGCAGCGCGTGCGCAGACGGCCAACAAGATTGCAAGATTACGCATGCGCGGACAAGGGGAAAGGAGTGTTATATACTCAGAGCGTCCACCAGCAGGTGGCGCTAGAGAGCCCTGGCCAACGCTTCCCCAGGATTGGACAATCCAAACGGATTCAAAGGCGGCACGAGCCGCCAGTTCCTATTGGTTGCCGGCCTGACAGCTGTGGACATATAAATAGCTGTCAGCCGGCTAGTTCTCTGTTCAGTTACGACTAGTTAATAAACCAGTTAACTGTTGCTGTGTTCTGTCCTGTTATTACCTGATACTTAATATCTTGGTCATTTAGTTCTGCCCCCTGCTCAGACAGGAAACCCTTTACCATTTCAGACAAATTCAATCTCTTCATAAAAACCTCCAATGTTGGAGCACCCACAACTTCTGGAGGCAAATCATTCATTTATTTATATAAACATTTGTTTGTTTGTTTATATAAATAAATTATAAAGTATTTATATATCCTCTCATCTTGCAATTATGACTCTGGACACAATTAAAACCAATAGGATCAAAACTAATACTAGCAATTAACAACTGCAACAACTGAATAATAGAATAATGGAACCTAAGGACAATCTAACCCAGTTCACACAACCACCACAGTCATGTTAAGAAAAGTCACAGCAACGGAAACTAATCAAGGAGAGAAGCAATAGGAATAGCACTTAGACTTATATACCATTTCACAGTGCTTTACAGCCCTTTCTAAGCAGTTTACAGAGTAAGCATATTGCCCCCAAGAATCTGGGTTCTCATTTTACCCACCTCAGAAGGATAGAAGGCTGAGTCAACCTTGAGCCTGGTGAGATTCGAACTGCCAAATTGCAGGTAGCCAGCAGTCAGCAGAAGTAGCCTGCAGTACTGCACTCTAACCACTGTGCCACCACAGCTCTTAACAACCTAGAACTAAGGAGAAATTTCCTAACATTGAGAACAATTAGCCAGTGGAACAGCTTACCTTCAGAATCTGTGGGTGCTTTTTAAGAAGATATTGGACAAACATTTCTCTGAAATATTATAGGTTTGAGCAAGAGGTTGGACTAGAAGACCTTCCAGTCATGTTACTTTGGATATCTTTGAAGAGAGACGTGCGGAGGGTACCGGCAAATGTGTTGGGTAAGCCGTGCACTAGTTTTGTTATGACCTGTTTGTTTCTAGATCCTCTCATTTGTAAATCATTTAGTAGTTATTGTAGCTACAGTCAGCATGGTACTCCTACCCCCACCTCAGTGTCTCTTTCACTCAGGATATTTTTTTCTATATGTAAAAAATCAACCTTATAATGATTAGGACTTTGGCTATAAAATAAAAGTCAAATAAGCCATCAGTTTAAATGCATATTATTATGCAGTTCACTATTATTATTTTAATATATAAAAAGATATGTTGAGTAACCCCCCCTCCATCCCTTATTCCCTAAGAATACAATCCCATATTGGTGAATTCAGAAACATGTAGCACTAGTAATAGCTTTAAAACGAAGAAGAGATGAACCAGGCTTCAGAGCTGTCAAATTCAATTTAAGACACCATGTAACTTAACCTGTCTCTAGTCAAGCTGAATCATTTTCTCTTCCACACGTTCCACAGTTCCAAAACTGTACAGCCATAGATCTTGGCATTCCAGTTCCAAACTGATAAGAGATGTGTCATGCGTTAGTCAGGAGCGGCAAAGTTGTCTCTTACAAACTATAAATCAGAAATAGAACCGTCAGAGGAGAAGGCTGGATTGACATCTGCTGTTTTCCTGTATTTGTCAAACGTTACCATGTGTTTCTAGCAGCCATCGGAAAGTAGGAAAATAACCGGCGGTATTTGTTTTTGGGAATTTACATTTGACAACCTGTCACAGAACCACAGCAGATATTGTAGCCAGGAAGGCACTTTGTAATCCTACTCAGCAATTAAATAGGATCTATTTCCCTGCAGTGTGGCTCCATTAAGAAGCATTCCTTTATTGTGGGTGTTGTGCAGGATATCACATAGAATAGAATAGAATAGAATAGAATAGAATAGAATAGAATAGAATAGAATAGAATTCTTTATTGGCCATGTGTGGTTGGACACACAAGGAATTTGTCTTTGGTGCCTATGCTCTCAGTATACATAAGAAGACAAGATACATTCATCAAGAATCATAAGGTACAACACAGGTGGGTTCTGGCTTCTGCTATTGCTGGTTCGCTCATGGACATGCTTTGGGCGTGTACACACTTGATGCGTGCTACACGCACATGCACAGTAGTAAAAAAACAAGATGGTGCCGCCATAGGCACTGCCAATAGAAGCGGTTCGGGGGTGTGGCAGATGGAATTACGACCTACTCGGCCGAACAGGGCCGAACTGGTAGGAAGCCCTCTCTGGTACAACACTCAATGATAGTCCTAGGGTACAAATAAGCAATCGGAACAATTAATATAAATATAAGGATACAAGCAACAATGTTACAGTCATGCAGTCATAAGTGGGAGGAGATGGGTGATAGGAACGATGAGAAGACTAATAGTAATGCAGCCTTAATGAATAGTTTGACAGTGGTGAAGGAATTATTTGTTTGGCAGTGATGGTGTTCGGGAAAAAACTGTTCTTGTGTCTCATTGTCTTGGTGTGCAGTGTTCTATAGCGTCATTTTTAGGGTAGGAGTTGAAACAATTTATGTCCAGCATGTGAGGGTCTGTAAATATTTTCACGTACAGTATACAGGTCCTCAATGGAAGGCAGGTTGGTAGTAATTGTTTTTTCTGCAGTTCTGATTATCCTCCAAAGTCTGTGTTTGTCTTGTTGGGTTGTAAAACCAAACCAGGCAGTTATAGAGGTGCAGATGACAGACTCAATAATTCCTCTGTAAAACTGTAGCAACAGCTCCTTGGGCAGTTTGAGCTTTCTGAGTTGGTGCAGAAAGAAAATTCTTTGTTGTGCTTTTTTGATGACATTTTTGATGTTAGATGTCCATTTTAGGTCTTGAGATATGATAGAACCTAGAAATTTGAAGGTCTCTACTTTTGATACTATATATCACATGATGGCCCAGGTATTTATGGATTTGATGATGGTTCCACTGCTCAGTTTTGTTCTTAGCAATTTTGTCTCTCTTTGGATGTATTTGTTACTAATCACAATTTTAACTTGTCCATGTTTAATATTATCCAACTGTAAAAAGCCCAAATAATTGTAGACTTTATCTTGATGGCTCTTGATCATTTGACCATTTGGCATTTTAATTCCATTACTGATTTTTTATTTTTCCATATGTTTTTTTGTTCTGTAGTATATTTTTCTAGGCCTAATATAACTATGCAAAAAAGTTCTGACACTGTTTGTCAATGACTGGATTTTGATTTTTGGTTTTCCATAAAGCTTCAGATTATCCCTATAGAACAAATGTGAGATTTTATTAGCATTTTTTGTTGTTTGATAGTCAAGATTTGTTTTCTTCAAAGTAACTGAAAGTGGGATTCAAACAAGGATAACACGTCTGATACTTGTTCTTTTGTGACTTGAAAATAATTCTTTTTATTCCATCTGTCAACCTTTAGTTTTTGACATGTAGGAAATGAAATTTCCATTTCACTAAGATGTGTGTATTTATTGAATATTCCTTCCTTTCTGTTATTCTTCCACTTTATTAAATCCCCACTCTCAGATGTAAGCAATAGTACCAACATAGTTTGGGAAATGAGACTGACAGAAATTAGTATTAATTATTCTTTAACCCAGAGAGTTTCTTCCTAGGTAACAGGAAGAAGCATGAATTTCAGACCCAAAGTCATTGAAAGAATTAATGACT
This sequence comes from Natrix helvetica, assembly GCF_964273705.1. NCBI lineage: Eukaryota > Metazoa > Chordata > Lepidosauria > Squamata > Natricidae > Natrix > Natrix helvetica. The sequence continues at coordinate 330,667,039 of NC_138548.1, read as the reverse complement.
GGGGAAATATGCTGATGAATTGATTACATGTTTGAAAATGTTCCTTTTTTTATAGACTGGGGAAGATTTATTCTACTTTGCCAAAAATCAGAGTCCAATATGCCTTTTCCCTCACCTTTTAATTTAGCACTGGGTAAAAATATATTTTAAAAAACTGTTTATGATATTCACAAGGTTCAGCCGTTAAATCTTTTCCAGCTTTAACCAAATTATGATTGACACATCAGAATTCTTAATGCATCAGTTGATGGATACATCACAAATGGTAAGGGGCATGTCTCCTTCCATATGGTTTGATATCTGAGCATTGTAAAACTTAGCAACTGTTAGGGATGTAACCCTAGGCTTGGTTTGGCAATGTATATAAGCTATGATTATTTTACTGTTACTTTAAATGCTTAAAAGATGTAATTGGTTTGTTACCTCAAGCAGCTATAAGAGGGAGCCAGAATGGCTGTTAGCTCTCTGTTTGTTAGATGCTGATCGGATACTGTATCGTGAGTTACTGAGTCTTGCTACTGTTAGCTACTTTGTGGGTTAAACTGAGAATATTGATAACTGACTGACTGAACCGTCTATGACTTGGACTGTTAACCGGACTCTGAATACTTCTATATTTCTACATAGTAAACTACTATATTTTTATACTATTCAGTGTCTCTTTATGCTGGTTTGTGCGTGTTCTACCATATCACTCTCATTCTGCTTCTCTGCATACTCGCTCTCCTAACGGGGAGCTTAATTACTTAACAGCAACTATGAAGTAATTATTGCAGCTGTATCAACCATTGATGGCCACTGTTTTTGCTTCAGATCTAATACCAGTGGTGTTGATTTTGTAAAGAAAAATGATAAAAACATCAAAATCTGATACTCATCCTTCTGCAAGGTATTGTCACCTTGACAACATGAATAAATGACATTCTTTTTAGTCATTAGTCACTCACTCAGGGACTGCGGGGAAAACATTGGATGTTTAAGAGCTTTTTCTTTTCCTGGAGAGTAAATGACACTTCTCAATAATGTCCTAGAGAAGAGACGGGAAGTGGCAGAATCTGATAAAAACTTGACAATAAGCACAAATACAAGGCAAAATCCTAAAGTAGCATTGATGAAATATGCCACATCACACCCCAGGGCCAGGGAGACAAAAACTGTGTTCCTCTTGTCCATGTTTTTTTTTAATCTTCTTGACTTTATCTGCTTGGCCACAGAGGCCTGCAGAACAAGAAAATTTCCTGATGTCTACCAGGCATGAACACAATGCTAATACCAATAATATGCAAAAATGATATTGCCAACTTGATCATCTTGGTTGTAGTTCAGTGATTTAAAATTAGAAATTGCCCTTCCGCTTTTAAAATCTTTATATCAGTTTATATGCCCATAAACGTTTTCCATAAAAAAAGAAAATCAGCACTGTTTCTCACTGTTATCTAACAAACAGCACTGTGATACCTCTTGACTGAGAGATGAAGAATGCCTAGAATTCAATAACGTAACCACATTATGTTCAGGTTTCTATAATGTAAGAACCAATTTTTTTTTGCAAATGGTCACTTAGAGTTTTTTTTTTCAGTTCCTCTTAGGGAATTCCGGCTAGTCACAGTTTATCACCACTGCGACACATCTACATTATTTATTTATTTATTTTAGATCCGAATTTTCTCCACTCAACAAGTGTTACCTATGGCTTATAACCCCAGCTTCAGAATTGGAAGTCCCTTATTATATTGGAATTGGATTTTCATACTGATTGCTATCAGTCCATCTCCTAGCCCTGTAGCCCCAATCTTCCTGATTGGTGGTGATGATGCCTATCCTCCAAATTGCACACTTTGCGACACACATTGCACACAGAGAGATAGAATCAAGATCACATGAAGTATTAGTACCACTTTATAAAGCTTTAGTAAGACAGTTTTTAGTAAGACAGTTTTTAGTAAGACAGTTTTGGTCACCGTATTATTAAAAAGATGTAGAACCTCTGGAAAAGAGAAACAGATAAACAGAAGAAAAGAGCAACCAAGATGGGGTTGGAGGCTAAAACATGAAGAAGGGTTGCAAGAATTGGGTTTCTCTAGTGAAAAGAAGAATTAGGGGTGACATTATAGCAGTATTCCATTCCAATGTCTATCCAATTGCCATAAACAAGAGGGAGTCAACCTATTCTCCAAAGCACCTAAGGCAAGGCCAAAAAGCAATGGATGGAGACTAATGTGAAGTTCCCAAAAGATGCCCTAATTAATTTACGAGCCTTGAGACAAAGTTCAAAAGAAATCCAGTCATTTATTAGGAGCAACATTTTGGCATGTTCTTCTGCAGAGTTGAATCTGATTTCCGGTTAATGGGTATCTGACCTTCACCCCTGTGGCTCCCCTCCCCTCAGTCTGTGTCATAATTCACATCCACCAACAAGATGCTACAGCAGGCTATGAACTTTCACCCCACACACGCCTGTTGCAGAAATCTGAGATCCGATCCTGGTCGAAGGTATGCATGGAATTCTCCCTCCCTTTTCCATGCCAACTTGATAATAGTCATGGAAACGTTTTACAAGTTGACAACAAATATAAGAGAGAAGCAACCTAAAAATAAGGGGGGAAATTCCCAACAGTGAGAAAAATTAACCAGTGGAACAGCGTGCCTTCAGAAGCTGTGGGTGCTCTATCACTACAGGCTTTTAAAAAGAGCTTGAACAGGCATTTTTCTGAAATGATACAGGGTCTCCTGCTGGAGCAGAGGGTTGGAGTCTTATTCTGTAATTCTGTTCTTGCTATTGTTGCCACCATAATGGTGTCACATTCCTCATACATTGAGTATAAATTTCAGATGGTATGGGATCTAAGTTTTATTTTTAAACGACGAGCTTAGTAGAGTTCAGAACTGGGAACCAATATTATATACTATCCTCAGATAGTATATAATAAATAGTGAAAATGAGTTGCTTTTTAAGGATTTGGGTCTAACTGAAATTTACAGCCTATATCTGCTAAACCAGGATGGGGAAACAATTTGACCAAAGGATCAACTGATTATTTCTCAGGTAAAAGAGCCAATGTCACCTAGCAGAGAAAAAGAGTCTCTAGAGCCTCCTTTGTCAATTCTAGGCATTTTATGTTAGGCCAAAGGTCCTCAGCTTTTGTTTAGAAGAGGACCTTCTCTTGAGACTTCTCAAGCTGGAAGAGGAGACCTATCAGGCTACCTCTTGATGACAGTTTGAGATCCACAATGCCCATGAGAGCAACTTCAGTAAAGTCTGACTAGACTTCAGGTAGTTTCTGTCTCAGGAACAGTTTGGAAAATAAAATTGTATTCGAACAATGTTTGTTTACTTATTCAAAGCATTTATTTGGCTGTGCAGCTTGCATACAACTTTACATAGCTTACAATAAATGAAAAGACAAATATGTAGAGGGTTTAAATTGCAACTATTAGAATGAGAATAATTTTGAAAGAATTCCATTTAGATTTTCATTTTCCACTTCACTCTTGGAGTGTCAAAGCCATAGATTTATCCCTTTCTTTGATTCTTCTGGTACAGAATACTCTCAGGATATAACTTAATGCAGTTCCCTTATTTCAGGCAACTTACTAGCAACATTCATGCAACTATGATTTAGAAGTGCTATTAAAACTTACGGCATATTGGAAGAGGGCAGAGAAAGAGAACACCCTTAATACTCATTTGTCATCTTTATTGCAATTGTTTACTGAATTAATAACGTTGGAAAACCAATTCCAAACATCTGATACCTGTTTATTTATTTATAAATTCAGGTGATGAATTTATTTGAAAACAATAACAATAATCAGATAGCCAGCCATAGCATATTTAAAGGTCTTTATTAATTTTTGCCCATGCTGGAAAAAGGATAATTTTACAAAAATAAAGGTAAAGGTAAAAATTCCTCTCGCACATACATGTGCTAGTTGTTTGCAACTCTAGGGGGCGGTGCTCATCTCCGTTTCAAAGCCGAAGAGCCAGTGCTATCCGAAGACATCTCCATGGTCATGTGGCCGGCATGACTAAATGCCAAAGGTGCACAGAATGTTGTTACCTTCCCACCAAAGGTGGTCCCTATTTTTCTACTTGTATTTTTACATCCTTTCGAACTGCAAAAGCTGGGACAAGTAATGGGAGCTCACTCCATTACACGGCGCTAGGGATTAGAACCACCAAACTGCCAACCTGATTGAGAAACTCAGTGTCTTAGCCACTGAGCCACCATGTCCAAAAATACACAAAATTCACAAAAATACATCCATTGAAAATTTTGGTTTGCAAGTGAGTTTTGCAATGTAGTTCTTTTAAAGACAGGTCATTTATGAAGAGGCAAAAATACTTACGAAATTAGACATCTAGAAAATGTAAACAACACAGCTAAAAGATGTATTACCGTGAATACAAACATTTAGAAATGTATAAAATAGAAGAAAATAAGTATCATTTTTTAAATAATATGTGGAAGAGATCAATCATCATTACGGTGAATAGGCATTTTTCCCCTTCCTGGGATTCAGAGTTTTTGTGCCAACTGGATTAAAACTCTCGTTAATTAGGGAGTTTGCCCAGAGTTGTGTTGCTCTCGGTTCATCCCAGTTCGGCTGAACTGGTAGCGGTGATTTGGCCTGGGTTGCAGAACTGGCAGCGACCCAGGCCCGCCACACCCCCAAACCGGCTCCCTGGTCTCTTCTACCATTGTCGACATGTTTCTGTGCATGTGCAGAACAATTAACAGTCAACTGCGCATGCGTGAGCAATGCGTGGCAGGTGCACCCGCAAAGCGAACCGGTATCAACTGGTACAGGAACCCAGTCCTGAGTTTGTCTCAAAAAATGGACCAGAAAGCAACCTTGGGTCTGGGTGAGACAAGAAAGGAGTGAAGCCAGGAAGACAGCAGAGACATGAGAAAAAGAACACTTCTTCAGCAGCATCCTCAGACAACCAGAGAAAATTGAAATTCTTGCAGTCTATAGAGATTCTCAGTCATCCCAAAGATGCTTTTTTAGGAGGCAACTGGACTTTATTGTTTTTTCTTTTGAAGACATTTTGCTTCTCATCCAAGAAGCTTCTTCAGCTCTGACAAGATAGTGGGGAATGGAAGGTTTTATATTCCTTGCAGACAGCTGGTCATCTGCATCCTTTTAGAGGGTTGAAGCACTTGGAGGTTTACCTGTGTCCTCAGGGTCACCTGAGCAGTGCTCCTGATTCCTATAGGCTGCATTTTCTTCTTCTTCTGGAAATCCATTCCTACTCCCACACCATTCAAAGGGTGCTCATCCCAAACAAAAGAAAACGAAAGGTTTTTTTTTCTTTTCTTCAAAAGAAAAAAAAAACAAGAAAGTCCAGTTGCCTCCTGAAAAAGTACCTTTGTGACTGCAATTCTTGCACTTGTGAAACCAGTGAGAAAAGTGAAGCCCAGCCAGCTCCAGAAACAAAGGACAGGGGAGAAAAGCCCATTACTCAAGTCTATAGATGTTGTCACAGTCAAATGGACTGAGATTGGCTACATGAGCTGAAGACCTAGGGGAAAAGGAAAGATTTAAAGAGTTAAGAAATAACAATAGAAAAGAATATGTGTAACTCAGGGTGAAATTGTGTGGTCTTTGGTCTCTGAGTTTGTTTTTTTATTTGGGTAATGAAACATCTTAAAGAAAACTACCAAGCTCAGAGAGCACAAAGGACCCTGTGGTTAATAAATAGTTATGCTTGGAAAATAAAATACCATAGGACCAAAGAGATGAAGATAGAAAGTTCTACCTAAATTAAGATAGAGATAGTTGTAAACTTACCAAAATAGGAAGGCTATAGAATACAGAGCCATGGTGGTGCAGTGGTTAGAGTGCAGTACTGCAGGCTACTTCTGCTGACTGCCAGCTACCTGCAATTTGGCAGTTTGAAACTCATCAGGCTCAAGGTTGACTCAGCCGATCTTTCCGATGGAGGTTGGCAAAATGAGGACCCATATTGTTGGGGGCAATAGGCTGACTGTGTAAACCACTTAGAGAGGTCTGTAAGGCACTATAAAACAGTATATACTATTAGTCTAAGTGCTATTGTTGTTGCTATATGATATGTAGGAAAATAGAAACAAGTCGAGAATTAATTAATTGTAGAAGTAAGGAATGAGAGTTTAATTTTGCATAATAGAGGAGTCTTTTGTGAGAAAAAAAACAAACAAATGTAATCTTTGTCTCTGGGTTTCATACCATATTAAGAAAAACCCTAGCTGAACATTTTTAGCTTACAAAGTAATATAGGCACGAGATGAAACAAATTTATTGTAAAAATGCAAAAATGTCTAAAAATGCAAAAAATGTCTAAAAATGCAAAAATGTAAGGTTCTGAAAATAAATTAATTCATCTGAAGTTGGAGATAACTTTTAAATCTTTCAGAAAGTAACACATTTCAGTTATTTTAAGGAAAATTTACTATGTAAATGTTCCAAAACTCATAGACCATAAAGTCTTGCTGATTTTTTTTTCTTTCCAGAGGACATCTTCCAAAGAGTGGGATATATACACACAGAAGCCCTTTCCACAACTGTAAGACAAAAATATATAGCTAGTACTTTTGATTGACAAGTCACTCAAGAGTAACAATATATAGATATTTTATCCACTGCAACTGTTGTGAATTTGCATGGCAGATATAGGCTTAGAATGGTCTAACTGCATCACAGGAGTTCTCTTAAAAGCAAATAACCAGCCAAGCATATTCATCATATTCAGTTCTTTCCCACTACATCCATCATTTGCTTAGGGAAACAAACAAACCTAATTTTCCCTTTCTTGTTATAAATCTCTTATGATCATTTTGGGTTGTTTTTGCATAAAGCTTTCCAGCATGGTTAAAAAAATGCATTTTTTTTTAAAAAAGAGAGATAATAGAATTTAACAGACTTAGCACAATTGAAAGACTTTGTCACAGATGGCAACTCCTTCAGCATGTATTTTGGAAACAGATAGGGCTGTCCTTTTTGTTTGGTGTGTTCTTTGGCAAATTAGCTTCGCTCCAAATATTTTACTGATCCATGGAAATTCTGAGAAGTCTTATTAGCAGTCTTCAAGGGGAAGATGGTATGCTCTTTAGGAGAAAATTATAGCTTAGCCAGATAGCTTAGAGCAGTGGTCGGCAAGCCGCGGCTCGCGAGCCAAATGCGGCTCTTTGCACATTTTAATGCGTCTCTTCTGTGTGCCGGGCGCCCGCTTCCCTCCCTCCTCTCGGGCTTTGGAGGGAAGCTTCTGCAAAAGCCCGGGCATGACAAGTCTCCCAGGCTGTAATTTGCTGAGCTGTACGCGCGCGCCAGTTTTCCACGGCGTGGAGCAGCGGCGAGATTCTGGGCGGTGAGCGATGATTCCAGGGGCCATCAGTGGGGGGGGAGGGTCCCCCTCGTGTTCCTTATCTTCCCGGATGGCCCCTGGAATCATCGCTCGCTGCGCAGAATCTCGCCGCTGCTCCACGCCGTGGAAAACAGGCGCGTGCGCACAGCTCGGCAAATTAAAGCCTGGGAGACTTGTTGTCACTCGCCTTTGCAGAAGCTTCCCTCCAAAGCATTCCGAGGGAGGGCTGTAAACTTCCTTCCGAAGTCTTGGGAAGTTCTGAGGAGCCCCCCAAGCCAAAACGCTGCTGCCAGGTAGTTAAAAGTACGTCTCTGATTCGTCTCTGTCAGTCTCTCTCTGATTCCCTCTCTCACTCCCTCTCTCTGTTCCTCTCTCTGTCTGTCTGTCTCACTGACACACACACACACTGTGGTCACCTTGTTGACCACAGTGTGTGTGTGTGAGTGAGTGAGACAGACAGACAGAGAGAGGAACAGAGAGAGGGAGTGAGAGAGGGAATCAGAGAGAGACTGACACACACACACACACACACACAGACAGACAGAGACAGAGACAGAGAGTGGGAGGGAGGGAGAGAAAGATAGACACAGAGAGAGACACACACAGAGTGAGTGATTAAGTGAATGAGTGAGAGACAGACACACCCACATACACAGAGTGACAGAGAGAGAGGGAGGGGGGGAGAGAGACAGAGGGAGAGACAGACACACACACACAGTGACAGAGATGGGGGAAGGAGGAGAGAGAGACAGAGATACAGAGAGAGAGAGAGACAGACAGATAGACACCCAGAGAAAATGACAGAGGGAGACAGAGAGGGAGGGAGGGAGGGAGGGAGAGAGAGACATTTTAAAAATGCGGCTCTCCAAATAAATTTCAATCGTGGTTTTGGCGAGATTTGGCTCAGTTGAAAAAAAAGGTTGCCCACACTGGCTTAGAGAGTCAGGGCTCACCTTTGAACTTCAAAAAGATTTGCAGAGCCTGTGTGTTCCTTCTGAACGTTCATACTTTTTCTGTTTGATTGAGACTCACTTGGTTATGTTGTGGCCTGCCAGCAGCCAGCGGAACTGGCAGCAGATTTGGACAGTGAGGAGGTTGGGGAGGAACATGGGCCAGTCCTGGAGTCTGGAGAAGGCTCTGATGAGGGCTCTGTGTCGAAGGCAGAGAGAGGGCCAGAGACATATGCCAGTTATCAGCTGCCTTCAGAGTCAGACATCAGTGAGGCAAACGAACAGCTGGAGCCTGTTCCCAGCGTGCGCATGCGCAGAGTTGTCAGATTAAGGGAACAGCTAAGGAAAAGGGGTCGACTTGGGAGTAAGGTCACAAGTGGACAATGAATGGTCCCTCCCAGAGGAAATAAAAGAGGAGTGAAAGGGGAGTGGAGTTTGCAGGGGACAATTAGTTTGCTAATTGGTTCATGACTCTCCAAGACTCCTTGCCAAGTTCTGCAGATATCGGCCTGGCAGCTCTCTAAGCCAGATAAGGTCTGTGACTGTAAATCCTCCTTTGAAAGACTTTGCCGGCTGTGAATGAGCAGAATTCACAGTAAATTAATAAAACCTTTTTTTTGTCGGGACAAGGAGTTTGTTTCACGCTCTTGGGAACTCTTGGTCAGAACAGGTTACCAGAAATGTGGCCTCTTTGGAGAATGCACGGGGGTCATTTAAAGCAGGCTTTTGAATTTTTAGGCAAAGCAGAAAGGCCTCTTTAAAAGCATATGTTCTTATTAAAATACACATGGCGAGAGCAGTAGCTAGAATGCAGTATTGCAGGCTAACTCTACCCGCAGTCTGGAGTTTGATCCTGATGGAGCTCAAGGTTGACTCAGCCTTCGATCTTTCCAAGATCAGTAAAATGAGAGGAGCCAGATTGTTTTTGGGGAGGGGGATGCTACTATTGCTATACACCGGTATATTGTTCAGTCTGGTAACCCAGAACAAAATAGAGCAACTGATCTTAAATAAGACCTCCCCGAAAATAAAGCCAAGCGCTTATTTCGGGGGTCAAAAGAAAATAAGACCCTGTCTTATTTTCAGGGAAACTCGGAACTACGCCATAGTTACAATTTGTGGCTAATTTGACCCACAATTTGATCCTTGCCCTGAAGTCAGAAAACACATTATTTTAGTGGGCTTAGTTATATAGGTAGTTTTCAACTAACAACTGTAATTGATCTTGGAATTACGGTCATTAACCTAATAGAGGAAAACAGAAAAATAAAGAATCAGATGTTGGGTTGGATTCTATAATTCTTCCATCTTGATTGTTTTCAGCCAATAGGATTATTTGAAAAAGGAGGCCTTCCTTCCTTCCTTCCTTCCTTCCTTCCTTCCTTCCTTCCTTCCTTCCTTCCTTCCTCCCTCCCTCCCTCCCTCCCTATCCTTCCTTCCTTCCTTCCTTCCTTGTAGACTTTCTGAAAAGTGTTTTTCTGTTATATAAGCTAAAACATAAATAAGCTGAAGTCTGTAAAATAATGATGAATAAATTTCTTGATACCCTGGTTAAAAATGCAACAGTGTAAATCAGCAATGAATATATATGTGTGTGTGTGTGTGTGTGTATACATACATACATACATACATACATACATACATACACACACACACACACATATATTCTTTCCACAATTTATTTAATGTGTTTCCTTAAAATCAAAACGTACCTACAATCAGATTGATTTAACATACTAATTGCACTTCTAACAACTTAGCCTTTAGCTTTGTTAAGCAACCAAACTGATTTGCAGGATGTCAGCATAATATTTACTGTACATTGAAGTCTTATTAATGAAAAGGGGAGAAAAAGAATAAATCCTCCATTGAATTTGATTTTCCAGAGTGGAATTACCCAGAGCAGTGAACCCTAATAAGAAATGTATCTACTTAAAAATATTCTGTATCCAAACATATAATCCTCACCACATGAAAACGATCCCCCATCTTCAAATTTGTGACATACTGCACATGAATTTACATTATTGGAAATGTAAGCAATTGTTGGAAGCTCTTATTGGGAAGCATTTTCAGTACATTATTTTCAGCATAATATGTATTTTTGTAGGCACTTTCCTTTATCCCGATATACCATTATTATTATTTTCAGAAAACAGCATGGGGAGTATGTAAATGCACACCCAAACTGCTTCTCAGAACATCTGCATTTTAAGGAAATCTTAAAAGAGCAAGCTAAACAAATTTCCCTCCCATGCTTATTCAAGATAAAAATTAACATGTTTACGAAAATTATTTTGCTGATCAAAGTCCAACAGGACTATTGTTTGAGGCCTGGAAGACATGTGCTAAGAAGGTATCTTTTCTCTGGAGCTTCAGGATCTAGTACAAAGAGAAATAGGACAGGACTGTATGCACTTTTGGTCTGTGTGTCCTAAGGCAGTGTGGCAGGAGTCAGTAAAGAGATTCACTTTCTATGATAATCTGTTTCTGAGAAAAGGAATGAATTTGCCATCTGGGAATTGCAGAACTCGCTTGTCTGCTAGTCGTCCTTACTCATTTTAAAAATCTGAATTAGCTTTCATGAATTAATTGGAGCTGTTTGCCCTACCAAGAGCCAGTCTGATACAGTGATTAAGGCACTGAGCTAGAAATTGGCAGACAGGGACTTCTAGTTCCATCTTAGGGGCAAAGCTAGTTGCGTGACCTTGAGCCAGTTACCCTGTCTCAGCCCTAGAAGAAGAGGGAAATACAAGCCACTTCTGAAATCTTGCCAAGAAAACTGTAGAGATTAATCCAGGCAATCACCAGGAGTCAATACTGATTCAAAAAGCATCCACTCCTCAAATAGAATAGCTCTACAGTTAGTCATGGTGTATCTCCATATCAGAGTTGTTCACCAAATCTGAACCTGAATAGGGTTGTTATCTCTAGTGATGCAGGACTGTAACTTTGTTGCTTGTATCCTTATGATTTATATTGATATTAATTGTTTCCTGATTGCTTATTTGTACCCTATATCATTAAATGTTGTACCTTATGATTGTTGATAAATGTATCTTTTCATGTCTTTTATGTACACTGAGAGCATATACACCAAAATTCAAATTCCTTGTGTGTCCAAAAACACTTGGCTAATAAAGTATTCCCTTCCAACTCTGTTATTCTATTCTATTCTATTCTATTCTATTCTATTCTATGTGCAACCATGACTTCTATGCTTGCCCATCTATTGGGGAACAGTATCAAGGTACATATTTGCCTTCAAGCTTATCCTTGGTTTGCCTGAAACCTCCTTGGGGCAGAGCAGAAGAAATCAGGGTGCCTGGTGTTCCCATGGCAGGTGACTTCTTATCAAGCACAAGAATCCCTCTAGAGTCGTATTCTATCCATGGAAATGATGCGTTAGAGCCAGTTTTGTCTCACTAAAACAAACGGAGGGAGAACAGAGGTTGACAAAGAATGTAGATGTGTAATTTACCTATAATTTGTATGTAAATGAGTCATGTGTTGAGATGCAAATTGAGAAATAATGACTCCACTTAAACAAAAGTACCTACAGTAAGCTTTCTCAGTAGAAATAATCACCAGGGCTGCTCATTCAATGCTGCCTTTGGGAGACAACTGGCCCTACTAAATAAATCTTAACTCTTCATTTATTATATTATTGTTGCATATAGTTTGTCACAACTTTTTAAACAGTCCTTTTGTCAAGGTTCTAACTGGCAAACTCAACCAAGCCAGCAAGTTGAGACAATCAGATCTCTTTAAGAATAACTTTATTGAGTACATCATTTCAGCATGCATAAAGCAAAACCAACTCTAACTAGTTCCTTGCCTAATTAAATAATGAATTCTTTCCTCTCCTCCTTCGACCAGGTCACATTGTCCAATTAGTGTTCTGGTGTCCCTATGGCAACCCTTCAGATCTGTTGAGATGACCTTGGTTCTTACGTGACGATTTATTGTTGTTGTCTGGGCTGGCATTCCAAACCTCTTCCCCACCCCCACCCCCATAGTCTGTGGCTAGCTGAGAAACAAAAAATGGCTGAGGCAACAGGGCATGTTTCGAAGTTTGACACCTTAATCTTTGAGCAAGATGTGTACACTTAGAGTTAGAAGACATTTTCAATTCAAAAGTTGACTTCCATGAAGTAAGATGGATGGGCATTCTCAGAAGACATCAGTTTTTCCACTGGAGCTTCTGACACTAGACTAGACTAGACTAGACTAGACTAGACTAGACTAGACTAGACTAGACTAGAATAACAGAGTTGGAAGGGACATCAGAGGTATTTTAGTCCAATTTCCTGCTCAGGCAGGAAACTCTTTACCATCTCAGATAAATGGTTATCCAACATCCTCTTAAAAATGTCCAATGTTGGAGTATTCATAACTTCTGGAGGCAAGCTGTTCCACTGAATAATTGTTCTAACTGTCAGGAAATTTCTCCTTAGTTCTAAGTTGCTTCTCTTCTTGATTAGTTTCCATCCATTGCTTCTTGTCCGGCCCTCAGGTGCTTTGAAGAATAGCTTGACTCCTTCTTCTTTGTGGCAACCCCTGAGATATTGGAACACTGCTATCTTGTCACCCCTAGTCCTTCTTTTCATTAAACCAGACATACCGAGTTCCAGCAACCGTTTTTCATGCTTTAGCCTCCAGTCCCCTAATAATCTTTGTTGCTCTTCTCTGCACTCTTTCTGGACTAATAGTGGTCATTGTCAGTGTTCCCCATCCTGGTTCTCCACTGTTCTCCTTCTCTGTTCTGTCCTTTTCCAGAACAGAAAGCATTATGAAAGCCTCCTCAAGGTTTTGTGAGCATTCCAATCAACCATTCACCCAAAATGTGAAACTTTGCAAGATGATGACAGGAACGCTTACAAAAACCCCAATCTCTAATTATTAGAGAAAGGTTTTCCTACTCTGCCGTTGATTATGACCCTGTCAATTATTCTAATTGTTGTTGTGTTTTTTTGCATGGCTTATGCACTCCCCAAAGAAAGCAAACCCGGGTGATGAGAACATAGTTATTTACCATTTTGGGCAAAGCAACATTATAATTGTTGTGAAACAAAAAAGAAATTCCAACCTGGGGTGGGATGGGGTATAAAATCAGTCTGCAACCTCAAAAGCCTGTGCCTTGCATGTTCATTTGAGCAGAATCAAAAGCTTCCACAAAATGCTGAAAAGCAGCAAGCTAGTCTTCTCCTCACAGCACTCTGTATCTTATTCTTCAATTAATCACAGAATGGAGTAGCTTACTATCTGGGTCTGAAGCATTCAAAATTTGCCAGAGGCCTTTGTTAACACCTCCCTCATTGGCAGTTACAGTAAGTGCATTGTAAAGAATTTAGACTCCTATTAGATGTGGGAAGCTGAAAAGAATCGGCAAGGAGACTGTCAGTGTTGGCACCGAAAGTACTGATTGTGTCATCTGAGCAAGGAGAAAAGTAATGGGTTGATTGCAAATTAACTAGAGCCCTGACTAGTTATGCCCAATTGAATTCATGTGTGGGTGTAAGGAATAGTTCTTACAGGGAAAAATTGTGATAATTGTGTTTCATTCACTGGAGGGCTTTTTATTTTTGGCAGACCATATGGATATGAGGAAACCTAAACCTATTAAGGCTATCTGGAGACAGATGCTTCAGGCCGAAAGGATGAGCGGGGTTTATTAAGGAAGTTACATGCTGTAATTGAATGCCTGTATCTCTTAACTATCTGGGGGTGGGAACAAGGAGAGGAAAAAAGAACCATTCTTTTTTTTTTCCACAGAGATGTCAGGTGCAAAGAATCAGGACTACACATTAAATTCCAGTTAAGCTAATTTATTGTTCACGCTTATACACAAGAATCTGATCAAGTAATGATCAGCACTTAAATTGGTGCTAGATAAGAGTTAATGAAATTCAAGAATGTTCAGTCCCATTTATGTGAATGTAATGACTCCAGGCTGATTCCTTTCTTGATTCTGCCCCCAGGTGCTGCCTATCTTTTGGACTGTGTTTCCCTTCCTGAGTTGTAGAAAGGCAGTTTTGAATATTAAGTATACAGAAGGTTAGTTATCCTCCCTATTCCTTACTTCCTGTCCTTTACCATCCTCTGGAGTCCACTAAACTCATGCCAATGCTTCAGTGACTCCATCCAGCCACCTCATTCTCTGTTGCCCCCCTCTTCTTTTGCCCTCAATCTTTCCCAGCATTAGGCTCTTATCCATTGAGTCCTTCCTTGTCATTAGGTGGCCAAAGTATTTGAGTTTCATCTTCAGGATCTGGCCTTCTAAAGAGCAGTCAGGGTTGATCTCCTCTAGGACTGACCGGTTTGATTGCTTTGCAGTCCAAGGGAATCGCAGGAGTCTTCTCCAGCACCATAGTTCAAAGGCCTCAATTCTTTGGCACTCAGCCTTTCTGAATAGGCTGGGGCAATCTTTCTTAATGGGCACAAAATATATGCTGGGGCCATTAAGAAAGATTGAGTTTGCTTCTAAAAAAACATGTTTCTCCATTTCTCACTTAGGGAAATATAATATTCTGTCTTTTTAAAAATATTTCTCAAAATATTTCATTCTTCTAGGAGGGTGGTGTTGACACAGTCATAAGAATGCTTTTTTCAGTGTCCCGAAGAATATAGATGAATTGTCCCAGTGATTTTATCTGGAGTACTATTATTAGGAAAAACAAATACAAGTAAACTATATTATTTTTCAAAGAACATTAAAACACTGACTGCTTATATGGGAACTGAACTCTAGTAAAATATATATTCTCATCTTCAGCTTTGCTACATGTTCACATTATTCATGGCCAATAAACAATGACCCTTGTGGGGGGGGGGGCGGAAACACTGTGGCAAAGGAAAATCAGCATTTTTACTTTTAGGAGAGGTTCATCTTGCAATGACACCAAGTAATAAAATTAAGATTAGGCCTTATAAAAGGTTTTTTTGCTTTATAATAGTGCATGCGTCAGATTTTACATTCTGACTATTACAAGTTTCACCTTGTATTCTATTAAGCTGTAGGAACACTCTTACATTGCTTGGAGTTATTGGGTAGGGATATGTGCCATAAAATGAAAGTTGATGAAACTGCTGGAGAGTCAAGAAAGACAAAGAGTAGTGAATGGGTAAAGTTTCACTTTTTTTAGAATTTTGGAATGAAAGGCAAGACATGATAGAAGCCAACTGCACAGATGAAGTAAAAGATATGTTACGGTGAAAGACCGAAATCTGGTGAATGTCGACATTCACCGGTGAAAGACCAAATATTTCATTACATCGTTTTACATTCGGACCTTCACCGGTGAATGTCGACATTCACATAGTCGCTTGGTGTATGTCCGAAAATACCCTTATCCTCTCGACACCCTTACCCTAATCCCCTTACCCTAATACCTCGGCTCCTCGCTTCCTTTTAAGCGTCTTCTATTCGCGGAGTTTTTTTAAAAAAAAACCTGTGATCCTTAAGAAGACGCTTAAAAGGAAGCGAGGAGCCGAGGTATTAGGGTAAGGGTGTCGAGAGGATAAGGGTAATCCTCTCGACACCCTTACCCTAATCCTCTTACCCTAATACCTCGGCTCCTCGCTTCCTTTTAAGCGTCTTCTTAAGGATCGCAGGTTTTTTTTAAAAAAACTCCGCGAATAGAAGACGCTTAAAAGGAAGCGAGGAGCCGAGGTATTAGGGTAAGGGGATTAGGGTAAGGGTGTCGAGAGGATAAGGGTATTTTCGGACATACATCAAGCGACTATGTGAATGTCGACATTCACCGGTGAAGGTCCGAATGTAAAACGATGTAATGAAATATTCGGTCTTTCACCGGTGAATGTCGACATTCACCAGATTTCAGTCTTTCACCGTAACAGATACATTGCATTCTGACAGTGTTTGAAGTTCTGAAGATAGAGCAATGACTTAACAACTATATTGTTGTTAGAACAAACGAGAGAGCTAAAACAAAGATTGGAACATAAATAGAAAGCTTTGATGAATAGTTTGTGGGAGATTGATTTTAAAATCAGCATGAACTTGGAATATATTGCTAAGCATCTCTATTGTGAAATCTATCTATCTGTCATCTCTATCTCCCTATCATCTCTCTCATTATTTTTAAAATAATAACAAAAAGAATAATACATAAAAAGTGATACATACAGTCAAAGAGAAAAACCCATAAAAGGTGCTATAAGAAGGAAGTGAAAAAAGATTAAAAAGCAAGATATGTTTTTTAGAACGATAAACAATTATTCTATATATAGTTATCTAATGCAAATATTATTCAACACACACACACACACACATATTATATATACTGTATAGATATTTAATCTACTGTATTTTGTATAAATGAGACCCAAATTTCATTTTACATGTCCATACAAAGTCCATGCTTATAGGAAATCTCCTCATAAGGTGACAAGTACAATCAGGTTTTAATCCATTGAGGCCATACATTTATCTTTCCAATGCTGTGGTATTGGTCTTTTGGCCATAGCAAGGGCACAAAGAATCCACTTACATGTTTAGATGTCAAATTCCATGAACTACAGTAAATATTTAGTTTAAGAGAATATTAATCTCTGAGAAGTTTAGCTTTTGTTGTACAGTAGTATTTATATAATCTACTACTTTCTCCCAAAACAAGATAAGCAGAGAACATTATAACAGTAATTATTATTTATTATTATTATCATCATGATGTATTTAACTGTTACCTCCTCCGTGTATGTATATGTATGTGTATGTGTGCATGTATATGTTTATATGTATTATGTATGTTTTTTATTGTACGCCGCCCCGAGTCCCTTGTGGAGAGGGAGCGGCTAACAAATTAAATTATTATTATTATTATTAGTATGTGTTTAAAAATGCATTATCCTTTTTACATCTCTAACTAAATGCTGTTTTCGACAGTCCTTTTTCTATAATGGAATCCAATAAATTCAAAATATTATTTTTTGCTGTATGTCATAATCTGAAGTCCATAGACACTCTTGCTATAGGAGTTAAGATATTCTACACAATATAGGAACCTCAATTTTTTTGTTCCACTTGTTTCTTAACATAGGCATATTGAATTGATTTATTGAATACAAATATCTATAAAAACTAATGGTATGTTTTTCAGTTTTAAAGACTTCAACAAGTTGTTCTAGTACGTATCTTAACTGTCTCGGAAAATGAAAATGCTTTTGGCCTGAACAATGTTGTTAATGCATATTATAATTGTAAATATTGCCATTGGGTTATATCGGATAGATATTTAGGTATCTGTAATGGATAAATAAAAGATATTTATCTTTTAACATAGTAAAGGTAAAGGTTCCCCTCGCACATATGTGCTAGTTGTTTCTGACTCTAGGGGGCGGTGCTCATCTCTGTTTCAAAGCCGAAAAGCCAGCGCTGTCCAAAGACTTCTCTGTGGTCATGTAGCCGGCATGACTAAATGCCAAAGGCGCACGGAACACTATTACCTTCCCATCAAAGGTGGTTCCTATTTTTCTACTTGCATTTTTACATACTTTCGAACTGCTAGTTGGTAGAATCTGGGGCAAGTAACGGGAGCTCACTCCATTATGCGGCACTAGGGATTCGAACTGCTGAACTACCAACCTTCTGATTGACAAGCTCAGCATCTTAGTTACTGAGCCACCGCATCCTTTTACCTTTTAACGTAGAATATGTAAAAAATTCATCTTTCATTTGGTCCAAAGTCAATATATCCCTGCTTCCACCCCATTTTTCCATATCACCATTTCCCCCAATTTTCAAAATTTGGTTTTCTCATAAAGGCAATTTGGTATAGGCAACGGTTCAAGTATATTTTTTTTACTAGACATAACTAATTCCATAACTTTCTAAACTGACTATTATCTATTTATATTTGTAAATAAATTTTTAGAAACTGAAGTTGTGACAATCCTTTATTTTCACCCAAGCAATGACAGGGAAGACAAAGTGTTGAAAGATGGATGTCACATGAATGGAAACAAAGCCTCAGTTCCTAATCATATCATGCAGACATAAAATGCAGGTATTCCTAAACTTACGACCACAATTCAGGCCAGAATTTCCATTCTGCTAAGAAAGGCAGTTATTAAGTGAGTCACACACAATTTTATGACCCTTTTTGCCATGGTTATTAAGGAAATCACTTGCAGTTGTTAAGTTAATAACATGGTTGTTAAGTGAATCTGGCTTTGCTATTAAACTTTGTTTGCCAGAAGCCAACTGGGAAGGCCTCAAATGGTGATCTAATGACCCTGAGACACTGCAATCGTCCTAAATACATGCCAATTGCCAAGCATCCAAATTTTGATCACATGACCATGGATTCAGTCAGTTCAGACTGGTTCAGGCAAACTGGATGGTAATTTTACATCTGGTTCACTGAATGAGTAGTTGCAAGGACTGACTGATCCAGCCCACCCTGCTCCACCCCTCCCATGAATCTCCACGTGGAATCTCCAAGTTTTGGATGCCAAGCAAGTGCAGGGCCTATGCGGAGGCTCTGGGAGGGCGAAAAACAAGCAGCGTGGAAGTCCTGAAATGGGCTCTTTTCTGGCGTCCGGAGGGTCTCTCGAGCCTGGGGAGGCTGCTTTCGCCCTCCTGGAGGTTTGAAGAAAGCCTCCAAAGCCTGGGGAGGGCAAAAGCACCCTCTGCAATGGTGCAGGAGGCCAAGTACCATGGCCATGCCCACCCAACAACTGGGCAGAGAGCTGGTTGCTAAAAGTTTTCAATCCCACCCCTGCATGGGGATGTTGCGATGGTTGTAAGTGCAATTGCCAGTTGTGAGTCACTTTTTCCAGTGCCATTCTAACTTTTGCTAAATGAATGGTTGCAAGTTCAGGAGTGACTTTTACTTGGTAAGAAAAAGAACAACACTGTTTTAAGATGTTACAAGGCAAACTGCATAGTTCTTTTTGAACCTAGGATTGTTGCTATTATTGCCAAAGGAGTATAGCCATCAGATAATGTCAGCTGATTGTCAGAGGTTCTTGAAATGCATCTATGAAAAAAAAGTAGCAGTTTGGTGTAATGCAGGGGTGTCCAAACTTTGCAACTTTAAGACTTGTGGACTTCAACTCCCAGAATTCCCCAGCCAGCAGAGCTTCTGGGAGTTGAAGTCCACAAGTCTTAAAGTTGCCAAGTTTGGACACCCCTGGTGTAATGATTAAGATATCAGAGTAGAACTAGGAGAGCCTGAGTTCTAGTTCTGCCTTGGGCACCAAGCCAGCTATTCATTCTCTCTCAATCCTAGGAAGGAGACAAGGGCAAACTATTTCTGAAAAATCTTGCCAAGGAAACAGCAGGGACTTATCCAGGTAGTTGCCAGGAGTAAACACTGATGTGAAAGCATGAACAACAATGACCACAAAACAAAAAATCATGTACATAAAAACTTTTTCAAAGTTTGACCACTCCTTATCCTCTATGATGCGGTGGCTCAGTGGGTAAGACGCTGAACTTCTTGATAAGAAAAGTTAGCAGTTCGGCGGTTTGAATCCCTAGCGCCACGTAACGGAGTGAGTTCCCATTACTTGTCCCAGATTCTACCAACCTAGCAGTTCAAAAGCATGTAAAAATGCAAGTAGAAAAATAGGAACCACCTTGGTGGGAAGGTGACAATGCTCCGTGCACCTTTGGCATTTAGTCTTCACCATGGAGACATATTTGGATAGCACTGGCTCTTCGGCTTTGAAATGGAGATGAGTACTGCCCTGTAGAGGGAAAGACTAGCACATATGTGCGAGGAGAACTTTTACCTTTACTTAGTTTCTATGAAGGAAAGTGTGCAATACCTATGGCAGATAACTAGTTTTATGCTAGTGCAGTTTTCTTCTAATTTAAAGAGTGGTGAATAAAAGTCTCTTAGCCGGGAAAAAAAAAACACCTTAGAATATGAATTGAGGAGGACTTTGTCTTTACAAATTGTATGACCGCAATGTCTGTTACTAAGCAAGACAGTTGTTAAGTATGCTTTGTCCCATTTTATGACCTTTCTTGCCACAGTTATTAAGTGAATCACTACAGATCTTAAGTTAGCAATATGGCTGTTAAGCGAATCTGGCTTCCCTGTGGACTTCACTTGTCAGAAGGTCACAAAAGGTTATCAGATGAGCCCAGGACACTGCAACCATCATAAATATGAGTCAAGTGGTCTGAGTTTTGATCTTGTGCTGCAACGATCGTAAGTGTGAAAATGTCACTTTTTTCAGTGCTGTTATAACTTGAACAATCACTAAAAAAAAAGGTGTCATAGATCAAGGATTACCTGTACTCTTTTTTTGTAGCCAATATAGAGGAGTCTACCTGTATTGGAAAACCATTTTATTTCCATCAGAACAATTTCTCAAATAGAAGTTTCCCCTTTTTCAGACACACATTTTCATACAAGCACCTTTTTCATCTTGGTCCATTCTTTGCCAGACTTCTGACTGAATCAATATGTAATTGATTGCATAAAAACAATTGTGTTTTTCCACTGCACAATTGCCTTCCTCATAACAGAATGCTGAGATTCTCAATTTACCTATATTGAAGGATATGTTCATGGCAGACTTTGTAGCCGCCATGACAAATATGGAAGCATAGTAGTAAATCTGAAGGTGGAACTCTATAAGCAATGGAAGGGGCTTTATTCCAGGCCAGGTTGTGACTGGGACCCCCATTTTATGAAACCGTGGCCACAAGGCACCTCATCTACAGAATATTAAAACTCATGATGGCTTAAGATAGGGATATGTCTTCCTTTTATACCTATAAGTGCTCTGAGAGACAGAATGATCCTTGGATGCAGAAATGTTGTTGATCATCACTACACAACAACAACAAAAATTCCCATTTTATGAGCCATGGTGGCATAGTAGTTAGAATGCCCGTGGCCAGGAGTTCAAATCTCACCAGGCTGAAAGTTAATTCAGCCTTCCATCCTTCCGAGGTCAGTAAAATGAGGACCGAGATTGTTGGTGGCAAAATCCTGATTCTATAAACCGCTTAGAGAGTGGCTGTAAAGCACTGTGAAGCAGTATTCAGTGGTGGGTTCCGACTGGTTCGGACTGGTTCGGCCGAACTGGTAGTGGTTTGGCGGCCTGGGTCGCTGGAACCAGCAGCAGCCCAGGCCTTCCATGCCCCTGAACTGGTTGTCTGGACGGCCACCATCTTGTTTTTTTGGTTCTGCACATTTGCAGAACAATTTTAATCACGCCGCACATGCGCACACAGCATGCACATAAGCGAATTGGCAGTAGTGCCTGCAGGAACCCACCCCTGAGCGGTATATATATATATATAAGTGCTATTGCTAATTACCAACTGTAGTGGCATTGCTGAAGACCTCTGCAATTTGAGGAGCTGACATATTTTGATTTCTCCTCCGTATTAAGAAAATTCTAGCTTTCATTCTGAGCCGTGGTTAAACCTGCTTGTTTTTTTTCACTCTGAGCTGAGCAGAGCCCTGTCTTATCTGTAAAGTCCTCAAACTTCCATTCCCATCCCAGAATTATCCAGTCAAGGTCAGGTCTTGCAGTTTCGTTACCATGGAAACAGGGTCATGAAATCCTGGGGCTGAATTTTCATAGAAACCCTGAAAAATGCCCTTTTAGCTCTGAATGTCTGCACAGGCCTGAATGCTCAGGGGTGTGCACCAGGGTCTTTCGAGTCTCTCTGCTGTTGTCAAGGGGTCTCTCACAGTTGAAGTGACAACATCGTGCTTGGTATGTTATGTGTTTTCTATTTTCTGTTAAAGTCCGCCTGCTAAAACTTAAAACGATCTAGGCTTCATCCTACTACCCCTGAATATTGTTCTCTCCAGTCCCCAGACCTATACCTATATTATACACAGATATCACACACACACACACACACACACACACACACACACAAATACATAGAAAGTTTTCCAAATGTAGGGGAGAAGTTACATAATAGGCTTAAGAAACAAGGCTATTTCTTCAGGATCTACTCTGGTGCCTTGAAAGCAGAATCCGAAGACTGTGAGGATGCTATTCATCACTTAGAGTTGCTTATTTTCCATACTTTTAAGCGCAGCCTAGTTCCTCTTCATTATAAAAAGTATTTTTTTTCAACTCAGGTATGATAATGGAACAAATAATGGCACTGTTCTGTAATTCATTGTGGCAGTAGCGTCACTTTTGTTTCTTTACTTATTTCCTTCCTTAGGGGATATAGATATCAACTAATTTACTCTGAATGAGTGACACAACTTGGGCCACATTTATTTGTACTAGGCCAAAGGAGATGAATGAGAGTGGAGCAAGATGACACTGGAGAATTGTTACTTCCATCTTCTGTTCTTTTTGTTTTATGCTTACCTAAGATCAAGCTACATGTTATCCTAAAGATGCCATATATCTTGATTTTTATGTTTAACCATCAGGTTTCCTTGGAAACATTGTACATACAGAGGGGCTGAAATTATTCAATTAATGAAGCTGCCCATAAGTGCACATTTTCTGTACATTATTCAAAATAAATGTAATAATAGATAGCATTGATACACAAAGTAATCACCACAACCATTTTAAACATCAATTTCTGGCTATTGAATCTAACTAGTCACATGGCTAAACTGGAAAGAAAGCAAATTTTGTTGGCTTAAAGTGCAGATTGTTTTAGAGGCTTGGTTCAATAAAAAGATTTTCATCTGATGAAGCTCTCGGCCTGCACCTTTGTTTATGAGGATAATTCATAAACAAGATGTTGAATGAACTTTCCTAGAGGAACTAATTGACATCGAGGCTGTTCCTGCTGAGAAGGTCTTGTATATATCTTAAAATGGCCAAGTTCAAAAAACTAACTTAGGTAAAGAAAATCCTTGAAATAGTGTAGTGGTCTTAAGCTAATATAAAATAATGAAAAGAAAGAAATCAAAGAGAAAGCTAAAAGTGGAAGAAAGAAGGGAGGAAAGTAAAAATAAAACAGAAGGAAAAACGTTACAAAGAAGTAACTTCTTGGTTTTCTTTACAGCAGTTATAAGTACAACTATAAATTTACCTCTTACTCTATGGCTATAATAGAACTCTCTTCTTTCTACAATCCATTCTGTCTTATCATTGAAACTATAAATCATTTTTTTCTGTTTGATTCAAACAGTGCACAAGGGCTTTCCAATCAGCAATAAAAATAGTCTATTTTCTCTGATCAAAGAAATCAATGTAGTTATTTGAGCAAATTCCACCATCTTCACCAACCATTCCTCTATTATGGTTGCTGCTGAATCTTCCCATCTTTATGCATAAAATAATCTTTCTGAAGTTATCATGTACAAAAAGCAAAATCCCACAACTTTCTCCCCCCCCTCCCAACTGCTTGTCTATCAATCCCAAAGAAGAACCCTATGGTTTTCTCAAATTGTATATTAATCTTTAAAACCGGCTTTAAAACTGGTTCGGTGATTATGCGATTTGATGCACAAAGAAGAAGTGAAGATTCGAAGAAATCTTCAGTTCTGGGTTTCCTCGGAGAAGTAACACCACTGATTCATGTGGCAATCTGCTCTTCCACGTGAATCAGCTGAGAATATAAAGGTAGGAAAATAGCGTTGGGGAGAACCGATTCGGTCTCAGCTGATTGTCGGAGTTACCAGTTCCCCCAAACTGATCCGAACTGGTAGAATCCCACCCCTGTTTAAAACCCTCTGAAGCAATGTATTATTTGAATCCAGAATTTTCTACCTTTTTTATATGTCTGCCAAACATGAATAACAGAATAACAGCATTGGAAGGGAACTTGGAGGTCTTCTAGTCCAATCCCCTGTTCAAGCAGGAAACCCTGTGCCATTTCAGATGAATGATAAAACGAATGTTCATAAACTTTCAGTGTAGTGGTTTTAATTGAATGGAGTTTGCTGAAAATAGTTCTCTCTACTTGCTCACTGCACACTTCACAAAGAGGAGATAAAGAGTTCTGAATGCATTGTGCTACAAAGGAATTCCCACCCAATTCACTCTTTCATGACTACAGACAAACTTAATTAAAAGCAAAGAAGCATATTGCCATCTGGCAAAGGAGACCAGGCCTTGGTTCTTTTGCAAGGGAGTAACGTGGAAGTTATGGGTAAGTCTCTGTAAGCCATATATTTCATTAAGATTTTACGGATGCTCCATGCTACAACACTGTGTTTCGTTTACAATCACCACTCACAAGACATGATTATCTGTCTTTTGTGTGTAAATTTATAGCCGGTGAGATGTGAATTCCATTTATTCTGGAATCCATTATTTTTCTCTTACAAGGATAAGATTTAGATTGACTGCTAGGTGAACATTTAATCTTAAATGTCAGAACGTTTGCTGATTTTCACAAATGGAAAATTCTCTACACCTCTCTTCTTGGCAGGAGTAAGCCCAGTGAGAATCTCCCTCTTAGCAACTGCAAGTAGCCTTGGACTAGAACTTAATGGAAGACCCCCATAGAGAAAATAACAACTTCAGAGAGGGGTGGAGGAAACGATCATCACTGGAACTAGCTATTATCATACTTAGGTCATCCCTCAGCTTAAAGTGTTTGCTAAGCTTTGTTTAAAGGACAGCCAGAAAAAGTGGATTGCTTGCTTTTACAATGAGGATTACAATTGAGGAGAACTCAATGACACTTACATTAGACAGACATTGCTATATTTTCCTAACAAAAATAACTGCTTGAGATCCTTCGTCTGAAAAATGACAACTGGATAGATATTTCTTATGATATCACAAATACAAACATAGCCAATTGCCAGAGAAAGAAAAAGCACAGTAGTATATAAATGAACAGGGAGAATTGTTTTAACCATTAACTAATTACCATAATTCATAATACCATGCTTTATTAAGCTTTCCAAAGTATATGCTGTTAGTGGGTTAGGTATTTAAAGGGAGAGTGCTAAAATGCACTTCAAACAGAATTTGAAAGAGAATGAGGAAGGATTTTACATAATGAAAATATAATTTTTTTTTCTAGGAAATGTTCCAGATTTCCTTCAGTGTTTTATGGGGATTACAATCACCATCTGTTTGAGGAGGAAAACAGAATGAAGTAACATGGATGTTTGGGTGAATTGGAAGCTCTGCTTTGCACAGAAGTCTTGCGTGACACCATCACCAATTCAGACGTACCTGTTTAAACTTCTATTCATTTAGTCATCCAGAACCCAACCATAAAACTGGAAATTAAACTCCACTGTAGGAGATTAAATATATTAGTTGACTCCCATCATACACACAATATTTTTCTGTGCATTGCTAACCAGGACGCTACCTTAATTGTATCTCCATGCCTTTGTTTTGATTTCTCCAGCCCATATACTGTATACAATCTCACGTTTCTCATATTTACAGATTAACAGAATTGGAAGAGACCTTGTAGGTCATCCAGTCCAACCCTCCCCCCCAGGTAGGAGACCCTACACCATTTGTAACAAATGGCAGTCTAATCTCTTCTTGAAAGCCTACAGTGATTAAGATTCTACAACTTCTAAAGGCAAGCTGTTCCACTGGTTGATTGTTCTCACTGTCAGAAAATCCCTCCTTATTTCTAGGTTGAATCTTTCTCTGATCAGTTCCCATCCATTACTCCTTGTCTGGCCTTCAGGTGCCTTGAAAAATAACTTGACTCCTTCCTCTCTGTGGCAGCCTCTCAGATTTTGGAACACTGCTATCATGTCTCCCCTGGACCTTCTCTTTGCTAGACTGGCCATGCCCAGTTCCTGCAACCGTTCTTCCTATGTTTTAGCCTCCAGTCTCCTAATCATCTTGGCTGCTCTTCTCTGCACTTTTTCTAGAGCCTCAACATCCTTTTATAGTGTATATTGGTTTTGTCCTGGAGAAACAAAGTTGTTCACAAAAATGAGGTGGTTCCTAACTTTTTATTTATTCCATATTGCCAATTTCTTCTTTTGTCAATTGTTCTGTTTCACTTTAACTGTTAATTAAATTAATTAATTTTATTAATCATTTCTGTTTCACTTCAATACAGTTCCCTTTTGGCGAGAAGGCCAAACAGGAGCTCTGCCTGATCCTGTCAGCTGTTAGTATATAACCTTCTCCTTGAAGGAGCAATCACTCCCTTTTTTTTGTTTTCTTGCTTATGACTGAGCCTTTCCTCCCATCCTCTCCCTCCCTTTTTTAGTTTCCTTTGCAAGCTTGTGCTCTTTTTGCACTTTGCCATTTCTTTCTTCCTGCAAGTATGAGCTACTTGCTAGTAAATCTCCTTGGTGATTACATACATTTCCCATTTCCCATATATGTGTCTTTAACTTTTATCTCAGTCAGTAGCTCTCTAGGCATCCAGATTGATTCTAAAGTTCCACCCATCCCAAAAATGTGCATGATTGCATTTACAATATCTTATTTTGGGGGATTTCCCAACCCTCCTGTGCTTTATAACCTAATGTATTACTTTTCTAAGCTTGAGAAACTGGCTGTTCTGAAGTGCAGTGTACAGTTATGTTCCAGTTTTCCTTCTGTGGCATCTTGCACCTCAAGATAATGCAATATCTTCCTCCCAAAGTCCCATTTGCATTTAATTCTACAAACAGTTCTACCCTATTGATTAGAATCACGTGTAGGAAAGCCAATTCCCTTATCAAATTTCTGGAAATGAAACTCAGGACTAACAAGAATTTGGAGAACCTTTCAGTTTTGACCAAGTTAGTTTTTGAGCAGATGTCTAGGTAGCTAAAGTCTCTCATTATTACTTTGTGTCTCCTTTTTGACTGTTCAATAAACTTGACCCAGAATGGCTTTGTAGGAAGCCCCCCCCCCCACACATACTTTCCCAGATTAAAATATTCATTATTCTTAATATTAAAGGAGGCAGGATAGAATATTTCCCCAAAGGAGAAATGTAAAAAGATGCTCTTAAAGGCAGAAAGCAACCCTAGTCTTTCTTAATAGCTTCAAGCAGAAGCCTCAAGTCTTTAGAGATGGATATTTTGTACCTATTAAGAAAGGCTGGGCCAATCTATTCATAAATAAAATGCCTTCAGCCACAGATGGCTGGAGTTGATGGGATGAAGAATTTACATCCTCCCACCCAAATTCTAAGAACAGGACATGACCTTTAGAGCATAATAGGATTAACCCACCACCACTAGAACAGCAAAAGACACAAGGCTCACTACATTGCACAATCCCCTGGAACATCTCATACACAAAACCCCAGAAACATATAAAGATCCATCCATTAACTTAGCCATTTGGTCAGCCACCCCAGAAACATTCCAGCTGTCATTGAAGTTTCTGGAAATTGAATAAACCTTCTTTCCATGCAATCAGCCTCCATTTTATTTCCAGCACCTTTGATCCAGATTGGAACTCGACTAAATTTTTCTTCCTACAGTTTCTTAGTCTACAACCCACCCATACAATATTATGCTTGTTATTTTTCTTTCCTTGTATTCTTACCCAAATGCTCCTGTCTATATCTATATGGTCAGATTCCTAGATGTCTGTACACATTTGCCCTTCCTTCACATCTGATGGCACCCTTCCTTTCCTTTTGAGTAAGTTATTGTCTTCAACACTTGCATTCCATTCATGCATTGATCCTGCCAATTTTTGTTATGACCACTAAATCGTATTTGCTTTCCTGCCTTAAGACTTTTAGCTCTTCTTGTTTGCCGTGGTGTTACAGTGGTTAGAATGCAGTTTTGCAGGCTACTTCTGCCAACTGCAGTTTGATTCTGATCTGCTCAAGGTTGACTCAGCTGTTCATCCTTCCAAGGTCGATAAAATGAGGACAGAGATTGTTGGGGGCAATATGCTGACTCTGTAAACCACTTAGAGAGGGCTGAAAAGCACTATGAAGTAGTATATAAGCCTAGGTGTTAATGCTATTGTTCTTTGCACTTTGTGCATTTAGATAGAGATACTGGAATCCTTGAGTGACATGATATTATTTCTATACTTTATGCAAATTATTGGCTGCCTCCCTTTCTAACACATGTCTCCCATCAGAGTTCTAGTATTTGGCCTTAAACTATTTTCTTGCCTTTCTTTTCTTCTGCTCCAAGATTCATCTCACAACCCTTGTGCTCAGTTCTGCAAGATTTCTTTCAAATACATTCTTTCTTGTCCTTATAAGATACAGCCCATATTTTGTTGGGAATCCCTCATCTCAGAAACTCATCTATTATCAAAGGGCCAAATGGGTGCTATAGATTTGAGGCTCAATTCAAATATGCTATTGTTAATATAAAGCATTACAGGAATGTGAAGATCATAGATGTTCCATCTTGAAGAAGCACTTTGCCTTACCTGGCTCCTCCTTCGTAAAACATTTAAATGGAGCCAACTTTCTCTGATTGGCTGAACCATCTTGTGAGCAGTAGCTGCTTGGTTCTGCTTTCACTCCACTAATTAGAAGATGCTCCTCTGATTCAAACTTCCATCAAAACAAAGCATCCTTTTCACATTTTGCAGTGCTGTATGACATGGTGTTACATTCTGTGAGTGGGTTCACATGTTGTTTTCCTAAGCATGGTTGGCTGAATGGCTGAATGCTTGGTTTATACAAAGGCATTTATCAAGATACAAACCACAATACATGGCTTTGTACTGCACATTAAGGGCAATTCTGCAAAGCAATCTAAATTTCTTGTCTCCCATGCTGTGCCTTACTGTTTCCAAAGCCAATATAAAGAGTCAATAAGACTGGATTGATGCTGATCTGGGCTAGAGTTCCTACATCCCCTCAAGTGGTCATTCTCCCATTTCTTGCCCTTCCCATTTGTTCCAGAAAGACAAACCTCATTAGTTGATCCTTATATAAGCAGATCTACTAATACCTTCCTTTTTAAAGACTTTCTTCATTATTTTCTTCCTTGTTTCTTCCTTGTTATTTTCCTTTCCTCTCCTTCCCCGTGTTCTCTCTTTTGACATTATGCAGACTTTTTCTCTTATCCTTATTTTACCATCATTGCTTTGATACCACAATTATTAAACTAGGAGGAACATATTGCTTCTTCATTCTCTTAGGGTTTCATATAAACTTTGAAGCAAAGATCTGGTGATCCAAATGCACAAAAACAAAAAAAAAGCAGTCATGATTAAAACACTGTAGCTTCACTGTATCCTTGCTATGCTGCAATTTAATTCTTTAAGCGAACTTATGCACTACAGTGGATAAGAGGCTGGACCAGAACTCCCGCTGGGAAGATAGGATGTGGCATGGAAGTGCAAGGCAAAGATGGTAAGAAAAACAGGTATTCTGAGTGGTCTCAGTAATCTTTATGGGTCTTTGTTGGATCAATGATCCAAAAAAAGGTTGGGACAGCTCATCAACTGAGAACTGAGTAACCCAGCATAGAATGGGCATATAGCTCAATGACAACCCACCGGACACAAAGGATCATGGTAGGCTTCAGATCCATCAGTAGTCTCAAATTAAAAAAAGAAAGTGAATGACTCAGAAGGTCTTTTGATGGCTCAGGATGGAAAACAGTATTTCAGAAGTGAAGCTTCAAGATGTGGTTGGGGGTAGAGTTGCAGTGGTTGGGAATAGATGGAGGATGATGTGTTCAAGAAATGAGAAGTTGCCCATGCTGTCAGATGGACAAACAGAAAAAGTAGACATGGCCTAAGACAAGAGCAGTGGTGAGTTTCTACCAGTTCGGACTGGTTTGGCCGAACTGCTAGTGGCTTGGTGGCCTGAGTTGCTGGAACCTGCCATGTCCTCGAAATGGGTCTCTGGGCAGCACCATAGGCACTACCATCTTATTTTTTGCTTCTGTGCATGGACATAACAATTTTTATTGTACTTAGCATCAAGTGTGCGCACGTGAAGTGCCCACGAGCAAACTGGCAGTAGTGACTGCCGGAATCCACCCCTGGACAAGACCCCAAAAGGCACATTATGACACCCAATCAGTATAGTTGTAACCATAGTGTCTTGAAATGACATCAAATTAGCACCAATGTCTGCCCTGCTCTTGTGATGATTTGAAGTCATTATTACCCAAGCATTTCAATAAATTTCCCCACTACATTTTTGAAAGAATGAATCACACTCTAAATTACAAGAAGAAATATATTAAGCTGAAATTTAATTTAATTTGTGCCAAGAAGGTAGGTATACTAGGCTCTGTTCCCAGAAGGAGCGCTTTCATGAATACACAAGAATGGTCACCTTATGATATTACCAGCAGCTGTGCTATCTCTCACTGATGTAAAAAAAAAAACCCACCCAGCTCATTATTTTCCAAGTTAACACTTGTCCCACCGCCAGCTCAGCTGCCTTAAGGATTGTCCAGAAGCAAGATGCTTAAAAACAGATGGAAGAAAGGGGAGGAGGAAAAGGTAGGACCAAGAGACATGAAAACGCTACATCAGTAAAATCTGGTGGGATATTTTAAAAAACTGAAATCTGCAAAAATGCTTAGGAAACATATTAAAGAGGTCCAACAGTTCAGTGGAGAGTGATGATTAAAATACACCAAAGGTACTTCCTTAAGTGATTTCCAGGAGCACCTATGAAATGAATTAGTCTGTAAGGTGTTAGAGAAGATCTGCCAGATGGTTGAGTAGTATTATTGCGTTTCTTAAGGGAAGTATTCCTAGAGTAATGCTTTATAGGAGATGACCAGGCTGAGTCTGAGGGAGGGGTCAAACATGAGTTCAGATTAATATCAAACATGAGGGAAATAGACAAGATACATTCATCAAGAATCATAAGATACAACACTCAGTGATAGTCATAGGGTACAAATAAGCAATCAGGAAACAATCAATATCAATATAAATTGTAAGGAAAGTTATAATCCTGCAGTCATAAGTGGGAGGAGATGGGTGATAGGAATGATGAGAAGACTAATAGTAATAGTAATGCAGCCTTAGTGAGTGGTTTGACAGTGGTGAGGGAATTATTTGTTTAGCAGAGTGATGGTGTTTGGGAAAAAACTGTTCTTATGTCTAAAATTAAGAATAGGAATTCTATGTGGACTGGACTTAGATCTCTTGTGGGTGTGCAGGAACTCATGACTGATGATGTGTTTGATCCCTCCCTTGAGGTCAGCCTGGATATCTCCTTCATGCTTCTTTTACAGAGTTTGATTGCTTACAAGCACTAATCTAAAATAAGCTAGGAACAGCTATAAAAAGAGTATAGGGGTTAATATACAATAACAACCTTATAATATGAACTAATGGTAATATTCACATTTATATCTGCTTTCATTTTATCTTATAAACAAGGAACTTAACCCAATCACTTTCCCAGCATATGTCTCCTTTAGTTTATTCCTAAAGGAATTCAGTTCTCAACGAGGGAATAAAAGGCTCTTCTTCCCTGCATTAATGAATATCCAAAATAGAGGGAAAGACATCAGGAATGCTACCACTCTTTTTTTTTACAGCTCTAGCAGCTTTTGATATAATCACTTTACAAAATCTTCTTGAAGTAGATGACTTGGACCATGGTCACTGGGCCGCATTGGACCCATTTTTCCCTGGTGGTAAAAGTCTTTGCCTCTTGTGTTTCAGGATACATTTTTCACCATAGTGGGCTGTGTGGCTCATTTTCCCACCATGAGTTGGCTGCAGCAAGTTGGCTGTAGTGAGGTGGCCATGTTGAGTTGGCTGCAAAGAATTGTCATAGAGCCTCCCTGAGCTTCTATGTAATCAAATCTATATAGCCACTAATCTCACTGAAGAGATGCTATGAAATATGAGATACAAGTCTTGCAAATAAAGTACTTGTAAATAAATAAAGTTGGTTATCTGGCATTTAGCAATTGGGGTGTCAAACTGGTGGCTCATGGGCTGGATGCATCATGCCCACCCCAGCTCCGTGAATGGGGAAAAATGTTGCAAAAGTCACATGATGGCAACGTGACACACAGGTTTGACACCTGTGCCTTAGACCATTGTTAAGGAAATGGTACTAACTTCAGGCCTGCTTCTTTTAATTATGGGTGCAGATATGTACATTGGGGAAACAAAACAACCACTTCATAAACACATGGCACAATATAGGAGAGCAAACCCATCAGGACAGGATTCAGCAGTCCATCTGCATTTAAAAGACAAAGGTCACTCTTTTGAAGACAACAATGTCCCCATTTTGGACAGAGATGACCACTGGTTTGAAAGAGAGGTCAAAGAGGCGATCTATGTCAAAATTGAACAGCCTTCTCTCAACAGACGGGGAGGGATATGACATCATCTATCTCCAGTCTACAACACAGTCCTTTCAGCAGTTCCAAGAAAGCTCCATATCCCTTTGCACTACTCAGATGGGGTTACAGATAAATCTCCAAGTGGCCTCAACAACTTTCTAAAATAATGCAAATGACCAGCTCTCTGCAAGCAATATAAATCATTCCATTCCCCATCATCCAGTCAGAGCTGAAGAACCTTCTTGCATGAGAAGGGAAATGTCTCAAGAAAAAACAAGAAAGTCCAGTTGCCTCTTGAAAAAGGCACCTTTGGCACAACCATGACTGAGAATCTCCATAGACATATGTGCAAAAAATATGGTCTTTGGGCCACATACACACACTTCTGACAAACATGTGGGTACTTGCCTCACCTCCTACTCTTCTCTGCCTCTTTTGCATCCATGGCCTAGATTCACCACTGCTTTCCATCTTCACATCTTCTTCACTGAATTTTCCTCCTCTGTGTCTCTTTTCTCTCTCTCCGCAATGTTTTGTCCCATCTCATTCTTCCCAGCTTTTCTTTTCAACTGGTTTTCTTTCTGCTGCTTCCCTTGCTGCATTTTTTTGTTTAGCCACTGCACCATTTTCTGCAGTTTTGAAAACAACACAATCAAAATAAATAAAAATAATGAAATGCCAAATAAATAAAAACTGTGCCACAATTAGTTTGCAATGTGTACTTCTTGACTGGTTGAAGAAAATTTAGTGGGGTCTTGACTTGGCAAAAGGTGGACAACTATATTCTTACGTTTTGGATGCTCTTGGTCTTGGGAGGGGATAAGGGAAACCGTGATTTGTGATACAAAACATTTGCTAGACCAATTCTCAAATACAACTCATCTGTCTGAAACCCACACTGCATATTGGACATTAATACAATCAAGCGAGTCCAGAGATATTTCACGAGAAGAGTCCTCTGCTTCTTTGCTCGCAACAGAATACCTTATGCCACCAGACTTGAAATTTTGGGCTTAGACAACTTAGAACTACACCGCCTTCAGTCTGACCTAAACGTAGTACATAAAATTATCTGCTATAATGTCCTACCTGTCAATGACTACTACAACTTCAAACACAATAATAGACGAGCACAAAATAGATACAAACTCAAGGTAAACCGCTCCAAACTCGATTGCAGAAAATATGACTTCAGCAACAGAGTGGTCAATGCCTGGAATGCACTACCTGACTCTGTGCTTTCTTCCCCAAACCCCCAAAACTTTAACCTTAGACTGTCTACTGTGGACCTCACCCCATTCCTAAGAGGTCTGTAAGAGGCGTGCATAAGCGCACCATCATGCCTACAGTCCCTATCCTAAAGTTTCTTTTTATTCGTATCCATTTTATACATCCAAAGTCATGTTTACACATATATATGTTGTCTAATACATGCAATACATAAACAAACAAACAAACAAACAAATGAATAAATAAAACTTTCTTCTCCACTCATTCAAACCAGGGTGTCTCTCTGATGCTAGACACAGGGAAGTTTTCTTCAGATGTTTAGATGTTAACCTAGAATGACTTATTTTAATGTCTCTGTGTAGTCAGATATTTTGAGAATTCTGATAGAATTTATTTTATCAGAATGAACTTAAAAACTGTTTTTTTTTTTGCTGGGCTTACAGGATTTCTGCAGCTAAGGTTGAGATCATATGGAAAAGTTATTTCATACTTCAATAGGGCTTTGTTTCCAATTAAATCTATGTTATGCTGGTAATCATTAGAAGAAGCAAATGAGAGTGCTTCCAAACATTCCTATTTTTTCTTTTTGAAATTGGGGCAGATTGTCAGGATCAGATTGCCATGACTACATCTTGGTATCATGAACCTTTCAGTATTCAGATAGCCCATGAATTTAGCAAACCATCTGGAAGAGATTGTGGTTGTCACATGCTCTGCATTTTTCAAGGTCCCTTGTTCAACTTTGGTGGATCTTATTAAAAAGAGAATGTCACAAGAATGCACATGTTTGTCAAGTTTGCTTTTACTCAGCTTCTTATTTTACTGGCTTAACTATGGTCCATCACCTTTCGCTTTTCCAATTAAGTGAAAAAAAACCAGTACCGGCTCTTATACAGAAGAAAAAAAAATCTTGTGATATGCATGGTAACATCATCTCTTGGCAAGAAGTATTGTTCTGGTTTTACTTGATTGCTGCATGATGATGTTGGCTTTATTTTTCTATTTTTTCCATCTGACAGACTTTTGGACGATTACATAGAAAAATGTCAACTCTTGCTACTATGAAATGAAATGAAATGTATTTGTTTATTGACTTTCTCTTTCATCCAACTTTGAAGTGCTAATATTGTTGGATACATCATCTTCACCTAGCAAATTAACCAATTAACAGAGTTGGGAAAAATCTTGAAGGTCTTCCAGTCCAACCTCCTGCTCAAGTAGGAAACTACACACCATTTCAGAGAAATGGATTTCCAATCTCTTCTTTAAAACCTACAGTGTTGGAGCACCCATAACTTCTAAAGGCAAGCTATTCCACTTATTGACTGTCTAACTGTCAGGTAATTTCTCCTTATTTCTAGGTTGCTTTTCTTCTTGATTAATTTCCATTCATTGCTTCTTTTTTTAAAAAAAAATTTATTGGTTTTTTTTAACATTTATAAGGGAAAAGGTAAATGGAAAGGTATACAAATTTTGGCAGTTGCAAAGTGTGGCAGGCGCCCCCTCCCTCCAAACTCATAGTATACATCTGAGTGTAAAATATTAATACATAGTCATATATAATCAGCATATTAATTCTATTGGTATTTTCAATCAGTTTATACATTGTAGTATATAATCCACATATAATTCCATTACTACTTTCGGTCAGTTTATAACAATGAGATTTTCTTATTCATTTTTGTGATCTGAGCTTTCTTGGTATTGCCCCTTCTCCCCCCGCTAGCAGAGCTCTGGCCCCTCCCGTGTCTTGCATATCTGTTGTAGGATCTTCTGTTTTTTCTAGGTGTATTTTGTTTTTTTCCATAAAGGCCTGTGCCTCTATGGGTGTGTTAATTCTAATTCTTGTCTCTTCCCAGAATATCAGCATACCTTCAGGCATCAACCATCTAAACCACACCCCCTTCTGGTATAATTTATTCGCCAATTGCGAATAATTTTTTCTTTTTTCCCTAATTTTCTTGGGGATCTGCTTCAAGATGGTTATTTCCCTATCGTGGTATGTCAGTGCCTGCCCCCTTTGCACACCCAGAATTTCGTCTCTTGTGCTTTTTCTAAGAAATTTAATATGGACCTCCCTGGGTACATTGTGTGTTCTAGCATAAGCTGAGTTCACTCTGTAAACCAGATCTATCTCCCATTCCATCTGTTGTTTTTCTTTGTGTATATATTCTGCCAAAATATTTGTCATAATGTCCCTTATATTTTCCCCATCTGCCTCTATAACATTTTGAAATCTAAGATAAAAGGACATTCTCTCAAATTCTGTTTTCATTTGCTGGGTATCAAGTTCTTTGTTTCCCTTCTGCACCGCTTCTACCCCCCCCCCTCACCTCCGCCACCCCACCCTCCACAAGGTCCAGTCTCTGTGAGTTCTTATAGATTTGGACTTGATTCTCTTTAATTTCTTCCTTCATTTCCTTTAATTGTTTCTTAATTTCTTCCTGGCCCTGTATAAGTTGCTGAATTTAATTTTTAATTTTTAATTTAATTTAATGCTTCTAGACCGCCCCCTCTCCCGAAAGGGACTCGGGGCGGTGTACAGTTCATACAAAATATATCAGATACAATAAAATTAAGTATGTACAGTTGACAGTTGACATGGAGGAGGTAAGAATGACATTAAAAGAACTGTACAAAGCAGATTAAAATAAGTTCAACCCCCTAAAAACAAATACAGTGAATTAAAAAACCCCTAAAATAACCAGATATAGTGCGTTTGCCAGGAGGGACAGTTGAATTATGCCAGGCCTGCTAATCGGAACAGGTGGGTCTTCAGTTTTTGCCGGAAGGAGCGGAGGTCAGAAGTGGTTCTAATGTCGGGGGGGAGGTCATTCCAGAGGGTTGGGCCCATCACAGAGAAGGCCCTACTCCTCGGTGTCGCCCGCCGGCATTGTCCAGTGGATGGCACCAGGAGAAGTCCCTCCCTGTGTGAGCGTATTGGCCGCAGGGATGTATGTGGGAGGATGCGATCCCGCAAGTAACTAGGTCCCGTGCCATGGAGCGCTTTAAAGATGGTAATCAGCACCTTGAAACGCACCCGGAAAACCACAGGTAGCCAATGCAGCTCGCGCAGGAGAGGTGTTACGTGGGAGTACCTCGTACTCCCCATCACAGCCCGCGCGGCTGCATTCTGAACCAACTGCAGTCTCCGGGCGCGTCCCAAGGGCAGCCCCATGAAGCATTTGTTGCAAATCCATCTCTGCGCTCTTAGGTTGCATCAGGTCTGTGATCTTTGATTGTGTGGCAGGACTGGATGTTGCAGATGTCGGGGCAGAAGTAGCAAAGCCAGGTTTTCCAGGGGGTGGTCTTTTAGGAGACATAGTTTATAAAGTAAAGAGATCAGTCAGTATGGAGAATGGACAGCTGGAGAAGCAGAGCAGCCAGATGAGTCCAGGAGGCAGAAGATCCAAGCAGAAGAGAATTTCTCTAGTCAGTCTGGGAATAGAGAAATATTTTTCCCCCAGAGAGTTCAAAGAATAACAATCCACAAGAGATTCTTCTGGGTGGCACGGAGACAAAGACCGGAAGCCTGAATTTTAAACGTGGAGTCAGGTTTCACAGTTCATGAAGACAACGGAAGTGTGCCATCTTGCTCTGCCAGCTTTGGGCTCAGAGGCATAACAAAGTTTTAAAAGTTCCCAAAGTCCTCAGATCATCAATAAGTTATGGAGCTAGATTTAATGAAATATCACTTTTGCAAGGGTGAGGCATCATTGGTTGGCTCTCCCCCCTCCTCCTTCCCCTGGGGCTGAGAGCAGAATTGTTCCAAGCCGCTTGTCCAAGGGGGGGGGGGAAATCCACGCCTCCAGAGAAATCCGAAAGTTAAAGTTTTAAAATGCTGAAAGGTCCTTTAAGTCAAGAAAGGGAATGAAGGGGGGAGGCACCTCACCACACCGCCGCTGCTTCCTTCTATTTTTTCATTGTCCGATCAGCCTGTTGCGAAGACGCGAAGCGCCCTCTGAAACTGCTCCCCGATGCCTAGAGCGAAGCGGGGGGCCCCCCACCAGCCGCTGCCGATGCCGGGATCCCCCGCAAAGCCGCTCCTCCGGCAGGACGCCTCTCCGGGGTGTCCTGTGCCCCCCAAGAAGTGGGGAAGCCCACCGGGGAGCTGGAGCAGGCAAAGGACTTGACCGTCGCCGTCAGCCGCCAGAACCGGAGCCATCCATTGCTTCTTGTCCTGCCTTCAGGTGCTGTGGAGAATAGGTTGACTCCTTCTTTTTTTGCCAGGCCCTTAGATATTGGAATGCTGCTATCATGTCTACCCTAGTCCTCCTTTTCATTAAACTGGATACCCAATTCCTGTAACTGTTCTTCGTATGTTTTAGCCTCCAGTCCCATAAAGCACCACTTTTTTTTCTTTCAGGTACCCTTTCATCTTTGTTCTTTTTTCACTTTGTACATGAATATAACTAAAGCTGGAGTGATCAAAGGTCACTTCCTTTGGGACTGTCCATGCTAATTTCCTACACTCTTGTTTCTTTTGATGCAGGAAAGTTTTGGGCCATTTGATAGAGGTGGATAATGTCAATGGTTAAGTTTTTTTTGGATTCTTGCCTGTTCTTGTCTTTTTCTGCTTTTACTTGACGTTACATCTTATTAGGTCAATTGACTGTTTTTGATGTTTGCAAGTGTTATAGGTGCTTGTTCCATTCTCCATATAGGGATTGACTGGGAGTGTGCTAGATATTACCCAAGTAATATTTTTTCACCAAGAAAGCCAGAACTTGATCCTGACCTCTCAGGAATACCCAAAAGCTCTCTAGTCACAGAAACATCCTAATGAATGTCCAGGTGCTTGAAAATCCCCACAGTAAAAGGCAAGGTTTATTTACACCTGTCAGGTTCCAAAGGGTTAATGAAAACAGCCAAACACAGAAACGGTTTGCAAATGCAGGTTATCTTCTCCCTCCAGCATGGACTGACCAACAAAGCACTAAGGCAATGAATAAATTGTCAGAGCTGCCACCAGGTGCTCCCCACCACCTTTTATAGTTACTTGGTAATTAGGATAAACTCCACCCCCATGCATGCCCACACCCATCACCTCATGTCCCAGAGCAAAAACCACCCGGCAATTAATCATGGATTGTTCACAGCCAATTATCAAGAGCTTTGTAGATATCTCAGCTGGTAAGCACAAGGTCTGGCAGCTGGCCCAATTTTCTCCCCTGAATGGCAGCTCCGGGGCTCTGGGCTGGCCGGACCTGACATGCACCCGCTCTACCATGGAGACAGCTTCTGGGGAGCTAAAAATTACAGTCAGTTAGGAGTCGAAGGATCCCTTCCCCCCGGTTTTGTGAGATGTCTGCGATGGAAGGGCACCCTACAGTCCTTGCTATGAACCCATGATGCCTCCAACAGGGGATAACCTTTCCATAAAACAAGGTATTGTAACCATCCTCTGTGCCACCTGGTATCTAATACATCTTGCACCACATAGTACTGTTCCCCATCTACAGTAAGCAGGGCTAACAGCGGTACTGGGTTTCCTCTGATATCAGATGCCTGAATTGATCAGAGCAGGCTGAAGTGGAAGACTGGATGTGTTTCTGAATATATATATTCTCCTCACTTGAAGTATGTCAAATTATAAAAATACATCAGTGCATTATATTTTATGTGCCGAGCAGTAGCCCTGTCCAAATATTTTTCATTTATTATAGTTAACAGTTTGAAGGATGAATCAAAAGAAATATGGTTTTGTTGCCTTTCATTGGAGGCGGGAAGTGGCATCAAAGCTTTGACATGAAAAAGGGCATCTGATCATTAGAGTCAAGAGCCTTTGCCTTTTCTAAAAACCAATTAAATACGGAAAGAAAGTCTGGAACAAGGAACAGCAAAAGAGAAAACAGGAGAAGGAATGGCTGGGACAAAAGAGAAATGCCTAGAGGACATTTAAAACCCATGGAAATCAATGGGTCTCAGCCTGAATGGTGATGCATATATTATTGTCATGGAAACTCTGTGGATATTCAATTTTTATATTAGAAACCTCTGCAGCCACAAAAGCCCACAAGCAAAAGACGATGGGAGAACATTATGCTCGTTTGGCGGACTCCCCAGAGTCTCCACTGTGGAAAACAGGATACGGGACTTATTAAACCATAGAGATTTTTTTACTGCGTCGCTTTAACAGTCCCTCTCTTCCCCTTTGCTTTATTTCCAGAGGAAGATTGAATAAAAAAAAGAATGAGAAAATCAAGAGATGCATTTGTTCAGGAGTTAGATTAAGACAGGGGAGATCATGGTTTAAATTCTTGCTAAACTGCAAAGTTAACAGTGATTTTGGGAGCAGCCATGCTCTTTCTAGGTTTCCAAGTTATACTGAGAATAAAATTGGTGTTGGCAAGGGGAAGGGGGGCGTTATACATCTACCCTGAGCTTCTGGAGGAAAAGTAGGGCATACAACTAGTAACTAATTCCCACAGCGTTGTACACATGTCAAGTGTAAACAGTGGTGGGATTCAAATAATTTAACAACCGGTTCTCTGCCCTAATGACCAGCTGGGTAGGCAGGGCTCGATGGTAATGTGACTAGGTGGGCATGGCCAAATCAACATCACTCACGTTGATGGGCGCTTCGCCTTAGCTGTTACAATGTAATAAAGGTTAAGTGAGAGGCAGTTTCTATAAGCAGGGAGTAAAGATTAGGCTAGAAACAACACCAGTGTCAGGCCTGCAGAGGCCTGCCACACTTTCTTATAATTTCCTATGTGTTTCATTAGTGTAGTAGTTGGGAGGAGGGGATAGTAAGGAGTAGGATTGTGGAATGTATTGTTTTGATTCTTCCTAGAAGCTCAAGGTCATCTTTTGTCTCCGCACCTCAACACCTGACCGGAAGCAGAGGGGTGTAGATGCCAGCGTGGAAGATGATGATTGGAACATGTGATGAATTGTGGGGTGTGGGGATAGATCATGAACTTTCAACTGGGTGAACCCACAGGATGTACATTAGAGTTGAAATTTCATAGCATAATGCCAACATGCCTGTCTTATTAAAATGGAGCTTTAAGGATAACTTTGCCTTGGACAATGATTTAATTCTGCATGGTATTTGGAATGCTGACAACCAGAATGTTTCCTTCCTGCCTTCCTTACAGGATTAGCCCTGTAAAGTGGAAAAAAACAAAATGAGATTTCTTCCAACAACCGGTTCTTTGAACTGCTTAGAAAGTTAACAACCGGTTCTTCCGGATGGGTGCAAACTGGCTGAATCCCACCACTGAGTGTAAAGCTACATCATAGTTATATTGTAGAGCTTAAACTGACTGCACTGATGGGAAAATTTTCTCCAGCACCTGCAGCCCCTCAGAAGAGGCTTCTGCCTTCCATTTAGCTACCAGAAGCATCAGATGATGCTTCTGTTCCTCCAGACGGCCAGTGCGGAAAAGGTACAAGACAATAAGCAGGCTAGAAGACAAAGCAAAATGATTTATGGTGACAAACTGAGTTGCCTCCATAAAGAGATTCCTGTCACCCTATGACACTGACCTATTCACTCAGGCAAATCTAAGCCACCTTGCACAGGCCTCATTTTTAATGAGACAGAAATATTATATGCGACTGGAGAATAAGCGTGTTGACATTGTTTAGTCTTAATTAAATTTAAATGCAAATAAAAGCCATTCATTCATTAACATTAATTAATTAGGCATGAAAGCCAGCTGAGGGACTTTGGGCCAGTCACTTTCTCTCAGACCAAACCACCTCACAGGGTTGTTTTCTTGGGGGGAAGGTAGGAGAAAGAAAGAGTAGTAGGCATGCTCACAGCCTATACTGTAATAAAGGCAAGATAAAATCTAATAAATAACTAAAATAATCCAATTTCATTTGGGCCTGGTTCTTCTACTCTGTTGGTTGTAGAACACCACAACTGAATCCTCAATTCTAAAAACAGCCCTTTTCTTAGAATTCTTTCCTTTTCTTGGAATTCTTCAGGGCTGGAATGTCCTTTTTTAAAAGAAAGAAAGAAAGAAAGAAAAAAGAAAGAAAGAAAGAAAGAAAGAAGGAAAGAAAGAAGGAAAGAAAGAAAGAAAGAAAGAAAGATTCTTTACTTGTGTTCCTATTCCCTCTTGACATCTATTTATTTAAAGAAATAATTAAATAACCCTCCAGATCTTCTGTTCTAAGACAGAATATACTCCATAACTTCCAAAGAATAAAACATCACAGGATAACTGAGAATAAAGCAGTTAAACAACAACCTAAACACCAGCAAAGATGAAACAATAATAAAATGTACAACAGCAAGCCTGTCACAGATAAAAACATCCACTCCCCACCATTTGATTAGAAACTCAAGAAAAATGAAATGGTTTTAGCCTGGCATTTAAGACTTGGCAGTGTTTGTTCTAAACAAATTCCTTCAGAGATGCTTTCCCCAAACGGGGTGTTCCCAATGAAGGCTACTCCTCACCTTCTGCTCAAACCACCCCTCCTCTTCCTTCTCCACTCTATTTGGCATGAGCAGGCACACCGGCCACAAAGTCTTTTGTCTCTGTAGCAACACGGCATCTTATTACCAACAAAGACGAGTTATTCTTTTAATCCATAAAACACCTCTCAGAAAAAATTAATTGGAAGTTTTTTGAAAAAAATATAAATTCATTACTTCTTCGAACAATTCACTTTAGTGAAAGCTAACATACCTTTCACGACAAAATAACTGTATGAAGCCCAAATTGGAAGTTCTCTGAGAAGCAACTTAATCCGAAGTACCCTAAGCAGATCTTAGGAGTTATGGATACTCCATTATTGGAGGTTTTCAAAGATAAACTGGACAACCATTTGACCAGGATGGTGTAAGGCAGGGTGTCAAACTCGCAGCCTGTGCACCAGATGTGTCACGTGCTGGCCACGCCCATCCCCAGTTTAGCGAAGGGGAAAAAAGTCGCAATATGTCACATGATGACATAAGTTTGACACCCCTGGTGTAGGATCTCCTGCCTTAAGCAGGAGGTTGGAGTAGAGGGCCTCCAAGGTCCCTTCCAGCCTTATGATTCTATGTTCTAAATTCTTTGAAGAAGTCAAATATGATTCCCTCTCCTAGCTGTGGAGATCTTGCCCTCGGATTCCAAGAAGGAGTGAATTTCTGTCTGGTCCAAAAAGATGGCAGGAGACAGTGGAGACTTAGTTGGCTACCAAATATAAACAGTCTTGTCTGAGGAAGCAAAACTATGCCTCCTCATGAGTAAAGTCCTTATTTGAAGTAAGTACTTTTTAATAAGGCCTGCAGCTGAATTTTGGGCTGACTTTAAGAGCTCATGCGTCAAAAATCTTCAATTCTAGCTTGCAATTTGTAGGAATATGCCTTAGTTCATAGACTGAAGGCAGATAACAAACACATTTGTCTAATGCACTTATGGATGCTAGCATAGTTATTTTCTTGATCCGTATCCTTGGGGCATTTCTCCCACCAAAACAGCTTTTTAGGGCTTGAGGGTTTCAGAAATGAGGATGACTGCTAACTGGCAGCCAAGCAATACAGAGTTTTAGCCTTTATTACTATTTATTAGTGATTTGATGTCCAGTTGTGTAATGATTAAGGCAGCTGGCTAGAAAGCAGGCAATTGACCTGGTCAATCGTCCGACCATAGGCACAAAGCCAGCTGGGTGACTTAGGCTAGTCACTTTCACTCAGCCCTAGGAAGGAGGCAACAGCAAACCCAGGGGTTGGCTTCAAAAATTTTAGCAAGGGGTTGCTGGGTGGGCATGGTTGGTTGTTGCCCAGTTGCTGGGTGGGCATGCCCATGGTGGCTATGGCCTAGTCAGTCTTCTGCATCATGGCACAGTGTGTGTGTTTTTGCCCTCCCTGGGCTCCAGAGGCTTTGTTTGAGCCTCCAGGAGGGCAAAAATGGTCTCCCCAGGCTCCGGAGACCCTCTGTAGGTCAGAAACTGGCCCATTTCTGCCCTCCCAAACTTCTGGTAGGCCTATTTTTCCTCCAAAATAGGTCGCGTGGGGACTCCTGGGAGGGGAGAGGCGGGATGGGCATAGCCAGCTAGGAGTGGGATTTGGGGTTCTCCAAACTGCACAGAATCTTAGTTAGAGGTTCCCCCAAACCCCTGCAAACCGCCAGCAGCACACCTCTGAGAAAACTGCTTCTGAAAAGCTTGGCAAAGAAAACTGCAGGGATTTGTCCAGGTAACCCCCAGAATAAGACACAACTGAACAGAAGAAAAAAGTGGTGACACTTTTTTTGAAGCCCAGATGTGGAAGGCCAAGGCTCTTTGAATGACCCCATCTCCTTCAACTTGAAGTAAGACAAGCTGAGTTGTTTAATCATGCTTAGTTCATCCAATATAATCCCAAAAAGGAGAATCATCTCTGGAGGTGACTTATTTAAACATTTTTTTAAACATTATCTGTTTCTCCAATGAAAAACTACTCATATTCAAAGAAGAATGATGCCTAATTTTAAATCAGGTTGGCTCTTTTCCTTGTAGATATCTTTCAGAATGTGGCTCTGTTGGTGTGAGAAGAATTAATAAAAATTAACTGCATGCAGCATGAAAGCTGTCCATAGTTTTTACCGGTGTATTAACTAGTATCATCTTACTGTTCTTATCTTATCCATTAATTATTGTAGATCAATTATTCCATCCTTTTTAGGAGTTCAGCAGCTGCCTAGATTACTGAATTGTGAAATTAAAGGAATGCCATGGTGATAGCGGAGGCGGGGGGGCTACATGCTTTTATACTTATAATAGGAAGATCAGATATTGTGTTGTGTACAGCGAGAAAAATGAATAATGAAATAAAAGACTTATTCATCATTCTTTGCATATAATTTATTTCTTTGTTCTCCTGCAGCTAGCAAAATTACAAACAAAGCAGCTAAATATGTGAAATGGCTGAGCAGCATTCAATGGCCATCATCTTCATCCGAAATTCATTTGGATTATTGTGTTGCTGGTAGGTACTGAGATATTGTACTCAATTATTAATTATTTAGCAAATTATTCTTCCCCCACCCACCCTATCCTTAGAATCACCAATTGGTAATTTTTAGA
This sequence comes from Natrix helvetica, assembly GCF_964273705.1. NCBI lineage: Eukaryota > Metazoa > Chordata > Lepidosauria > Squamata > Natricidae > Natrix > Natrix helvetica. Next base: position 330,622,388 of record NC_138548.1, on the reverse strand, counting down.
GAGTGAAATAAAAGACATTTTACATTACGAAGGTAACACTGTAGTTTTTGTTCAACGATTGACAAAAGCGTACATATTATCATAGGCATTTTTATTTGCTGATTTAATTTTCAATATTTTTTTATCCTACCTTCTTCATAAATGCTTCCCCATTTCATTCTATCCTCATAATTTTATTTATTTATGAAATTTCTACACCAACCATCTCACCCAAGTGACTTTGGGTGATCGTGATAAAACTATCATCATGATAAAACTGTCTAAAACAGATGGATACAGGCATAGATTAAGAACATGTTAAAACTTGTAAGTAAAAAAAAAAAAAATCAAAGTTAAAAATCCCAAAGGCTAAAATGTCAACACAGCAGCAAGAGTATCCTCAATCCACCAGCCTCATCATACTCATAGAATACTCACATCAAGGTACGCTGTGAGGGAATCTAGTCTGAGAAATAGTGACTGGTGCAAAGTTACAACAATGAGGAGTGAGTTGAATTAGAGACTTAACATTCATAGAAGAAGACTATAGATGTTACAAATACACCCATACACTAACCCCAGCTAATCCAGGTTTGAATGGTGGGATCTAAATATGAACAGAAATAAAATTGGGATTGTGAAAATGTCAACATGCCAATTATGCCTGTTTTACTGACATCCAAGTCAACCTAAGTAAAATGGTCCTCCTATGTTCCTCCAAATGTCCTGTTTACACTGAATTCCTAAACATGATTAGAAGATTACATGGCTACCTGTAAACATGTGGTCTTCTTTTATTGGATCAAAAATGAGATTGTTTGTCTATATCTACCTATGTCAAGCTGTCTATACTCACCTAATACATATGTATTCATTTATTGGTCTGTTCAATCAAATGTTCCATTTCATTTAAAATGGAAACAAAAATGGCAACTGTTGTCAATCACAGCACATTTCAATTTATCATTTCTTTTAATTAAGGCGGTTTTGTATGCAGCTTTCTTAGTTTTAAATGCAACCATTGCAGATGATGCTCTCTTTCTCTCTGTGTCTCTCTCTGTCTCTCTCCCTCCCTCTCTCCCTCTCTCTCCCTCTCTCTGTCTCTCCCTCCCTCCCTCCCTCCCCTCCCCCTCCATCTTTCTCTGGGAGGTATTCTTTCTAAAATATATTATTTTTCACTACAAAAATCATATTAATATTTTGAAGTCAAGAATGACAGCTGACGCTATTGCACATTTATTGTCCAAGCCATGCTGAAGACTGAACTGATGGATCACTTCACTTCACTCTGAAAGAAAAATAGGAGACTACTTAAAAAAAAACCTCCCTACTGTGCTTCTTCTTTGGAATTTGAACCGTTATTGGCACCCTCACAACATTCAACTCAATGTTATCAGTCTGAAAATGGAACATGACTTGAATAATTAATTCACTGAAATTCTTTTTGATATCTAGATAAATTATTGATAAACTAGAACAAACTAATAGCAAGTGTATATAAATAAGCTAATAATAAAATAATAACTGTGTTATAATAAACTATAAAATATATAGAAATATGGCAAATTTCAAGAAATAAAACTGAAATGGTGAGAATGGAGAATAGGATATGGCCAATTTTCTGTGTTGTGGTGAGACAGGATATTAGCTTGTAGTTATTAGGTGCTGTCCCTTGTGTGTGTGTGTGTGTGTGTGTGTGTTCATGATCAGCACTGTTCCCCACTCTCTCACACACATCTATCTATCTATCTATCTATCTATCTATCTATCTATCTATCTATCTATCTATCTATCTATCTATCTATCTATCTACCTACCTACCTACCTACCTACCTACCTACCTACCTACCTATCTATCTATCTATCTATCTATCTATCTATCTATCATCTATCAATCATCTATCTTTGTATTTCTACTTTATATTGCTATTTCAAATTTTATATTAACTGGATTGCTAATTTTAATGTCTTTTCTCATTATTATGTATGTATAGCCTGAGCAACCAAAATTCTTTGTTTGTATATAATTTTCCTAATTATTGTGATATTGTCAGTTTAATTTTGGATATTAGAATACCAATTCCCTTGTGCTGTTTAATGGCTGCAGTAAAATCATTTCATTTCATTTCTTATTGAAAAAGGCATGATTTTCATAACTTTAATAATTTATTCTAAGTTGTTTTAAAAGCTAACAAAGCACTAATCTGCCAATAATCCACCATCTTTGCAGTTGTAGCTACAAACTGTATTGCTATTGTATGTGCATGTGTGTATCCATATCTCTGTGTAGACAATGAGAGGCACAGACAATTATTTAATTTAATTTCTACAATTGCCAATCTCAGGCACCTGAGTCTATAGGTAAACTGCAGGATGGTTACTTTTGATCTACTCAATCAACTGGCCATTTTTTCTGTTTAGCAAGAAGCAAAGCAACATAACTTGGGAAGTCATTTTATTCTTGGTGAATAAAAACTGTACCAAGTTTCAATTGCTTGATTTTTTTTCTATGGTACAGACACTAATGGAAGGAGTCCTGTCCTTTGTCTGTTTCAGCTTTTATTGTCCTGTAACAACCTGCTCTGTACTTATTTTCTCTGGCCTATGATTTTAATGATGTTGCATATTTAATACTGTTGCTTTTACTTGAATAACATTGTATTTAAAAAAAAATCTCAAGTATGTACATTGGTAGGAATACATAAACATATCTTACAATAGACTGCATAATTAGAATTACTGAGTTGGAACATAAGTCAAGATTTACCGTAAATATCTGTCTCAACAATTATCTTCACATACATTAATGGAAATGTTTTCAGCCATGATTCTGAAAATCACAATTGATGGTCCTATGAGTTGTCTTCATTTATGCTACAGACACATTATTAATTTACTTGTTAGATTAGCATATCACGTTCCCTCCAAGATCTCAGTCCTTTAATTTTCCTCCCAACCCTGAGATAGTTGGGCTAAGAGTGAGAGGCTAGTTTCCTTCTATGGTTGAGCAGGTGCTTGAATCTAAATCTCTGACCACAATCATTACACAACCCTAGATGTCCCCGGTAGCTCAGCATTTCATAGCTGCTCTGCTACCAATCTGCATTAGTAAGACTAAAGGATGCGGTAGCTCAGTGGCTAAGACACTGAGCTTGTCAATCAGAAAGGTCGGCAGTCTGGCGGTTCGAATCCCTAGTGCCGCATAACGGAATGATCTCCCATTACTTGTCCCAGCTTCTGCCAACCTAGCAGTTTGAAAGCATGTAAAAATGCAAGTAGAAAAATAGTGATCGCCTTTGGTGGGAAGGTAACAGCGTTCTGTGAACCTTCGCCGTTTAGTCATGCCAACCACATGACCACGGAGACGTCTTCGGACAGTGCTGGCTCTTCGGCTTTGAAGTGGAGATGAGCACTGCCCCCTAGAGTCGGGAACGACTAGCACATATGTGCGAGGGGAATCTTTACCTTTATTAGTAAGACTATTTTTTTATTATCATAAGGCATATTTTACACTGGATTTTTAATTTTTTTTAAAAAAAATAATGATCAGTGGATCATTATTAAGAAAATCCAGCTTCTCCCATTGATTTTGCTTGTCATAGCTTGTTGAGAAAGTCATGAGTGTCAATCCCAGGATGCTGGGATGCTACAATATCGTAAATATAGCTGCCAGGTATGTTGCTCAATCACAGTGATCCTTGCAATCTGACCACCACCAGAATCTATATACAGTGGAGAACATGTTAGATAATATTTTGTAAGGCATCTTAATAATGTTGTTGCTGCTGTTGATACTTAATTGTTCTGGAAGGAGGAGAAGGCAGACAATCCGTGAAAAATAATAGTTTTATGTCCTGAGGCGGCAATAACTGAGGAGGCTGCAGTACGATAAACCGTTTATTTAACAGAGGTAACTTCTGACAGAACGAACGACACAACCCCCGTCTGACAGCTATTTATATGGGTAGCTGTCAGACGGGGAACCAATGAGGGTACAGTATTTGTCCCGCCGGCCGGCAGGTGCATCTGGACCAATCAAGGATGTTTGGTATGGCGCCATCTGCTGGTCGTGCTGGTTGGAACACAACAAATAGCATTACAGCAAATTATTTACCTTTAACAAAAGGCAGATAGAAACCAGTTCTCTCAAAGGAGGGAGTCAATACAGTAGAACCTTTGGTCATGAAAGCTTCTGACCACGACCAAATTGGGTTGGAACCAAAAAATTCACAGGTAATTTTTTTGTCACAGCTAATTTCCCCTTCGGCATCAATTTCCAAAATTAGGTTTGAGTCATGACCAAATTGGTTTACGACCAAAGTTAGTGGAACGAATTATGGTCATGACCAGAGGTTCTACTGTACATTGACCAGAAGAATTTAACATTCCTTATTTATATTCCTTGTTTGGTCCTGAATCACAGCAATTTTTGGAATTCTTTCCACTTTCCCCTACTTTAATAAATATTATAAATTTAAATATAAATAACCTACAGTATCTGTAGTTCCTGGGTTTTTCTGAATTTGCCTTCATGGTTAATTCCTGCCTTTAGGATGAAGCTTGACACCAAGTCTCATTAAGCCAATAAACAATATTTTCCAGGATTATCTATCAGTAGTTGTTCATTTGTCTAAGCTCCTGCTTGTGTCATCAGTGATAGTACAGGTCAGGGACGTGCGGTCAGGGGAGGCAGGGGAGGCAGAGCCTCAACTCTCATCATGAAATAATAATATATAATAATAATATCCACAAAGGAGTTTCATATATATAAGAGGAAGAGGAGGGAGGAGGAGGAGCGCACGTGGGGCGGTGCCAGCTGGGCAACCGGCGGAGGCAGGAGGGTTCTCGAAGCACCAATAACCTTCCTGCCTCTGCTGTACTTTGTGCGCTCCTTGCGACTGCAATAGACGTCCAGAAGTGGCAGGGGCTTGATGACGTTGCCGCAGCTGCCATGCGCGGACGGACGGAAGTAGCCAGAGTGGCGCCAAGGCAGTCCGGCAGACGAGTGACCGAGGATCAGGCTGCCTGATCCTCCATCGCTCGCTCGCTCGCTCTTTCGTCCGCCCGGACCCCTCGGCGCCACTCTGGTTACTTCCGTCCGGCCGCGCCCAGCAGCGACGTTGGCGATGTCATCAAGATGAAGTGGCTTGGAGGTGAAGTGCTTTTCAGTGCTTTTCTGTGCATCTGGCGTTTAGGTAGATAGCCGGATGTCCTAAATGCCAGACGCACAGAAAAGCACTGAAAAGCAGCTGCTGTTGGGGATTGCGGAGCGCGAGCCGGCGGGGAATGGGATCACGTGTGCTGGAGGCTGAGGCAGCCTCAGCCTCCAGCACACGTGGTCCCATTCCCCGCCTTCCTGATGACGTCAGCCATAAACCTCACCGCACGTCACTGGTACAGGTAGTTCTTAACTTACGACCACAATTGAGACCAGAACTTATGTTGCTAAGTGAGAAATTTATTAAGTGAGTTTTGCCCCATTTTACGACTTTTCTTGCTGCATGTGACTAGTTAAGTTAGTAACACGGTTGTTAAGTGAATATGGCTTCCCCACTGACTTTGCTTGTCAGAAGGTCACAAAAGATGATTACATGATCCCAGCGCACTGCAACCATCATAAATATGTGGCAGTTGTCAAGAGTCAGAATTTTTATCACATGATCATAGGGATGCTACAATGGTCATAAGTGTGAAAAAAGGCCATAAGGAACTTTTTTCAGTGCCATTGTACCTTTGAATGGTCATACAATGAACGGTTGTAAGTCAAGGAGTACTTGTATCTAGTCAACCTCTTGTCTGCTGCCATTCTTCTTCAATTGCCTTACATTTTTCTAAACATCAGACCTTTACCAGTGTCTCCTGCCTTGTCCAAAGTACTTACTCTTTAGCTCACTATTAGTGCTTCCAATGAGCAGTCTGGTTTAACTTCTTCTAATATGAAATGATTTATTTTTCTAGTGGTCCAAAGTATTTATTCGACACCACAGTTCAAAAGCATTCATATTTCCTTGTAGAGCTTTCATAGCCTTATGTTACATCTGGGGAAACCATAGCTTTGAAAATAGGGATTTTTGTTGACAGTGTGCTGTGTCTGCCCTTAATTTTTTCTCTAAAACTGTCATAGTCTTTCTCTCAAGCAGTAGACATCTCCTTATTTCATGGCTGGAGCCAATGTCCCTGTGAATTCTGGACCTGGCAAAACAATGTCAATTTCTACTTCAACTTCTTCCCAGCCTGTTTGCACAAGATTAGCATTGCCTTTTGATAATAAATAAAGCCAAAATAGTAATCCTATGTGGATTCTCTTGGCTTTTTAACTATCTATCAGATATTAAGGTAAAGGTTTCCCTTGCACATATGTGCTAGTCAACCCAACTTTAGAGGGAGGTGCTCATCTCTGTTTCAAAACTGAAGAGCCAGCGCAGTCCAAAGACGTCTCCATGGACATGTGGCTGGCATGACTAAATGCCAAAGGTGCACAGAACGCTGTAACCTTCCCACCAAAGGTGGTCCCTATTTTTCTACTTGCATTTTTACATGCTTTTGAACTGCTAGGTTGACATAAGCTGGGAGAAGTGATGAGAGCTCACTCTGTTACGGGGCACTAGGGATTCGAGCCGCGAACTGCCGACCTTTCTTTTTTTTATTGCAAAATTTTTATTGGTTTTAAAATATATAGGGAAGGGTAAAAGGGTGTACAGAAAATTTTTTGCAGCTTCCACACTGGTGGCGAAAATCCCCCCAAGAAACTCACAGATTTAACAATCTTAAAAATAAAATATAAAAGAAAGCATCAGAACAAATTTAACCAATATTATCAAACATGTACTCTACTATTTTTTCTCTGTTACTTTTTGTAGTATCAACAATTACAATTATTCCAAATACATTCATTTTTGTGATCTAAGCCTTTTCGATATTGCTTCTTTTTCCCTGCCCCCCCCGGAGGGGCCTCAGCGCCCCCCTCCTTATCTTGCATCTTGCTGTCCTTTTCCCTACTCCCACTAAATTCCTCCTCTGGGGGGGGGGAGATTCTTTTTAATAAAGGCTTCAGCCTCTTGAATTGTATTAATTCTGATCCTATTTCCCTCCCAGAAGACCATCATCCCCTCTGGTAACAACCACTTAAACCAGACCCCCATGTTGTATAATTTTTTTTTTTGATAAGGGGGAATATTTCCTCCTTCTTTCTCTTATTTTTTTGGGGATCTGTTTAAGAATGGTGACCTGTTACTCTTTGTATTTCAATGGTCTCTCCCTTTGGGTTGCAAGCACCTCATCCCTTGTGGATCTCCTGACAAATTTAACATATACCTCTCTGGGAACATTGTGACTTCTGGCATATGCTGAGTTTATTCTATATGCTAGATCCATATCCCACCATAATTGTTTCTTATCTCCCTTAATATAATCTGCTAAAATTGTGCTCATAATCTCTTTAAGATCTTCATTTTCTTCCTCTGGCAGGTTCTGGAATCTAAGAAAAAAGGACATTCTTTCAAATTCTATTTTTGTCAGAAAATTTTCTACATCTGCGTTTCCCTTGTGTGTTGTTTTAAGCTCCTCTCCCATCTCCGCCGCTCTCTCCTCCAACACCATAATTCTTTGCTTATTCCCAGCAATATGTTCTTTAACGTCTCTGAGCTCTTCTTTAACCTCTGCCATTTCTTTCCTCATTTCATTCTGCCCCTTCCTAAGTTCTTTAAACATTTCCATAACAGATAGTGTTAGATATTAACATATATTGGTACAAGTTTCCTCTCTGGTCCGCTGCTACAGCGGGAAACAGGTATCGCTCTGATTGGTCGAGAGGCGTACCCGATCCCTATAAAAGGGGAACCCTCCGACCACAGAGCAAGCTGGATCACTATTACTACTAATAAAGAGCTGTTAAGTCACTTCGTGTCCGCAGTCTGTTCTCTCGTTGCCCAGATCTAACATTGGCGACGAGGGTGGGATTGAGAGACAGATAGGACGAAGAACGCTACTTCAGAATCTCCGGATTTGATCCAGCCTAGGAATTCGGCAGAAATTCCGGCAGCCATCTCAGGACACCGCAGCGCAGCAAATTCAAATTAGAGAAGATGGCGATGCACACTCCCCCCGCTCCGTTCGACCCAGCGAACGACGAATGGGAGGCATTCATGATTCGTTTCGATTGCTTTCTCGAAGCAAACGAATACACGGGGATAACCGATGCCCGAAAGAAAAACATCTTCCTCGGCTACTGTGGAAAAGAGGTCTTCAACACGGCCAGAGACCTAACTGCGCCTTCTCCGATACAAGCGGTATCATGGACGGCGTTGCAACAGGCTCTACAGACTCATTACGCGCCAAAACCTTCCCGCCACGTTTGCCGCCAGGAATTCAACACGCGGAACCAGAAGGCGGGAGAATCAATCAACCAATATGTTGCAGCCCTGCGTAAAGCAGCAACTCACTGCGAGTTCAGGGATCTGGACGAGCATATCCTGGCACAATTTGCCTGTGGGTTAAGAGACATTTCGCTACAAAAGAAGCTGTTGGCAACCCCAAATTTAACCCTACAGATAGCACTCAACGAAGCAAGGGCATCAGAGTCAGCGGAGAAATCATCGGTGACCATACAACGCGGTTTCAGCACGAGCCAGCCAGCACCCAGGCACACCAGAGTTCACTACGAGGACACCAACCCCGACTACGAGGATCCCGAGTTCGAGGACAGTCACCTGATGCGGAGCAGTCACATGAGGCCTGGGGGGAGACCAGGATTCCGTTTGCCGCCCTGCGCAAGCTGCGGAGGGAATCACCCCCGGTCTACCTGTAGGTTCAGGAACGTTGTTTGTTCGCACTGTAACAAACTTGGGCACATCCCACGGCAGCCACCTATGTACCGCCAACAGAAGCCCAACCCAGGGGCTTGGCGAAATCAAAAAGGGCGCCCAGAGAGAAATCCACAAATGTTTACCCAGAGAGAAAATCCCCAAAGAGCTGAGCGAGCGTATCCCCAGAGAGATTACACACAAAGAGCTGAGAGAGCGTTCTATCAGGACGCTCAACGAGAGTATTTTCAGGATACAGATGCTGAGATAGAGTTGACCCAGAGAGAGGAATTGCGAACGTATCTCACCACAATAAGTCAGGTCCGCACCAAGCGGCCTAGAAAGCTGAAAGTCACAGTCCTCTTGGAGGGCTCACCTTGCGAGCTGGAAGTTGACACAGGATCGTCCCTGACGATCATTTCATGGGCATCCATGAAACAGGCTATCCCTAGCCTCAAAAAGAGCCAACTACGCGTTCCAGACATCCTGCTTCGAGACTACCAGGGGAACCGAGTCCCCATCGTGGGCCAAGGCACATTCCAGATCCGCTTCAAAGACATCGTAGCCCAGCTGCCCATGACCATCGCCAGCGCACCATTACAGAACCTTCTAGGACTAGATTGGTTTGAAGCCTTGGGGTTAGAAGTCACAGGGATCAACGCCGTGGAGAACAGCAGCGCTGAGCATATATTTAAGGAGTTCGAGGATGTGTTCAGCCCCGGTCTTGGTAAGTATGTGGGCAAACCAATCTCATTCAACTTAGACCCCAAAGTGGCGCCAATCCGACTTAAACCAAGACGAGTGCCTTTTGCACTCCGCCCAAAAATAGATAAGGAAATAGATAAGCTAGTGGAGCAAGGAATCCTTGAGCCAGTGGATCACGCGCGCTGGGAAACTCCCATTGTGACCCCAGTTAAGCCAGACGGGTCAGTCCGCATCTGCGCGGACTATAAATGCACAATTAATGTCGCGCTACAACAAAGCGCATATCCTGTGCCAGTAGTACAGCACTTATTGCACTCGTTGGGGCCAGGAAAGATATTTGCGAAGTTAGACATGGCACAAGCTTACCAGCAATTACCCGTGGATAGCGCCACAGCGGAGGCCCAAACTATAGTGACACATAGAGGAGCATTCAAATGCAACCGGCTACAATTCGGCGTAAGCATTGCTCCAGGGTTGTTCCAGAGCGTCATGGAGCAACTTTTGCAAGGGATACCGGGAGTCGTCCCTTATTTCGACGACATCTTGGTGTCCGCTGCAAACGAGGAGCAATTAAATAAAAGAGTCAGAACTGTTTTGGCCAGAATCAGAGAGAAGGGTCTCCGCCTTAAAAAGGAAAAATGCCAAATTAACGTGCCTAGCGTAGAATTCCTGGGTTATAGAATCGATGGTCAGGGAATACACCCCACTTCAAAGAAAATTAAGGCGATCCAGGACGCCCCCACACCACGAAATCAGACCGAGTTGCAGGCCTTCCTCGGACTACTTAACTTCTACAGCGTTTTTCTGAGACAGAAGGCGACCGTTGCTGAGCCATTACATCGACTACTCCAGAGGAACGCACCATGGAGATGGGGACTATCCGAAGCAGCAGCTTTTGCCGCAGTAAAGCGCCTGCTCACCACTGACTCGCTGTTAGTCCAATACAGCCAGACCCTACCGCTGGTATTGACCTGCGACGCATCACCTTTTGGAGTTGGCGCAGTCCTCAGCCACAGGATGCCTAACGGGAACGGAGCACCCATCGCCTTCTACTCTAGGACTCTTTCATCGGCCGAGAGGAACTACAGCCAGATGGACAGGGAAGCGTTAGCTGCTGTAGCTGGAGTAAAACGTTTCCATGAATACCTCTACGGCCGCGATTTTGAACTAATTACAGATCACAAACCGCTGCTGGGACTTTTGGCGGGAAACCGCCCCACTCCAGTCTCCCTCTCTCCATGCATGACCAGGTGGACTGTTTTCCTGGCTGCGTACTCATACAAGTTAATCCATCAACCGGGCTCCACTCTAGGACACGCAGACGCACTCAGCCGTTGCCCACTACCGGACCTTTTGCCAGACCCCACTCCCAAAGTACCGGTGTTGCTCATTGACTGTTTGGACTCAGGACCGGTTTCTTCCTGCGACGTTGCAAGGTTCTCCTCTAAAGACATTATAATAAAGCAAGTTCAAACTTGGGTTTGGAGGGGGTGGCCGAAGGGAAACGTGGGCCCGGAATTCAAAGTGTTTTGGTCGAAACGGGACGAACTCTCAGTGTTACAAGGTTGTTTATTGTGGGGGGATCGAGTTGTTATTCCTTATGCCTTATGTAGAAATGTGTTAGATGCATTACATGTTGGGCATCCGGGGATCGTTAGGATGAAGGCTTTAGCGAGAAGTTACGTTTGGTGGCCAAACATGGACAAAGAGATAGAGGAGTGGGTGGCCACTTGCGATCCATGCCAAGAATCGAGACCAGCACCCCCGGAAGCGCCCGCCACAGAATGGGAAAAGCCGAAAGCACCCTGGTCGAGAATACACATCGACTTCGCAGGGCCAGTTCAAGGTCAGACTTTCCTTATAGTTGTGGATGCATACTCCAAATGGCTAGAAGTAGTCCTAATGACTTCAACCACGGCAGAGGCAGTCATTAAGGTTCTACGGCGACTTCGCCACTCATGGCTTGCCCGACCTCCTGGTCTCCGATAACAGGCCCCAATTCACAGCCATGCAATTCGAAACGTACTTAGCAGGTCAGGGAATTCGGCATGCCCTCATCGCGCCATTCCATCCGGCATCAAATGGACAGGCGGAGAGGATGGTGCGATCCGCAAAAGAGGCCCTCGCTAGGATGGGTCCAGGTGATTGGCAAACACGCATTGACCATTACCTCCTAATTCAGCACATCACCCCCAGTGCAACGACGGGTAGGAGCCCCGCTGAAATGCTCATGGGCCACCGTCTACGGTCTCACCTGGACCGTCTTCACCCCAATTACTCTGCCACAGCACCCCCAGACTCCACAAGCAAAATTCAGAGTTTTAGCATAGGGGATTCGGTATACGCCCACAACTATGCAGGGGGAACATTGTGGATGCCGGCAAAGGTCATTGGCATCACGGGTCCACGATCATATCTGTTAGAACTGGAAGATGGGCGGAACTGGAAAAGGCACATCGATCAACTCCGGGGTCGCCTGGCGCACTCAGACCTACGAACCGAGAACGAAAGCTACCTACCGATGCAAAGTCAGCCACTCGAGAGCCCCAACACAGAGAACTACGACACCTGCGAGCCCAGGACAGAACAAGAGGTCGAGCGCGAAACGGAACAACCCCCAAGCAACGTAAGCGAGCAGACCTCCGAACGCCAAAGCAACGAAAGCCTGCAAACCCCAGAACTCGAAACAAAGAAAGCAACTGATCCTGCAACTACTTCTGACCAACCCGAACTGTGACGTTCCACCCGAGTAAGGCAAACGCCAACATACCTTAAGGACTACATAACAAACTGCAATGTTCCGTCTAAGAGGGGAGGGGTGTTAGATATTAACATATATCGGTACAAGTCTCCTCTCTGGTCCGCTGCTACAGCGGGAAACAGGTATCGCTCTGATTGGTCGAGAGGTGTACCCGATCCCAATAAAAGGGGAACCCTCCGACCACAGAGCAAGCTGGATCACTATTACTACTAATAAAGAGCTGTTAAGTCACTTCATGTCCGCAGTCTGTTCTCTCGTTGCCCAGATCTAACAGATAGTTCCTTTGTGTCCTCTCCAGCCCCTCCTTTCTGCAACAATGAGGTGATCTTAGACTGTTGCGTTGTGGGGCTGGGGGCAGCAGATGATGGAGCTGAGTGCGCCTTGCCAGTCGGTGGTTTTCTTGCAGCCATTGGTTAGGTTCAGAGATGCAAATCCTTTCCAGAGAAAATGGTGTCCGGGGATTCCACAGCGGAGCTGGCCTCAAAAGGCAAATAAAAGCAGGGAAATCCACAATTCCAATAGAGAGATAATCCAAGAAGTGATTCCAATAATCAAAGCTCAGAAGAGCCACAGAAAGAGGTCCCAGCTTCCCTTTGAGAGAGTACAGCAAACAATCCACTTTTCTTTACTTTCTCTTTGGGAGCAGTTTCAAAGGATAAGTTTCATTCATATGTAGGCAAAGGGAGGAGGGCAGGTGCCATCTTGGCCCTTCCTTCCGCAGGGAGAGAAGTCACAAAAAGTTTTTCTTTCCCTGTTTTTTAAAGATGAAGGTCAGCTTTAGAATCATTTCTGGCAATTGTAAAAAGCCATTCTCATTCACTGTCCAAGTAACTAATCAGTCATTATTCTCCCTCTCTGAGAGAGTCCCTTTAAATGCCACTTATTCCGTGGGGGGGGGGGGTAATAGAGGAGCCACCCCCCTCTAATTTCCATTTCAAAAGCCAGAGCACACCAACTCACGGATATCTGTAGCTTTCTTTCAAAGTAAACAAAGAGCACCAGGTGGGATCCACGCCTCCAGCCTTCAGCCACGCTTCTCCTTTGATCTAAAACCTCCCAGGGCCGTTCCTGCGAAGAGGCGACGTCACTCGCTCCCCCACTGCTCCCTGGTGCCTAGGCGAAGCTGGGAAAAACACCCTCACCAGCTGCCGCCTCTGTGGGGGGTCCCAGCAAGTCGCCTTTCGGCAGGAGACCCTTTGTTCGAGTCTCCTGTGCTCCTTTCGGAGCCCGCCAAGGGAGTGATCGGCAGACTACACGTCCGTCGCCATTCGGTCCCGGAAGCGGAAGTCAAACTGCCGACCTTTCTGATCGACAAGCTCAGCGTCTTAGCTGCTGAGCCATCATGTCCCTGAAGATATCCCTGTAGATATGTCCCCATCAGATAATAGCAGTGTAATTTTCAGTATCGTGCCTCGTCTGGAACCAGTGGTGCATCTGGCAGTTGTCACTTCATGCATGTATAGTTGAACCAATTTGGTTAAATCATGAACATGTAAGGTAAGTGCAATTGTTTGTCTGAAACCTGAACATTTCTTAGCATTGCCTTTTCTTGAATTAGGATATAAATTGATCTTTTTCAGTCCCTTGGCGTCTGCTCTGTTTTCCTTATCTGCTTACAAACTGACTGCAACATATTAATTGCGTCTTCTTGTTTTATTTGAAATGATTCTGCTAGTATTTCATCAATATCTACAATTTCGTTCTTAGCAATATGGTTAGAACCCTTTAATTCTGCATTTCAGAGTATCTGCCTTTGCTCATGGATCAAACCTTTGTACATATCATTGATTTTTAAATTTTTTTAATGTACCATTCTTCCATATATTTCCATCATCTCTTTTTTGTATTATCTTCCTCCAGCTTTGACCTTCGCTGGGACCATCTTTGCATGATTCCTATTTTTTTCTTAAACAAATCACTTGTCCTTCCATTTCATTCTGGTACTCAGTGTTCGTGGACTATTTATCTGGGTGTAACGCCTTGTCTCTTCCTACTCTGTTCTGGAACTTTTTTTTTGCTCCCTATCCTTCTTTAACTACTTTGAGTATGTCACAGGCACCTATTTTGCTTTCTTCTGCTCTTTGTATTTTGGGAAATTTTGCTTGCTTTAACGATGCCAGAAATTTCAGTCTAGACTTTTCATGGCACTGTATTTATCAAATCTAATTCATTATTCTATTCTCTACTTTTACTGCATAATCATATGGAATAATGATGAGACTGTATCTTTTTGCTCTCATTATATCGTAACTAGTACACGGGCTTAATCACTATTTTTTAATGGAAAAACACACACACCATCTTTTGTGCATTTCTAAAGTGTCCCTGTCCCTGACAATCAAATGTGCTGTACTAGAAGGGTCTTTGTTCAAAGCAAAAGAAATTATAGGAACATACTTGAATTATTTTTAAAGTGCTCAAAAATATGTATTCAAAAGCGGTGACATTTGTAACCCTTGATCGATTCATAATTGTAGCTTTCCTACATATTTTACATTCTTCTGATGAACACCAAAGCAAACATTTCATTCCCCCCCCCCCCTGTGCTTTTTGAAATGACACACAAAAACCTGGGAACAAATTGGATTGTATTATTTCCAGGGTAGAGTTGGTGTGCTAAAAAGTATCCAAGCTAGATGAGATGATCTCTTCATACTCCCAGTTCCTGTTTGATGAGAGAACCTTATTATTGAGGGGGACATTACTCCTAAATATTGTTTTTAGGCAGGCATTTGTCTATAGTGATTCTCAGTCACCCAGGTCATGGTTATCCCAAGTTGCTTTTTTCAAGAGACAACTGGACTTTCTATTTTTCCTTGAAGATGCTTCACTTCTCATCCAAGAAGCTCCTTCAATTCTGACTGAATGATGGAGAATGGGTGTGCTGAAAGGTGGTGTCATATCCCTCCCCCTCAGGGGTGAAATTCAGCAGGTTCTGACAGGTTCTGGAGAACTGGTAGCAGAAATTTTGAGTAGTTCAGAGAACTGGAAAATACCACCTCTGGCTGACCCCAGAGTGGGGTGGGAATGGAAATTTTGCAGTATCCTTCCCCTGCCACTCCCACAGAACCAACAGTAAAAAAATTGCATTTCACCACTGTTCCCCCTCTGTTGAAAGGGGGCTGTTCAATCTTAATGTAAATGGATTTCAAACCAGCAGTCCTCTCCATCTAGAATGTGGACTTTGCTGTCTTTGAAAGAGTGACCTTTGTCTTTTGAATGCAGATGGATGGCTAAAATCTTGTCCTAATGGTTTTGTTCTCCTGTCTTGTGCCATGCGTTTGTGAAGCGATTATTTTGTTTGTTTTCCAATGTACAGATCTTCACATGTCTTACTGCATATCTCTCTCTCTCTCTCTCTCCCTCTCCCTCTCCCTCTCTCTCTCTCTCTCTCTCTCTCACACACACACACACACACACACACACACACACGGAAAGAGGAAACTTGAGAACTTGAGAGTTCACAAGGCTGGTACTATATGGAACAAAACTGTGACTGAATCTAGATGTTCTGCTTCTGATACCACAAAGCCTCGTCCCAGAAGGTAGCAAAGAAAAGTTTATCACTGCCCTGACATTTGGCAGAACAGACAGTAACACAGGTTGGTTTCCTCATTTTCTGTAGAAAATGGTGGAACTTTTCACCTCCTTCACATTCTGAGACAGACAAACATTTGTATCAACAACTAATTTATATGGTGGAAATTTTCCATTGTGGACGATCAAATATACATGGGAAGATATGTTTCCCTACTTATTCTGAAGTGGCAGCGAAGTGATATTTCTGTGTGGATTTTCGCCTAATACACTTGGACCTGTGATCTGCTATATTTCAACATAGCTCTAATTCCATAGCTTCCCAAAGGCAGAGGCCTTTCATGTCAGCAGTGAATAGCTGGAATCAAAAAACAAGGCTAGTTTTTTACCAGGTGTCACAACCCCTGGTATGCCTAAATATGGGAGGGAACACACTGCTTCCCTTTTCTGTCTTTCGGCTCACACCAGGAGACCATTCAGGCAGAAAACCATATTTTCAATGTTGCCTTTGTTACATTTGTGTTGTATTTGTGCTGATAGAGTCTCCCTTTATCTATTTATCAGCACAAATATAACACACACACACACACACACACACACACACACACACACATCAGAATACGTGGTTCTCTCATATGGTCAATTCCAAAGTAAATTTATTGGTTTGTTCTGCTCTACTGGAAGCAAACAGCCTCAATGAATCTTGTGCGGCAAAGCTTAGAAATTTTTACTGCAGCTCTTTGAGTCACTCGGGCAATGTATTGGCTGACTGTGACACAGGACATATTGTAATTGCTCAGAGTTAACCTACGGGAAGGAAGAGAGTGTATTACTTTTCAGTTTGGGGAGAAGGTTTTCCATAGCTGCATGTTAGCACGAGGTTTCAAACTTGTCTTTCTAGCATCTGAAGGGCTCCTTGATTTTAAGATCCGTCTGTATGTAGAGTACATAGGAAAAGATGACGAAGCTTGAGAGGCATGGATAGGAACACAGAATGAAATGTGTTATTGGAAATAGATATAAAAGAAAATTGTCATAGATTTAAGGAGGAGCCTATTTGTGAGGCCTGCAAATACACTTTCTACAGTGGTACATATGGCAGAGCCAAACCAGATCCAGTAATGTCTGTCTCTCCACTGTTAAAAAAAAGGTTGCTGATGAAAAATGCTGGTGAAATTTGCACCTGAAAAAAAAGTTTTGAAATATGCATTCAAAAGACAGCTACAAATTTAATATTTCTCCCATTGGAGAAATTTATGGAAAACATAAAGTCTGCTTCTGAAAAATTATGCAATAAGAAACACAGTCAAGAAAATTAATACTTTAAAATAAAATTATCCGGGAATTCATTTTAATACTTATTCATTAAGCCTGACCAAAAAAGAAGTTCATATTTTGAATGTTTGTATACGCAAACATACATACATACCAGTGGTGGGTTCCAGATCCCGTCGCAACCGGTATGCTGCGACGGGACCAGGCATCAACCATGGGCAGGCGCGCTGGGTACACATGCGCACCCACCACCCTGCGACACTCCAGCTGCTCAGCGGAGGTCACACAGACGCCATATGCTGCTTGCGCAAATCACCCAGTTGGTTTAAATTCAGGTAAGGAATGAGGGTGGGTGGGTGGGCCCTCCAAAGCACTGTTCTGGTACGGTGGCTGCTGCTTCCAGCTGCCACTGGTACGCCCATATCGCGGCATACCGGCTGGAACCCACCACTGATACATACATATATACATACAGCAGATCAGAATGTTACCTTATCCTGATCAGTGCTATTCTAACTGAAAACAATGCAAGTGATTTTTGCAAACCTGGGCTTAGAATGTCTACTGTTGACCTCACCCCGTTCCTAAGAGATCTTTAAGGGGCATGTATAAGCACAGCAGCATGCCTACCGTCCCTGTCCTAATATTCCCTTCTACTTGCATTCATTTCATGTATTCATAATCATGTTTATACTTATATCCGTTATACAATTCATGCTTGACGAAACAAACAAACAAACAAACACGCACAAATAAATGTACATAACAATTACTAAATTGCCCACCTTTGCTTTTTGCTAACAAGGTCTTCTTTCTTTCTTTCTTTAAAAAAAGGATAAAGTAGCTTGAACAAAATATAACAGGAAAATAACGGCATGACAGCATATCCTAGGGCAGGGACAGAAAACAATGATTCACAGAAGGGTGCAAGGCATGTGTCAGGCCAACTGAAACAATTAAATGGTTCATGAAAATATTTGAATCAAATCAGCAATAGATTATCAATTCGATTAAGGGGTTTATTTTCACGTTCCTCTGCTTTTCTGCGAGTGACCATCTTTTTTTAAATTAACACCAGGAAATAAGATTGTTTAGACAAGCTAAGATTTATTTTTGCTTAGCATTTTGTGTCTGTCTAGCTATTTCGTTTTTTCCCCTTTCATTTTAAAAATGTTATTGCACTGCATTAATTAACAGAAGAAAAGTATAATGAATGCAACAGATATAACAAAACAATAATATTTCAAATTGGCAAACATGATAATAATAATAATAATGAAAAAAGTAAAAAGACTCAGATAAATTGTTTTATAAGAGGAACAGCTGCAAAATCTTTTGTTTGAGAGTCTTCTCATACCTTTGGAGGAACAAAAAAACTAATTCAAAAATTGGCAAAAAGTATTTTGTTTGAAACCCACTGCTGTAACTAAGGTGCCTGAAATATCCACAATTCCTAAATTTCTTGACAGAGTCCATATACTATGGACATCTTTAATGACAGCAATTAATCCAGAGACATCAATTCTGTTATCAGCCTGAAGTAGCAATAGCAATAGCACTTAGATTTATATACCGCTTCATAGTGCTTTCAACTCTCTTTAAGCGGTTTACAGAATCAGTATATTGCCCCTAACAATCAGAGTCCTTATTTTATTGACCTCGGAAGGATAGAAGGCTGAATCAACCTTGAGCTGGTCAGGATCAAACTGATGGCAGTCAGCAGAATTAGCCTGCAACACTGCATTCTAACCCCTGTGCCATCAGGCTCTTATCTAAATATGATAATAATAGGACACGACTAAATTATACAAACTAATATTTCAACTCCCAAGTTTCTTCGTCAGAAGCAGGATTGCTATAATAAACATTCATTAAACTTTCTAGTGTACACACAATGATTTTTGTTGTTGTTGCCTTATAGAAAAACTAAACCACATTGTTCAAAATGACTCTCTATTGGTTTGCTAGAACTTTCAACCTTATTATCCCAGCTGTTGAATAAATAACTAAGCTTAGTTTTAGCAATGCATTTCAACTTTGTTCAGTTTATTTCTCTAAAAGCTCTGACTGCTGAGGAATTTCAGCTTTACAAAATAAATTGAACAACTGATGGCTAAAATTGAAAAAAAAATAATCTCAAGAATTATATCAACCTAATTTTTTTAATTCAGCAACAGTTATAAAAAATGCTTTTTAAAAAAGAACTTTCATCCACTATAATAAAGTTATGAGATGCCTAGATCACTCCCAAGCTGATTTAGATGTCTGTTAAAGTACCATTATTTATTAATTAATTGGCATCCCATTTTATTATTTTTACAGATAACGAAAAGTGGTGAACGTATTCAACACATCCTCCTCCCGCTGTTTTTCCCCACAACAACCCTGTGAGGAGAGTTGCACTGAGAGAGAATGACTGGTCCAAGGCCACTCAGTCATCATGTACCTACTCAGCATTCTCACATACAAGGTTGCTACTATTTTCCAGACTTCAATGGAATTTGATAAAAGCAGTCACATTATATGTTATTGTAGCCACTAGCAACTGATGGGAAAAATATAGGTATGTTTATGTCAAGGGTAGAAGGGACTTATAAAAAAGAAGTGAGCAGGGCAAACTGGTAAGTATCTTCTATGGTGATATGGTCTATTTCAAACATTCTTAAAATAGGCAGTTTTAAATACACATTTCTGTATCTCTCAGGACAAAATGTATTTAGATAACACATATCTGGACATATTTGCTGTCACTTCCCAACACTAATCTAATTAGAATTTCAAGATTTGGGTCATGATAGCAACATTTTGAGGTCAGTTCCTAAAATAGACTGCATTTTGTCAAACACATACAGTAGGATGGCAGATGAGCTCCATCTTATGTTACCAATTTAGACTGTTATTTATCAGAATATTGAGAAATGGGTAGGTGCCAGATTGCTGTAAGAAGCTATATACTCCAATGCAGGGATTCTTAACCTTTTCTTCACCACAGGGCACCTTTAAATAGTTTTTGTGGCTATGCACCATGGTCATGGACCCCTAGACTTAACTCAATATTTAAATTGTGACATTTCTTTAAACCTTCACAGACCTCCTGTGATGACATCCCTGTTGTCCATGGACCACAGGTTGAAAACCACTACTCTAATGTAACCATAAAAAAATATTTGGATAGTACTATGGCCAGCATATGAAGAGTCCACCTCCCAAGTGCAATTGTTTATGTAGCTACATTCTCCATGGAATAGTAGCTTCTCTCCATCTAGTTCATCAACTAAATGGCTCATGGCACACTCTGTAAGGGTGAGGTTGCTACTTCAGCAGCTCCTTTGTGTGCATATCCACTTTGGGTTGTTCTCTCCAGAAGTACCTATGGATTAGGGATAAATCGCAAACCCAAAAATGTCTTTAATTTGATCAGCGTGCAGCATGGTAGATCAAAGCACTGACATCAAGTAATTCTTGTCATCTTTTAAATTGTATATTTAAATACTGAGCAACTGTAGCATTTTAAAGATCCTCCATTGAGCAATTTGGCTTCTCCTGTGTTTACCTGTACCTTGGTGTCATGATCACCATATAGCTTCAGTATAGTCATCTAAGAGGGAAAGTGGCCCAAATGGACGTGGAAAGAGATTTCACATCTGAGCTCACGAAGCCAATGAACAGGGAAAATAAAGGGGAATGTATTCATTCCTCACCACAAAATGTATCAGGAAAGAGTTGGATGCATTGAGATCTTGTGGAAAGGTAAGATGCAATGCAGTCAAGAAGACCAGCTGGAGCTTCAGAAGAGATTCCAGGGCTTCACCATCCATGCTTCTAGACCTCTGGATGAAGAGCAATTTCCATCAAACTAGCAGCTGATTTATTATTTATTTATTTATTTATTTATTTATTTATTTATTTATTTATTTATTTATTTATTTATTTATTTATTTATTTATTTCTTGGATTTCTAAACCGCCCCCTCTCCCAAAAAGGGACTCGGGCGGTGTACAGTCAAATGCAGATAAAAATACAATAATATAAAACAGTTAAATACATTTGGGTGGAGGAGATAAGGCTGTACAAGAAATAAATATACCATAAAAACCCTAAAAACATCCCCAATTAAAATACCCAAACCCAATTAAAATATATCCCCAGGAGGTAAAACTAAGAGAGTGCCAGGCCAGCTGATTGAAATAGGTGAGTCTTTAATTTTTGACGGAAGGAACGGAGGTCGATGGTAGTTCGAATATCAGGGGGGAGGTCATTCCAGAGGGTTGGGCCCATCACAGAGAAGGACCTACTCCTAGGTGTCGCCCGCTGGCATTGCCTAGCGGACGGCACCAGAAGGAGTCCCTCCCTGTGTGAGTGGATAGGTCGCAGGGACGTGTGTGGTAGGATGCGATCCTGCAGATAACAAGGTCCTATGCCATGGAGCGCTTTAAAGATGGTAATCAATACCTTGAAACGCACCCGAAAGGCCACAGGCAACCAGTGCAGCTCGCGCAGGAGAGGTGTTACGTGGGAGTAACGTGTACTCCCCATGATAACCCGCGCGGCTGCGTTCTGAACTAACTGCAGTCTCCGGATGCGTCCCAAGGGAAGCCCCATGTAGAGGGCATTGCAGTAGTCCAGGCGAGACGTCACCAGCGCATGAGTGACCGTGCGCAGGGCACTCCGGTCCAGTAGGGGGCGCAATTGGCGCACCAGGCGAACCTGGTGGAACGCCCCCCTTGCCACGGCTGCCACATGGTCCTCCATTGACAGCCGGGCATCAAGGAGGACGCCCAAATTGCGCGCCCGCTCCACAGGGGACAGTTGTTCGCCCCCTATGGCCAGCGATGGTGTCAGCTGACTGAATCGAGGTGCCGGTACCCACAGCCACTCGGTCTTGGAGGGGTTGAGTTTGAGTCTGTTGTCCCCCATCCAGACCCTGACGGCTTCCAAACACCGGGACATCACTTCGACAGCCTCGTTGGGGTGGTTTGGGGTTGAAATGTACAGCTGAGTATCATCAGCATACAGGTGGTACTCAACCCCAAAACCACGGATGATCTCACCCAGCGGCTTCACATATGCGTTGAACAGGAGAGGCGAGAGGACCGACCCCTGTGGCACTCCACAAGTGAGTGGCCTCAGGGACGACCTCTGCCCCCCTGTCAACATACATTGCTTCCGGTCGGAGAGGTAGGAGCCGAACCACCGCAAAACGGTGCCTCCGACTCCCATCCCCTCCAACCGGCGCAATAGGATACCATGGTCGATGGTATCAAAAGCCGCCGAGAGGTCTAATAGGACCAGGATAGAGGAACAACCCCTATCTCTGGCCCTCCAGAGATCATCAACCAACCCGACCAAGGCTGTCTCTGTGCTGTGCCCGGGTCGGAAGCCGGACTGGCGTGGGTCTAGATAGTCGGATTCGTCCAGGTGTCGTGGGAACTGCTGCGCCACCACATTCTCAACAACCTTCGCCAAGAAGGGGAGGTTGGAGACTGGACGGTAATTAGCTAGCTCCATTGGGTCGAGCAAAGGTCTCTTGAGCAAGGGTCTCACCACCGCCTCTTTCAAGGCGGTTGGTAAGTATCCCTCACCCAATGAGGCGTTCACCAGGCCCAGAAGCCAGCCTCGTGTCACCTCCCAGGCTGCCAGTACCAGCCAGGAGGGGCACGGGTCCATTGAACATGTGGTGGGCCGCAGCCGTCCACGCAACCTGTCCAAATCCTCGGGGGCAACAGAGTCAAACTCCTCCCAGAATGGTCTCTCAAGACTCGCTGTTGACGGCTCGTCTGGTCCACTGACGGAGGTCCATCCGCTCCGGATCTGATCGATTTTGTCCTGGAGATATTCCCCAAACTCCTCTGCTCTTCCCTGTAAGGGTGTCTTGCGCGTCCCTTGCGATAGAAGGGAGCGGGTCACCCGAAACAGGGCGGCAGGGCGGTTATCCGCGGACGCAATAAGGGCGGCACAATATCTACGCTTGGCCGCTCTTATTGCCACAAGGTAAGTCCGCAAATAGGCTCTTACCTGTGTTCGATCAGATTCGGAGCGTGAGGACCTCCACCTGCTCTCTAGACATCTCCTGTGGCGCTTCATCACCCTTAGCTCCTCAGTGAACCAAGGAGCCCAGGTGGGTCGATGTCGCAGGAGAGGTCGCAAAGGCGCAACCCGGTCCAAGGCCCCAGTCGTCGCCCTATTCCAGGCAGTCACTAGGTCCTCGGAGCGGGAGCGGGACAGGGCTACAAGTATTGGCCCAAGCTCCGTCTGGAATCTGTCCGATTCCATCAGGTGCCTGGGGCGGTACCAGCTTGTAGAGTCTGGTTCCGCCTCCTCGCGGTGGGGGATAGTGCCAGGGAAGTCCAGCCGGAGGGATGAGTGATCTGACCATGACAGGGGCGTGATGACTAAGTCCCCTATTCCCAGATCACTCGTCCACTGTTCAGATACAAAAATGAGGTCCAGTGTGTGGCCCCCTTCGTGAGTGGGGCCCTGAACTAATTGGGTCAGGTCCATGGCCGTCATGGAAGCCATGAACTCCCGAGCCACCTCGGAAGCCGCTCCCGTTGACGGCAAGTTGAAGTCCCCCATGACCAAAAGTCTGGGAGTCTCAACTGCCGTCGCTGAGATTAGCTCGAGGAGCTCGGGCAGGGCTGCTGATGCATAGCGAGGAGCCAAGTATACAATCAGCAAGCCCCACTGCCTCCCTGGGCCCCAGTTCACACCAAGGGACTCACACCCGGGTATCTGAGGGACAGTGAACTCCCTCGGCTCTAAACATTCCCGAATAACCACCGCCACCCCACCACCCTTACCCAGGGCCCAGGGCTGATGGAATGCCCGGAAACCTGGTGGGCACATTTCCACGAGGGGTAAACCACCCTCGTGGCCCAACCAGGTCTCCGTTATCCCTGCAAGGTCTAGCTCCCCCTCTGAGATCAACTCATTAATGAGGGGGGCCTTGTTGGTAACAGACCTTGCATTGCAGAGCATCAGCCGCAGGCCCTGGCTCTGTAGTTCCTGTCCACCTAGACTGCAGGGGTTGGTACAAGCGACCGGGCGTAACCAGCAGCCACGGTCTCCCAACCGACCTTGGGATCTTATCCTGTCCTCGCATCCCCTCCTCCCCACGACCGTTGTAATAGGACAACCCTCTGCTTGAGTGACCTTTATTTTCCCCCCCTCCACCGCATCCCCGTCCTTCCTAGACTCACCTGTTTGTCCGGCACTGGCTCTCCTCCCGGTCTGATTAGCCCTCCCCCCCACCCTGGAACCCCCTAAAAAAGATAAAAAACATTTTACTAAAAATCCCCTTAACTTCCGGTTCCTGCACTCTGATGAAGAGGACTCCATAAGCTTGACAAAAGGAAATATTCCTGCTGCTTCCCTAAAAGGAAAAAAAAAACAATGAATGGTCGTGATTGGCCTCTCACTCTTTAGATGGACTAAAGCTGTAATCGTCTGCTGGCTGCTTGGGCATATATTTGAGATTGTTAGAATATTCATGACTGGGAGAGACATGATAACAAGGTCAGCCAATGGGAGCTGAAACAGCTAGGGGCCAGGGCATGGTTTACCCTGCAACCTTCTGAGTCTGTGCAAAGAATTGAAGCTTCTGCTCTGAACTCTGGAAACAAACTGGTCTCTCCTGCTTGTGTTCTGCTTGTAACTTCTATCATGTTAAAAGAATCTACTATTGGTATTGTACATTTTTTCATCTGTTATGATGTATATAAAGAAGTTAATGAATCCAACTGAATCAGTCATCTGTGTGTCCTTTCTGGATTTTATTTTTCTGCAACAAACTCTGACAGAGATGAGACAGAAGGACTTCAAGTCTCTTTCAGCCTGTTGCCTAATATCTCTTCTCACGGACCCATGTGAGAACAAATGACAAGGCAGACATAGGCTTGAAGATACTGCATGAGATTGTGAAGCACTGGGCAAGAGAAGGAAGGAGCTGGAGATACAGATGGTGTTTTCTCCACCCTTTCCTGTTGAAGGAGATGATCTAAGAAGAGAGAGGAAAATATTGGAAATGAAAAACTGGCTACTTAGATTGTGCTAACAGGAGTAGCTTGACTACTCTGGTAATGAGATGCCTTTCCAAGTGACTACTTCCTAGCAAAGGGTACATTGAACATCACAAAAACTGGGAAGAATGTTTTTGGAAGTCACTCTGCAGACCTGATCTGGCTGGAGGGAGCAGAAGGTGCAGAAAAAAATTCTGTCAGAAAATCTCAAGAAAAAGAATGACAGACTTGAAATAAAATAACTCAATAATGAGGAAAGTAAATGTAGGAAGGAAAGAATCAAGTCACACAACCTAAGAATTCCAGTGTCTCTCTCTACTAATGCACATCAACAGGCAGAAAGAGTTGAAAGCCTTAATATGATTTAATAGACATTATTAATAGAATAGAATAGAATAGAATAGAATAGAATAGAATAGAATAGAATAGAATAGAATTCTTTATTGACCAAGTGTGATTGGACACACAAGGAATTTATCTTTGGTGCATATGTTCTCAGTGTACATAAAAGAAAAGATACATTCATCACGAATCATAAGGTACAATATTTAATGATAGTCATAGGGCAGTGATGGCGAACCTATGGCACGCATGCCACAAGTGGCACGCGGAGCCATTTGTCAGGGCACGCTAGGCGCTGCCCTGTCAGCTGGCCAGCGGGCCAGCTGAGTTCACCTTTTTAAAAGCTATATTTCATCTTCCCCAGGCTCCAGAGGCTTTATAGGAGCCTGGCGAGGGCAAAAAGAGCCTCCCCCACCCCCCCGGAGGCTTCAGGGACCGTCCCTGATGCCTTCGGAGCGCTTAAAACCACCCTCCGAGCAAACCGGAAGTGACTTCCGGGTTGCTCGGAGGGTCGTTTTAAGGATTCTGAAGGCTTCAGGGACCGTCCGAGGCTTCCCTGACGCCTTCGGAGCGCTTAAAACGACCCTCAGAGCAACCCGGAAGTCACTTCCGGTTTGCTCGGAGGGTGGTTTTAAGCGCTCCGAAGGCTTCAGGGACCGTCCGAGGCTTCCCTGATGCCTTCAGAGCACTTAAAACGACCCTCCGAGCAACCCGGAAGTCACTTCCGGTTTGCTTGGAGGGTGGTTTTAAGCACTTCGAAGGCTTCAGGGAAGCCTCCGGACGGTCCCTGAAGCTTCGAAGGGCCTCCGGGGGGTCGTGGGAGGCTCCTTTTGCCCTCCCCAGGCTCCTATAAAGCCCCTGGAGCCTGGGGAGGGCGAAAAAAGCATGTAAAAATGGGGGGGTTGCGCGTTGTGCGCGCATGCACACTGGGGGGGTTGCACGTTGCATTATGGGTACGGCACGCCCGCACTCGACCCCCCTGCACTCCCCCCACTTGTGGCACGCGAGCCAAAAAAGGTTCGCCATCACTGTCATAGGGTAATATAAGCAATCAAATCATACTAGGAAACAATATAAATCGTAAGGAAACAAGCAACAAAATTACAGTCATATAATCATAAGTGGGAGGAGATGGGTGGTAGGAACGATGAGAAGATTATTAGTAATAGTAATGCAGTCTCAGTGAATGGTTTGACAGTGGTAAGGGAATTATTTGTTTGGCAGAGTGATGGCTTTCGGGAAAAAAAAACTGTTCTTGTGTCTAGTTATTCTGTGTGCAGTATTCTATAGCATTGTTTTGAGAGTAGGAGTTGAAACAATTTATGTCCAGGATGTGAGGGGGTCTAATGAAATGAAACTGATAATTTATTCATAAGGGAAAGAGGAAAGGAGTTGCATTATATACACAGGAGGTGCACACATACATTTAAATCCAAGATCTTTTGGGAGCATTGGGGTAAAACATATAAAGAAAAAGAACAATGAAGATATTGTTATGGCGGTACAAGATAGATTGCCAAGCCAAACAGAAAATCTGCCTTCCTGAATTAGATTATAGAACTTTCAGAAAGGAAAAACATGATGATAATGGGATTTTTTTTTTTTTTTTACTATTCAGACCTTAGCTGGAAAACAAATTACCAAGGAAAAAAGGTGTCCCAAATTCCACAGGGGTCTAGCTGGCTGTTTGATTTTCCAAAAAAAAAAACCTGAAGAAAAGACTTAAAAAATGACTCTCCTAGATCTGATGCTCACCGAGGTGATAAAAGCTGTGGGAACTCTGGGAGCAAATAACCATGTCATCTTGGTAGTTCAAGACACTAAGTAAAGAGAAATTAGAGTATACATTGTAGATTGTAGATAATGTTCAGGAGAGCAAGTTCAGCAGAATCCCTAGACAGAAGTTCTCAGATAAAAGGGAGCCCAGGGACGCTGGGAACTTCTAAAGCATAAGATATTAGAAGTGCGATCATATACAACTCTAATTTTGGCGGGGAGGGTGAAAGTTTAAGAAATTGTTCTGGATGCATATGGAGTTTCTGAAAAAAAACAAAACAAAAGGGACATGTGTAGGAAATGAAAGATGAAAAAATATTCACCAAGGAGGTATAATTTATTTATTTCAAGCCTGTTGCTTTGAAGTTACAATTGCATTCAAGTTAGTTTTTGACTCTTGCAACTGCCTGGACTTGTCCTGCAGCTTTCTTGGCCAGGTGTTTCAGAAGTGGTTTGACCTTGCCTCCTTCCCAGGTCTGAGAAAGAGGGACTAGCCCAAGGCAAGGTCACCCAACTGGTTTTGTGCCTAAAGCAGGACTGGAACTCACAGTCTCCTGGTTTCTAGCTTGATGTCTTAACACTAAGTCAAATTAGGTCTCAATGAGACATACTAGTAAGTCGCAAATATCTGCAGTAAGAAAGTTAGAAAAGCTACATATAAAAGAAAGTTAGGCTCACGTTGGAGGTTAAAAGCAAAGGAAAGCAAACCAAAAGCAAAGCGGGGAGGCCAGTGGTAGGTTTCAATTTATTTAACTACCATTCTGTACGCACACACGTTGAGCCTCGTGCCGCCACCACTACCAGTTCACCAGATCCGGGGCAAACTGGCAAAAACCCACCTCTGAGGGAGCAGGATGACATGGTAGGGTGATAGGGATGACATAAGAAGACAAAGCTTTAAAATTTGCTTTGGACTTCTCCCCAAAGGGGAGCTATGCTTTCAAAAGGACTTAATCAGAGCAAAGGATGAAACAGGGATTAAAATTTAAGATAACTATGTGTAAGGAGCACCTGATTTCCCTGAATTTTTCTTTTTTAACTCTCCAGAATTAGACCAATTGTATATGACAGTCTTAAGGGAACTTGCAGATGTCATCTGGAGGCTTTTTCTGGGATTTCTGAGAAAACAGAGAGGATAGGCATTTAGAGACGGTGTATCTGCAGGCTACTTCTGCTGCCTGCAATTTGGCAGTTCAAATCTCACCAGGCTCAGGATTGACTCAGCCTTCCATCCTTCCAAGGTGGGTAAAATAAGGACTCAGATTGTATGGGGCAATAGGCTGATTCTGTAAACTGCTTAGAAAGGTCTGTAAAGCGGTATATAAGCTTTGCTTATAGCTCTTTTGTAAATAGCTATTGCTATTTACAAAAGAGCAATGCGTTCCATTGGAGGTTGAAATGGGAAGATCTGCTGTGATTGTGAGTCCAGTGAGCTTCTCCTTTTGGATCATCCCACAACACAGAGATTTGTAGTGCTGGAACTGTCAGGAGATGAGATAGACTGCAGCCATCTGGGATACATCCCCACAATAAAGCTCACACTGAGTGAAGAACACCTGCAGGAAAATTATATCTCATTAGTATTGTGGAAAAGCTCATATTTCATATCCTGGTATCAAAACTCAGTATCTAGCAATAAAATGGGCAGATGTGGCAACAGATTAAAAAGTACATATTTTATTTTATTATTTTATTTATTTACAATATTTACATGCCACCCACTCTTTTCATGACACCTTATAAAAGTGCAGAAAAGACATCCACAAAAATAAGTTTAAATTGCAACAGACACAAAGCAGAAGACTGAACAGGATATTTTTAAAAAAAAAAAAACCATGGATATTACAATATGGAGCCAGTCACTGGAAAAACAGGGCTGACTGACTCAAACAAATAATTGGCTATGGACAGAAGAAAAAAATGGGGCCACATTTTAAAAACCTCCATTAAGTTGAATTCACCTAATATTATTCAATGCAGAGATGTTGGGAGGGGGGCGTAAAACAAATGCCAAATGGTAAAACTTTTCCATATTTTCCTCAAGTTGCAATTTTAATGTAGTTTTGTAGAGTTATATCTATATTTATGAACTGCACAAAAATCTAAAGTGAAGTGAATCAGTGTAATCTGTTCATTGTAATTTCATCACAACATTTCTCCAAGGAATTTCGGGTGACATATATAATATTTCCAAATATATGACCATAATAACCCTGCAATTTGACTAGGAATTGAACTACTGAGTAGGACTTGCATAAATTCCCAATGTGAATATCGATCTGCTGGTGAAGATTATTATCTTAAGCTATTCTACCATCCAATTGCATATATATAGCCTTTATTGTCATTGTACAAAATAAATACAATGAAATTGGTTGTACCTGATTTACATTCTACCTTCTATTCTGAAATTCTACCTGATTTATTTTTAGCCAAGGGGGAGGGAAAGCTAGCTATATACATACATCTTTTATAAGCTGAAAATGACCACAAACATCTTGTTTTAGGTGTTTCAATGTGTAAAATTGGTATGTTAAGAATCTGGCTTAAATTGCCTCATAATTAAGTCTAGTGAATGTATCATAGCTTTATAATTGGCTAATGAAACAATATTTCCACAATAATTAGTACAGTAAATATTGATTCCATTATGAGTTGATGTGCAGGAGTTGACACAAGCTCACATTTACTAGTTAAATTCATAGGCAACCCACATTTACAATATGCATATGAATTGGAAGGACAGTTATTTTCCATTACAGGTAAGACAGTTTCAGCTTATTTTAGAATCATGGAATTGTAGAACCTGAAGATTTGCCATAGAAGTCCAAAAATAGGACTAAACAGAGTTAGTTAAACTTCTTCAGAATGCAAATGAAACATTTTTTTTCTGAGCTCAGGTTCAGACTTCTGTATTGTTCCACATCTCTGTCCAATCAAGATATATTAGATAATCAACAGTGGTGCTGGTTTGAAATTCTTGGACATGCATTTAAGAAGAGGAAGCTAGTATTATATCATGATTCAAATTAGTGGCTGATTCTTCAAATAGCAATTGGAGCAGAAAAGTCATCTATCAAATGCATCAGAGATGCATGCAACATTGCATCTGAATTTTCATTTCTAATTCTCTTGACAGTAGCCATTCTGTAGAAGCTTTGGCCCCTGATCTACTGGAAAATCTCCAGGTGTTTTTGGTAAGATACAATGAAGTTATGACAGAAGTGAACATACACATACAAAATGCATTAAGAAGGGTACATAATTGGAAGTGATGTATTGATCTTTTTCCCACATTGAGCACTCAAATACCTAAGGAGTGAGATTCATGAACTCCATTATGTCTGAATTTGACATATATCCTATAGGAAATGTTTCCTTCTCAAATAATATAAATATATACAAATAGACAGGAGAATATCCTCATTAAGTTATTTCAATTTCTTCCCACATCAGTCAGTTTTATTTGGATTTGAAGTTATTTATATGTACACTAATGAAAAGTGAAGATACACTATGTAACATGTTTTGTTTCCAACCTGTTTTTATAGGATGAATTAAAGCAGAATTTTGGCTTTCCATAATGCTTAACTTTAGTTTTGGTTAGTTCAGTGTATGACATTGTAGCCTCCAGTCAGTTCTAAGGATTTGGATAGCTGTTACTGATAACTTGTGATGTTATAGAATACTTATTTCCTATGCAAATTATTTCACTACTTAATTAACCATGCAATACGGTGGCCTATTTTGGTTGCATCATATTGCACCCATTTAAGAATGGTTTACTTCTTTTTTTCTTTTCTTTTTTTATTTTGGGAACTTCAACTGAGCTTTCTATTAAAAATTGGCTACTTTCCTCTTTAAAATATATTGGAAGACAGCAGTGGTGATATTCAATTTTTTTTACTACCGGATCTGTGGGCATGGCTTGGTAGGTGTGGCATGGCTTGGTGGGCATGACAGGGGAAAGATATACTGCAAAATCTCCATTTCCACCCCACTTCAGGGGAAGGATATTGTAAAATCCCCATTCCCTCCCCACCCCACTAACCTGCTTTCCAGTTCTGTTCTCCTGTGCAGGGCAACAGGAAGACCCATCTGCTCAGCTGGGACTCTGGGAGGCAGCGAATAGATGGGGCGGGGCCAACCAGAGGTGGTATTTATTGGTTCTCCGAACTACTCAAAATTTCCACTACTGGTTCTCCAGAACCTGTCAATACTGGCTGAATACCACCTCTGGAAGACAGTGTTATGGCCTTAATAGTTAAAGTTAAAGATGTAGTTTGCTCAAGAAACCAGATAATTTTATGAGAAAAGTAATATAGGCTTAAGATTCCCAGAAATAGCATGTGGCAAATTCAAATCCTTAAACTATAAAGACTATCTGAATCTATTAGGAATCCATACTGATTTACTTACACCCATGTGTGTATATATTATCATTTTATGTACCGTGTATATGAGTTCTCATTTGCTTATTCAGCACTTAATAATTCATAGATGCACGTGATAACTTGAAATATTCTGCTCAATGTATCGTGAATATGAAATTATTGTCTGTGATATGTCATTAACATGTGCAAATGATGAATTAATGATGCAGTTCTCAGGTAAATGAGTATGTAGGTATGAATTACTTTTAAAACTGAATAACTTAGATGGAATATTAAAAGCAATAGAAAAACATGACAACCCACAAGTTCTGGAAAACATGGCCCAAACTATAGTGCTGTCTACCCACTTTTGAATTGGCAGGGAAAAAAATGCAATCATAAAATTAGTTGCTGCATCTTGTCCTGCGTCTATTGCTTCTCGTCTGGTTTGCCATCAAATAGTGAGGTCCCCTGTGTGTCCATAACCTGTGTTAACTAATTTGCCAAATCTTCTAATTTGGCTGTCTTTCCACTTTCCAAAAATTGGCAATCAGTAATAAACCATCTGCCAATGAGAAGGGTGATTCAGGGAAGACTTAAGGAGGGATGAGTTTTGACCCAGCTCTCTTGTTTTACTCCCTATATCAAAGCAGGACAATCAACCTGTCAAAACATGACAAGTCCACAAGCCCACTGAACAGATTTTCAGTCATCTACTTTTAAGCATGGACTTAGTGAGCTCTCAAATCTTCACATGTTGTGCCAAACTTTTTCAGATTTAATAGGCGCCACCACTGAGCTCCTGTTTCATAGGCTGGGGAAGCCACTGGTTACTGGAAGAACTTGTTTTTAACCATAATCACCTTTCCACCTCACCTTTGGATATCTCTAAACACAACTGGCAACTGTGTCAACTCCTTTCCATCAAAAAGAGTAGGAGCAGAGGAAGGTGCTGAAGCCCATGGGAAAGGGAGTGACTATCTCAGTCCAAACTTGATAAAAGCTGCTGGGCCATTCCTGTGCCACAAGTCACAGGAATGGGCCATCCACAAAATATTTTGTGAAACATAGGAGATTTTACACACCTTGGAATGCAACAAAAGTACTACTCTAATCCCAGAAGAGCTAAAAATGATTTAAACCTCTCTCACTCACAGGTTGATGACATGATAAAGGGGAAGCTATAAAGTCACCAATGAATAACAAATTTGTCAAGTTGTATTTGTACTTGGGGTTATATGCAAGTGGGAACACAGACTACCTAATGCATTTTCAGCACTGACAATAGTCAACATAAAGAGAAAGAAAGGCTGAAACATCAGGGTTTAACCCATGAATGAATGAATGAATGAATGAATGAATGTATGTATGTCTGAAAATTATTCCTTTGTTCAATTTATATGACTACCCATCTCAGTAAGTGACTCTGGCAGCAAACAATTGTAATACATTAAAAACAAATAATACAAAAAATTAAAATGCACTGCAGCCGAGGAGGATGTCACACTCAGTGGTTGTTATTACCAACAAAAGACGGGTTCACACTTTCAAGGCTCTGGGCCTAAACCCAGAACCAAGTGACAGAACTGACAGAGTGTAAGGCAAATATGGGAACTATTGAGCCACAGTGGCGCAGTGGTTAGAGTGCAGTACTGCAGGTTACTTCTGCTGATCACCGGCTGCCAGTAGTTTGGCAGATTGAATCTCAACAGGCTCAAGGTTGACTCAGTCTTCCATCCTTCCAAGGTCGGTAAAATGAGGACCCAAATTATTGGGGACAATATGCTGACACTGTAAAACTGCTTAGAGAGGGCTGGAAAGCACTATGAAGCGGTATATGAGCCAGCAGTGTGCAGCAGCTTTCAAAAAAGCCAACACAGTCCTAGGCTGCATCAACAGAGGGATAGAATCAAGATCACGTGAAGTATTAATACCCCTTTATAATGCCTTGGTAAGGCCACACTTGGAATACTGCATTCAGTTTTGGTCGCCACGATGTAGAAAATATGTGGAGACTCTAGAAAGAGTGCAGAGAAGAGCAACAAAGATGATTAGGGGACTGGAGGCTAAAACATATGAGGAAGAGTTGCAGGAACTGGGTATGTCTAGTTTAATGAAAAGAAGGACTAGAGAAGGCAGCGTTCCAATATCTCAGGGGCTGCCACAAAGAAGAGGGAGTCAAACTATTCTCCAAGGCACCTGAGGGTAGAACAAGAGGCAATGGGTGGCAACTAATCAAGGAGAGAAGCAACTTAGACATGAGGAGAAATTTCCTGACAGTGAGAACAATTAATCAGTGGAACAGCTTGCCTCCAGAAGTTGTGAATGCCCCAACACTGGAAGTCTTTAAGAAGATGTTGGATAGCCATTTGTCTGAAATGGTATAGGGTTTCCTGCCTCCAAGGTCCCTTCCAACTCTTCTATTATATATAAGACTAAGTGCTATTGCTATTGTCTTCTGTATCTTTGTGACAAGTGTAGCACAGGATGCTGCTCTAGAAGGCAAAGATAAGAGAGCAAGGAAGTTCAAGGTAAAATAAAACAAGGGAAAGCTCTTTGTTAATAGATTGTACAATTCTTAAAATAAGAATAGTATGTAGAGAAGGCAACAGGTGGGGAAAAAAGGTTCCCTGCCCACTTCAAAGAAGTACAAAAAAGAGTTGGTAATTGCAGAGCATCAATGAGAATAGCAATAGTCATAGCAGTTAGACTTATATGCTGCTTCACAGTGCTTTACATCCCTCTCTAAGCAGTTTATAGAGTCAGCCTATTGCCCCCAACAATCTAGGTCCTCCTTTTACTGACCTCAGAAGGATGGAAGGCTGAGTCAACCTTGACCCAGTGAGATTCAATCTGCCAAATTGCAGGCAGCCGAGAGTCAGCGGAAGTAGCCTGCAGTACTGCATCCTAACCACTATTAAATGGCTCTTAAATAAATAAAATTTGCTCCAATCTACAATCTAAGGGAAAATTCATTAAAAAATGTTTTATGGATGACATATCGCATTGTCCATGATTGCTAAGTTAGATAAGACATTTTACAATAAAGTTTCAAAATGTCATAATAATAAAGGAACGTTTTCCCACCAATCATGCCAAAAAAATTTCACAAGTATTTGGAATAAGTACTGCCTATTCATTTTTTAAATTAAAAAAAAAATCTAAAAATAAAATTTGAACTGAAACTGCACATATGTCTATTTAGTATACTCAGAAAATATAAATGGAAACAAATCATGATTGACTAAGATGCAAGTCAAAGCATCAAGAATCAAACAAGTGTTTCTTTGGAAAAGTGACACCTTGCCGGCGATTTGAAATAAGAAAGTAAAATTGGGGAATATGTTGCAATGGCAAAACTGATAATATATAACTACAACAGAAGTCTAACCAAATTCAGGAAGAAATGGTCCCCACATTTACATATGCAGGCAGTTCTCATTTTACAACAGTAGAGTTAGTGACCGAAGTTACAATGGCAGTGAAAAAAGTGTTATGACTGATTTTCGCACTTATGATCATTGCAGCATCCCTAGGATCATGTGATCAAAATTAAGACACTTGGCAACTGATTCATACTTATGACACTTGCAGTGTCCCAGGGTCATGTGATCACCTTTTGGGATCTCGTGACAAGCAACGAGGAAGCCAGAGTCACTTAACAACCGTGTTACTAACTTAACAACTGCAGTTATTCATCTAACAACAGGGTCAAATTGCTGTAAAAATGGGGTTGAACCAGTGGTGGGTTCTGGATCCAGTTCCAACTGTTACGGTTGGAATGGGCCTGGCGTCACCCACATGCATTGTGCGCACATGCACCGTACCTGCTTGTGACGCCTCTGCAAGCCTCCGCAATGCTCCAGCTGCTCGGCGGAGCGTCGCACAGGAACTGTTTGAGCCATGTGCATGTGCGGAAGCGCCAAAGGCTTAAAAGACAGGTAAGGAGCTCGGGTGGGCGGGTGGACCCTCGGGAGAACTGTACTGGAATGGTACCCAGTGCTCCGGGCAGGCTCCAGTACGCCCGTAACGGGCTGTACCGCCGGCAACTCACCACTGGGTTGAACTCACTTAACAAATTATTCATTTAGCCACAGAAAATTTGGACTAAATTGTGGTTGTAAGTCAAGGACTACCTGTATTAACTAACTATGCAGATTTAGAGATCTGGAATATGTTTTTTCTAGTACTTGAATAGAAACTAGCAACAATTACCAACATTTGATGCAAAGTTCAACTATTTAAACTGTGACTAGAGGTTATAAAATTACCAGGAAGTTATTTATTTATTTTTTCTTTTCCTTTGTTATTTTTTAATCTAACTGTAGTAATATTTTTGCTTTATCTAGCTTCTTTCTAGTTTCTTTGCATGCTAATATGTTAATAATAAAACATGGATTATTAAAAAAAAAGAAACACCATTTTTCAAGAGACAAGAACAAAGAAAAAATGAAATTATCAGAGACTTTCTATGCTGATATGAATTGAAGATCATGCATATTATATGGGCTGTGCATTTTTTTTAAAAAAAAAGTAGCTAAGGAAAAAGTTACATGATGTCTACTACAAAGGAGCAGAATTGGAACAGAGTTTATGAACAAGGATCGCACATAGATACTGTACTTGATGGAGGAAAACTAGTACTGTGCTCTTTCAATTGAGAGGAGATAAATACTCCCTGTCAGGCAATAACAAGAAGTGCTTAAGAAGAACTGTCATGCTTTAACAAAATCAAGGGGTTCATAGCCTATATTGTTTAACTCCATCTAGCATTGTTGATGTGCATGAGGGATTGGCTTTTGACCTCCAAAAAGTTCATGACCTGAGTGTTCAGATAACAGAAAAAATGTTTTTCTCCCAACATCTATTTGCATTTACCAGTAGCTCTTGCCAGCTTGTCAGTTTATACATTTCATTTTTGGTCCTTCCTTCCTTCCTTCCTTCCTTCCTTCCTTCCTTCCTTCCTTCCTTCCTTCCTTCCTTTCTTCCTTTTTTCCTTCCTTCCTTCCTTCCTTCCTTCCTAGAAGGGATCCTCTCTCTCTCCTTCCTTCCTTCCTCCCCTCCCTCCCTCTCTCCCTCCCTCCCTCCCAGAAGGGTCCTGTCTCTCCTTCCTCCCTCCCTTCCTCCTTCCCTCCTTCCCCCTCCTTTTTCCTCCCTCTTTCCTGCCCTCCTTCCATCCTTCCTTGTGTACAGGGTTGTGGGTGGTAGATGCATTATAATATGGATATGTTTATACCCTGCTTTTCTAGCCATATGACATTCAATAAAACTAATAATAAAAACAGTTAAATCTATAAGCATTACAAGATTATACTGAAATCAGAAAAATGCTTATTGAAGAGAAAGAATGAGACCTATGTTAATGCCCTTCCCAAGGAAGTGGCTTTTGTAAATGTAGCAGCAACATAATATAGTTACAAGCATCCAGAAAGATATTATTATCATCCTTCTACATTTCTTAGCCACCTTTCAAGACAGTTTTCTTCCTCAAGTCAAAAAAACAACAGCAGCACACTAACAAATATGACTGTTTACTTTTTACAGAGTCGGAACCTTTAATAGTTGTTGAGATTAATGGAGTAAAAGTTTGGGATCATTTACAAAAATGGCTTGGATTAATTAAAACAGTAGGGTATTTTTATTGCTTTGAAAACCTCAGGTGGCGAACATATATTGCAAGCTCATAAATAACTGTCTTGAGCTGGGCCTTTATTTAAGAATTCATCGGACACAGAAGCAGGCCTTTTTGGGGCATTTCAGGGCATATTCATAAAATATTCCACAGATTATATAATGAACTCTTGCTTCATCGTGGATGCCATGAACGTGTTTAAACCCCCATCATCTTGTTAAGCAGTCACAGCCATCAACAAAGAATTGGTTGTTAGTCAGCCTTCAGAATAAAGCATGTCAAATACAGTGATTTAATACACATCTAAAGAAATGGAGGAGGGGGGATAGAGAAACAAACTCCAGTATTTCCCATAATTTAATAAAAGAGGAAGACGAAAAACATGCACTACAATTTAAAAACTGAGTACAGATATATTTACAGGCTAGTTTTGGTATTATACAGGTACTCCTTGACTTAACAACCACAATTTAGCTCAACATTTCTGTTGCCAAGTGAGACAGTTGTTAAGTGAATTTTGATCTTTCTTGCCATAGTTGTTAAGTTAGCAACATGGTTGTTAAGTGAATTGTGTTTTCCCTATTGTCAGAAGGTGGCAAAAGATCCCAGGACATTGCATTGTCATAACTATGAGTCAGTTGCCAGGGCATCTGAATTTTGATCACATGGCCATGAGGATGCTGCAACAGTCATAAGTGTGAAAAATAGTCACAAGTCACTTTTTTCAGTGCTGCTGTAAATTGAAAGGTCATTAAACAAACTGTTGTAATTCAAGGACTATCTGCATTATCAGTTGATGGGTAAAACAAAATAATAAAGGAAGAGAAAATATCTGCTGGGAACTCTGCATAGGTATCAGGAAGGGTATCCAGCCAGTAAATGCTGAGTTCCACTCAGTTGCCCCGATTCTTTGTGAAATTCCACAAGCAATCTCAATCAACATTGTCAAAGAAAGATGTGCAGAAATTCACATCACGCATTAAATGGAGGAAAAGTGATGTAGACCTGCAGCGTCCATTAGCATATCTCAAACTCCAGGGTGCCTTTTCACACAATTCTTTAATAAACCCAAATTAAGGAATTACAGGGTCATAAAATGGGGGGAGGGGGAAGGCATCAGTTGATGGGTATGTCCTTTTTTCCTCTATCTTGACTCTTCAAACTTTCCCAAAGAATCCTTTAATACATTCATCTTATTCATCTTCCGGTAGGGAAGGGAAGTTAATGCCACGCCCTGGTTAGTTGCCCTGGAGAACAATTCCCCACATTCCTCCCATTGTCCATTCTATTTAAGAATGCCAATAATTGTACTTCACAAAAATCTGGAATTCCTATTTATGAGAGAATAAGCAACATGGCCCTGCATGGTTATTCAGTAAGATGAAGGCAGGTGTAGTATTTCTAAGACGTTAAGTATTGCAAGACAACAATGCATAGAAGCATATTTCATGCAAATCCACATTTTCTGATAAAGTGTAAGATTCTGATATAATCTGGATCTATTGTTTATTATTTCATAAACAAACTTTCCATACCCTTGAAATTAATATTTCACATTTGAGAAAAGCACAAATTAGCATCTTGTCTTAGGTCACAAACAATAGAATCTCTGCAGAGAAAAATTTTTTTTTTTTACATTTGTTGTGAAGCTGTAAATGTAAGCATTGTGAAAGTTTCTTTTAAGTGAAAATAGTATTCAGATTCAGTGTGGAACAGCATCGATAGATACTTTGAACGAGTATCATGTTAATATTGTTTTCTATAAAAGGAGCAACCTGTTTCTTTCCCTTCTGTTAATTTATAAATGAGGGTTTAGAATTCTGTGTGGCAAATTTCGGAGGAGAAAATTTAGTTTAGACAACTTTAGGCCAAAAAAGCTTAGTTTACTAGAACAGGGATTTAAATTAGCATTCCATAATGTAAATGCACACTCCATTAATTTCACTTAGGCTGATGGTGTGTGTGTGTGTGTGTGTGTGTGTGTAGAACTGAGTGTAGAATTTCATTCTCTATTTACAGGTAGTCCTCAGTTTATGTATTTTCATTTAAAAAGCATTTGAAGTTACAATGGCCTCTGGAAAAAGTCACAATCTGTACTCACACTTGCAATGACACCTCTGCTTCTATCCCCACGTCAGAAGTGGGTTCCTACTGATTTGGCTGAACTGGTAGTAGTTTGGCATCCTGGGTCACTGGAACTGGCAGCAACCCAGGCCTGCCACGCCCCCAAACTGGTTCTCATACAGGGCCGCCATCTTGATTTTCAGTTCTGCGCATGCGCAGAACAATTGTAATTGCAGTAATGTATCTTTTGACTTTTTAAAACATTTTGTGCATGCGCAGACCTTTTTTGTGCAAATGCGCATGCGTGCGTAGTGTACATATAGCTTTTTGTGTGCACTGAACCGGTAGTAATGCTGGGAGCGACCCACCCCTGCCCCACATGATTGCAATTCTGAGGCTTGGCAACCGGCTTACAGGCACAATGATTTATGACAGAAATTCTGCTTCCATTTCTGGATGTAAGTTGGAGACTACCTGTAGTTCAGATTATTCCTGGAGGAACCCCAGAGATGAAAGAGAACAACACTGTAAGTAGTGTTGTCCGGAGTCCAGGATTCCATTCTGAAGGACGGGTTTGGCACAATGTGAAAAAGTGAAATGATACACCCTCAAAGCACAGGCTTTAAGGCCACAAATTCCAGTATTTAAGGACCACCTAATTATACCATTGCTTTTGTTTTCTAAATGGTCAGTTGCTCCTATAAAAGCAATTCAAAAGCATTGATCTATCCCATCCTGCCTGCAGAAAAACAAATCATCATTTTCTTTTTTTCTTCTTCTGCTCAATTGTGTCAGGTTTTCAGAAATCTCCTGGACAAGACTCTACAGGTTTTTTTTTCAGAAATGGTTTTCATGACCTCTTTCCTATATCTGAGAGAGAGTGACTGGCCCAAGGTCAACCATCTGGCTTCATGTCTAAGGCAGGATTAGAACTCATGGACTCTCCCTCAATTTCCAGCCTCTGAATATCCAACTTGTTCATAGACAGATCGCCATACTGACAGACAGACAGACAGACAGACAGACAGACAGACAGACGGGTGGGTGGGTGGATGGATGGATGGATGGATAGATAGATAGATAGATAGATAGATAGACAGACGATAGATAGATAGATAGATAGATAGATAGATAGATAGATAGACGACAGACAGACAGACAGACAGACAGACAGACAGACAGACAGATAAAGATGTAATGGCTTACCAATAAAATTTAGTGTGGTGGTTAATATACCAGGCTACAAACCGGGAGGCTGGGAATTCTAGTCCCATGAAGTCAATTGGGCGACTTGGATCAGTTAAAGCCCTAGGAAACAGGAGGCAGGTTTTATATTTCTATCACATACAGTTTCACATTCTTCCCTCTTCAGGATGATGTCAAACAGAAATTCAGAGATGCTCCAAGGGCCATTAAAGGTCTCTGGGTTGCAGATTTTCCATCCAGAAGTTCCTTTAAAAGGGAAAAAAAACTCAAATTCACTCATCTAGCCATTGTAAATAAAGGTCTGTAAATTCAAAATCAAAAATATTGTTCCTTAATGCATACTGCCTTGATGATGATGATGTTCCTCCATCATGTTCGAAGACGACCTTGACATCTAACAGGTTGTGGGCTGTCCACAATGTTTCTGCAGGTGGCTGGTAAGGCCTATACGGACACAACATGTTTTGCCACGTGTCGGGCAGACATGTGTGGGCACTTTTTTTGCAGCATTTGCAGTTCTGGCTTTGCCGAGTGCTCACTTCTCTTGTGCCATGGTTGTTCTTCTGTCCTTGGATGTCTGGCAGCCTTGGTAGATCAGCATGCGCCATGTCAATCGATCTTGTGCCAGGGTTTCCCAGGAGGTGGTGTGGACTTGAAGGAGGCTTTCAATGTGTCTTTGTATCACTTCCTTTGTCCCCCATTGCAATCGCTTTCCTTGAGACAGCTCACTATACATGAGCTGTTTGGGGATGCAATAGTCTGGCAACCTTGCAACAGCATATCTGAGCCGCCTTAGAAAATAGACAAAAATCTGGGTGACTTCTAAATGACAACAAATAGATACAGAAAATTCTACTTCAGTCCTCTTCTGGATGATGCCGGGGGAGGGGAGGGGGGCACA
This sequence comes from Natrix helvetica, assembly GCF_964273705.1. Classification (NCBI taxonomy): domain Eukaryota; kingdom Metazoa; phylum Chordata; class Lepidosauria; order Squamata; family Natricidae; genus Natrix; species Natrix helvetica. The sequence continues at coordinate 330,581,018 of NC_138548.1, read as the reverse complement.
GCTATCTTACATCTGCTAGAAATACATGAATCAATTTTTAACTACTGGCCTGCTGTGCTGTAAATCAAACTCCCCCAGAGGTGAAAAATAAAGAAAGTGGTTTAACAACCAGAAAAGAAGGTGCATCATTATGAAAAAGAGGGCAATTGGGCATGATTATTCTTCCTGGCTATTTTTCTTTAGAAATCTTTGTCATTTCTAACAGCTTTCCAGCTCCTTCCTGAGATAAATTGTATTTTACCATTTTGTGTCCACCCCAGGAATAAAAATGCAAATAGTTGTAGTGCTATCAAAAGATATGAAATGATTCATCTATCAGGCCCCAAGACAATCCTATTATAAATCTATTAAGAATGATATAGAGATTAATGCTCCTGGCTTTTTGATCATTTACCTGAGGCTACATCCCATTTAATTCAATGCAATTTCTTTCTGAAGAAGCATACTCCGAAGCATCATATAAGGAAATTATTCCATTGTGTTTAGCAAGACAATAGATAGGAAAGGAAGGAATTCAAGGCTGTATTGCAGTCCACTCGATTTTTGAAGTACTAAAAGGAAACCTACGGCAAATCTAGATAGCATACTAAAAAGCAGAGACATCACCCTGCCAACAAAAGTGCGTATAGTCAAGGCTATGTTTTTTCCAGTTGCAATGTATGGCTGTGAAAGTTGGGCCATAAGAAAGGCAGAGCGCCAAAAAATTGAGGCCTTTGAACTATGGTGCTGTAGAGGACTCCCGCGAGTCCCTTGGACAGCAAGATGATCAAACCGGTCAGTCCTAGAGGAGATCAACCCTGACTGCTCTTTAGAAGGCCAGATCCTGAAGATGAACCTCAAATACTTTGGCCACCTAATGAGAAGGACGGACTCACTGGAGAAGAGCCTAATGCTGGGAAAGACTGAGGGCAAAAGAAGAAGGGAACGACAGAGAATGAGGTGGCTGGATGGAGTCACCGAAGCAGTAGGCGTGAGCTTAAATGGACTCCAGAGGATGGTAGAGGACAGGAAGGCCTGAAGGATGTTGTTGATGGAGTTGCAATTGGTCAGACATGATTTGAAACTAACAAAAACAACAACAAAAATACAACGGTGATTTTTTTTCCCACAAGCAATTACTGTGCTGTGTTCATATGTGAATGAATGAAGTACAATACTCTCTTTGTTTATACTATGCTGAAGTACCATATACCAGATGCCCAGCAGTTGTGTGAGAAATAAAATGGAACAGAAACACAACATTGGCTCCTTCATTTGTGTTTTAAGCAACAGCATATGCTGCATTCTCCAAGAATAGTACCGTGGTTATGATAGGAGAGCAATATCTTTCTGATCAAATGTGAACTCTGCATCTGTTCAGGTTTTAAAGTGAAGCTTGTTTATTCTCTTTTGTGCAGGTGCTTATTTAAAAAAAGAAAGATAGAAAGAAAAAGCAAACATCCCCATTGTCAAAGAAAAAAACAACAACTGAAAGATAAGCCAAACATTTCTTCACTGCAAACATTTCTTCATTACTTTTTCCTTCCAAAATCAAAGATAAATGTGGGTTGTTGTTTTTTATAACATAGTTCTAAAGATTTGAAGGCCCTCTCACTGCTAAGAAACATAAAGAGTATTACATTGGAACAACAATATAAGATAAAGGTAAAGGTTCCCCTCACACATATGTTATGTGCTAGTCGTTCCTGACTCTAGGGGGCAGTGCTCATCTCCGTTTCAAAGCTGAAGAGCCAGTGCTGTCTGAAGACATCTCGGTGGTCATGTGACCAGCATGACTAAATGCCGAAGGTGCATGGAATGCTGTTACCTTCCCACCAAAGGTGGTTCCTATTTTTCTACTTGCATTTTTACATGCTTTCGAACTGCTAGGTTAGCAGAAGCTGGGACAAGTAATGGGAGCTTATTCCGTTACACAGTGCTAGGGATTCGAACCGCCGAACTGCCAACCTTCTGATTGATAAGCTCAGGATCTTAGCCACTGAGCCACCGCGTCCCCTGCAACACAATATAGCAAGACACAAACTTGAATTCGAACATAAAAAGAGTCCCCTAAATGTTAAATTGAAAACTCTTCCCTACTCTTTTTGACCAGATATAATGATGAACAATAGAAAGACAAAAAAAAAACTGCTATTAAAGGCAACATTCCCATTAGTCCCCAGGATGGTACAGCTATATATACTCCATAGGCTAAGTATACATTGGTGGAATCAAGTGTTGGCTTGATCAGATGCTTTATCAAGAGAAAAGGTTTTTTTTTTTTCTTAAGGCAAATGGATCTCTCTGGATTAATAAGACAAGAAATGGACCAAAGAAAGAAGCAAAGCACTGTGATGGAATTGGTGCTGGATAGGAATCAAAGAAAGCCTAGATCAAGTGAAACTAGATCATTATTTTTTTTCCAAATCACTGTGTAGCAATTAAGGAAATGTAATGTATTTATGACACTTGAAATATACCACATCGGAAAGATGCTATGCTAGGGAAGACTAGCCTAAAGTATATCTTGCCTAATGAACTACAATGCTTTAGAAATACATGCTGGAAGGATTCATTATTCCTTGTAACCTTATTTTTATTTTAACATGATGTAATGTTTGCTCTGGGTTAGTAAGCCGCATGCTAAGGGTTTTTTGTTTGTTTAATGACTGAAGCACATAGCACAAAAACCAGGAATATACCTCATTATTTGTTGCATATACTCACTAAAATGCATGCATGTGTGTATGTATCTATGTGTTTTAAAAGGCCATCTGATTCCAGAAGACTCCAGGCAACTTCTAATGTTAAAAGCAGAGAATAATTAATTAATTAATTAATTAAAAGCATAGATCATACAATGTACAGGAGAAAACAAGTACTTGTTTCAGAAAAGAAAGCTACAAGGCTCAGCACCTATCCTAAATCAAGTCCAGGGGAAACAGCACGTCTTCAGAGATTTTTTAAAACATCACCGGGGTGAGAAACAGATGAATGTCTGAAACAGAGAAGCCAGGCTTCCTATGTCGTAACAGAGGTCCTTCTTTGATCAAAGGGACCCGGAGTACACCCACTTTGCCTAATCTTATAGGAGAAAAATAATCAGAGATAGGTAATCCCACAGATTATCTTCTTTTAACAACCCCATAATCCTTTGGAAGGTGGATTCTGGGCAACTGAATGGAGCTGAGTGTTTATTGACCAGATGCCTTTCCTGTCTCCAATGTTCAGCAGATATATTCTCATTGTGCCCAGAGAGAAAAATATCTGCCTCTACCTAGGATCGAACTCACAGCCTCCTGATTGTGAGCTGAGAGTTCCACCTCTAGGCCACTAGACCATTCCTGTAGCAGAGGTGGTATTCTGCCAGTTCTTACTGGTTCAGGGGAACCAGTAGCAGCAGTTGCTCCTCCCACCCGCTCCGACATAATGTGCAACTTTCTGTGCAGTGCACATGCGCAGAAGGTGGTGTGTGCAAGCGGTGAGCACATGAGCATGCTCACATTTGCGAACCAGTGGTGAAGGTTAAGTGAATCCCACCACTGTCCTGTAGGTAGTCTCACACATAACCAGGACTTTTGCCATGAAGGTGGTAACCACCACCATAAATTGCACCCATGAATTATGTTAGATATTAGCATATATCGAGATAAGTCTCCCCTCTGGTCCGCTACTACAGCGGGAAACAGGTATCCCTCTGATTGGTCGAGGGGCGTACCCGATCCCTATAAAAGGGGAACCCTCCGACCTCAGAGCAAGCTGGATCACTACTACTACTAATAAAGAGCTGTTAAGTTACTTCGTGTCCGCAGTCTGTCTCTCGTTGCCCAGATCTAACTTTGGCGACGAAGGTGGGATTGAGAGACAGATAGGACGAAGAACGCTACCTCCAGAATCTCCGGATTTGATCCAGCCCAGGAATTCGGCAGTAATTCCGGCAGCCATCTCAGATCACGGCAGCGCGGCAAATTCAAACTGAGAAGATGGCGATGCATGCTCCCCCCGCTCCTTTCGACCCAGCAAACGACGAATGGGAAGCTTTCATGATTCGTTTCGAGTGTTTCCTCGAAGCGAACGAATACACGGGGATCACCGATGCAAGGAAGAAAAAAATCTTCCTCGGCTACTGCGGAAAGGAAGTCTTCAATACGGCCAGAGACCTCACCGCGCCTACTCCAATACAGGCAGTATCGTGGACGACGTTGCAACAGACTCTGCAAACTCATTACGCGCCAAAACCTTCCCGCCATGTCTGCCGCAAGGAATTCAACATGAGGACCCAGAAGGCGGGAGAATCCATCAATCAATATGTTGCAGCCCTACGAAAAGCAGCAACTCACTGCGAATACAGGGATCTGGAAGAGCACATCTTAGAGCAGCTCATCTGTGGGTTAAGAGACATTTCTTTGCAAAAGAAGCTGTTGGCAAACCCGAATTTAACCCTACAGACAGCGTTAAACGAAGCAAGAGCGTCAGAGTCAGCGGAGAAATCATCAGTGACCATACAACGAGGGGCCAACGTAAACCAGCCAGCACCAAGACAAACCAGAGTTCACTACGAGGACACAAGCCCCGACTTCGAGAATCCCGAGTTCGAGGACAGTCACCTGATGCAGAGCAGTCACTTGAGGCCTGGGGCGAGACCCGGATCCCGTTTGCCGCCCTGCGCAAGCTGCGGAGGGAATCACCCCAGGTCTACTTGTAGGTTCAGGAACGTTGTTTGTTCGCACTGCAACAAACCTGGGCACATCGCACGAGTGTGCCGGAGCGGAGTCCCTGCCTCAAGGCAGCCACCCATGTACTGCCAACAGAAGCCCAACCCAGGGGCTTGGCGAAATCAAAAAGGGCGCCCAGAGAGAAATCCACAAGTGTTTACCCAGAGAGAATATTTCCAAAGAGCTGAACGAGCGTATCCCCAGAGAGATTACTCACAAGGAGTTGAGCGAGCGTATCCCCAGAGAGAATACACACAAAGAGCTGAAAGAGCGTTCTATCAAGACGCTCAACGAGAGTATTTTCAGGATGTTGACGATGAGATAGAGTTGACCCAGAGAGAAGAGTTGCGAACGTATCTCACCACAATACATCAGGTCCGCCCTAAGCGGCCAAAAAGGCTGAGAGTCACAGTCCTCTTGGAGGGCTCACCCTGCGAGCTAGAAGTTGACACAGGATCGACCCTGACGATCATTTCATGGGCATCCATGAAACAGGCTATCCCTAGCCTCAGAAAGAGCCAACTACGCGCTCCAGACGTCCTGCTACGAGACTACCAGGGGAACCAAGTCCCCATCGTGGGCCAAGGCACATTCCACATCCGTTTCAAGGACATCGAAGCCCAGCTGCCCGTGACCATCGCCAGCGCGCCATTGCAGAACCTTCTGGGGCTTGATTGGTTTGAAGCCCTGGGGTTAGAAGTCACCGGAATCAACGCCGTGAGAAACAGCAGCGCTGAACAGATTTTTAAGGAGTTCGAGGATGTGTTCAGCCCCGGTCTTGGTAAGTATGTGGGTAAACCAATATCATTCAATTTAGACCCCAAAGTGGCGCCAATCCGACTTAAACCGAGACGAGTGCCTTTTGCACTCCGCCCAAAAATAGATAAGGAAATAGATAAGTTAGTGGAGCAAGGAATCCTTGAGCCGGTAGATCACGCGCGCTGGGAAACGCCCATCGTGACCCCAGTCAAACCAGACGGATCAGTCCGCATCTGCGCGGACTATAAATGCACAATTAATGTCGCGCTACAACAGAGCGCATATCCTGTGCCTGTAGTACAGCACTTATTGCACTCGTTGGGGCCAGGAAAGGTATTTGCAAAATTAGACATGGCACAAGCTTACCAGCAACTGCCAGTTGATAGCGCCACAGCGGAGGCCCAAACTATAGTGACGCATAGAGGAGCATTCAAATGCAACCGGCTACAATTCGGCGTAAGCATTGCCCCAGGATTGTTCCAGAGCGTCATGGAACGACTTTTGCAAGGGATACCAGGAGTCGTCCCCTATTTTGACGACATCTTGGTGTCCGCTGCAAATGAGGAGCAATTAAATAAAAGAGTCAGATCTGTTTTGGCCAGAATCAGAGAAAAGGGTCTCCGCCTCAAAAAAGAAAAATGCCAAATTAACGTGCCTAGCGTAGAATTCCTGGGTTATAGAATCGATGGTCAGGGAATACACCCCACTTCAAAGAAAATTAAGGCGATCCAGGACGCCCCCACACCATGAAATCAGACCGAGTTGCAGGCCTTCCTCGGATTACTTAACTTCTACAGCGTTTTTCTGAGGCAGAAAGCGACCGTTGCTGAGCCACTACACCGTCTACTCCAGAGGAACGCACCATGGAAATGGGGACGATCCGAAGCTGCAGCTTTCGCCGGGGTAAAGCGCCTGCTCACCACTGACTCACTGCTTGTTCAATACAGCCAGACCCTACCGCTGGTATTGACCTGCGACGCATCACCTTTCGGAGTTGGAGCAGTCCTCAGCCACAGGATGCCCGACGGAAAAGAAGCACCCATCGCTTTCTACTCCAGAACTCTTTCATCGGCCGAGAGGAATTACAGCCAAATGGACAGGGAAGCGCTGGCTGCCGTAGCGGGAGTAAAGCGTTTCCATGAATACCTCTACGGCCGCGATTTTGAACTGATCACAGATCACAAACCGCTGTTGGGACTTCTGGCAGGAAACCGCCCCACTCCGGTCTCCCTTTCTCCTCGCATGACCAGGTGGACTGTTTTTCTGGCTGCGTATTCATACAAATTGATTCATCGACCGGGCTCCACTCTTGGACACGCAGACGCACTCAGCCGTTGCCCATTACCTGACATTCTGCCAGACCCCACTCCAGAAGTACCGGTATTGCTCATTGACTGTTTGGATTCGGGACCGGTTTCTTCCTACGATTTTGCAAGGTTCTCCTCTAAAGACAATTTAATAAAACAAGTTCAAACTTGGGTTTGGAGGGGGTGGCCGAAGGGAAATGTGGGCCCGGAATTCAAAATGTTTTGGTCAAAACGGGACGAGCTCTCAGTGCTACAGGGATGTTTGTTGTGGGGGGATCGAGTTGTTATTCCGTATGCTTTACGTAAAAATGTATTAGATGCTTTACATATGGGTCATCCGGGGATTGTTAGAATGAAGGCGTTAGCAAGAAGTTACGTGTGGTGGCCAAACATGGACAAAGAAATAGAGGAGTGGGTGGCCACTTGCGACCCATGCCAGGAATCGAGACCAGCACCCCCGGAAGCGCCCGCCACAGAATGGGAGAAACCCAAAGCACCCTGGTCGCGAATACACATCGACTTCGCAGGGCCATTCCAAGGTCAGACTTTCCTTATAGTTGTGGATGCATACTCCAAATGGCTAGAAGTAGTCCTAATGACTTCAACCACAGCAGAGGCAGTCATTAAGGTTCTACGGCGACTTTTCGCCACTCATGGCTTGCCCGACCTCCTGGTCTCCGATAACGGGCCCCAATTCACGCCCATGCAATTCGAAACGTACTTAGCAGGTCAGGGAATTCGGCATGCCCTCGTCGTGCCATTCCATCCGGCATCAAACGGACAGGCGGAGAGGATGGTGCGATCCGCAAAAGAGGCCCTCGCTAGGATGGGTCCAGGTGATTGGCAAACACGCATTGACCATTACCTCCTAATTCAGCACATCACCCCCAGCGCAACGACGGGTAGGAGCCCCGCTGAAATGCTCATGGGCCGCCATCTACAGTCTCACCTGGACCGTCTTCACCCCAATTACTCTGCCACAGCACCCCCAGACTCCACAAGCAAAATTCAGAGTTTTAGCATAGGGGATTCGGTATACGCCCACAACTATGCAGGGGGAACATTGTGGATGCCGGCAAAGGTCATTGGCATCACGGGTCCACGATCATATCTGTTAGAACTGGAAGATGGGCGGAACTGGAAAAGGCACATCGATCAACTCCGGGGTCGCCTGGAGCACTCAGATCTACGAACCGAGAACGAAAGCTACCTACCGATGCAAAGTCAGCCACTCGAGAGCCCCAACACAGAAAACTACGACACCTGCGAGCCCAGGACAGAACAAGAGGTCGAGCGCGAAACGGAACAACCCCCAAGCAATGTAAGCGAGCAGACCTCCGAACGCCAAAGCAACGAAAGCCTGCAAACCCCAGAACTCGAAACAAAGAAAGCAACTGATCCTGCAACTACTTCTGACCAACCCGAACTGTGACGTTCCACCCGAGTAAGGCAAACGCCAACATACATACTCAAAATGGCTAGATGTAGTCCTAATGACTTCAACCACGGCAGAGGCAGTCATAAAGGTTCTACGGTGACTTTTCGCCACCCATGGCCTGCCAGATCTCCTAGTATCCGATAACGGGCCCCAATTCACGGCCATGCAGTTTGAAACATTTTTAGCAGGTTTGGGAATTTGGCATGCCCTCGTCGTGCCATTCCATCCAGCATCAAACGGACAGGCGGAGAGAATGGTGCGATTCGCAAAAGAGGCCCTCGCTAGGATGGGTCCAGGTGATTGGCAAACACGCATTGACCATTACCTCCTAATTCAGCACATTACCCCAAGCGCAACAACGGGTAGGAGCCCCGCTGAACTACTCATGGGTCGCCGCCTACGGTCTCACCTGGACCGGCTTCACCCGAATTACTCTGCCACGGCTCCCCCAGACTCTACAAGCAAAATCCGGTCTTTCAGAGTAGGGGATTCAGTATACGCCCACAACTACGCAGGGGGAACATTATGGATGCCGGCAAAAGTCATTGGCATCACGGGTCCACGATCGTATCTGCTGGAACTAGAAGATGGGCGGAACTGGAAAAGGCACATCGATCAACTTCGGGGTCGCTTAGCACACTCCGACCTTCGAAACGAAGACGAGAGTTTCCTGTCTACAGAAAGTCAGCCACGCGAAAGCCCCATCATAGGAAACGACGACGCCGGCGAGCCAAGCGTGGGACAAGACAACACGCACGAAGCAGAGCAACCCCCAGACAACGCAGCCGAACAGACTCCTGAACGCCCGAGCAACGAAGGCACAAGACCTCCAGAACGGGAAACAGGCAAAGCACCCGATCCTGCAACTACTTCGAACCAACCCGCACCCGATCCTGCAACCACTTCAAACCAACCCGAACTACGACGTTCCTCCCGAGCAAGACAAACACCCACATACCTAAAAGACTATGTTACCTACCGCAACGTTCCATCTAGGAGGGGAGGGGTGTTAGATATTAGCATATATCGAGATAAGTCTCCCCTCTGGTCTGCTACTACAGCGGGAAACAGGTATCCCTCTGATTGGTCGAGGGGCGTACCCGATCCCTATAAAAGGGGAACCCTCCGACCTCAGAGCAAGCTGGATCACTACTACTACTAATAAAGAGCTGTTAAGTTACTTCGTGTCCGCAGTCTGTCTCTCGTTGCCCAGATCTAACAAATTACATCTAGTTAAACAGGATAAGACCACAAAATAATTGGTCAGCAGACAAAAACCTCTAGAGCCGAAGACCAGCAGAAAGCTCCAAAAAGGCTTGTACACCAGACTGAAGCTTGAAGAGCAATAATCTATTCTAGAGCACTGACTTCTTGCAAAATACAAAAAAGCTTCCTCCCAACCTAGTAGTGTCTCTGTTGGTTCAGTTTCTTCCTACTCTATTTCTGGACCATGGTTAAATAAACACCCAACACTCTAGGGATACCTACCACCAATCCTAACCAAACCTCATATCTAGAGCAGTTCTTCATAAACTGGAAATGTAAGCAGAAGAAAATGTCACTGGTACAATAATGGATTAGTGTTATAGAAAACTAAGTTGCTTTTCTGGAGACAGAAATGGTAGGGGGAAAGGGAGAAGTGGAGGGGGAAGGAGGGATGAGAGAGGGGGATAGGGGGAATGGGAGAGGAAGAGAGAGAGGGAGAGGGAGGGGAAAAGGAGAGGGGGAAGAAAGAGAGAAGAGGAGAAAGAGAGAATCCTCAATATAAATCCATGATTGATATATCATCAGCAGTACCAAATACATCTATCAGAGAGCTAATCATGGGCCCTTTAAGCAATGCAACTATAGCAGGGGTGGGGAACTGTGGCTCTTTTGCGACTTGTGGACTTCAACTCCCAGAATTCCTGAGGCAGCTATGTTGGTTCTGGAATTCTGGGAGTTGAAGTCCACAAGTCGCAAAAGAGCCACAGTTCCCCACCCCTGAACTATAGGGATACCTGTGAGATCCAAATGTGCCCCCAGCTGATCTGGAATTCAATCCATTCTCTCTCTGGTAATGGAGGTCTATGGGGACCTGTTACCTAAATCCCTGAGCAAGACCGATACCTTCCCCTTGAGATTAAATATCAGGGAAGAGTCAGCTGGAGGCCTTTATTGTCTTGAATTTCCCTAGAGAGCAGGAGTTGACAGTGCAAAGGAAAGAAAGGAATCTAAGCTCCTGCTCTACTTCGTGTGGTGAAATATTTGTAACCCACCTAGATTTCTAGATGTTTTAAATAAGTGGACAGGTAGAATTAATTTGGATGTACTCAAGTCAACTCTTACCCTGTTTCCTTCAAAACAGGGATTTCTGAGATGTAATCATCCACCTATGCTCCCTAGTTCCCACCTGCCCATCTGTGGCAACTGCTGCCTACTTAGTGCCCACCTGGGACATATGCTCCCACACTCCCTGGTGCTTGGATGCTCTCACTCACCAGTCTGCTTGTCTGGAACTCCTGCCTCTTCCCACATTATAGTCATGTGAGATTCTCATGTAATGATCTACAGATGGTTGGGGTTTCAATGGGGACTTCTTGGATTGCTGTGGGTAAGTGATGTGGCCATGTGACATTGCTTAGAGATGGAAATTTCAGCCCAATTACTACTCTAACCCTAGGATGACCTGCATGTATCCATAACAGTCTGAAAGACTTTCATAGCAGCCTGATACTTTCGGATACACGCATGCACACATATCCACACTTCCTTAAGCACTTACTTTCATCAACTCTCTTTCAGATAAAACCACTTTCATTTATGCCTATATAACCTTCCCCTTTCTCTTAATTTGACAGACACAAAACATAATTCTTTTAATTTTATTCCATTTCATCTCAACAATTTACTATATGGAAGTCACAATCTTCCATATAACATGATCGTTATTATATTGGTTTATACACATTGATCTCCATTACCCAACAATTAGTGCTTTCTTATAAATGTTTTTTTTTAAAAAATTAGAAAAACGCAGGTTGTCTTAATCCATTCCATCTGCAATATTTCTTTTTATTTTAAACAAAAGTTTATTGGTTTTTTAGAAAATAAAAAGGAAAGGGGTTTTGGAATGGGTTACAAATTTTGGCAGTTACAATATGTAGAAGGTGTCCCCGCCCCCCGTACTCATAGTATTCATTTAAACAAATAGTTCAATACTAAATAATGATAATTTGTCAGCATGTAAATTCAGATAATAATTTCAATCAATTTATATCAAACCGATTTCCTTATTCATTTTTGTGATCTGAGTTTTCTTGGTATTGCCCCTTCTCCCCCCGGCAGCAGGGCTCCGGCCCCTCCCGTGTCTTGTATGTCTGGTGTAGGATCATCAGGTTTATCTAGGAGTGCTTTATTTTTTTCCATAAAGGCCTGAGCCTCTATGGTTGTATTAATTCTAACTCTTGTGTCCTCCCAGAATATTAACATACCTTCAGGCATCAACCATCTGAACCACACCCCCTTCTGGTATAACTTCTTCGCTAATTGCAAATAGTTTTTTTCTTTTCTCTCTCACTTTCTTGGGGATCTGTTTCAGAATGGTTATTTCTCTATCTTGATATTTCAACACTTGCCCCCTTTGTGCACTCAGAATCTCATCTCTTGTGGTCTTTCTGAGAAATTTAATATGTACCTCCCTGGGTACGTTATGTGTTCTAGCATATGCTGAATTTACTCTATAAACCAGATCCAATTCCCACCCCATCTGTTGTTTTTCTTTTTGGATGTATTCAGCCAAGATGTTTGTCATGATGTCCCTTACATCTTCATCATCTGCCTCAACTACATTTTGGAACCTAAGGAAAAAGGACATTCTTTCAAATTCTGTTTTCATTTGGTGGACCTCAATCTCTTGGTTCCCCTTCTGCACCCCTTTCATCTCCCCCCTCATTTCAGCCGTCCCTCCCTCCAAAAGATCCAGTCTCTGTGTGTTTTTACTTGTCTGGTCTTAGTTCTGTTTAAGCTGCTCTCTCATCTCCTCTAATTCACTTTTTATGTCCTCCTGTCCCTTTAAGATTTGTTGGAACATCTGTTGAAAATCCATCTCAGCAGGTTTGGGCTGCATCAAAGATGTTAAAGTCTGTTGTCCGCTCGGACTGGATACTGTAGATGTTGGGGCGGAGACAGCGAAGCCCGGCTTCCCCGGGGGTGGTCTTTTAGGTGGCATTATGTTGAGCAGTAAAAGTTCAAAGTCAATACAGAGAGGAAGTTAAGGAGGGAAACCGCCGAGAGAGATCAGGAGACTAGGAGTCCAAGCAGAGGGGAAGTTGTTCTAATTACCTCTGGCAATAGAGTAATAGAGTCCTTTGTTCCAAGGGAATCCAATTCAACAAGAGATTTGTCTGAGTGTCACGGAGACAAAGACAGGAAGCCTGAACCTCTATAGGTGGAGTTAATTTTCAATGTTTATAAAGACAATGGAAGTGTGCCATCTTGCCCTGCCAGCTTCAGAATCAAGAGGCATAACAGAAAGTTTAGAAAGTTTCCAAAGTTTTCAGATCATCATCTCATTTATAAAGTTAAAGTCCAAAATCCGCCTTCATTATGAGCGTGAAATCATTGGTTGGCTCTCTCCCTTCCTCCTCCTCTAGGGCCGAGAGCAAAAAAGTTTATAGCCGCATGTCCGAGGGGGGGGGAAATCCCCCTCCCTCCAGTCACGCTTCTCTAGCCGAGTTGAAAGTGATTTTAAAAGCAGCTGGCAGTTTTTTTTTCTTCCCTTTCCAACACAAAAGGGAACGGGGGGAAGTTTCCACCTCACCACACAGCAACCGCGTCCTTCAAATAGCACTTTCTTCCAGCTTCCTCCTCACGAAGACGCCGCAGCGCCTCCCCATCATGCCTCCCGGTGCCTAGGGCGATGCGGGGCACCCCCCGGCTGCCGCCGACTCAGGGGATCCCCCGCTACGCCGCCCCTTCGGCAGGAGCCTCTACGGGGCATCCTGTGCCCCCCCAAGCGGTGGGGGGCCCACCAGAAGAGCGCGGGGCGAGCAGAGCCTGCCCGTCGTGATCAGTAGCCGGAACCGGAAGTTCTGCAATATTTCTTGTTAATTGTGGGTACTTCCACTCAATTTTATCAGTATGTCACATATACCACCAAAATCCACTTTTAACTTAAGCATTCTCACACCATTCTATGCAAGCCAACGTATTTCATCTAGATACTATCCTGCAAGCTAACATTCTATTGCCTATATCCAAGACTGAGGAAATACATACAATAGAGGGGACACACACACACACACAAACACACACACACCTGTGTGTGTGTGTCTTCTATTGTATGTATGTAGGTATATGTATATGCATGTGCATATGTATATGTATATGTATTGTTCGCACATGAGCATCTACTGTACTTCCTATTTTGGCGCTGCTAAATCTCATAAAATAAATCTCATAAAATAAAACATATTTATTTTTTAGATTTATTGCTTGTTACAGTCAATTGGATCTCAACAGCTCTTCAAATGGCTTGTTCTGTGTTTCCAAGGCATGATTTTTGATCTTAGTTAAAGTTGTGTTCTATTCAGACAGTCTGACTCCTGATAAAAGTCAATTAATATTATAGTACTTGGCTGAAATCCAGTACCATTTACCTGGGAGAGAGCTCCATTAATCTCATTAAAATTTGTTTTTGCACAGGAATGTGCCGAACTGAACTTTTATTAGAGTACAGCGCATCAATGAAGTATTACTGAACATCTTTTCATCTTGTGCCATTGACAGTTCTAGTTTCAGCTTACTGAAATGTTGATTGAATTTGTATCAAGAAATTAATCCTGTGTTCTTTTGGCTACTTCATTTATATATTTATTTTTGCTTTCCTTCCTTGATTGGTTGCAAACTGTCAGTGTGTGATCTGTTGCTTATTTGAGACTGATGTGTTAAACCAGATGGTTATTAATTCCATCTGTGGCCTGCTTAGGAACTTACTATTCAGTTTTGATACATGCTTCTTACAAAGAATCTTTCCACCAAGTATTAAACATTATATGAACACAAGATTCCATCAAGAGTTTTTCTAATAGCTATATCTTTGATAACTACTGACCTTACAAATTCTAACATTGAAAATATATTGTGTTCTTTTAACAGAAACTAAGCATTTCCTAGTTGTATTCTTATGTTCCTGGGGAACTTCCTTTGTTATCAGAGACACTAGAAATATCAGGCAAACTGAACTATTTAGAAGTGTGCCCTATGTTTTGAAGTAGCAAACTCTAAAACGGGTCCAACTGCATGTTTATTTAATGTATCATTCTCTCCAGAAGCTGGACCTAGACAACCAAAGGACACTTGAAAGTTTTCGTCAGATGTAATCAAGAATCAGAACTGACGTTTGGAGAAATACCTAATGGTTCTGCACATTTTTACTCAAAATAACTTCAGTGGGGCCTTACGGCACCCTGAAGGTATTGTTACTGTTGTTGTTATTCTTTGTACTACAATGTATTCCAGCAAATACAGAGTAAATGTGTTTGGAATGGTAGTCTAGAGGTGAAAACAGTTGCCTCCCACTCAGAAGGTTGAGAGTTCAATCCTAGGTAGTGGCAAATATTTCTCTCTTTGAGCATGATGGGTAATTGTCTACTGAGAACCCTGCATAGGTGTCAGGAAGGGCATCTGGCAAGTAAATGCCAGTAAATGCTCAGCTCCCTTTAATCACTCCAACCCCATCCCAAATCAAGGGATTACAGCATCGTAAAAAAATAATTATTTAATAAATACATAAATCAACTCCCCAAAAGCACACATCTCAGAAGATGGTGGCGCCAGGCCAAATTTTTTTTTAGAAATAGAGCATAAATAGGCCTGTCTAGCAATATTTCAGTAGGAGATCATTGAGAAATCCTAAGGCTGTAGGTCTGACAGTCAGAAAGTTCCAGTGACAAACCATTTCCTTAGTGAGGCCAAGGAATCTGCATAAATGACATCTATGAAATCACCAGATTTGAATTAGCCTTCCATTCTTCTGATGTCAGTAAAATGGGGACCGAGATTGTTGGGGACAATATACTGACTTTGTAAACCACTTAGAAAGGGCTGTAAAGCACTGTGAAGTGATATATAAGTCTAAGTGCTATTGCTATTGCACCTTTACCTTAAAACCAAAAGCAAGTATCAAATACAGTTCTGGAATATCTTACTGATAGTAACTTCAGAGAAAAATCACAATAGATCTTCAGGTTTATTGCTTTTCACTTAGTTCAATGTCAGCACTAATATATGGGAGACTAACAACATTTCTGCATATCCTAATGGGAATTGAATAGGACACCACTGTATCATGTCTATAATGTACAGGGGCTTGGCAAACTTTTTAGTTAGTGTAGCATGGAGCCTCTCCAGAAATGTGATTTCTGGATTACAGTTTCTGTTCTACTTGGAATCATTGCTGTCCTTAAGTGATTTAAAAGTGTAAATAAATTCTGAATAAGTGTGAAGTACATTCATTGAGGGAATGTTGTTTTTTACATGATGAAGAAAGATATATAGTAACCAGGATGGTGTTGAGTATCCTGATATTTGATATAACTTTTAATCCTTCATGGCGTGATGAAAAACTCCTGTGACAATCATCGGATTTGGACCCTGATGCTCAAAACTTGGACTAAGTTCTTGGAAAATTTTCTTTTGCCTATGTCAGATTTATTATTATTATACCAATTATATTATACTTATACTAATTTTACTTATTATTATCTGGATTGTCCCAAAGGTGCTTCTTCAAGAAGTAACTAGTCTTCCTTTGTTTTTTCCATGAAGTTCTTCAGAAGAAGTTTCTTGGATGAGAAACAAAATGTCTTCAAGAGAAAAAAACAAACAAAAGCCAGTTGCCTCTTGAAAAAGCACTTTTGGGACAACCACGACTTGGTTGACTGAGAATTTCCATATATATTATCTGGACTAATTGTATAACATGAATTTATTTCCATTTTCCTCTATGCAAGAGTAGCATTGAGGAAAGGTCTTACTTTGTACTATAGAAAAGTTTTTTCTTACTTTCTTAATAATGTGTACTCAATTTTCATATGCTAAAGGAATCCATAGTTTACTTTGAATGCCTCTGATTTAAAAAAGCATCATTTCTACATCTCATGTTATGGGTTTTGCTGAAAAATGTGCAGTAAAACTATAGCAGGTTAATTGATGTTTTATAAAGCAATCAAGATATTCATTCTGATAATAAACAACAATCTATCTGTACCAAATTAATGGAACAGTCAACTTACATTGTGTGAAAAGTAATGATTACTGTAAAACAAAAAGACAGAAGCAACTAACTAACTAAAGAAATGCCTTTTCTGCAAGTTTATACCATTGAATAGTATAAAAACGATGCAAATTCTGATATGCTTAATGGAGTGTAAATTACACATGATACACAAATAAATACAAAAACTACAAGTATAGTAAAATGCAATGCAGTGCAGCTACAGAGAGAGCTACAAAACATTAGTATGTTTTTAAAAGATTGAAATATTTTTTTAAAAAAACCTGAGAGAGCAAAAATAACTCTGCCTGGCAACAAAATGTCTATAATTTAGGCTCCAGGCAAAAGTGTCTCAGAAGGTAGTGCTCCACTGATGGTTCTTCAACACTGAAAAGACTGTTTCTAGTACATAAAAGATGACTTTCTTCAAAAGATGATCTTAGAGTTCAAGAATGTACCTGGAGAAGACACTACTTCATATAATATAGCTTTAATTTACTTACTTATTATATATTTATTTAACACATTTATATGTCTGCCCAGCTCACACGCAGGTTATTGTGGGCACCTTCAACATTAAAATTCTACAACATAAAAAAAAAAACATAATGCCACCATGCCATGGCAAAGTCAACGCAAATCAACCATTTGATTGGCGACATCTCTATTTGTGATTCCCCATTTATTTATTTAACAAATTTAAAATGCTAACTACTTTGAGTAGGTTCAAAGGTGGACTAAAAGTCAACGCTGATGTACTATTGGTATGTCGTGTTTATGCGATCCAGAGCATTTGTTGTCCTGTTTTGGACTGACAAACTTTTTAGATCATTCCAAAGATACCTTTTGAGTATGAGTAGCCTACATCAAGTCCAATCTAGCCCACCTAAAATGATACCAAGCTGGATAACATTTAAAATATCTGAGAGTTGAAGCAAGATAGTCACATTTATCCTGTCATCTCTTTGAGCCCGTTCTGTTCTTCTACCTTGTCTGTTGCCACTTTCTTTTCTTCTCTCACCTTCTGTGTACTTCTGTCTTCTCCCACCAATGCAACAGTAGCTGAAGAGCCCAGCCTTCAGTCCTTGAAAGATCTGTTCTTATTCTTTGATCCTGTTTTTCTTTCTTTTGTGTTTCTTTTGTTTTTATTTCTATGTGTTAATGCAAATAAGGACGTTGCTATAATAATAATAATAAAAAATAAATAAATAATAAAAAGAGCTGTAGCACTCCTCACTACATAGTCGAAGCTGTTCCACTTCTGGGAATGAAGCATTTAATTCCATGTCTCAAAGACCCTTTGGGGGAAATTTCTCCCAGAAGTGAACGGCCAAATCTCTAAACTAACATCCTGTCAGCTCACTCTTAATGTTAGTGTTTCCTCAACAGTGTACTGCGTTGACTGGTAAAATCTTCAAATTGTTCTATGTACAGGAACTATTTTCTAATGTTACATGTCACATCCTAGCTTTTGAAGATATATTCTTTGGGCAGAAGAAAATAGATATACCAGCCAGGGTCAGCTCAACACATTTTCTGCTTGAGGCAAGGTCCATTTCTTCAATTTGTTCCATGAACAAAAGCCAACTAAATTGGAACTTAAGCCTCATTTCAACACTGGCAGGAGGACAGATTTTCTAACATAATGATGAGCAGAGATCAGTTTATCTGGCTCAGAGCTCTTCTCTCTTGCATCAAATTATCATTGGGAGACCTACCCATCACTTTGTTAACCCTGATTTTTCATGTGCGTTGCAGTGAGAGTTGGCCTTCAAAGCCCAAATCCAGTGCTGCTTGGGCAAGACTTTCCAAAATTGACCTTCTCTTCAAGCATATACTTAGAGATTTGTTTGTCATACTTATAAATTTAGAATATAGAATGATAGAGCTCAGAGATCTTCTAGTCCAATACTCTGCTGAAGACAGGAGACCTTACATCATCCCGGTCAAATGACTGTCCAGTCTATTTTTTTAAATCCCCAGTGATGGAGCACCCATGGCTCTGAAAGGCAAGCTGTTCCTTTGATTAATTGTTCTGACAGTCAGAAAAGTTCTCTTTTACTTTTTTTCTCTTTACTTCTAGGTTGGATCTATTTCTTGTCCTGCCCTCTAATGCTTTGGATAATAATTTAATCCCCTTTTCTCTGACAGTACTAGAAGGCAGTTATCATGTTTCATCAATCCTTCTTTTTAATAGGCTAGACATACCTAGCTCCCACAACCATTCATCATATGATTTAGCCTCTAGACCTGTTATCAACTTTGTTGCTCTCCCTGGACACTTTCTAGGATCTCAGCTTTTTGGATCATGGTGACCAGACCTGGACACAGCATTCCAAGTGTGATATAAGCAGTATTATCACTTCTTGTGATCTTGATGCTATCCCCTTGTTGATGCAGTCCAAAACTGGCCTTTTTGGTAGCTCCAGTACATTGCTAATTTATATCAATTGGTGGTCCACCAGGACATCTCGATCCTTCTCACAGTTACTACTGCTGAGCCAGGTATCAGCTGTACCCACGATGGTAAAACTTTCTGGGCACTTGAGCCTTTGCCCCAGTTCAGCTCTGCCGCACATGTGCATGCTTCTCCCACCAGCCAGCTGGTCTTTGGGTCTCTGCCATGCAGGGGTGGAGGCAGGGGATGTGCGGGGTGTGCACGCATGCACAGGGGCGGGGCACATGCAGTGGTACATGCACATCCGAATGGGCAGGGAGCATGCACGGAAGCCATGTGCGCATTGCGTTTTGGGGTTTTACATGCATGCATGCACATTTGCATGCATGCATGCTTTGGACACTCAGTCTGGAAAAGGTTAGCCATAACTGTCCTATACCATACCTGTGTATTTGTGGTTTTTTTCCTGCCTAAATGCAGGACCTTACTTTTCTCACCATTGGACTGTATCTTATTGGATACCAAATTAAGATTTGCATTTAGGCTCTTTTGCTATTCCACTTTTCAGCATACCGTTCTTCATTCTGCCCAGTTTCATCAAGAGTAATAATTTTAGCCTCAGTGTCAGACCTATTTTAGCAGCTTATTAATTACCTTTCCTATTCATCTCTTCCAGATGAGATTACCAATTTCTTCCAAGCAACAGCAAACATCTTCTAACAGGGAGGAAAAATGCAACAAAGAAGGGCCAGGTCTGCTGTACAGAATTATTTTTTTCCTTGCACGTGGCCTCAGGTAGGTACAAAATAAACAACCACAGTCATCTGTAAAATTGCTTCCTGCAACTTTCTCTAACCGCTAGTTGGGCCATAATATACTTAGAAGGTTGCTCTTCTAATTTGAACTGTGTGAGCTTTGGCTGGAGGCTACTTCTGTGTCCCAGTGATAAAAGAAGACATAAAACAACCCCCTGCCTGATCCTTTTCCCTGGCTGTCAGTGAATCATGTTTAATAGCATCTACATTGCAGTTTGGGCCAATTTGCTTGCAATGGCATCCTTTTTCCATGAGCTTACTGCTCAGCAGGCCCTGAAGCAATCTATGAATAACTTCCCAACAGATGCTGTTTATGAATTGAAGCAAATGGCTTCCCTGTTTCTCTTTTTCTCACTTCAATAATTTTCAGTTACATTACAGTGAATATTTATAGTCCTATAGCAGTGCATAAAAATGGGGAACAAGCAGACCTCTGCATTGTTTCATATGTGAGAGTGGTTTCTAATGGGCTTTTGGCTGACTGGTTTTAATAATGTTCTATTGATGGACTGAAAGTCAGATGCAAATTGAGATGCGTTGTTTTCATTCACTATTTTACCAGAGAAGGCATTGAGGGAAGGCTATATTAGAGGCATCCGTAGCTGGCCATATCTTTCAGAAATAATGCCCCATTATAAAAATACATAATATCTTTCTCCCTTTTTTTAATGTAATCTCAAACATTTTGTTAAAAAAAGATTCTAATGCCAACACAGTCACTATTCACTGGTTTGATTGTTTTCACAATATAAACTGAGTAGCCATTTAGCTAATGTAACATATTCCTAGAAATTAAACAACAAAAAAAGTCTATATGAAATAAGTTCTTCCTGATTTGTGGGTTTGACAGCTTTCATTTGGCAGCACAAACCAGAAATGTATTTCCATGTTGAAATGGCTGATCCAGAATCCTGTTTACAATTCTATAGCATTGCTCTGTAAGATATTCTGTCAGGGGAAGTATCCAGATTTATAGCCCAGCATGTTTATGGAATCTTATTTCAAGGAAACTATTCTCAGTGCTCCTCAATTCAATTTCAAATGCCTGATTCTTTTGCTAGTACATTACTCCCAGGATGAACAGGTAAATAAGAATATTAATGGGTTTTACACACACACACACACACACGCATGCACTATGTGTGCAAGATTAATAGATTTTTATGTATGCCACATGTTAAAATGTAAGATATTCATCAGTTCATCCCAGTCTCAGTTGCTTTATTTCAGACAAGATACGTGCATCCAAACCCAATGGGCTCTACATTTGTACATTAATGATATCTATACATTTCTAAAGCACTCAGTTCTGAGGCCTACACCTACCTGCAATAAAAAAAATCTTTATGTATTTAAATAAAAAAAGCAAGGATTAATAAAATTACTCAATTACTATAATTATGTCCATGCTTATTGTACCTTTCTGCAACACGATGGGAGATCACCATTAACTATGCTAAATAATATATTCCGTGCCCACATGAATGCAGCTTTGCAAAGTTTCATCCAGTTTTGCTTTTTGTGTTGCCAGTTTGATCCAGTAATTTTGGAAATATACAATGAAATAGTAGTCAGGGTGCCAGAGCAGTGGGGCACAAATTCTAGGAAGGAGAGGTTTGTTTGACAAAAATAAAAATAAAAAATCTTGAAGAAAAAGCAGGACTGCAATAAAAGAAACTCAAACACTGAGAAAAAGTGCTTTAAAAAAGACTAGAAAATGCTAGAAACCAACAACAGAGAAGTATTTACACTCTAGCTATGGGGGGCAATGGAAGGGATGATAGACGAAAGAAAAATGATAAAATAGAAATGGCTGCCATATTCTGGACACTGAGCAAAACTTCTTGATTAAAAAGATCTGAGGGAACTAGAGTGGAAAACAGTGTGACAAATGTTTTTTTGACTAAAATGAGTTCTTAAAAAAAGAATCCACCCTAAGAAATGAAATTCCAAATCAGCCAAGTACTGAATATTTACTATTTCAAGAGAAAAGAGGTGCAGAGAGGATTGTAGATAAAAAAAGGTATAATTTCAGATGGAACTGAGGAAAAAAAGAGGTACAACATCAGTATGAAAACAATATGGTGATTTAAATTCAATTCCTCATTTACACCTGTGGAAAATGCCTGCACCTTTTCTAACTGAGAACCATGATAACTTAATAGATAAATAGAGTCTTCATTTGTTGATAGACAAAATTTTGGAGGCAAAATAGATGCAAGTCCCTCCATTCTTTTTATACAATTTTAATAAAGGTCAAGATTCCCCTAGCACATATGTGCTAGTTGTTCCTGACTCTAGGGGGTGGTGCTCAACTCCATTTCAAAGTCAAAGAGCCAGCGCTGTCCAAAGATATCTCCGTGGTCATGTGGCCAGCATAACTAAATACCGAAGGCGCAAGGAATGTGGTTACCTTTCCACCAAAGGTGGTTCCTATTTTTTCTACTTGCATTTTTACATGCTTTTGAACTGCTAGGTTGGCAGAAGCTGGGACAAGTAATAGGTGCTCACTCCATTATGCAGCGCTAGGGATTCGGACCGCCGAACTGCCGACCTTTCTGATTGACAAGCTCAGCATCTTAGCCACTAAACCACCACGTCCCTATATTTTATTTAATAATAGAAGATGGCAATATTTGAGAAATGAAGATTATACTGGTTTCTGCAGAGCTTTTTAATACCTAGTGAGGTTGTAGGATTTTCTATGCATGACTCCACATGACATCTGTTAGGCACAAATGACCAGGTCCACATGTAAAGTTCAATTAAACTGATTTATTGTTAAAAGCCTACGAACAAGAATATTCTCAACTAACAGGCAGCATCTGCTTAGAGTTATATATATGTCATCAACACTCAAGGGGAGGGGTGGTGGTGTTGCACTTAGCTCACTTGTGGCTATGTAGGGATTCTAGTCTGACCCCCCCCTTTTCACTGCAACCCTAGATTCTGCTGCCATTCCTTCTCCAACAACAACAACTCACATACTTACACAGCCCCCTGTTCCGCATCAAAAGTCTATCTGTCTGTCATCCTAAACAATATGGCTGTTTCTCCCAATGGAGAAAGGAGAATAAGGTCAAATCAGGATCATGGGAAGGGAAAGAAGCCCTAACCTGATTTATCCCACCAATCCTGATACGGACACTTTTGTTGGCAAAGGGACAGATACCAATGTCATAAGAAAATTCCAATAGGACACAAAGGCAACAACACAAGCAAAAATTCTTACTTTAAGATCAGAGGTTTATTGTTCCTAATAATTTGGAACATTAGAAAAATGAATAGATATAAAAAATATAATAGCAGTAATACACCGCATTAACATATTAATGCAGAGGGCCAATGAGAAATAGCAAGTCCTACAAGGACGGCTATAAATCAAAGAGCACAGAGCCGATCTTGAACCCTATCTTTTATACTGTTCTTCTAACCATACATATGGTTCACAAGTTCACTAACTGTCACTATCTGTGAACACCTGTGTACATTACTTTCAATTCCTCATTTCCAACAGTTTCATTCTTCCTGTTTTAAACGAATCCATACGTGCATATTTTAGAAAAACATATTTCGCAGTTAGCAACGGTTCAGCAGGATTACAAATATTTCTGGTAAATTTTGAAATCATCTTAGCTGAAAACGTTGGTTCATATTTCTTTCTTCTGGGCCTTCTATCATCCATAGGACTTATTGAATCTAATAGATCAATAGGCTACATTTCTTGATTCTTACACAATGAAGCCCATGAAAAACTTTAGTCAAACAACACCATCAAGTCTGATTTACAAAGATACAATTGGATGCTTCTACAATGCCGAACAATTTTTCAAAGCTGAAGCCTCTGGCTTTTATTTTGCTTTTTCTGTAATTTCAGTTTCTTGTGTGGAGAACACAGAAAAGAGATTTAGTGGAATGATGGGTTATCTGACATTGATATGAGCAGTTGGCCAATGGGATGTAGCACCTCATTAAACTCTGTGTATCAGACCTGTTTTGAAATGGCAAGGTTCACACTGCTTTGGGCTTCATTTACTTTCTCAGCTTTCAAGTTCTTTAATGTGTCCAGACATAAGGTCTAACTTTGCTCTCTCCCATGCTAATGGAATGTTACACTTCCCTATTTGTCCTGCCAACTGGGAACTCAGTTCAGCTCTCAGGATTCTGATTGTGCACTCAAGACTGACCTTACTATTTCCTGCACAAATACAACATGTTTGAGCCTCTTGGCAGTAAGTAAAATGTGCTCTTAAAGGCAGTGGGCCAAACTTTTACTAGTTAAAAAATAAGATGAGGTTCACCCTCATCTTAGGGAGAATGGTGATGATTGATGCTTCTTTCACTGTGGTTTGTCTTTCTTGGTGGCATTGTGTCTCATTCTTCAATCTTACTTCTGCTGTGTCTCCTCACTAATACTGATTATTGCCTACAAGTCCCACACTTGACTCTAACGTCTGCTGCATATGTTTAGATTCATCTACTAGCATGAATGCCAGTGTAATCTTTTCTTCATAACACAACACAGATACAAATCCATGTGCAGAAAGAGTTATTTTTCAGTGCCTTTGCAAGTGGCTAGAAGACTGTATTACCTGGAATATTTTAAAGCACCAATTGCCAGTAATGCTAGAGGGAAGGTGGCACCCTCACTCGTGCAGGCATTCTCCACAATCCACCAACTCTCTTCTCTTTCATATCTTGTAAGTACATGATCTGGTCTGACCTCTGGGTTGGCTTATCCAAAGATGAGCATAAAACTAGTTGCTTCTCTCTTTCATTGATCAAACTCCTAAACATACAATGGCAATCACTGACCAGGAGTTGTTATTCATAAATATGGAAAAAGTTAATGTTACTTTCACATTTTCTAAAGAGACTCTCTCACAAGGAGATAGACCAAGCTAAGGTATTACAAGAAAGTAAAAAATTATTACTCTGAGAAGGATAGGGAACAGGATTGTAGGGTTGTGGTGCTATTGTACCGACATAATACACTTAGGCCTGATAACACGAGAATGTTGCTTTTTTAAATACTGAAGAAAAATAGGGACACATTAGTTAAAGTAACTGCCTGCAACAAATCCTGTTTATATAAGGAGAAAATGAGAAAACAATTCTTTAGCAAGTCTACTCATTCTCTCTCTCTCTCTCTTGCGTTTTCAGATAGGAATGATGGGGCTATGTATTTTTGCTATCCATTCTTCTTCCTAATGAGAAGGAAATACAATCTTCAATCTGCAGCAATCAGAAAAGGCACTAACCCATCAAGTAGCCCGGTAATTTCATTCTCATAAAGATTCTTGCCATGAAGAAACTCAACAAGACGCTCACAAATCCAATAAAAAGTAGCAGAAATCTATTCAGCTTTGGGATATTTGGTGCATTGGAACAATCCAGTATTATGAAACCAAGACCACCCATTGTGAAGAGAAGACTTGACGCGAGCCCTTCCATGATGTATTGTCCATTTACTCTGCATATAAAATCAGTAAATGATCAACATTAGAGTGGTCCAGAAATTTACGTGGGATTTGTATATGCAGATATTTTAAACCTCTAGACCCCACAATCATCTAACTCAGGGTAGGCAAAAGAACAATGTTCACAAGTTCACTTGTAGGGATACATTCCTTTTATCCTGACCTATTAGGGAATTAATGGTATTAAAACTAGGTGAGAAATCTGCTGAAAGAACTGGGATAGATGTCAGTTCCAAACATTTATTATTTAGAGAGAACCAATTCCACCAACTTGAAGTGGACCACAAAATTAAGAGTCCAAATTTACTTTTCAACATTTTAGGAAGCTGCCATCGCACACTTCAGTCACCTTATTCCAATGGCTGCTACCCCCATCTTCTTTAGTCATTCAAAAAATGATAAAAACAGGAAAAAGAAAAAAAAAGGAACTAAGGTAAAACCAGAAAGGAGCAAAAACAATCCATGCACCATAAATCCAAATAAAAAGAGCAGTAAAACAAACCAGAGTAAACAAAGAATGTAATAAGCAGTTAACAAAGACTTTACAGTGCAATGGGAAGGGGAGGAAAAGGTCTCCAGACAGACTAAAACAGAATGCACAAAATTGTTCAGTCTTGGTGGACTGTCTTGGAAATTCTGGATTGTTCTGCTTTGTTGTGCTGCTTTTCTTAGGACCATGCTGTTCCAGGGAGGGAGACTTAGAATGTTTTTGAAGTAAATCATCCAGAAGTGGCTCAAAGTGTTCCGATATTTTACACAAAAGGTCAGATCACCCCTGGAACACCTTGAACTGCTTCTACTTCGAGAATTTACGTCAAAGATGCCGACTCCCCCTTCCCCCGAAAAATATGATCTATATGCCAAGAATGCCACAGGCCGTTGATGTCCATGTTCATCAGTCATTGAACCAACACTAGGAGGTTCTACAATCACATCATAAATTATTCCTCCCGTGATGAGGAAGTAAGAAACCACCACTAGCGCATTGACCGTCATGGCCGAGGGCATGTGTACCCAACTTGGCCACTTCAGTTTAATGTTGGGGCATTCCAGCACCAAAAACGGCACTCAATAGAGGGTGTCCATAGCGATCCCAGCTCTAGCCTCGTCTGCTCTTGTAGCATTGCCTTCGTGCCCACCGAGTTCGGTTACTGGGCTGACCTATCGCGGCCACTGTACATACTGTAACGGAACTGCTGAAAAGTGTACGTCCTGGAAGGGAATGAACACCTAACTTTTGCTGCCAATTATGATAAAGACCTTCCTCTCAGAGGTGAAATCCTGCATGTTCTGGAGAACTGGTAGCGGAAATTTTGAGTAGTTCGGAGAACTGGAAAATGCCACCTCTGGCTAGCCCCAGAGTGAAGTGGGAATGAAGATTTTGCAGTATGCTTCCCCTGGAGTGGGGTGGGAATGGAGATTTTGCAGTATCTTTCCCCTGCCATGCCCACCAAGCTACGCCCATCAAGCCACCCCATGTTCACCAAGCCACGCCCACAGAACTGGTAGTAAAAAAAAATGAATTTCACCACTGCTTCCACTACAGGAGGGAAAATTTGAATTTCACCATCCCTTCCACTACAGGAGGGATCAAGCTCCAGAAACAAGCCAACTCTGGAATCCCAGAAACCCTATAAACTGCAATAAAACTATATCGCCCAATAAGGATGAGTTGATAATTCTTCTGTGCCTTGTTCAAAAGAGATCAATTTAACCAGTCTGCCCCATCACAGCTTGGGTCCTAACCAGTGATAAGGGGGTTCCTACAAGGAAGGTCCAATTTTGATAACTTGCTATGGCAGCTTCCCTGGTACTTCAGAAATAAGAGGCAGCAAAACCACTTAGAGTTGGCTTACAACTCTCAAGTTTTCTATTTTTAAATTGGAATAAGACACTTTCTACATTAATTCTAAGGGCTTTTTGATAGAAAGTTTTGAGACTGTCCAAGGAGGACCTGCTGGGATATCTGAAAGTTGAGTCATGGCAACTGGACTGATTATTTTTGTTGATTTGGAATGTTTGAAACCAGAGTTCACCAGGGTGGCCATACTTAATGACCCCTAAGAATTTTTAGAAGTTGGTACATTCCAATGAGTTTCTGCCTACTCAGATTCCCCCTAGCCAACTTATTCAGATGGAAGAAGCTTCTTGGATAAATTTCAAATCACCAAAAATAATAAATCGGGTTGCAATGATTCAGTTTCCAAACAATTCTACCTGGATGACTGAGAATCTTCATCAACATTTTCTTCTGAGATAAACTGTTGATTACATCCCATTGTTGTGAGTTGACAGTCAGAAAGTGTTGTTGTTGTTGTTGTTGTTTATCATGGCACATGTTTTGAAATAGTCTTTCTTTGAAAATTAGACTTTCTTCCTTGACATTGGCTTTTTAAAGGTTAGCAAAGTCTGAACAATTCCAGAGGTTTGGGGGATGTAATTGTTCAACTTCATTATATATTTTGAAATTGTTCCTCTTACTCCTTGATTCTTTGACTTTTTTTGAGAGGAGCCTTGATGTTATTATTTTAAAATAAATTAAACTATTTGTTTTTTCCTAACTTCTCAGGTTTTATTGCTTTTTATTGGCACATTTATGTTATTGCAAGCTATCAGGAGTCTGAATGATTTGGTACGGTATCAATTTTATCATCATCCTCATTCATCATTAAACATTTGTATGTTGTCATAAAAATTAAAAAAGTACTGTACTACTTTTAAATACTTAATTCAATTACATATGTTTGAATAATATAGCTGTGTCATTATTAGATTTCCGCACAGTTCTTTCTTTTCTTTGTAATTTCTGAAAATCAAACGTAAATTTATAAAGGTGGAACTCCTTCCCCATTCCTCAGACTTGTTTCCTTTAAAGCTTTGAATAAATTTTGGAACTGATTATTCCAAAGAGACAGACACTACAATTAGTGTCAGTTTTCACAGATTATATTTTACAGGAACAGGATTTTTAGTATTATCATTATGTGAGAATGATGTCACATGTCAGACATAAACACTGCATTAAATAAGGCATTATTTTTATTGGAGGTGAGCTGGGAATTGTCAATTACATCAATTCCAGCGCACTAACTGGGTAGTAATTTTTCTTGGGCAGATTGCAAATTAATAGCCCAGATTGGTTGACTGATGGGAGCTAATATTTAGGAGTTACAGGAGATTGGAAACTTTATATGAGTTTGTATATGAGATATTCAACAAAGCTGGGGAAAATGGCTTCTATCCTTGCTCATTATATCTACAGTTTTATAGTCAGGAATGAAAATAGTTGTTACAGTATGTTTTTCATTGATCTAGAAGGATTCTTTTAGTGAGACCAAGCTATAAATTTGCTGAAAATACCTGGATGTTATAGAGTTTGTTTCCAATATGGATAGGGATACTTCTTCCTCTGAATACCTTTGCTAGAGCAGGAAAGGTAATGTAAATTGTAATCTCACTCTAATTCTTATTCAAAGGAAATTCAGATTGAATAGCATTCTACTTCTTGAAATGAAAGTTGCAATAGTACATAAACTCAATAGGCAGGATATTGCAGTTAAGATAGGCAGGATATTCCTATTCACAGCTGAATTCAGATGGACAACTCTTTGGGTTACCATATTGGGTTTCTTTCTTACACAGCCTCTTAAGCCTACACAAGCTTAAATCTCAGAAATGAATTGGAATCATACAGTTTAAAATCTAAAAATGAACTATTGTTATATGGATATAATATGATATGGCTATCATGGATCCTGCAAATGTGGTGACAATGACCTTTTTAATGTAGCTGCAGTTTGTTTTTGAGATTCTCTTGCCATCCTGGAAAAAAAACAGGGCTGCTTTTATTGACTCTTTAAAGCAGTCTTGTCATTTTTAAGGATTTTTTTTTTTTTTTTGGTCTTAAAGGCACGACTGTTTTAAAGAAGTGCTCTCATGCATTCTGAAATACTTTTTTCTACTCATTTTAGTAAGTTTTGATTCTGTCTTGTTTATACTGTAGTGGGATAAATTCATGTGCCAATGGTTTAGTACTTGGAAATATGCAGTAATTTTCATTGTTAATTTGAGGTAAATTAACTTTTACAAAATACAAAGAAATTGTAACCAAAAAATGTGAATAGATGTGCACTAGGAAAATGGAGGTTTAACATGTTATAATATTTTAACAAGATTTACACATAAAAAACAATGTTCACTTTTTATAGAGAACTTGTTAAGAAGCTATTCTATGCACATGGACAGCTAGATATGTTAAGCCAAGGATAGAAAAGCAGAGAAGGAAGATAATACTTATCATATATTGATGAAAAAGTAGTATGGTAATGTTTTATTGGATATGAAGAAAAATGGAAATTCCATCACTGGTGAAAACAAGGAGTATGAAGACTGAAATTGATAGATAAGAAGAAGAAATAGAACCTCAGATGCTTACATAGTAGTTACCTGTTCCAGAAAAGGAAAAAAAAAGCATAATATTTTACTTTTTGAGGTAAAACAAGAAACCAAAGTTCAAAGGGACTGAATAAAAAAAATGTGTTGTGGACTGCTTTGTAGAAAAAGCTATGGACAACATTTTTCTCTTGTTTCTGTATGTGATGGGGATTTTAGGGACACAAAACAGAGATCTTTTGTTGAAACAATATACTTGAAAACCAGCAGTAACCATAGAGAGCTTGTCATAATAATGTTAGATTATATTACAGTAGCTATGTTGCCACTTATTTAACTATAAGAATGCATTAAAACACACACACACACACACACACACACACACAGACAGAGATATTACTAGAGTCGGTTTCTCTCCTTTGCACAGAAAAAATAGGGAGGGAGGGAAGAAGGAGGGAAGGAAGGAATTTGAAAAAGATATACTTGTGAAAGGTGTACAGAACATAAAGAAAGTTTCATACAGTATATGGCAAATTGTTTATGCATCTATGGATTTTCAATATTTTGATTTAGTATATTTATAATTACTCAATAAATATTGTTATTTCAAACAAAAGAAACAATCAAAGGAGGGGGCCGTTAGGGAGAAAGAAAGAGATTTAAAAAATTCCTTATGCTAAAACAGCACTTTGAAAATAAACTTATCAGCCCAAACAAACTCTACATGGAACCAGGAACTGGGCTTAGTGGACACCTATCAATGAACTAAAGCATTCTAAAAGAATGTCTATGGAGATTCTCAGTCATCCAAGCCATGATTATCCCAAAGGTGCTTTTTCAAAAGGCAACTGGATTTGTTTTTCTCTGTGAATTGTTGATGTGATGGGTGAAGTTGACAATCAGAGGGGCTAATAAAGTGGTTAGATAGTTTGCAAACTTGTAGATGACTGAGTTGTTGCTGCAGACATTTGGCCTGAGTGGAGTTCTTCTTTGGGCATTTTAGGGTGGCCATATATGCATGGAGTAGCTTCCCTAGGGGAAAGATAGTATTATTATGGCTTGTAAATGGCATTGTCCTTCAAAGGTTGTTGCAGGAAATCAATGATCTTTTTCTTATAACTTCTGGTAGGATCTCTCTTCAGAGTCTTATTCTAAAAGGATGCAGATCTCTGTGCAGTAGAGCAGTTGAAATAGGCCTTGACAAGAAATGTTGCTCCAAACTCTGGAACTGGGAAAAAAAAGCACCAGATTAGAAAGAAAATTATGGTAGAGAGGATCAAAAAGATCCAAAATAAATCACACCGCAGTTTCTTCAGCCACATAAATGGGTGAGGATCTTGAGAGGTAAATAAATATTTTAAAACCATCTTTCCAAGCACCTCCATGTCTCCAGTGTCTTTTTCCCCACTTGGAGCCGAACCCAGAAGGACATTTCTTTCAACATATCTATCATCTATCTATCTATCTATCTATCTATCTATCTATCTATCTATCTATCTATCTATCTATCTATCTATCTATCTATCATCTATCTATCATCATCATCTATCAAATTTACTTAGCCACCCATCTCACAAAAACAATTCTTTTTTATATAAATTTTTTATTTATTTTTCTTTAAAAAAGACAAAACAACACATACAGAACAAGAGCAAGGAGAAAAAAAAAGAAAAACAATTTCATCAAGCATGTCATTTGGTTACAAGTTTTTGTGCAGCGGTTTTTTTACAATTAAGAATAAAGTCACTGGTTATCCATTAAACATAACTAAATATTCCATTGAGCATTGTGTGTTCAGATTGCCATTAATATTCTTTCATTTGTGGCAGCCCTTATTTCCTTACATCCATAATTATCTATTAGGTGACAATAAGTCTTTATAGAATTATAATATCACCAATCTCTAAGAAATAAGAATAAGGATTAAATCAAAAAATTCCCATTGATTCATATTACACATTTCTACTTTCAGTTAACCATAAAGTTTTCAATCATCCACAACTCCAAATATAATTTTCCATTATTAATTATCAATCCATGTAATCATTAAGTGTTTCAATTTATATATATATATCCATTGTTCATTACATCATCATTAATCCATTTTATATTATAAAATAGTCACTACCTACAATTATACCTAACAATTTAAATCATCCCACTCTTATACATTAAGTACATTATTATTCTTCATATATCGTATAAGTAAGTAATCTATTTCATAGTAAAAAATTAACATATAAAAAAAAGAAAAAAACTTTCACAACATTGAATATAACTTTCTGTTCTGACCCCCTCCTCTTGTATACCAAGACACTCCGACACAAAGTCTCTTCAAAGATGTTTATTGACATACAGGTTCCACCTTGGCAGTAATCCAGCCTGCCAAGGTCCAGGGAACAGATTGACAGCAATCCAGATAAACCCTTTAGCAGCAATCCAGCCTGCCAAAGTACGACACAGATCTGAGCTTCTCCAACTCCAATGATCAGTTGATTCCTGCAAAGGGTGTGTCCACAAGCAGTCCCTTTATAGTCTGGAGAGGAGTCTAATGATCAGCAGCTGAGAGCCATTACCTCCTGTAATTGCTCAATTGCTCCTTACGCCGGGTAGCACGTCGGTAACGAGCATCTAATAGCTCACTGCTGATGTCTGACTCACTGTCCTGTGACTCCTCCCCACTGCTCTAAGGCATGACATCAGGAGCCCCCTTCCTTTGGCTTTCACCACTGCTCCATGCCTCAGGCGCCCCCTGGTGGCCAACCAGCCTCTCTGCGCCCTGCTCAGCGTCGGAACCCTGTCCAGGGTCCCCCACCTCCTCTTGAGCCGACTCAGAGGACACCTCGCTGTCGGAGTCTGGTGGCAACTCCAACGGCTCCTGCTGGGCCACAACAACTTTCTATTATTACATATAAGATAAGATAGAGGGGGAAAAAAAGTTTCATTTCCAGGTTTTTTTATCCAGCCATTGGTAAAACAAATCCCATACTTTATAAAATCGCTCATCCTCTAGTTCTCTAATTTCAAATGTAAGTTTACTCATTTCAGCACAGTCCCTTATTTTACGAATAATTTCTTCCTCTGTTGGTAATTTCTCATTTTTCCAGTTTTTGGCAAATATAATTCTAGCAGCTGTTAATACATTTATAATCAAATATTTCAAGTCCTTGTTGGATATTACTGGTATTATTCCCAATAAAAAGAGTTCTGGTTTTAAGTCTATATGTTTATATATCATTTTCTCCAACCACATGTGTATTTTAGTCCAGTATCTGGTAGAATGTGCCCGGCGTATGTTGACATTTCCAACATTTTTCGGATTTATTCTTAGACATTCTTGCTATTCTCAATGGGGATAAGTGCCACCTATAAAACATCTTATACAAATTCTCTTTATATGCAGTTGACATTGTCATCTTATAGTTTTGAGTCCATAGTTTTTGCCATTTTTCTAAATCAAACCCATGCCCAAAGTTTTGACTTCCGGTTCCAGTTGCGGTACACGATGGGCAGGCTTTGCTCGCCCCGCGCACTCCTGGTGGGCTCCCCTTTGATCGGGGGATCACAGGACACCCTGGAGGGGCTCCTGCTGAGGGGGTGGCGTAGCGGGGGATCCCCTGTGTCGGCGGCGGCCGGGGGGGCCGCATCGCCCTAGGGACCAGGAGGCAAGAGGGGAGTCGCCGCGGTGCCTTCGCGTTGAGGCAGTCGGATGAGACTCAAGATTCAAAGGACGCAGTTGCTGTGAGGTGAGATGGAGATTCCCCCCGTTCCCTTTGATGACTGCATGAAAACAAAAAGATTGTCAGCTTTTCGGAAAGGCTTTCAACTTGTGGCTGGGAAGTGTGATTGGAGGGAGGGGGATTCCCCCCCTTGGACAAGCGGCTTGAAACGGTTTTGCTCCCTGCCCCCAGAAGAGGAGGGGGGAGCCTTGGAATGGAATCACCCTCGTAGCAAACAACAGATTTCCCTTACTGCAATTGTGAAATGAGGTGATGATCTGGGTTTTTTTTTTGAAAACTTTGAAAAGTTTTGCCTTTGGATCCCGGAGCTGGCAGGGCAAGATGGCAAACTTCTGTTATCTTCATGTACTTTGAAGTTTGACTCCACCCACAGAAATTGCTGGCATCTTGTCTTTGTCTCCGTGGCACTTAGAGAAGTCTCGTGTTACATTTTATCCTGAACTTGGAACAAAGGATTTTATTGCTTTATTGCCTAGGTCACTATTTGTCTGGGCTCCCTGCCTCGCGATCTCTCTCGGCTATCCACCTCCCCAGTTGCTTCTTCTCTGTACTGACATCTCCATTTCTGAGCTTTGATTACTGCAATGTCACCTAAAAGATCACCACCGGGGAAGCCGGGATTTGCGGGCTCCGCCCCAACATCCTCAACGTCCAGCCCCAGCGGACAACAGACACCAACTTCTCTGTTCCAACCTAAGCCCTCTAAGGTGGACTTTCAACAGATGTTTGAACAACTCTTAAAGGGGCAGGAGGATTTAAAAAATCAACTAAAGGAAATGAATGAGCAGCTCAGAGAGAATCAAGACCGTGTGATCCAAAACTCACAGAGACTGAAACTTTTGGAGGAGGGGATGGCTGAGATGAGGAGAGAGGTGATGGGGGCGCAGAAAGGAAATCAAGAACTTGAGAACCACCAGATAAAAATGGAATTTGAACGGATTTCCTTTTTCCTCAGATTCCAAAATGTAATTGAGACTGATGACGAAAACTTGAGGGATATTATGACAAATCTATTGGCTGAATTTATTAAAAAAGACAGACAACAGATGGGGTGGGACATGGACCTGGTTTATAGAGTAAATTCAACATATGCTAGAACACACAATGTTCCAAGGGAGGTACACATTAAATTTCTTAGAAAGACCACAAGAAACGAGATTCTGAGTGCACAAAGGGGGCAAACATTAAAATATAAGGATAGAGAAATAGCCATTCTGAAACAGATCCCAAAGAAAGTTAGAGATAAAAGAAAAAAGTATTCGCTCTTAGCGAATAAATTATACCAGAAAGCAGTGTGGTTTAGATGGCTGCTGCCAGAAGGTATGCTAATATTCTGGGAGGACACGAGAGTTAGAATCAACACAACCATGGAGGCTGAGGCCTTCATGGAAAAAAATGAGGTCCTCCTAGATAAACCTGCTGATATTACACCGGACATACAGGACACAGGAGGTGCCGGAGCTCTGCCGGGGGGGGGGGGGAGAAGAGGCAACATTGAGAAAACTCAGATCACAAAAATGAACTTGAAAATCTGTGCGATATAAAGTGATTGAAACTATTTTAAGATAAAAGTTTATATGCTGACAAAATATATTAAGTAATAACAATCTAATGCAGGGGTGGCGAACAAGTTCGACAAAAAGAGCCAAAATTTTAAACTGTGAGAGTCAGAGAGCCACACCACGCAGTGACCTGCCAAAACAAACACTCACACAA
This sequence comes from Natrix helvetica, assembly GCF_964273705.1. Classification (NCBI taxonomy): domain Eukaryota; kingdom Metazoa; phylum Chordata; class Lepidosauria; order Squamata; family Natricidae; genus Natrix; species Natrix helvetica. Next base: position 330,546,022 of record NC_138548.1, on the reverse strand, counting down.
AAGCATATAATTTTAACAATAATATATTAAGCACATAATATAACATGCTCAGTCAGGTGTTTTTTGTTACCTTGTTGGAGTGATGGGATGATAATCTCAGTGAGATTTCTGGCATCTTTTGTTTTCAGTAATCTTCTGCAAATCAGGTTTGTATTCAGTTGTAGCCACTCGGAGCAGTTCCTTTACATGAGTGTCAGTCAGAATGGACCGGTCTGCATGTAGATCTGACTCAATCACATTATTTATGTCTGCTCATCTGGTTTCAACTGTGTGCCGTGACAGCTGGAGATCATTGATGGAATCTTTGAGTTTTTTATTGTCTGGAGCCAAGGTTTCAATTACATCCGCAAAACACTGTTTTAGAAACTCTTGCTTGCGTAGTTCAGTACCTTTGGGTAATTCCTTGTCAATATTAGCATGGAGAGTGCTAAAATGACGCTGAAGATTTGAAGCCTTGAAATGTGATATCATAGTATTGCATATTAAACACAGCTCTTTCCCATTCCGTTCAATAAAGAAGAAAGCATCTTCCCATTCTTCCAAAAATGTCCTGTGTTCATCTTCATATTTTCGTTTAGCTTTGCATTTTGCCATTTTGAGTGAGGGTAAAAATCCTGCAGTGATGGTGAGGGTATGCTGCGTCCTCCACACTAAGAACTAACGGCAAGATGTGACACAACATGTGACACACAGGCAGTGGTGGGTTCCTGCCGGATCGCGCCAGATCGCGCGCTCCCTTTCGGCGCTAAACCTGGAAGTACGGTCTTGCCCCGCCCCTGGTGATGCGACGACGCTTGCCTGCGCTCCACCAGCTCGGCTGGGAACGGAGACGTTTCCTCAGCGGAGCGGAGCGCCTGAAAGGGAAGCAGGCTCAGCCTGCCAGGCTGCCACCACTCCACTGAAGACATTGCTGAGCAGAGAAACGCCTCCATTCCCAGCCGAGCTGGTGGAGCGCAGGCAAGCGTCGTCGCGTCGCCAGGGGCGGGGCAAGACTGTACTTCTGGGTTTAGCGCCGAAAGGTCCCCCCGCTCTCTGGCCCGTGCAGTTGTTTCCGAGGGATGGGAGACGTGATGACGCAGCCTGGGGGCGGGACTACGCGCTCGGAGATCTCTCCTCAGAGGTCCCTCCTCAGAAGCAGCATAACAAAATCCAAACTTGGCAAAGAGCCACAGTATACAAAATAATGATAAGAGGCAAAGAGCCGCATTCATTTTGGCCGGGAGCCGCATGCGGCTCGAGAGCCGCGTGTTCGCCACCCCTGATCTAATGTATTAGCAAATGAAAGTTATGAGAATGGGGGGGAGGGCCATTTCCTGCATAATGTAACTGTCAAAATTTGTACTTCATCCAATACCCCTTTCCTTGAATATTTTTTTTAAAAACCAATAAAACTTTGTTCAAAAAAAAAAAAAAATCCCATGCCCAAAGTTTTTTTCCCAAGCTAACATAGTTCCTTTAACTTGTTCTACATATAATTTCACCTCTAATAAATAGGGATAAATTTTTTGAATTACTTTTTCATCGTTAAACAATTCTTTTAAGTGTGTTTATGGTAGACAGTGGCTTTTAATTAGATGCTCGGGGCATAATTCCATATTGCTTAGGAAAATCCCCTTTCAGCAGAAGTATATAACCATGTCTCATTTATCCAGTTATTTATTGTGCTTAGCGATGCCAACAAAAAACTCCCCAAGGCTTTTTATTTATGGCAATTTGACCAGTTTTTACCCACTTGGGCTACTTATACCAAAAACAAAAATGAAAGCAAAATGTAAGCTTTAAATCAAAGTCTGTGCATAAGATCAAAGAAACAGCATGGTATGTCTGTACAGAGAGCCAGCAAATTTGTGCTCTTCTATAACATCAATGCATACCTAACTTTAGAATGTACAATGGTAAGACAGGAGTGCACAGGTACAAAGTTGAAAGACTGTCAAGCCTACCTTTCCAAACCTGGCATCTCCCCAGGTTTGCCAAAGAGGTGATCTGTGCACTTTCAAAATAATCTGTTTTAAAAGAGATAGATTTTTCTGTTGTATCTGCCACTTGAATAGGATAGCCCTCGAGAAAAGTGTCTGGATGTGCCAATCTTTGCATAGGCTAATTCTACCCTGTCAGAATATTCATGAACTGGCAGAGACATGGTAACAAGGTCAGCCATTGAATAGACATGGTAAAAGATCAGCCAATGGGGCTTATTTGGAAACAGAAACTTAAGGAAGAAGTCTGGGCGTGGCTTAGCTTTATTAAGCTCTGAGTCTGTGCTGAGAAATAAAACTAGTCTGGACTTGTTTGCTGATCTGAACTGAAGTGAAACTGTTCTCTTCTGTTGATATTGTATATGTATGTAGTATATGTATATGTGTGTGTGTGTGTGTATGTATGTATATGTGCGCACACACACACACACATATATATGTAACAAGGCAACATAAAAATATGGCTTTCTGCTGGATGGCCCCTAGGGTGGGCCGATAGACAGAAAAGGGAAGCAGTATGCTCCCTCCCATATTTGGGCATACCAGGAATTGTGACACAATACATACCTATTTCCCTGGCTTAGCTGATAAAGGAGGAGAGCCTATGGCTTAGTGGCTAACACATCTGCCTAATATGTAATACAACCCAGGTTCAAATCCCAGTAAGGGTATGGCTAGCTGATGAGAGCTAAATAGCTCGAAATAGATCTATACTAGTCTCCCTTTATTTATTTATCAGCACAAATACAACATATGTGTGTGTGTGTATTCTTGTAAATAAAGAAGTTTCTTATTTAATTCCTGCTGAATCAGTTATCTGTGTGTGCTTTCTGGATTTGATTTTTGCAACAAACTCTGACATCACATGTCAATGCAAAGAACATCATAATTTGCACAAGCTGAAACTGTTGCAGTTTGTTCTCAGTTCTTCTTTTAAAAAAGAACTTTAACACTGGGTTAGTTAACAATAACTTAAGGCTGCCTCTGTTATGGATAGGGGAAGTAATGCCTCATTGGAACAAGGCAGGGGGAAAAAAAATTTTTTTCACAATTTGTTTTTGCTTATACAAATGAAAAAAGGCCCAAGGAACATAAAAGCCAACCAAGACAATTAAGATATCTCCAATATTTAAGAAACATTGTCTCCAAAGAGTTTGATACTCCAATTCTAGGGACTCATCCAGAGATGGTATTCAGCCGGTTCTCTCCGGTTCGGGTGAACCAGTAGTGGCAGCTGTGGGAGGCTCCGCCCACCTGCCCTGACATAATACACAAGCACTGCACATGTGCAGAAGGTGGTACACATGTGCAGTGTGCAGAAGGTGGTATGCATGTGCAGATGTGGCACATGCAACTGAAACAAGTGTGCACACGCTCGCATTTGTGAACCGGAAGGGAAGGTAAGTGAATCCCATTGCTTGACTCATCACAATTAATTGTGCATCACACATAGATTGAAGGTTTTCATGTCTGCTCTCAGATATCTGTATGCCAGGAGTAAGGCACCCAGAACTTTAGATTGCAATGTTCCAAGCCTTTTTAGCAGAAAATGTGCAGCTCTTTTTTTTTTTAAAAAAAAAGTATGTGTTGAATAGCTTACATATTATTTGCACACAATTAACTGTAAATTGAAAACCACCTCAGTCCCGCTGCTTCTAATAATTTCTTTATTTCTATGTACCTTCGATTTGCTTGTTCTGTAAGCAGGCTATAAATATCAACCTATTGTAAATTATTAATAAAATTGCCTTTTTTTCATTATTTTCTTGGCTGATCCAAGGTATTAAAGGCATAAAAGTAACAATGGCTTTTTTTTTAAAAAAAAAAGACCTCTTAATAGATACAAAGTAGAAAAGAAATATTTTGCTTTAATGCAACAAAAGTGCCTTTTTGAGTAACTGGTGTGAATTTTTTTTCTTTTAAACTGAAAAGTATCATTAAAGTGCTTTTATTATAACCCCCCCACCCCCCACCCCCAAGCTAGCATGCATTTCTTTAAAAACATATGAAAACAGAAAAATATTCTTTCATTTCAGTGATCTTCTTTTCATGTCCCATGTTTTGGCAGGTTCTTTTTTTAACCCCATTTGTACCAAAAAAAAAAAAAAAAACAACCCTTCAGATTAAGGGCTTTAAAAGAAGTTAGATCTTAATATTATTATCTGTGCAGGATTTTATCAGCAGAGGATTAAAAATTAATCACCAAACATATTTGAGAGGTGGGCTTCACCACTAAACTTCAAATACAAGGCTTTAATTTGCTTCTCTACAGAAGAAAATTAGTACAACAGAATATATATTTTTAATAATGACACCGTTATTAACCTTCCAATTGCCTGTTTTGTCCGATGTGCCATCATGTTCTAACTAATTAAAGAGAGTACAGTAAGGTCATGTTTCAGTTGCAATGCCTGATAAATTGTTTAGAGCAGAGGTGTCAAACTCAAGGCCTGGGGGCCGGATCCTGCCCACGGGGTATTTACATCTGGTCCACAGGGGCACCCTGGAGACAGCAAAGGACCAGCCTGCAGGGCCTCTGCCAGAGCTCCATTTTTTCTGGCAGAGGGTTGCAGGAGGCTGTAACAGCCAAAAACAGAGCTCATGAGGGGTATGTGTGGCCCTCCCAAGCTCCATTTTCACTGGCAGAGCGTTGCAGAAGGCTGTTGCAGCTGGAAACAGACTCAGGAGCCCATTTGCACTGGCTGAGCATTTGGGCCTCCACAGGTGCTCCCTCCAACACAAGTGACATTGAGCTGGACATGCCCACCCCAGACACGGCCACCCTGGCACCTCGAGGTCAAGCACCACCCTGATGCAGCTCTCAATGAAATCGAGTTTGACACCCTTGGTCTAGACCAAAATTTCAGGGAAACAAACAGCTTTCAAAAGATAAAACTGTCAATAACACTTGAAGAATAACATTATTGAGGTCAATGTCTTCTGGGACAGCTTATAGCTTACCAAATTATTAATGGGAAATCTGCCCATGTGGTATATGCATAATAAAAAAGAGCTGTGTAAAATTATTGTGTCTAGTTTTGGTTATTCTATAAGCTACTCTCTCCCATTTCCTATTCCTTCTCCTGCTGTTGTCCAGTTGAACATCTGCAGTCCTCCAGATGTTCAGTAGGAATTCTCATGAGCCCTAACTTTCATTGTTATGATTTTATTTCTTTAGTTGCTATGAGGCCCACATAATATTGTTTAAAAGAAAAACTGTACTGTAAGCTTGTGTACAACATGGAAAAGACAAAGCAGGGCCAAACCTGGTTCATATTACGATGGGAGATCATTAAGAAATACAGTCTACAATGAAGAGTCAAAAAGATCTTCCAGAAGATCATAACAAATTGCTCCCATATTGTTCTCAAAGCTCCAAGTCCCAGCAGTCAAGCTTAACTTTAAAAAGACTGCCTTATTTTTGTTTCCCAACAAGCTGGTATGAATTTTTTTTTCTATAGTTGCCACTCAGTGGCTGCTTTTATATATAACATCAAGCCAGGATTTTTTAAGCCATATAATTGTGAATGACTTCTATAGAACACTAATCCAAAAATAGATTCACACTAAGCCCTAAGCAAACTTCAGTATGTAAAGAAGCCTGCTGATTTGATATTTTCATAGAATTGTCTACCCTTTTATCTTATTCTTTGTCCACTCATAACCTTCCCACTGTAGGAGCAACCCAGCAGCATTTCCTATTTTAGTAAAGATATTCAGGGTTCTTTAACAAGAAGATCTGTAACAGCGTTCCCAGATCTGGCTGCAAAAATCAGGAGAAGCACAAGATACCAGCAAAGGAATACAGGTAATTCTTGCCTTAGTCAATAATAATGCACACTTCCTACAATAGACAGTTATGTGCTTTCACTGCACCATTGGACAAGGTGGCTCAGTGGCTAAGATACTGAGCTTGTCAATCAGAAAGGTTGGCAGTTCAGCGGTTCGAATCCCTAGCACCGTGTAACGGAGTGAGCTCCATTTAGTCATGCTGGCCACATGACCACGGAGACGTCTTTGGATAGCGCTGGCTCTTCAGCTTTGAAACGGAAATGAGCACTGCCCCCTAGAGTCGGGAACGACTAGCACATATGTGCGAGGGGAATCTTTACCTTTACTTACACATTTTTGAACGTGCTCTCATCAAGACCGTTGAGCACCCTACATGAAAGTAGGGTACCCCCTATAATCTTCCTGTGGGTTTGAAGTGTCAATCCAATCATCTTCTTCTTTTAATGACCCCAAAATCCCTTGCGGGGTGGAGTCTGGCCAACTGAATGGAGCTGAGTGTTTACTGG